>NC_062265.1:14097986-14721640 GCF_916048215.2 Malus sylvestris | reverse complement strand
CTAGGGTTTTAATTCCTGAACCCTTTAAATAAACTCCCTTTTTGCAGCCACAAATCATCAATCCACTCACCCATTCAGGCCAGAAATCAATCCATACACTCTGCCACTTCCATACTTCACTATTCACCGTACTTTCTGCCCTAAAACAACCCTTGCCGTCCCCTACATTCATCATAACCTTAATTCCATTCTTCTACACCATCCATAACCCCCTAAACTCACCACCAACCCTTGTGCCGCAGCAAAGGAGAGGAAGAGGAAGTGCTTGAAGGTTCTAGCTGTTCAACATTGGATCGTTGGAGCATTTAGGTGTTCTCTTTCTTGTGTTTACAATGTACAAATATGTTTTCCTTTGTTTTGTGAACATCAGGAACTAAACCTTTTTGGCTAGGGGGCTATTCAATACCATGATTATGCTTGCAAGATGAATTGATTACTTCTAATTGTTATTTCATGAATTGTGAATTCAATTTGCTTAACCGTGTGATTGATGACTTATTCTTGTGTGTTGATTAAGGTGGCCAACTTAGTTTTCATGTAGCGATTTAAAGCTAAAATATAAGGAAGTTTCACCTAATAGTTACAACCTTATATTTGCAAGTAGTGGAGGTAGCTTATAAACGATCGCGTTAAGTGAATTCTTGGCAAAAGTTTCATGCTTTTCATAGTAACAATTGCCTCGTCAATGCTTATAGTTTTCATGAAACTTAATGATCTTTGATTGTACCTTTATTGTGCTTTTCATGTAAGGGACTTTTAGAGAATGTTTTGAGTTGTTGTATGTGCGTTCCCATCCAATTCAATAACTTAAGGAGACTTAAAGGTTAAAAAAAAGTGTTATCACAGTTAACCTAAGGCATTGAGGTTCATGGTTTATTGAAAGAAGCAATTGGAAATCAAATTTGAATGCAAGTGTGTCATGTGTGGAGAAGAACCCTCTAGTTACCCCATATCTCATTAATTCACCTAAATTTGCTTAAGAATCTGTTTAAATTGTTCTTGCTTTGTTTTACTTATTTTCGTCCCAAATCAAACCCCCCTTTACTTTTTAAGTCATAGTAGTTAGAACTTGTCTTAGATTGTGTTTTTAAGTGTTTTGAGCCATTAGAAAACCAAATTTCATCCAAAATTGTGTTTAGAGCTCAAAACTGCCCAGTTTGTGTTTTTAGGCAGTTTTGAGTGTGTTTCGCTTGTTTTGAGCCTTTTGAGTTTGTTTTGAGTCTTTTGAGTCTAGTTAAGTGTTTTAAAGCTTAGTTTTATCTATTTGAGTCAGTTTAGAGTGTTTAGCAATCCCTCATAATCCCCGGTTTAAGAACGATCCCTACTTATACATATACTACAATTGTCAACAAAAGGGTTTAATTTGTGTGTTTAGTTATTTTACGCATCACAATTACTAACTTCATTAACGCAGGGCCAACAAAATCAAGCCAAGGAGATGAATGAAGTGAAGAAGCAAAATTGGGCAGATGGCGGAGTTCATGTGGCAGTTTCGAGAAGAAAGGAAACTACCTAGCTCCACCATTGTCAATCCAAAATGAGGCTTTGAATTTGCCAAGGCAATCTGTTGGAAATGTGCCCTAAAACCAATCATATGATGATACTTTACGGACATTTCACATGTTAAACTAATCTATTTTAATATCAAGGGCAAAGATTATTGTTTGAGCCTTCTCATATAAATGTTATATGCTTAAACGATAAGTCCAAGGAATATGTGATTGGGAGAATGCGATCTAAAGAAGTTAGATTCATGAGACCATTCTTTCGTAGACACATCCTAAACGTTCCTGATCATAAGATTGCCAATTGGGCATTGATAGTCCGTTAAGATCAGTACGTGTTGTGTCTTCTCTCAGGAAGAGTGACTGGTCTCGAGTCATTGGTGTGATTGACACCAAAACAAGCATGTAGGTGCTCAATAAATAATGAGTCCACTGAACAAGATCAACGAGGAGTTCTCATACTCATGTCACATGAGAACTTATGGTTGGGATAATGCGAAGTAGTCATTTGACCTGAGGCATCATAGTTGTCTTGTGGTTAGGTCCTTGATCTTTGACTATGTCAAAGTCACTCTGTCAGAGGGTGTCCACGACATAGTTGGGGTTAAGTCACTTAGCCATGGAGGCAAGTGAATGCACAACAAGGGATCTCTAACCTTCAAACTGTTTGAGAGAGAATACTCTATGATATGATTAAGAATCTCTAGCCAGAGTATGAATGAGATTTAGGAAGTCGTTCCAAATCACATTCAAGGTAATCATATAAGTAAATGAATCACAATGGATAGTAGACATGATTAAACTATCAAACCAAACAATGTGGTCAAGAGTATTGTATTAGATAAAGACTGTATTGCATTGTAATCCTAAACTGAATAGGTTCTCCACCTCTTCTGATTAGCTTGGGTAACCATGACATACTGCTAGGTGTCACTCATGGTTTGTGGAAGCCCTAAACATGTATAATCACTAAAGGGAGAATTGAAAGTAAGTTTCAATTCACAATCGATTTGAAAGAGTTCTAATCGCCCACTGCCTCGCTAACAGGAACCTAATGGATCGTACACCATGTAAGGTAGAGATTGAAGAAACAACGGAGATGAGTAAGGATAATTAAATGATTTAATTATTTATGGCAAGGATTAATTAATATGTTAATTAATCAAACGAATGAAGTTCATTAAAGACCTCGAGTTAGTTTTGGGCCTCAAGGCCCAATGGGCTTCGAACGTCAAGCCCATTGACTTAAGTTGTATGACAACTTAATGACTAAATATTCAAAAAGGCCCAAACAGCCCAATAACACCCTATGGCCGGCCATATTAATAAAGGAGTGGGTTTTGGATTTATTACAAGTTTGCCACTCACATGAAGGTAGGTATAAATATGACTTTATAGCCTTTTCTTCATTAGGGTTTCTTTTAGAGAAAAGATGAGAACACAATGTCTCTCTCATTAGGGTTTCATTAGCCTTTTCTTAATCCCCGGTTTAAGAACGATCCCTACTTATACATATACTACAATTGTCAACAAAAGGGTTTAATTTGTGTGTTTAGTTATTTTACGCATCACAATTACTAACTTCATTAACGCAGGGCCAACAAAATCAAGCCAAGGAGATGAATGAAGTGAAGAAGCAAATTGGGCAGATGGCGGAGTTCATGGGGCAGTTTCGAGAAGAAAGGAAACTACCTAGCTCCACCGTTGTCAATCCAAAATGAGGCTTTGAATTTGCCAAGGCAATCTGTTGGAAATGTGCCCTAAAACCAATCATATGATGATACTTTACGGACATTTCACATGTTAAACTAATCTAGTTTAATATCAAGGGCAAAGATTATTGTTTGAGCCTTCTCATATAAATGTTATATGCTTAAACGATAAGTCCAAGGAATATGTGATTGGGAGAATGCGATCTAAAGAAGTTAGATTCATGAGACCATTCTTTCGTAGACACATCCTAAACGTTCCTGATCATAGGATTGCCAATTGGGCATTGATAGTCCGTTAAGATCAGTACGTGTTGTGTCTTCTCTCAGGGAGAGTGATTAGTCTCGAGTCATTGGTGTGTGTAACATCAAGACAAGTACGTAGGTGCTCAATAGAGAATGAGTTCACTGAACACGATCAACGAAGAGTTCTCATATTCATGTCACATAAGAACTCATGGTTGGGATAATACAAAGTAGTCATTTGACCTGAGGCATCATAGTTGTCTTGTGGTTAAGTCCTTGATCTTTGATTATGTCAAAGTCACTCCATCAAGAGGGTGTCCACGACATAGTTGGGGTTAAGCCACTTATCTATGGAGGCAAGTGAATGCGCAACAAGGGATCTCTAACCTTCAAACTATTTGAGGGAGAATACTCTATGATATGATTAAGAATCTCTGGCCAGAGTATGAATGAGATTTAGGAAAGTCGTTCCAAATCACATTCAAGGTAATCATATAAGCACACGAATTACATTGGATAGTAGACATGAATAAACTATCAAACCAAACAATGTGGTCAAGAGTATTGTATTAGAGAAAGACCGTAATGCATTTGTAATCCTAAACTGAATAGGTTCTCCACCTCTTCTGATTAGCTTGGGTAACCATGATATGCTGCTAGGTGTCACTCTTGGTTTGTGGAAGCCCTAAACGTGTATAATCACTAAAGGGAGAATTGAAAGTAAGTTTCAATTCACAATCGATTTGAAAGAGTTCTAATCGCCCACTGCCTCACTAAAAGGAACCTAATGGCTCGTACACCGTGTAAGGTGGAGATTGAAGAAACAACGGAGATGAGTAAGAATAATTAAATGGTTTAATTATTTATGGCAAGGATTAATTAATATGTTAATTAATCAAACGAATAAGTTCGTTAAAGACCTCGGGATAGTTTTGGACCTTAAGGCCTAATGGGCTTCGAACGTCAAGCCCATTGACTTAAGTTGTATGACAATTTAATGAATAAAGATTCACAAAGGCCCAAAAAGCCCAAATCCCTTATGTGGCCGGCCATGTGTGTTGAATTAGGGTTTTTGGTTCTTTAGGTCATTTAAAGAAGTGACTATATAAAGAACTTTATAGCCTAAAATTCATTAAGGGTTCTTTTGGAGAAAATTGGAGGGAACATGTCTCTCCTTTTCTCTCTAGGAGGCCGGCCCTCTTGGAGGGTGTATCTAGCAATCCTACCACTCCAAGGTCACTCATTTCTTCTCCAATCTAACCTTGGTGAAGATACTTAGAGGTTCTCAATTTTGGGAACTTGGAGAAACCTATTCTTCCATCCAAATCCATAGATTTTAGATGCAAGGAATGAAGGCCCTCTCTTTGGGTGATTAGCCTTTGCTTATGCAAAGAGGAATCTACAAAGGTATATATATTTCTCAATTCACTTTGATTTGAGTTGAGTCTTGGTTCACCAATCTACTAGGTTTTGAATTTCATGGGTAATGTTTTGTTTTTGAATGCATGCAAGCATGATTCCGCCTTTTAATTGTTAAATGCATGCTATAGATGTTATTCAAATGAACATGTTTTCACAAAATCATCCTTCACAATCATATTGAGAAGTGGAAAAGAGGTAGGAACTGATTCAAAACCACTGAAATCAAGCCAAAAAGAGGATGATAAGTTGCAATTCGAGAAGGAGGAACAAGACAAGGCCACGACAAGGAAGGAAACAACCTTACCGCAGCCTCCTACACTCCCTAATCCGTCCAACACAGGTAAGATAGGTCCAATTTCTATTACTTGTAACCCTATTCCACCCAATGTACCTTTTCCTCACAGATTTATGCAATCAAAGAAGGAAGAAAGACACAAAGACATTCTTGAGACATTTAGGAAGGTTCAAGTCAATATCCCACTCTTGGATGCAATCAAACAAGTCCTAAAGTACGCCAAATTCTTGAAAAAACTTTGCACAATAAGGAAGAGGATTTCGAACAAGGAGGTGGTAAGGGTAGGTGAGAATGTTTCAGCCGTCTTGCAACGAAAACTACCCCTTAAATGCAAAGATCCAAGTAGTTTTACAATTCCTTGTGTTATAGGCAATACTCGATTTGAACATGTCATGTTAGACTTAGGTGCATCCATTAATGTCATGCCCTATTCAATTTATGCATCTATGAACTTAGGTGAGCTGAAAAATGATTGAGTGATTATTCAATTAGCCGATTGATCTAATGTTTATCGAAAATGAGTTTTGGAGGATGTTTTGATGCAGGTTAATCACTTAATCTTTTCGGCTGATTTCTATATGCTTGAGATGGAAGATTTGGCCCATTCCTCCTCATTGCCAATCCTACTTGGAAGACTATTCATGAAAACAGCCCGCACCAAGATAGATGTGTTCAAAGGGACGTTATCCATGGAATTTAATGGGGAAGTTATTGATTTCAATCTTTCTGAAACTATAAAGTATCTTAGTGATGATCATTCTTGTTTTTCTATTGATATAATTGATTCATTGGCGCAACAATACTTTAAAGATTTGAATGAGAATGCCCTTGAAATAACCATTACGAAAGGAATGGGCCTAAAAAACAATAGGGCAGAATTTGTGCTCACCCACGGCAAGCATGAAGATATCCATGCGGTGCACAATAGTGAAGAAATAGTTGAGATGGTGGCTGCCCTAGAGTCATTGCCACAACAAAATGGTAAGCTTTTGATCCGTCAGTTTCGACTAATAAAATGCTACCCTCAGTAATTCAGGCACCCTCCCTTGAACTTCAACCATTACCAAGCCATTTGAAGTATGTTTTCTTGGGAGAACAAGAGACTTTGCCTGTCATAGTTTCTTCCTCACTCACGGCACAAGAAGAAAAGAAGTTGGTGAAGGTGTTGAAGGAATACAAAACAGCCATTGGATGGACATAGGCCGACATCATGAGTATAAGTCCTACAACTTGCATGCATCGTATACTCTTGGAGGAGGGGGCTAAACCATCTCGAAAAGGTCAATGTCGACTTAACCCTCCGATGATGGAAGTCGTGAAAAAGGAGATTATCAAACTACTTGATCGTGGAGTGATCTATCCCATCTATGATAGTCGTTGGGTTTCGCCGGTCCAAGTTGTTCCCAAGAAATTTGGACTCACTGTGGTGAAGAACGAAGAGAATAAGCTTGTGCCTACACGTATCTAAACCGGTTGGAGAGTTTGCATTGATTATAAGAAGCTCAACACCATCACGAGGAAGGACCACTTCCCTTTGCCTTTCATTGATCAAATGCTTGAAAGGTTAGCTGGTTATGCATTTTATTGTTTTCTTGATGGTTATTCAGGTTATAATCATATTGTCATAGCCTCGGATGATCAAGAAAAGACCACTTTCACTTGCCCATTTGATACTTTTGCTTATCGTCGAATGCCATTCGGTTTATGCAATGTACTAGCCACATTTCAAAGATACATGGTAAGTATTTTTTTAGATTATGTTGAAAAGATCATTGAAGTATTCATGGATTATTTTAGTGTTTTTGGTAAGTCATTTGATGCTTGCTTGGATAATCTAACCTTAATCTTAAAATGATGCGTTGAAACTAATCTTGTTCTAAATTGGGAAAAATGTCATTTCATGGTAAAACAAGGCATAGTTTTGGGTCACATAATCTCTGAAAAAGGAATTGAAGTTGATAAATCAAAAATAGATGTTTTATGCTACTTACACTTTCTCACTTCGGTGAGAGAGGTTCGTTCTTTTCTTGGACATGCAGGATTCTATAGACGATTCATAAAGGACTTCTCAAAAATTGCACAGCCCTTTTGTCGTCTCCTTTAAAAAAAAGTGTCATTCAAGTTCAACGAGGAATGTGAGAAAGCCTTCAAACACCTTAAGGAATTGCTCACTTCGGCCCCTATCATAATTCCACCAGATTGGAGTCTTCCTTATGAGCTCATGTGTGATGCCTCAGATTATGCAATTAGAGCTATTTTAGGCAAAAGGAAGAACAAGCAGCCACATGTCATCTATTATGCTTCCCGGACCTTGAATGATGCTTAATTAAACTACTCCACCACTGAAAAAGAACTCCTTGTTGTTGTGTTTGCATTAGATAAATTTCGTTCTTATTTAATTGTCATTAAAGTCATTGTTTACACTGATCATGCAGCTTTAAAGTATTTGCTCATAAAGAAAGAAGCCAAACCAAGGCTTATTTGCTGGATGCTTCTTCTCCAAGAGTTCGATATTGAAATTAGGGACAAGAAAGGCAGTGAAAACGTGGTGGCTGGTCACTTAAGCCGTTTGGTGCATAATTATGAGTCATTACCTATCCCAGAAACGTTCCCTGATGAGCAATTGTTGTCCGTTAAAGTAAGTGAACCATGGTATGCAGATTTGGTGAATTATTTGATGTCTAAACAAGTCCCAAACACCCTAAACAAGCACGAACGTGATAAACTTAAAAAGGATGCACGGTTTTATATTTGGGATGACCCATATTTGTGGAAATATTACTCTGATCAAATTGTACGTAGGTGTGTGCATGAGTCTGAATTTCATTCAATTTTAACTTTTTGTCACACATATGCATGTGGTGGTCATTTTGGCACACAACGCTCAGTACATTAGGTTTTAGAATGTGGTTTTTATTGGCCTAATGTCTTCAAGGATGCTAGAATGTTTTGTATGACTTGTGATCGTTGCCAAAGAACAGGAAATATAGGTCAAAGAAACCAAATGCCGCAAACATCCATTCTTGCTGTCGAAATTTTTTATGTTTGGGGCATTGATTTCATGGGTCCTTTTCCTTCCTCACATGGTTTCCTTTATATTTTGCTTGATGTGGACTATGTGTCGAAATGGGTGGATAAAGCCACCTGTACTAATGATTCTAAAGTGGTTGCAGATTTCATTAAAACTAACATCTTTGCAAGGTTTGGCATGCCAAGAGTTCTCCTTAGTGATGGAGGTTCTTATTTTTGCAATCGAACCATCAAGGCGCTGCTCAAGAAATATAATGTCACGTATAAGGTTGCAACACCTTATCACCCCCAAACAAGTGGCCAGGCCAAGGTTTCGAATAGGGAAATCAAGCAAAATTTGGAGAAAACCGTGGGACCAACTCGGAAAGATTGGAGCGTGCATTTAGATGATGCATTATGGGCGTATCATACAACCTACAAAACACCCATTGGCATGTACCCATTTCGACTCATCTATGGCAAACCATGCCATCTTCCCGTGGAATTAGAGCACAAGGCGCATTGGGCTATCAAAATATTCAACATGGACATAAATGTGGCTGACATTCATAGGAAGCTTCAATTGAATGAACTTGAAGAGATTAGGAACAAGGCGTATGAGAATGCTCGAATTTACAAGGAAAAGACCAAGGCATTCCATGACAAGATTATTCGTAGCAAGACATTCTCCATTGGGCAGAAAGTGTTACTTTTTAATTCCCGCCTTCGTTTGTTTCCGGGTAAGTTACGTTCTAAATGGATTGGCCCATTTGTTATTACTAATGTCTTTCCCTATGGTGCGGTCCAAATCCAAAGTTTCAAGACCGGCCAAGAATTCAAAGTGAACGGGCATCGTTTCAAGCCTTACTACGACCTTTTTTAGGAGCATGTGGTGGATGAACTACCCCTCCATGTCGTGGGGTCCAATTAAGCTTAAGAGGAGCTTTCGTTCGGTTGCAAGACGTTAAAGCAAGCGCTTCTTGGGAGGCAACCCATGTATTCAACTAGGGAACAATGGAATTCTCACTCCAAAACCAGATTTGTGTCCCTATACCCTTCTCTTTACTACATTTCTTTTTCCATGCTTGGCGTGCTTGTTCATTGTGTTATTTGCGTGCTTATGTGTGAGTCTTTGTTTGCAACATTGAGGACAATGTTTGGTTTAAGTGTAGGGGGATAAACAAGTGTTTTTGTTGCAAATTCGTGGGTTTGTATCACCTAGCATCACTAGAGTTGTTTATCACTGTTTTTAAGTGTTTTTAGTGTATTTTGAGCTGTTTTAATATGTCTTGAAAGAAAAATACGAAAATTTGAAAAAAAAAGTTAGAAAACGTTTTGAAAAACCTAAAAAGAGCGTTTTAGAGTTGTTTTGTGTGTTTGTGTCTTAGGGTACCTTCCAACACAATGATGAGGATTTGGTTTTTAATTGCATGACTGTTAAAGAAAGTTACAAACATGGGTGGAAGTTTGATATGCTCTTTGGTTAATACTTGGTTATAGTTGACGTTTACAAATTCACATGTAATTACAAAGGAAAAAAAATCAGTTTTTGTAACATGCTTGAAGGAAGGAACTCAAACTAAAGCTACAACTCTGAGAGACTTGAGCCTAAACTTTGTTTGGAGAGTTATTAATCTGTGATGTTTTTGTTTTCTAAAGTCGCTGCATGATCTCATTATTTCTTTGCTTGGTTGCTACTTAGAATGCGTTTTTCATCATTTTAAGTCCAAATACTAGAACTCATGCCGGTTTCATTCAAAGCTTAAAATTGAGTGCATAACATATAACAAGATGAAGTTGTTTAGTAGTTACCACCAGAGCCAAAAAGCCTTCATCCCATGCATTTGTTTTGTAGGTTTAACCCCTTTGAGCCTTGTTTAGCCTATTTTCTTTGTTAGCCACATTATCCCTACGTAGCCTAGAATAGGACTATCCATACCCTTGTTCTTCAAGTGTAGTGGAGCACAACTTAGAAGGAGTTCCTTTTGATGAACATTATGCAGAAAAACAAGTGTGGGGGAAGGGTTTTCAAAGTGTGTTTTTTGTACCAAAGTGAAAAGGCAAAGGTTTCAATGAAAGAAAAAGAAAAGAAAAGAAAATGTGTGAAAATAAAGAAAAGGAGTTGAAAATAAGTGAGAATGAACTCACAAGTGTTGGTTGTTAAAGAAAGGGTCCAAAAGTGTGAATCTGGCCCTAAGTGTTTTGTTAATCTTCTCTTTGTGTTTGAGTGGATTTTTGCATTCAAAAGTGAATTCTAAGTGTCAATTTCATTACCTTGCTGACTATTGCTTTAAGAACGTTTGTCTAACCTTACCTTTCTTTGTTAGCCAATACCCTAGCCCCGTTACAACCCTTAGACTTCAATCTTTGGTGTTATGTGTTTCAATCTGTGGAGTTTGAAATTTGTATGAGCATATGGAATCCCTGGTTCTCGCTTCTAAGTAGTGGCATTCCATTCATGAGATTATATATATATATATACACACATGCATTAATAATTCCAGAAAGTGCCTTCTTTGATTATAACATATGTGAGTGGCTAGTCTACATGTTTACATCAATCTTCTCACATATACCTAGTATAGGGAGTGTAGTCAGAACATCTGTGTGAAAATAGAGAGTATATCCGATGAGGAATTGAGGGAATTCTCAAAGGCATGTTACTACATTCAAAATGTTGTTTTAATTGATTAAATGCGAGCTACTAAGTGGTGACTATGATTAAGTGTGTGCTCGAGGGTAAGGATTGCTAAAATATATGTGAGTAGTGATTTTTAATTTGTCATGTTTCATTGGAAATCCCTGAGGCAAACATTGAAAGGTCTAGGTTATCTTTTGTTTGTTTCGTTTGTTTTGTTTTGCTAGAGGACTAGCAAAAGCTAACTGTGGGGGAATTTGATAGGAGTATATTTATGTGACTTAGTTAGCTTGTTTTCTTGCATTTATGTTGTTAGCTCATAGTTATTTTAGTATTTTAACCTATTTTTGTGTGTTTGTAGGTCCAAAGAGCTAAAGTAGCAAGAAAGTGCATTTTGGAGCTTTTTGGAGCATTTTTGGGCTTGGAATGGATGGCACATGCATGGACCAAGGTGGATGGATGAAATTGAAGACCAAAAGAAGCTAGGATTATGCTGAAGTTATGAAGAAATTAATTCAAGAAAAGGAAGTAAAGGATGCAAGCAAAAAAGAAGGAATGTTAGCCAAGTTACCATATTTTGTCCTAAACTTTCCTCATCCTAATTCACCTATGTTCCAGCTGCAAAGGGGTGTCCTAAATACTTTAGGACACTTAATTACATATTTCTAGAAGACCTAATCCCTGCCACAATGGGTGTTGCACCTTTCTTCCCTTCCCTTTTTCCCTTGCCATGCAAGGGATTCTCCTTTCCTCTTTTCCTACCCTTGCCGCATATCCTTTTTCCCTTGTCCCCTTGGATTCTGTTTTGACTTACCCTTTTTCCTTGTGGACTTAGAGTTAAAATCCTTCTAAAATAATTAAAACTTTCTTTTCTCTTTCCCTTTAATTTTGCCGCACCCTAGCCTTAATTCCCTAAGGTTTTGACATACTTGGCTATTTTTATTTGAGCTCCTTGTCCCAACCTTCCTTCAACCATTCACTACCAGTCATACTTTCAACCATTCTCCCATACAATTCATCACTCAAACCTTCACCCATACCTTGTGTCGCAACAAAGAAGAAGAAGGAGGACCCTTGGACGTGCTTGCCATTCAAGTTGGATTGCTGGAACATTTTAGGTGTTTTCAATATTTTGTTTTCAATGTCTAAGTTTATGTATCTTTGTTTTGCGAACATGAGGAGCTAAACTCATTTTAGTAAGGGGGAAATTCAAAGCCATGAACATGTTTGCAATATGAATAGATTACTTCCAGTTATGATTCTATAAATCGTGAATGCAATTTACTTAACTGTTTGATTCACAACTTATTCTTGTTTGTGGATTAAGGATGCATACTTAGTTTGCATGCATGAATTTGATGCTAGAATATAAGGGAGTTTCACCTAATCATTATGAACTTATATTCACAAGTAATGGAGGTTGCTAGTCACAATCGTGTTAAGTCAATTTTTGGCAGGAGTATCGTGCTCATCATACTTACGAATGCTTTGTCAATGCTTATGATTTTTACAAAGCTTAATGATCTTTGATTGTATCCTTATTATGCTGTTCATGTAGGGAACTTTTCAAGAATAATTTGGGTTGCCGATTGTTGGAAATATGCCCTGAAAGTCAATCTTTGGAAGAAACCTTTCAGGACAAATGAATCGATGTATAGATGACTCTTATACATCAAATGGCAAAGATACTAATTAGGACTATCTCAACAAACGATATATGTCCTAAATAGTGTATCCATGGACAATGGATCGATTGAAGAAGTAATCTAATGATGTTAGATTACAGAGACCTTCTTCACATAAACATAATGTCCAAAAAGGTTCCTGGTCATTGGATTGTCGGAGGGATACTGACAATGCTTAGACCGGTACATACTGTGTCTGCTTCAATTGGAAGGATGGAAAGTCTCATCCTATTCGTGTGGTGACACTAAGACAAGTATGTAGGTGCTCATTAAGGGAATAAGTTCACTGAACACAATCGAACGAGAGTACTTGCATGGAGGTCTACTCACATCTCAAGCAAGTAACTCTAATGGTTGGAATAATGTAAGTAATCCTTTGACCTGAGGCATCGTCGTTGTCTTTGTTGGAAATATACCCTGAAAGTCAATCTTTGGAAGAAACCATTCAGGACAATTGAATCGATGTATGGATGACTCTTATACATCAAATGGCAAAGATACTAATTAGGACTATCTCTATAAACGATATATGTCCTAAATAGTGTATCCATGGACAATGGATCGATTGAAGAAGTAATCTAATGATGTTAGACTACAGAGACCTTCTTCACATAACCAAATGTCCAAAAAGGTTCCTAGTCATTGGATTGTCGGAGGGATACTGACAATGCGAAGACCGGTACATACTGTGTCCGCTTCAATTGGAAGGATGGAAAGTCTCATCCCATTCGTGTTGTGACACTAAGGCAAGTATGTAGGTGCTCATTAAGGGAATGAGTTCACTGAACACAATCGAACGAGAGTACTTGCATGGAGGTCTACTCACATGTCAAGCAAGTAACTGGTGCGAAAATTACTTGACACACAAATTAAACCCTCTTTTTGACAATTGTAGTATAGATGTAAGTAGGGTATCGTTCTAGGCGGGGGATTAGGAGGGATTGCTAATCTATTCTAAATTAATTTAAAAATATTAAACAAGACTCAAGGACACAAAACTAGGCTAAAAACTCTAATAACTCGAAACACACTTAGAATGACTCAAAATAATGAAAACAATCAAATTAGACACTAGGAACTGAAATGGACGGAAATTGAATTAAAAGACTAACAACAATGAAAACTAACTAAATAATATAATTTAATAATGGGGGGTAGTTTGGTTTTGACGAGAAGTAAATTAAACTTAAATAAATTACAGAATTGACAAAAGCATGAAATTAAGGTGAAAGGATAGGTGACGGACTAGCTAGAGGGTTCTTCTCCACACATGACACATATGCAACCTAAATTGATTTTCAGTTGTTCTTTCAATAAATTGTGAATGACAATGTTCCAAGTTAATTAGGTCTGCTTAAATTAACTCTTAGATTTCCCTAGATTCATTGGATTGAATGGAATACGCATGATAACCAAATTATTCCTCATCAAAGTCCCTAACTATGGAATACGCATGATAGAGACATTCAACAAAGATCATTAAGTTCAACGGAAATCATAAACATTGACTAGGCATTCAAAACTATGGAATACGCATGTTAATCCAGCCTAGAATTCACTTAACACGATTGTGGATAACAACCTTCACTACTTGTGAATATAAGTTCATAACGATTAGGTGAAATTCACTTATATTCTAGCATCAAATTCATGCATGTAAATTAAGTATGCATTCTTAATCGACATACAAAAATAAGTTATCAATCAAGCAGTTAAGCAAATTAAATCACAACTCAGAAATCACAACTGAAGGTAATCAATTCAATTTACAAATATATTCATGACTTTGAATTAACCTCTAGCCAAAATAAATTTAGTTACACATTATTAAAACAAAAATAAAATATAAGTTTGGAAAGATTTAACCGAGAGAGAAGGCAGCTTGCTGCTTCTGTTTTTCTCCTCCCCGAGGCTCACGCTGCTCGCCAGTCTAACATCTGCTTTTCTGCCCATGTGGACTCTGCTTCCTGGTCTTCTGATCCCGTCCCTTATATTTTCTGTTCTCTCTGCCCTTCTCACGCTGCCAAAGGCAACTTTTCTTCTCTTTTTTTTTTGTATTCTGTCCGCGCCTCTGACCTCTGTTTCCTTTCTGACCTGCCCTTTTTATTTTCTTTTTCTGCTTTTCAAAGCTGCCAGGGAAGCTCAGCTCCCCCTCTCTTCCCGTTTTTCCCGCTGCTCCAAGCAGCCTTCCCCCCTCTTTTATTCTTTTATTTCTGACCTACTCCCCACTACCGTCCCATTTTCATGCTTTATTTTCTTATTCTTTCCACCAGTCCATGCGCATTCCACTTCTATTTATTTTCTTTTGTTTTTCACTCAATGCTCACCCATTGTCTCTCCACTCCCTCTGCTGGTAAAGGCAGCTTTTTATTCCTTTTTCTTCTTTATTTTCTCCTTCTTTGCCGTTCCTTTCTTCTTCTACAAAACATGAATCATGATGATGTTTCAAACATCATCATGACTTATCATTATTATTATTTTTATTAATTTTATTTAAAAGCTGATCTACACAGACAGTTTTGACGAATTTATTAAATAAAATTTCACTTGTTCTATTTTTATTTTCTTTGCTAGACAAATCCTATAATACGCAAAAACAAAGTAAATAGCTCAAAAATATAAGGAACTAACTAAGAAAAGACGAGTGAATTCGAAGTAAAAATATATATAAATATGATCCGATCAAATACCCCCACACTTAACTTTTGCTAGTCCTCGAGCAAAACAAAGAAAACAAGAACAAGAAGTAACAAGAAAAACATTAGCTTCCCTCTATGTGACCCTCATAGAATTTCATTCAAGAAAACAAATCATCAAGAACCATAGCTAGCATCAAGAAAACAAATCCAAGTTCATCTTCCTTATTCAAATATTAGCAGTAATCTTTGAATCATCATTGAAGTGTAGTGTGTGAGATAGCCATGCTAATGCAATTTCAAAATTTTTATATTTTTAAAATCATCATATGCAAACTAGCAACCTTCTCACGGGATATACACTCAATCACACATGTGTTTAGTTTAAATGTGTTTCGCTCAAAGAATCAAATGTGAAATTTCTACCATAAGCTTGCATAAAGATCTCATCTCCACAATCATAATTGAAAAACTTAAATCAATAGGACTTTTATTGGATGTAATGAGGTTTAGGGAGAGGGTTATTGAAATGAAAGAATAGGTAAACACAAGTTCCAAGCTACATTGCAAGCAATTCTTTTGTTTAGATTTATAAGAACTCAATTTTTCCAGCGATTCTTCTAACACCTCCAACCACACCCTTAACTGAAACTTGAAAAACTTTTTATTTTCTTTATATACAATCTTTCTTTTTCTTTTTCTTTTTTTTTTTTTTTTTTTTTTTTTTTTTTTTAAATACAAACATGAAATACCCCCACACTTATTCTTTTGCCAAACACCTTCAAAGTACTTCACAAACATTTCTCATAAGACAATCTCACTTTGCTCACTAGCTTGCTTGGAAAGGGTAAGGAAAAATGTTTCAGGTATAAGGGTAGACATATCTGATGATAAGAAATAAAATGCTCAACATACACGGCTCAAATTGGCAATCTAATGATATCATTTTTATTTGGGAAACATGGTTATTTGGGCCATAGTGGTAAACCTAATGCCTCTATCATTTCCAAGTTTATGCAATCAATGACAAACATTTCGAAAGATCGTTACGCAAGTTCTAGAGATGTATCTCACATAAGTTCATCACACATGAAAGAAT
This sequence comes from Malus sylvestris, assembly GCF_916048215.2. Lineage (NCBI taxonomy): Eukaryota > Viridiplantae > Streptophyta > Magnoliopsida > Rosales > Rosaceae > Malus > Malus sylvestris. The sequence goes on along the minus strand of NC_062265.1, from coordinate 14,705,396 downwards.
AGGAGTGTATGAAAAATGCACACACTTTCAATCGGCTCAAAAACTCACATAGGATGTATATGGTCACTAAATTCACATATGAAGCTTTAAGTCATACTTTAGTTTCACATTAACAAGGCTATGTGCATTTGGTTTTTCAAAGATGGTCAAACATGTACAAAACTAACAAGAGAATTAGGAATTTCACAAAACACATGTTAACTAAGTTCTTGATGATCATGGTTCAAATTTGATCCAATTATATCATTGGGTCGGGAAACTAACAAAAATCTAATTCAAAACAATAAGGGAAACAAGACAATATTTTTGGAATTTTAAATTTTCCGATTTTTTCTAAATTTTTTTTTTTTTTTAGCAAATTAAAACTAATTAAGAAAACAAAAAGCAACAACACGGAAAAATGAAACCCGTTCGTAGTTGAAGGTACAAAAAATTTCAATTTGGTTATTTTTTGTACTCTTTACCCCCAAACTTAAACCGGACATTGTCCCCAATGTCAGAAAACACTATAATGCAAATAAAAATAAAATAAATAAATAATAAGAAACAAAATAAAGCGATTGGACTGAAAACTTCCCTAGTTTGCAGTAAAATCAAGCGATGACCCCCCAAGCTAAAATTCTGCAATCAACTTTAAGGGTGGAAATAACCAAAAGTTCCTGCAAAGAAAAGAAATAAATCAGTTAAGTAACACAAGAAAATGTAAAAAAAATAAAATAAAATTGCAAACGAAAAATTGAAAATCACGATAAAAGACAATGAATAGAACTAATAAGTGATCATTGGTCGTGCTTGTTGACTTTCCACAGCTTTCCTCTTGAACTGGGTGACACTTAGCTTTTTACTTGCAAGTGATGATTTGATGATATTGTACGGCGAGGCTTTGCTCTTTGGTGATGTTGTTGAAGCTCTTTGAGTTCTTCAACTCAGATTCCTTCTGCTCTCGAGTTGATTGTGCAGGCTCAATTCCTTATTTGTTCTCCAAGCAGATGTGGCAGCTTCTCTAGTTCTTCATCTCATACTCCTTCTTCTGGGATGAATGTGCAAGCTGCATTCTTCTCTGCTTGTTTCTTCTGCACATTGTCTCCACATGCTGCTGGTATCATTTTCGCTTGCCTTATCTGTTCTTCAGGTAGATGTGGCAGCTTCTTTGGAAGTACATCAGCAGTGGAAGACGAGTACTCGAGAGCAATTTCTCCATGTCCTGCAGGTTAGAACAAAGACAAGGAAAAGGACATGGAGAATGCATGATATGAGATACTCGTGCTCTCAACCTTTATGATATGAAATACTTGTGCTCTGGATGGGTTATTTACAGGGGTATCCCAGGGGATGAAAAATACAGAGTGACTTGAGAGGGTTTGTTGGAAAGCCATTTAAGAGAGGAAGAAGTGCTGAGAGGGTGTGCCTTTGCTGTGGAAGGCGAAGGTAAATACTTATAGGACTTTTCTTCACAACCGGAACTATTCTCTCACTCATTGTCGGCAGCCGGTGGATGGATGAATAGTACAAATTACGCGCTTTCTGACAAAGCTGCCCGTAATTTCCGCAAAGCTGCCAGTTGCATGTGAAGAGTGACGACACGTCTGGACAAATTGATCTTTTGAAATCCGGGGTTCGGCTCGTGGTTTCTGAGCAAGCCCATTTTTTGAGAAATGAAACGCCTCTTTTGAGAAAAGAATCCGGCTTTTGAGAAAGGAGCCCCGACTCTTCGAATTGCGAGAGGACGCTTCTCTGAGGAGCGCCTCTTTGATTTCTTCTTTTTATAGAGGCGTTAATTTTGTTCCGCAACACACTTGAGCTCCCTCCTGTTTTTTTCTTCTTGTAAACTTCCAAAATCTTAATCTGTCCGATCTCTTCTTTCTCAACACCTTCAGAAAATGTCTGGCCCTTCCGATCGTCGTTTTGACTTGAACCGTGGTGAAGAGGCAGCCCCACCTTCACCAGACAACATATGGCGCCTATCTTTCATATCCCCTACTGGTCCTCTTACTGTTGGGGATTCGATGATGAAAAATGACATGACTGCTGCGGTGGTGGCCCGGAACCTTGTCACCCCCAGAGATAACAGACTGCTCGCTAGACGGTCTGATGAATTGGCGGTTAAGGAGTCTCTGGCTCTTAGCGTGCAGTGTGCGGGTTCTGTGTCCAACATGGCCCAACGCCTATTTGCTCGAACCCGTCACGTTGAATCGTTGGTGGCTGAAATACAGAGTCTCAAATAGAAGATTAGAGGACTCAAGCATGAAAATAAACAATTGCACAAGCTTGCACACAACTATGCCACAAACATGAAGAGGAAAATTGACCAGCTGCAGGAAAATGATGGCCAGATTTTACTTGATCACCGGAGGTTTGTGGGTTTGTTCCAACCGCATCTGCCTTCGTCTTCTGGGGCGGCACCGCGTAGTGAAGCTCCAACTGATCAACCTCTGTTGCCTCCTCCTTCTGTGGCCCCGCCGACTGCTGAAGCTCCGCCGACTACTGAAGCACCACCTGACCAATGAATGCTATTAGTTTACACATCATTGTAAAATATTTTTACTTTTATGTTTTTTTTTTATTTTTTTTTATTTTTTATTTTTAGGTGTGTTTTGTTTGTTTTTTTTTTTTTTAAATCAATGTAAAAAGACTTTGTTTAACCTTCCCCCACAGTTAAACTAAATAACACAAACTCACAGAAATAAACCAAATAACACAACTAACTGAACAAAACAAAATGAAAGCAGTAAAGATAAGGGTGTAAGAATGCAAATCTGATTTGGTTAGCGATTCCAAAGTCTCCCTTCGTTGAATGCTTGGGTTGCCTCCCAAGAAGCGCTTGATTTAACGTCTTTAGCCGGACGAATCTTTCCTTTAAACTCCACTCGGCTCCAAAGCATGGAATTTATCTTTTAATGGGAGGTGATACTTGAAATGATTCGGCAATGGTTTAAATTCAAGAGTGGGTGCCTGAATCATCAAAATTAGAAACATGTTAGTATAAATTAAAATTAAAATTGGAGAAGATGGCTTACTTTCTTTTTCCGACACAAACTCAATGACAAACACCACATCTTTAAACATTTTCGGGACTTTGAACTTGGCCAGGTTTACTATGATGGTTGTGGCTTGTCCCGTGTCATCAAACTCAACTGCTTTGGGCTTGATTGTCTCATGCACAACCTCTTGGATGTATTCTTGATATGCTTCAACCACTTCATTCTCTTGAATCCCTTTTCTTGGTGTGCAAGGTTCTTTGAACGTTTCAATACCATCGGGAACTTGTTTTGGTGCACCAAGAATTGGGATATCACTTTGCACCTTTGGAAGAGCTTCCACAATGTCTTTTTCACTCTCTTTGATATTTGGAATCAAAAACCTGCAAGGACAAAGGACATTCGGTGGAATAATGTTAGAATGAAGTGAATTTAGAACTTCCTCACCTGAGTTGGATGACATAGGGATTTGAGGAGCTTGCAGCAAGAATTCTTCTAAACTGCCCACGTTGTCCTCCTCCTCTTCTGCTTGCAGCAGCAATTCATCCATGTTCGGGCTGTGTTTGGATGGTTCTGGGACAGCTTCATCCTTCATGTCACCTTCCAAAGTGATGGCTTCATCGATTTCACTTTCTGCCTTTGAATTTGCAATGTTTGAGTTGGAAAGTTCACTTTGATCTCGAATCTGTGCCATGAATTCCACAATCTGCCCAACTTGCATTTCCAATTCGTCCACTCTTTTGACTCGGTCTTGCATCTCCTGGTTTTGATTTTCTACTCCCTGATTCAAAGAGGTGAGTAACTTATTAAGTGTATCATTATCCAAGGACGTACCTGAATTGAATTGGGTTGATTGTTGTGGTGGCTGTGACGGTTCATATGGCCACTGACAGAACTCTTCCGATGGCGGCAATTGTTCTTCTTTTTGAAAACCCTGCGCCAAAGAAATTAGTCCTTCAAGAATTTCATTATAATTCACGGGCATACTTTGATTTGATTGGAATTGTTGTGGGGGATGCTGTGGTGGCTGCATAGGTCTTGAATAGAACTCGTCTTGCTACCAATATCCACCTTGTTCAAATTGTTGAGGTTCATCCCACATATAATCTGAATTATAAGCGTTGGAAAATATGTTGCCCCTTGATTGGTTATGGCCTTGATATCCCCAAACATCTTCATTTGCATAAAATTGAGGACTTTGATAACCTTGCCCATAGGGCACATCAAATGTAGGGACACTTGGCATTGTGGTCCGTTCGGCATTATGAGTCAATTGAGCAGTGAGCTGTGCCAATTGAGCTTGAATGGTCGCAAGTGCCATGTCTCGCTCCATTTGTACCTAAAATCAAAGAAAGAAAAATAAATCAAATATCAAAAGTAAAATACACAAACACCAATATAAACATAAACAAAAACAAAAATAAAGGGATTAGCAAAGTTGCTAATCCCCGGCAACGGCGCCAAAATTTGGTGCGAAAATTACTTGACACACAAATTAAACCCTCTTTTTGACAATTGTAATATAGATGTAAGTAGGGTATCGTTCTAGGCGGGGGATTAGGAGGGATTGCTAATCTATTCTAAATTAATTTAAAAATATTAAACAAGACTCAAGGACACAAAACTAGGCTAAAAACTCTAATAACTCGAAACACACTTAGAATGACTCAAAATAATGAAAACAATCAAATTAGACACTAGGAACTGAAATGGACGGAAATTGAATTAAAAGACTAACAACAATGAAAACTAACTAAATAATATAATTTAATAATGGGGGGTAGTTTGGTTTTGACGAGAAGTAAATTAAACTTAAATAAATTACAGAATTGACAAAAGCATGAAATTAAGGTGAAAGGATAGGTGACGGACTAGCTAGAGGGTTCTTCTCCACACATGACACATATGCAACCTAAATTGATTTTCAGTTATTCTTTCAATAAATTGTGAATGACAATGTTCCAAGTTAATTAGGTCCGCTTAAATTAACTCTTAGATTTCCCTAGATTCATTGGATTGAATGAAATACGCATGATAACCAAATTATTCCTCATCAAAGTCCCTAACTATGGAATACGCATGATAGAGACATTCAACAAAGATCATTAAGTTCAACGGAAATCATAAACATTGACTAGGCATTCATAACTATGGAATACGCATGTTAATCCAGCCTAGAATTCACTTAACACGATTGTGGATAACAACCTTCACTACTTGTGAATATAAGTTCATAACGATTAGGTGAAATTCACTTATATTCTAGCATCAAATTCATGCATGTAAATTAAGTATGCATTCTTAATCGACATACAAAAATAAGTTATCAATCAAGCAGTTAAGCAAATTAAATCACAACTCAGAAATCACAACTGAAGGTAATCAATTCAATTTACAAATATATTCATGACTTTGAATTAACCTCTAGCCAAAATAAATTTAGTTACACATTATTAAAACAGAAATAAAATATAAGTTTGGAAAGATTTAACCGAGAGAGAAGGCAGCTTGCTGCTTCTGTTTTTCTCCTCCCCGAGGCTCACGCTGCTCGCCAGTCTAACATCTGCTTTTCTGCCCGTGTGGACTCTGCTTCCTGGTCTTCTGATCCCGTCCCTTATATTTTCTGTTCTCTCTGCCCTTCTCACGCTGCCAAAGGCAACTTTTCTTCTTTTTTTTTTTGTATTCTGTCCGCGCCTCTGACCTCTGTTTCCTCTCTGACCTGCCCTTTTTATTTTCTTTTTCTGCTTTTCAAAGCAGCCAGGGAAGCTCAGCTCCCCCTCTCTTCCCGTTTTTCCCGCTGCTCCAAGTAGCCTTCCCCCCTCTTTTATTCTTTTATTTCTGACCTACTCCCCACTACCGTCCCATTTTCATGCTTTATTTTCTTATTCTTTCCACCAGTCCATGTGCATTCCACTTCTATTTATTTTCTTTTGTTTTTCACTCAATGCTCACCCATTGTCTCTCCACTCCCTCTGCTGGTAAAGGCAGCTTTTTATTCCTTTTTCTTCTTTATTTTCTCCTTCTTTGCCGTTCCTTTCTTCTTCTACAAAACATGAATCATGATGATGTTTCAAACATCATCATGACTTATCATTATTATTATTTTTATTAATTTTATTTAAAAGCTGATCTACACAGACAGTTTTGACGAATTTATTAAATAAAATTTCACTTGTTCTATTTTTATTTTCTTTGCTAGACAAATCCTATAATACGCAAAAACAAAGTAAATAGCTCAAAAATATAAGGAACTAACTAAGAAAAGACGAGTGAATTCGAAGTAAAAATATATATAAATATGATCCGATCAGTAACTCTAATGGTTGGAATAATGTAAGTAGTCCTTTGACCTGAGGCATCGTCGTTGTCTTGTGGTTAAGTACTTGATCTTTGATTATGTCAAAAGTCACTCTATCAGAATGTCAACGGCATAGTTGGGGTTAAGCCACTTAGTCATGAAGGCAAGTGTATGCGCAACAAGGAATCTCTAATCCTCGATAAGAGAGGAAGAATACTCTAAGATATGATTCGGGAATCTTTGGCCGAAGTATCGAGCGTAATAAAGGAAAGCGTTCCTATACGAGTCAATTGAATCATATAAGAAGGAATAATCACATTAGGGGTTTGACATAATATATCCATACCCTAGTAATGTGATTGAGAGTATTGTTTTAGAGAAGGATTAAATTACATTGTAATTCCAACTGAATAGGTTCTCCGAATAAACTTCTACATTAGCTTGGGTAGCTATGACATATGGTTAGATGTCACTCATAGCTTGTGAGTTCTTCTAGATGATTAAATGTAGTCTTCAAAGAAGAAAGGTGAATTAAAATGAAGTTTTAATTCACTAAGTGATTGAATTAAATATAATCAATTGGATTGATGCCAATCACCTCACTGCCTTGCTAATTAGAACCTAAAAGATTGTTCACCAATACACTATTGTAGTGAGTAACTAATGGATGATGGAAATAATTAATTGGATTAATTAAGTGTTGTGATTAATTTAGAAAGTCTAAAGAAATCATCAAAGCGATAAAGATCGTTTTGGGCTTAAAGAAATGTTCGGGTTTAATTGGGCCCATTGGGCCTAAAACCATTGGGCTTTTATTCAAGCATTGGATGACTTGAAATAAATGAAAGCCCAAAGCCCAAACAACACAAAGAGGGCCGGCCATTTTAGGTGTTGAAAGAGTGAGATATTTAGTCAAGTTGTTGGCTAGGTTTCTTATGTCTATATAAGGAACTTTATAGTGATATTGTTCATTAGGGTTTTTGTGTGGTTAAAAACAACAAAGAGGCAAAAGAATATCTCTCCAAAAACTACACAAAGGCTGGCCACCTTGGGGTGATTTTACTAACATATCTTTCACCCTTTGGTTATTCCTTCATCCTTCTCACTACTCTAGTGGGTGAGGATCTTTAGAGGTTTCCTACTTTGGAAACTTGAAGAGAACCTAGGAGCACTCATTCTATCAAAGTGGAGGAGGCAAGGAGGGAAGCTAGGCTCAAGGAGTTCAAGGAACAAAGGGCTTGGAGGTGGTCCATCCTTGGTCTCAAGTCTAGATCAAGAGGTATAAGACTAAACCTTCACTTTGTTCTTTTCTCTAAAATTTTATTTGATGCATTATATATAAACCTATGAACCTTGAAGGGGATTTGCATGACTATAGCTTTGTTAATATGTTATAAATGCTTTCGCTGCTTTCGTATATTAAATTTGATTTGTATATGCATGATAGTCATTTAGAAATCCCATCCATGAATCTCATAGATTTCCCTTCAAGTGGTATCAGAGCCAAAGGTTTATGTATAATGTGTCCTTTTGGATTTTATGCATATGGGTATTAATGTTATGTATGACATATTATTGTTTCATTCAAAGTATGTTTATCTTTTGTTTTTCAATAGTTGAAAAATGTTAGTCAAAAGTTGAGAAAGATATGTATGCAAAAGATGTTTTGTATGCATGAATGAAAAATGAGTTTAGAACTAGTTTGACATATTATTTCTTCATTTAAAAGTATGTTTATCTTTTGTTTTTCAATGGTTGAAAAATTATAAATCAAGAGTTGAAAAAGGTATGCATGTAAAAGGATGTTTTGTATGCATGAATGAAGAATAAGTCATGAACAAAATTTGGGGTTTTGTTCTTTGTGGTTGGCACGGTTTTGGGGGTTTTTTGAGCATGTGTTTGTGTTTTATTGTAAGACACTCACACATCATTTTAAAGCTAGAAAGTAGAAACCTTGTCACTTTTGTTTTTGGGTTTGAAAATCACCAAGAATACACAAATCTTGAAAAAGTGTTCATGGTTTTGTTCTTGGTGTTCATAGTTTGGTTTTGGGTGAAAATGGTTTTATTTGGTTTTCATGCATGGTTTTATGGTGTTGGATGATGTTCTTACCATCCATAACTATATTAAAACTTATAAAACCCTAGACTTGTCTAGGAGATTTCCATCACCTTTCTCATTAAAGCCTTTTAATGCCAAAAACCAAGTGACATGCAAAATTTGGATTTTTTCTACTTTGCATTGAATTAAAGCATGTGGGTGAGACTTCCCACCCCCCCCCCCATTAATTGGCCGGCCACCCTAGTGGATTTATCCACTTCAGGGGGCTTTTTGTAATTTGAAAGATATTTTATACTTTTGAGTATTTACGGTTTGACCCCTAACTTTTTCATATTTGCATTTAGGCCCCTACTAACTAGAAAGTTAAAATATTTGATTTTAATTTTGTTAGTTGTTTAAACTCATAATACTATTATGCCCATATGCACTAAATCTAAATGTTTATGTTGCATTCCATTATGATTATTTAAATGTGTTTAAGTAGTTATAAAATGGGTGACTATGGACTTATGCCTTAAACGATAATTGAGCTATGAGATAAGGCGCTAAAATCAAATTGTTTGAATCTTGGGAATGTGTTTTAATTACTGTTTAATTGGACCTTATCACGTTTGACGTTAATCTATCTCTCCCCTTTTAGTATATGTAATTTATAGGAATTTGTACAAATCGGTTTGTAATTCTTATTACTTCTTAATCTCTATTCGTTAGTTGATTCCCTCTAGTGCTAGACTAGAGTTTCTTTAACTATTGGTAAGGAGACATAACTAAAAGAGGGTTTTTGACATGAGATTAAAGATTAAAAGGGTCCAATGCCCAAATTAGCAATGAATGATTGTCTTTCATTTCTAATGGCTCAATGAAAATGTTTTAATTGGATTGATAAGCACGTAATTAAATTGACACAACCTACCCGAGTTTATATTCAACAATGTTGGCTCGTTGTTGCAATAACCTAATAAGTCCATGGTCATCCAAGAGCCTAAGATAACTATAAAGTCCAATTTCAAAGGAATGCAAAAACCCTTAGTAGTAGTAGTTACTTCCAATATTTAAAAAATTCGTTTTTGATATTGATTTGTTTTTCTTAAAACAAATAGTGGGAGTATCATACGCTACTAAACTATAATGAATACAACTAGTAGTTATGTATATCTCCAATATTTTGAAAAATGTTTTGATATTGATTTGTTTTATGAAAACGAATAGTGGGGATATTATATGCTACTAAAATTCATTAAACTTTGGACTAGTAGTTATAATAGGACATTATTTATTTGAATGTGATTAAATAAATAAAATTGATGAGACCTTAAAATCCCTCTACCAAACAATATTAAGTTGTAAGCATAAGAGTGCTTTGAACACTTTTTCGTGGCCTTCCACCGTGGTAGGCTCCAAGCGTTTATGACTTGTACACCGCCTTCGCCCTATAATGGGGAAGTGACAAAGTGCATGCTTATATTCAGGAGGAGTTTATTTAAAACATTTGATGAGGTGAAGGTAGGCAACGAGTGTGGCCAACATCGTATAATCGTGAGGTCATGCTTGAACCCCTATCTAAACCGGCATGGTGGGAAAGAACTTAACTAAGAGAAATGGTGCCAACATCGTATAATCGTGAGGCATTGTTCTCTAGAGGCCAAAAAGATGGGTAATCACAAGAGGTTGTTGTGAATGGGTAAGCGTACCCTCTCATTATTATTTTTGCTAGCCAACATCGTATAATCGTGAGGTGGGCTTGGTAATAGTGAGCCTCCCATAACCCGCTAGGAGCTTTCTTTGAAATCTCCCGGATTCCATCATGAGGGATATGGAATTTGCCAAAAATGGTGGGTGATGTCATTCGGTTTAAAGACCCGAATCGTTTGACTTAATCAACAATCAATCTAATTATTTTATTTGTTTATGTATATAGATATGGTTGGAAGCACACTCGCGAAAATACTAGACAAACATTGCCTAGAGGGGCACAATTTCCCATCGTGGTATCGTAATGTCAAGATTCTCCTAACATTGGAGAAGATTGTTTACGTACTAGACAAGGCCCCACCTCACATACCTCTCGGCCCTGAGGCTACTGAGGATGAACGTGCTAAGTTTGACAAGCACGTTGAGGATGACACACAAGCCAAGTGTCACCTATTGGCTTCCATGAATGAGGAGCTACAGAGACAGCACGAGGGCATGGATAGTGCATCTTCCATAATACTCCATCTTACGGAGTTATATGGTGAAGGGACGTGCAACCGTCGCTTTAGCACTGTTTGTGAACTTGTGAAGACCAAGATGGTCAAGGGGGCTCCAGTACACCAACATGTACTGAAGATGATAGGATTCATTGAACAATTGGAGAACCTTGGTACTCCACTTGACGGGGAATTGGCCCAGGACTTTATATTGGCTTCTCTTTCTGATTCATTCGCACAGTTCGTAATGAACTACAATATGAATAAGATGGATAGTACTCTCTCTGAGTTACTAAATATGTTAGTAACTGCTGAGAAGACTATGAAGAAAGAGAACGTTGTAGGGACTTCTGCAGTAGTCTACAACAAGCCATCCTCTTCCAAGTCTAAGCCGCAAGGCAAAGGCAAAGGGAAGGAGAAGAAGTCACCCACTCCTAAGCCTAAAGGAGGAGTGAAGAAAAAGAAGGCAATGGAGCCCAAGGGGACTTGCCACCACTGTGGAAAGGAGGGGCATTGGAAGAGGAATTGCAGGTTATACCTTGCAACTCTTACGGACAAGCCACAAGGTATGGTTTATGTTCTTATCTTCAATTCTAAATGTTAGATCTTCTAAATATTTATATTTGATATAAAGGGCTAATCACTTGTATAATTGTATATAGGTGGAGGAGCCAAGTAAGAAGAGGAACAAGCAAGGAAAAGTGTGGAGAAGAGTTCGGCCACCATGCTTTTGCTTACTACTTAGGAAGTTTGTTAGGCATTTAAAGATTGTCTTTAAACTTTCTTATTTTGATAAGAACTTATTATGTGGCTTCATATGATGGAAGACCACTATTAAATGCCTAAATGTATAAAGGTATTTAATTAGTCTATAAATGTATAGAGCTAATACTTTTTGTATTAAACATTATGAATGTTTGAACTATCATATTAATGTAATGTGAAGAATGCCTTTTTAATATACTATTTCCTTAAAGTAATGTTATGAATTGAAAATTGTCTTGTTGTATCCTAGATGAGATACAAGAGTTATATCACTTATTGTAATGTGATAACCAAACTTTAGATTTATCAATTGTGGATAGATCTCACATGTAGGACATAAAAGGATACAATGAATCTTTAGATTTGGTTCCATTTGTCTACTTATGAGTTCTATATGAATTGACAAAAAGGCTAGAGAATCCTTTCTTGAAGAAAAGGAAGATCACATTATAATGATATAAGTAATAAGAAAAATGTTTCTTATATGGTTATCACTTGAAACACAATAATCAAGATCACTCTTGATTCAATTAGTAATTTTGAACAACTAATTGGGCATTCTTTAAAAGGTTTTAAAATGTCAATTGTGTTAGTGATTAAACCAAGAAAGAAGTGTCTAAATCTATAAAATGTTTAAAGACTTTATTCACTTAATAACAAGACATTAAACTTAGTGAAGATTGAAACAAATAAGCTTGAAATGTTTTAAAGCTACTACACAATGTCTTCTACCAAAATACTCCACTTTTATACATTTTGAATGTATGAAATGATTTCTCATTAAAGTCATGAGAAATAGTGGGAGGTGTGAAAATGGATATAAACTTAAATATGACTGGTTTATAGTTGTCTAAAGAATAATAGTATTTGACTATTATTAAGAGTTTGCAATTTTAATTGTTAAAAGACTCAAGCTCTTCAAAAGTTAAAATTCTATGTTGTGTGACATTCTAAAGAATAGTCTTTGAATGTTGGTTTCGTCAATCTAGCATAAAATGGTTATATGTTGGGAGTTGTCCATAATTCTCTTTTATGAGAACAAGCTAAATAACCAAGCATATGGACAAGTTGATGAAACAAAAGGGAATAAGTTTCAAAATGAGTCACAACATATGGTTTAACAATAAGACAAACCAAATTCAACATCTCATGTAACAATATTGCTCTATGTAGTTTTAATAAAGAATTATATCAACCACCTAGAAGGAATGGTTGAGTTTCTATATCCTTAGTAGGAGCAATGCTTCCACTAAAGACTTGGATAATTCTTATATGACTACATTAAAGGTCTTAGTATGACTAAAACTTAAAGTATGATGTATGACACCATATAATTTAAATGAATAAACTTGATAAAGCAAGTCACACATTACAAATGGAATTACTTGAGAAGGAATTCTTTTGTGTGTGATTCATTTAAGTTAGTGGGAGCAATGTGCATTCAAATCAAGAAAATATAATTGTTAATTTTGAATGAATGCTAAGTTACAACAAGGCTAGTGGGAGTGATGTCATAATTTGAGCAACAAGATGTGAATAAAGTCTATTTGATAGACTTGATAAAACATGGATGTTACTTGAGAAATGACAAAACATGACACGGTCAATTTTAAAGTATAGACTTGAAATTGGACTTATTGATATAGCAAGGCTATCTCAATAATGATTATGGGAATTAAATCTCAAATGTTGTAGATTTAAGAAAGCATTTTCCTATGTGATAGGAAATCACTTTCATAACCCTTATAATGAATGTGTCATAAAATCACAAAAGGGACACATGTATTGACTTGTGAAGTAGATATCCAAAGGTGAAGAAACCACTGAGTTTGTCACTTTAAGATATTACTATATCCCAGGATCAGAACCAAAGCAACTGATAGAGTATTATTGCCTTTAAGAAAGAAACATCAGAGTGGGACTCTGGAAGCGTGCATTCACTTAGGTTGTTAACCAAAGTGAAAAATAAGCCATTTTAACAAATGGAACTTCATAATGGATGAAGTACTAATCATATGAATGATTGTTAGTATTGTACTACAATGGTCTCAAGGTTGGAGCAAAGTTTGTATAAAGTATACAAACGAAATATATGACGATATATTGTTTTAGAAACTGCTTCAAAAGGTGTTTTGAATGGAAGGGGTTCTTTTAGAACCAATGATTGAATCCAAACCATAAGGTCGTTAGTAGGATACTACGACGTAATGGGGCGATAGCTCAAGCCATGGAATCAAGGTCTCATCAAAGTATTCGAACACAACAAAGAGACATCATCAAATGTTTTGGAAATATTTGATAAGTGAATCCCTTTTGAATAATAAAAGGGATTAATACATAACCAAGTTAACCTACGAGCATAAACTCTCTCAACAAGATGTATAAGATACACTAGTGATTGACTTTAGTGCAAGTGGGAGATTGTTGGAAATATGCCCTGAAAGTCAATCTTTGGAAGAAACCATTCAGGACAATTGAATCGATGTATGGATGACTCTTATACATAAAATGGCAAAGATACTAATTAGGACTATCTCTATAAACGATATATGTCCTAAATAGTGTATCCATGGACAATGGATCGATTGAAGAAGTAATCTAATGATGTTAGACTACAGAGACCTTCTTCACATAACCAAATGTCCAAAAAGGTTCCTGGTCATTGGATTGTCGGAGGGATACTGACAATGCGAAGACCGGTACATACTGTGTCCGCTTCAATTGGAAGGATGGAAAGTCTCATCCCATTCGTGTTGTGACACTAAGGCAAGTATGTAGGTGCTCATTAAGGGAATGAGTTCACTGAACACAATCGAACGAGAGTACTTGCATGGAGGTCTACTCACGTGTCAAGCAAGTAACTCTAATGGTTGGAATAATGTAAGTAGTCATTTGACCTGAGGCATCGTCGTTGTCTTGTGGTTAAGTACTTGATCTTTGATTATGTCAAAAGTCACTCTATCAGAATGTCAACGGCATAGTTGGGGTTAAGCCACTTAGTCATGAAGGCAAGTGTATGCGCAACAAGGAATCTCTAATCCTCGATAAGAGAGGAAGAATACTCTAAGATATGATTCGGGAATCTTCGGCCGAAGTATCGAGCGTAATAAAGGAAAGCGTTCCTATACGACTCAATTGAATCATATAAGAAGGAATAATCACATTAGGGGTTTGACATAATATATCCATACCCTAGTAATGTGATTGAGAGTATTGTTTTAGAGAAGGATTAAATTACATTGTAATTCCAACTGAATAGGTTCTCCGAATAAACTTCTACATTAGCTTGGGTAGCTATGACATATGGTTAGATGTCACTCATAGCTTGTGAGTTCTTCTAGATGATTAAATGTAGTCGTCAAAGAAGAAAGGTGAATTAAAATGAAGTTTTAATTCACTAAGTGATTGAATTAAATATAATCAATTGGATTGATGCCAATCACCTCACTGCCTTGCTAATTAGAACCTAAAAGATTGTTCACCAATACACTATTGTAGTGAGTAACTAATGGATGATGGAAATAATTAATTGGATTAATTAAGTGTTGTGATTAATTTAGAAAGTCTAAAGAAATCATCAAAGCGATAAAGATCGTTTTGGGCTTAAAGAAACGTTCGGGTTTAATTGGGCCCATTGGCCTAAACCCATTGGGCTTTTATTCAAGCATTGGATGACTTGAAATAAATGAAAGCCCAAAGCCCAAACAACACAAAGAGGGCCGGCCATTTTAGGTGTGGAAAGGGTGAGATATTTAGTCAAGTTGTTGGCTAGGTTTCTTATGTCTATATAAGGAACTTTATAGTGATATTGTTCATTAGGGTTTTTGTGTGGTTAAAAACAACAAAGAGGCAAAAGAATATCTCTCCAAAAACTACACAAAGGCCGGCCACCTTGGGGTGATTTTACTAACATATCTTTCACCCTTTGGTTATTCCTTCATCCTTCTCACTACTCTAGTGGGTGAGGATCTTTAGAGGTTTCCTACTTTGGAAACTTGAAGAGAACCTAGGAGCACTCATTCTATCAAAGTGGAGGAGGCAAGGAGGGAAGCTAGGCTCAAGGAGTTCAAGGAACAAAGGGCTTGGAGGTGGTCCATCCTTGGTCTCAAGTCTAGATCAAGAGGTATAAGACTAAACCTTCACTTTGTTCTTTTCTCTAAAATTTTATTTGATGCATTATATATAAACCTATGAACCTTGAAGGGGATTTGCATGACTATAGCTTTGTTAATATGTTATAAATGCTTCCGCTGCTTTCGTATATTAAATTTGATTTGTATATGCATGATAGTCATTTAGAAATCCCATCCATGAATCTCATAGATTTCCCTTCAGTCTTGTGGTTAAGTACTTAATCTTTGATTATGTGAAAGTCTCCCCATTCGCGGGTGTCCACGCCATAATTGGGGTTAAGCCACTTAGTCATGAAGGCATGTGTATGCGCAACAAGGAATCTCTAATCCTCGATAAGAGAGGAAGAATACTCTAAGATATGATTCGGGAATCTTCGGCCGAAGTATCGAGCGTAATAAAGGAAAGCGTTCCTATACGACTCAATAGAATCATATAAGAAGGCATAATCACATTAGGGGTTTGACATAATATATCCATACCCTAGTAATGTGATTGAGAGTATTGTTTTAGAGAAGGATCGAATTACATTGTAATTCCAACTGAATAGGTTCTCCGAACAACTTCTACATTAGCTTGGGTAGCTATGACATATGGTTAGATGTCACTCATAGCTTGTGAGTTCTTCTAGATGATTAAATGTAGTCATCAAAGAAGAAGGTGAATTAAAAGGAAGTTTTAATTCACTAAGTGATTGAATTAAATATAATCAATTGGATTGATGCCAATCACCTCACTGTCTTGCTAATTAGAGCCTAAAATGATTGTACACCGACACACTATTGTAGTGAGTAATTAATTGCTGAAGGAATAATTAATTGGATTAATTAAGTGTTGTGATTAATTTAGAAAGTCTAAAGAAATCATAAAAGCGATAAAGATCGTTTTGGGCTTAAAGAAACGTTCGGGTTTTATTGGGCCCATTGGGCCTAAACCCATTGGGCTTTTATTCAAGCATAGGATGACTTGAAATAATAAAAGCCCAAAGCCCAAACCAAACACTAAAGGGCCGGCCACTTAAAGGGTTTGGGAGAGATATTTAGTCAAGTTGTTGACTAGGTTTCTTTTTGTCTATATAAGGAACTTTATAGAGATTTATTCCTTAGGGTTTTTGTGTGTTTAAAACATCAAAGAGGCAAAATATATATCTCACTAAAACTACACAAAGGCTGGCCACCTTGAGGGTGTTTTAGCTAACAATTTTTGACCCTTTTGGTTATTCCTCCATCCATCTCACTACACTAGTGGGTGTGGATCTTTAGAGGTCTTCTCCTTTGGAGACTAAAGGAGAACCTTGGAGCACTCTTACCAACAAAGTGGAGGAGGCAAGGAGGGAGGCTAGGCTCAAGGAGTTCAAGGAGCAAAGGGCTTGGAGGTGGTCCATCCTTGGTCTCAAGTCTAGATCAATAGGTATAAGACTAACTTTCACTTTGTTCTTCTCTAAAATGTTATGATGCATTATATATAAACCTATGAACCTTGAAGGGGATTTGCATGACTATAGCTTTGATAATTTGTGTTAAATGCTTCCGCTGTTTTCGTAAATTAAATTTGATTTGTATATGCATGATAGTCATTTCGAAATCCCTATGTGTAAAACTCATAATTTTCCCTTCACCAATGCGTTACCCATCCAATTCAATGACTTACGGAAAATCTGAGGGTTAATTAGTGCTGTTTACGGTTAATCTGGGGCGTTGAGGTTCATGGTTTATTGGAAAAGCAACTGGAAATCATTTTGTATGCAAGTGTCTCATGTGTGGAGAAGAACCCTCTAGCTAGCTTATCACCCATCCATTTACTCCAATTTCGTGCCAAAATCTGTTTAAGTCTTTAGTTTACTTGTTTTACTTTAAATTCGTCAAAAACCCAATCCCCTTTACTTTACTGTGTCAAATTAGTTAGAATATGTCCAAACTTGTGTTTTAAGTGTTTTTAAGTGTTTTGAGTCAAGTTAAAATCAATTTTCGTCCAAATCACCTCCTAGTGTCTAGTTTGAGTCTATTTGATTGTTTTGTGATGTTTCGAGTCTTTTTAGTTTGTTTTGAGTTCTTTGAGTATAGTTAAGTGTTTTTAAGCCTAGTTTTATGTTTTAAGTCAGTTTTAAGTAGATTAGCAATCCCTCTTAATCCTCGGTCTAGAACGATCCCTACTTACATCTTTACTACAATTATCAATAAGAGGGTTTAATTTGAGTGTTAGTTTATTTCACATCACTTATCTTATCCAAACTAACCTTATCCTATCCTAATCTTATCCTATGTTATCTCCAGATGCAAAAGGAGTCCTTATCCTATTTAAATCCTTCCCATCTGAATTTAGGAGTCCTAATCCATCTAAACACATTAATTCTTTTCCTCCCTAGAATCTGATTACAAGTATCCTTATTCCTTGATGATTTAGAGTCCTAATTCTCTTCCTACTCACCCTAGACATGCCTTACATTCTCCCTATAAATATAAAGTGCCGTAGCACTCAGAAATTACCCACCTTCCATCACAAATTTGTCCCATACATACCTCATACACATTCATCCCGTTGTGCTGTAGTTTTGCAAAGAGATAGGAGAGGAGACCCCTGGAGCTGTGTTTGCCATTCAAGACGTTGGATTGTTGGAGCGTTTCTAGGTGTATTCTATCCATTGTTTCAATGTTTAAATTTAATTAGCTTTGTTTAATTGCAAACATAAGGAGCTAAACTCGTTTTAGCTAGGGGAAATTCAAAGCCATGAACATATTTGCAAAATGAATTGATTACTTCCAGTTGTGATTTCATGAATCGTGAATGCAACTTACTTAACTGTTTGATTCAGAACTTATTCTTGTTTGTTTATTAAGGGTGCACACTTAGTTTGCATGCAGGGATTTGATGCTAGAATATAAGGGAATTTCACCTAATAGTTATGAACTTATATTAACATGTAGTAGAGGTTGCTAGTCACAATCGTGTTAAGTGAATTCTTGGTAGGAGTATCATGTTGTCATAGTTACGAATGCCTTGTCAATGCTTATGACTTTCACAAAACTTAATGATCTTTGACTGTATATCTATTATGTTGTTCATGTAGGGAACTATTGAAGAATAATTTGGTTGCCGATGCGTTGTCCATCCAATTCAATGACTTAAGGAAAATCTAAGGGTTAATTAGTGCTGTTCACGATTAATCTGGGGTGTTAAGGTTCATGGTTTATTGGAAAGGCAACTGGAAATCGATTTGTATGCAAGTGTGTCATGTGTGGAGAAGAACCCTCTAGCTAGCCAATCACCCATATTTTCCCCTAAATTCGGGCTAAATTTGCTTAAGTTTTTAATTTACTTGTCTTTACTTTATATTCGTCAAAAACCCAATCCCCTTTACTTTGTTGTGCTAAGTTCTTTAGAATCTGTCCAATTTGTGTTTTTAAGTGTTTTAAGTCAAGTTAAAATCAATTTTCATCCAATTCACCCTCTAGTGCCTAGTTTGAGTCTATTTGATTGTTTTGTGCTGTTTTGAGTCTTTTTAGTTTGTTTTGAGTCCTTTTGGCCTCTCTATTGATGCGGCCCTCTCTAGGCATCCTTCTATCCTCAAACTTAAAGCACTATTCGACGAGCGAGCTATTGAAGTGCTGAGTAAAGAGGGTCAAGAACCCTCAAGAGAAGAGATTCAAAAACTACACAAGAATTTCTTCAACTAGAACACTATCATCCTCCATTTCACTGGCCGAGAAGAAGAAAACATTTGGAAAAGGGAGCACAAAGCCTTCCTATTCTACTGGTACAACAAATTAATTTGTTGCACCAAATCGAATAAGTGCTTGGTCGAGAATATGCCAGTTGCTGAAGCCTTGGCAAGTGGTCACACCAAGGCCCTAAGTTCGGCCATCCTTTCCAACCTCATGCGCTGCTTGGCCGAGACGACCATCAACAAAATTGATCCGTACCAGAATGATCCTCTCAGGGTTTTCCAAATTTGGCTGTAGGTCTATTTTACAACCTTTCAACCAGAGATCCCTAGCTTCCAACCCACCAAAGCGCTTGACCTTCAGTTAGAGTCTCAACCGGTGCCTCCTTACCGGGTCGAAGAAGTCTTCAAATACTTCTTTAGCCTAGAAGACCTCTATAACGACAAGTTTCTAATATGTCGTCGTTAATAATATCCCCCTTCCATCAAGCTTCCATCATCAGCATGGAGTGAAGCTGAAGATGCTGATCTTCGTCAAAACTTGGGGTCATTCGTGTTAACACGTGACTTTCCCCTCAGCTGCGATGCTCGTCGAGCGAGCTGGGAAGTCTACCATCTTCGTTTCACTGCTTAGCGACTCGGTTACCTCCTGTTGGAAGTATGCCCACAAAGCCACTCATTTGATGTAATAGCTTTTTGGAATACTTAATGTATTAAACTTTTATATGTTTAATGAAGGGCAAAGCTTATTGTTAATCACTATTTATTATATCATGTGTTTAAGCAATAAGGGAATCCTAGGGATGTATTTGATCTAAGAGACAAGTGATCTAAGTGAGTTAGATTATCGAGACCATTCTCTTATGTTCATTCCTAAAACGTTCCTAGCCATAGGATTGCCGATTGGGCATTGACAATCCGCTAAGGCTAGTATATGTTATGTTGACTCAAGCGTGAGTATGACTAGTCTCAAGTCATTTGGTGTTGGACACTAAGACAAACACAAAGGTGCTCGAAAGAGTAATCGAGTACACTGAACAACGATCAAAAAAGAGTTCGAACATACATGTCATGTAAGAACTCGAAAGTTGCAATATGCAAAGTAGTCCTTTGACCTGAGGCATCATAGATGTCTAATGGTTAGGTTCTTGATCTTTGATCATGTCAACGGCATTCCATCGGAGTGTCCACGGCATTGTTGGGGTCAAGCTATCTAGTCATGTAGGCATATGAATGCACAACAAGGGATCTCTAACCTTCCATGGTGGAAGGAGAATACTCTAAGATATGATTCTAAAGTCTTTGGCCAAAGCATATGAATATGACTTAGGAAGTTTGTTCCAAATCATATTCAAGGGAATCATATAGATAAGTATCACATTGGATAGTAGACATGAAACAAACTATCACTCAAACAATGTGATTAAGAGTATTGTATTAGAGAAGGACCGTATTGCATTGTAGCTGTAACTGGATAGGTTCTCCAACCACTTCTACTTAGCTTGGGTAACCATGACATACTGCTAGGTGTCACTCATGGTTTGTGGAAGCCCTAAATGATTAGCAAACACTAATCATTAAGGGAGAATTGAAATGTGGTTTCAATTCACAATCGATCGTTAAGAGTAACAATCGCCCACTACCTCGCTAATTGGAACCTAATGGATCGTACACCGAGTAAGGATGTATGTGAGGAAATTAAATGAAATGGATAAGCAATTAAATGGTTTAATTGATGAATGGTCAAGATTAATTAATTAGTTAATTAATTTTACGAAAGGTTCGTATTGGGCTTTTAAGTTTGTTTTGGGCTTCGGGTCTCAAAAGCGTTTTGGTCCACAAGGCCCATTATGTTTAAGTTGTATGACAACTAAAACAAAATGGGCAATTAGCCCAATAACATTAATATGGCCGGCCATTAGGGTGAATGGGCAAGCTTGGATTAATTACAAGTTTGCCACTCACTTGAAATGAAGTATAAAAGGAACTTTATAGCTTTATTTCTCATTAGGGTTTTCTTAAAGAAATTGGGTGAAACACTTTCTCTCATTTTTCTCTAAAGAGGCCGGCCACTTAGGGGAGGGACATCTAGCAATCTCTTCTTCCCTAAGTCATCCATTCTATCTTCACAAGATACATCCTTGGTGTGGAGAGTTAGAGACATCAAATTTTTGGTGTTTTGGAGAACAAATCCTAAAATCCTCAAAGAAGCAAAGGAGCACTAAAAGGAGGAAAATCACAAGGAATATCCAAGGAGCTTGGAGGTGACTTGAAGGCCCTCCACTTGGGTGAATCCCTTGTGTAAACAAGGATGAGCTTCAAGGGTAAAGAAACTCTAAATCTTTACTTCTCTTTAATGTTGTTAAAGAGTTTATTGGTTCACCATATACTAGGTTTTGAAAGTCATGGGTTTTATGAATTGTTTTTTAATGCATGCCTACTTTAAAGTGTTAATAGTTTGCATATGTATTCAAATGTTCTTACTTGTTCTTAGCTAGGACAAAATTTTTCCTTCAAGTGGTATCAGAGCCTAGGCCTAGTTTATGGTGAATCCTTTTGGGTTTTGTGATTTTCATGATTTGTGATTTAAATGTTGTAAATGTTACAAGCTTTATTCTTGCTTTTGAATATATAAATTTTGCTAGAAAATTTAGCATCTCAAATGTTGTAGATGTATTTCATTTAAGCATGAATATTGGAACTAAAATTTGGTGCCATGTGTTTTTTGTTAAAATGGTTTTAAGGTGACTTTTGGAACCCCTAAGTACCCTAGGATATTAGCCCTCTTTTGAGTGGTGAAAAATTGAGTTTCGGTGAGTGAAAACATTCATGGAGCTATTATGAGTTTTCATGGTGTTCTTCAATGTTCTTGAAGTTCTTGTCAAGAACAAAAAAGTTTTGAAGTTTTGATTCAAAAGTTTTATGTTTTTCATAAAGTTTTGGTTTATTATTTGATGGTTGATGGTTATTGGTGAGATGTGATGAAATGGTTTTAATGTTTGTCATAGACTTTAATTTTTTTTCTTACAAACCATCCAAATCACCTTTACCTCACCCACCAAAATCAACTTGCAAAAACTTTTTAGAAAATTTTCATTTCTTCTCTCCTTGGCCAGCCACCCCAACAAGTGGGGTACTTTTGGGGCCTTTTGTGCAATTACATAAAGTTTTGATACTTTTGTGTTTTTGCACTTTGGCCCAAAAGTTTACGTTTTTACGTTAAGGCCCAAAAACTCTAAAGGACAAATTGTTTTGCTCCTTTAATGATGTTTTTACATTATTAAAACTTTGGGATCTAGTTGTATTTACATGAAGTTGTGGACTATTGTGTTTTTACAAAGTGACCCCAAAAGTTTATGTTTTTGCATTGTGGCCTAATTGTTGTGGTCATAGTTTCCTTTTGGCCCAAATAAAATGAGAACAAAATTGTTTTTTCTCTTTAATGAGAATTGGATTTTCATTTCATTTAGTTCCATTTAAATCAATTCTATGGATCCAAAAACCAATTGTTTAAGTTGCTTTCTTAGTTAATGTGATTAATTGAGAAAAGGGTGATTATGAACCAAAGGCCTCGATAATTGAGCTATGTGATTGGCCGCTTTACATTATGAATGTTTGGGTTTGGTAGTGTAGATTTGAATGCAATTTGATTAATTCAATTTGTTGTAAATGGAGTCCATCATTTGTGTTGTAAAAGGGCATAAGCCCTTCTTATTATTTCATGTATTCCTTTTGTTTATATGTATGCAAAATGGAATAGTTGGGTCCAACGCCCAATAGGTGAAGGGAAAATTATGAGATTCTAGAATGGGATTTCATAATGACTATCATGCATATACAAATCAAAATTTAAAATACGAAAGCAGCGGAAGCATTTATAACAAATTATCAAAGCTATAGTCATGCAAATCCCCTTCAAGGTTCATAGGTTTATATATAATGCATCAAAACAATTTTTAGAATCAAGAACAAAGTGAAGGTTAGTCTTATACCTCTTGATCTAGACTTAAGACCAAGGATGGACCACCTCTAAGGCCTTTGCTCCTTGAAATCCTTGAGCCTAGCTTCCCTCCTTGCCTCCTCCACTTTGTTACAATGAGTGCTCCTAGGTTCTCTTCAAGTTCCCAAAGTAGGAAACCTCTAAAGATCCTCACCCACTAGTGTAGTGAGAAGGATGAAGGAATAACCAAAAGGGTGTAAGAGATGTTAGTAAAAACCCCCCTTTGGTGGCCGGCCTTTGTGGTTCAAGATGGCTATTTTCTTTTGCCTCTTTTGTTGTTCAAAACTCACAAAAAACCCTAATGAACAATATCTTATAAAGTTGCTTATATAGACAAAAAGAAAACCTAGTCAACACTTGACTAAATATCTCTCCAAAACCCACATAATATGGCCGGCCCTCTTGTGTTGTTTTTGGGCTTTGGGCTTTTATTATTTCAAGTCATCCAATGCTTGAATAAAAGCCCAATGGGTTTAGGCCCAATGGGCCTAATTAAACCCGAACGTTTCTTTAAGCCCAAAACGATCTTTATCGCTTTTATGATTTCTTTAGACTTTTCTAAATTAATCACAACACATAATTAATCCAATTAATTGTTTCCATCATCCATTAATTACTCACTACAATAGTGTATTGGTGAACAACCTTTTAGGTTCTAATTAGCAAGGCAGTGAGGTGATTGGCATTAATCCAATTGCTTATATTTAATTCAATCACTTAGTGAATTAAAACCTCATTTTAATTCACCTTTCTTCTTTGACGACTACATCTAATCATCTAGAAGAACTCACAAGCTATGAGTGACATCTAACCATATGTCATAGCTACCCAAGCTAATGTAGAAGTTTATTCGGAGAACCTAGTCAGTTGGAATTACAATGTAATTCAATCCTTCTCTAATACAATACTCTCAATCACATCATTAGGGTATGGATATATCATGTCAAACCCCTAATGTGATTATTCCTTCTTATATGATCCAATTGAGTCGTTTAGGAACGCTTTCCTTTATTACGCTCGATACTTCGGCCGAAGATTCCCGAATCATATCTTAGAGTATTCTTCCTCTCTTATCGAGGATTAGAGATTCCTTGTTGCGCATACACTTGCCTTCATGACTAAGTGGCTTAACCCCAATTATGCCGTGGACACCCTCGAATGGGGAGACTTTGACATAATCAAAGATTAAGTACTTAACCACAAGACAACGACGATGCCTCAGGTCTAAGGATTACTTACATCTTTCCAACCATTAGAGTTACTTGCTTGACATGTGAGTAGACCTCCATGCAAGTACTCCCGTTCGATTGTGTTCAGTGAACTCATTCCCTTAATGAGCACCTACATACTTGTCTTAGTGTCACAACACGAATGGGATGAGACTTTCCATCCTTCCAATTGAAGCAGACATAGTATGTACCGGTCTACGCATTGTCAGTATCCCTCCGACAATCCAATGACCAAGAACCTTTTTGGACATCTGTTTATGTGAAGAAGGTCTCTGTAGTCTAACATCATTAGATTACTTCTTCAATCGATCCATTGTCCATGGATTCACTATTCAGGACATATTTCGTTTATTGAGATAGTCCTAATTAGTATCTTTGCCATTTGATGTATAAGAATCATCCATACATCGATTCATTTGTCCTGAAAGATTTCTTCCAAAGATTGACTTTCAGGGCATATTTCCAACAATCTCCCACTTGCACTAAAGTCAATCACTAGTGTATCTCATACATCTTGTCGAGAGAGTTTATGCTCGTAGGTTAACTTGGTTATGTATTAATCTCTTTTATTAAAAGAGATTTACTTATCAAATGTTTCCAAGACATTTGATGATGTCTCTTTAATGTGTTCGAATACTTTGATGAGACCTTGATTCCATGGCTTGAGCTATCGCCCCATTACGTCGTAGTACTCTACTAACGACCTTATGGTTTGGATTCAATCATGGGTTCTAAAAGAACCCTTTTCATTCAATACACCTTTTGAAGCAGTTTCTAAAACTATATATCGACATATATTTCGTTTGTATACTTTATACAAACTTTGCTCCAAGCTTGAGACCATTGTAGTACAATACTAACAATTCATTCATATGATTAGTACTTCATCCATCATGAAGTTCCATTTGTTAAAATGGCTTATTTTCACTTTGGTTAACAACCTAAGTGAATGCACGCTTCCAGAGTCCCACTCTGATGTTTCTTTCTTAAAGGCAATAATACTCTATCAGTTGCTTTGGTTCTGATCCTGGGATATAGTAATATCTTAAAGTGATAAACTCAGTGGTTTCTTCACCTTTGGATATCTACTTCACAAGTCAACACATGTGTCCCTTTTGTGATTTTATGACACATTCATTATAAGGGTTGTGAAAGTGATTTCTTATCAAATAGGAAAATGCTTTCTTAAATCTTCAACATTTGAGATTTAATTCCCATATAACATTATTGAGATAGCCTTGCTAATTTCAAGTCTATATTTCAAAATAGACCGTGTCATGTTTTGTCATTTTCGAGTAACATCTATGTTTCATCAAGTCTATCAAATAGACTTTATTCATATCTTGTTACTCAAATTATGACATCACTCCCACTGGCCTTGTTGTAACTTAGCATTCATTCAAAAATAACACTTATATTTTCTTGATTTGAATGCGTGTTTGCTCCCACTAACTTGTCTTGGATCCATTGAGATCCATTAGCTTATTGATGATGTCTCAACAATTTTGAGACCATCAACAACCCTAGCTAACACAAGTTATTAAACGAATCACATAAAAAGAATTCCTTTTGTATATGTGACTTGTTTTATCAAGTCTATTCATTTAATTATACGATGTCATACACCATACTACAAGTTTTAGTCATACTAAGACTTTTAATGTAGTCATATAAGAATTATCTAAGTCTTTAGTGGAAGCATGGCTCCTACTAAGGATATAGATTCTCAACCATTCCTTCTAGGTGGTTGATATAATTCTCTATCAAAACTACATAGAGCAATATCGTTACATGAGATGTTGAATTTGGATTGTCTAGTTGTTAAACCATATGTTGTGACTCATTTTGAAACTTATTCCCTTTTGTTTCATCAACTTGTCCATATGCTTTGTTATTAGCATGTTCTCATAAAAGAGAATGATGGACAACTCCCAACATATAACCATTTTATGCTAGGTTGACGAAACCAACATTCAAAGACTATTCTTTAAATGTTACACAACATAGATTTTTAACGTTTGAAGAGCTTGAGTCCTTTTAACAATTAAAATTACAAACTCTTAATAATAGTCAAGTACTATTATTCTTTAGACAAATATAAACCAATCACATTCAAGTTTATATCCATTTTCACACCTCCCACTATTTCTCATGACTTTAATGAGAAATCATTTCATACATTCAAAATGTATAAAAGTGGATTATATTGGTAGAAGACATTGTGTAGTAGCTTTGAAACATTTCAAGCTTATTTGTTTCAATCTTCACTAAGTTTAATGTCTTGTTATTTAAGTGACTAAAGTCTTTAAACCTTTTATAGATTTAGACACTTCTTTCTTGGTTTAATCACTAACACAATTTACATTTTAAAACAATTTTAAGAATGCCCAATTAATTGTTCAAAACTATTAATTGAATCAAGAGTGATCTTGATCATTGTGTTTCAAGTGATAACCTTATAAGAAACGTTTTTCTTATTACTTATATCATTGTAATGTGATCTTCCTTTTCTTCAAGAAAGGATTCTCTAGACTTTTGTCAATTCATATAGAACTCATAAGTGGACAAATGGAACCAAATCTAAAGATTCATTGTATCCTTTTATGTCCTACATGTGAGATCTATCCATAATTGATAAATCTAAAGTTTGGTTTATCACATTACAATTAAGTGATATAACTCTTGTATCTCATCTAGGATACAACAAGACAATTTTCAATTCATAACACTACTTTAAGGAAATAGTATATTAAAAGGGCATACTTCACATTACATTAATATGATAGTTCAAACATTCATAATGTTTAATACAAAAGGTATTAGCTCTATACATTTAGAGACTAATATAAATGCCTTTATACATTTAGGCACTAATAGTGGCCTTCCATCAAATGAAGCCATATAATTAGTTCTTAACAAAATAAGAAAGTTTAAAGACAATCTTTAAATGCCTAACAAAACTTCCTAAGTAGTTAGCAAAAAACATAGTGGCCGAACCCTTCACCACATTTTCTTGCTTGTTCTTCTTCTACTTGGCTCCTCCACCTATATACAATTATACAAGTGATTAGCCCTTTATATCAAATATAAATATTTAGAAGATCTAACAATTAGAATTGAAGATAAGAACACAAACCATACCTTGTGGCTTGTCCTTAAGAGTTGCAAGGTATAACCTGCAATTCCTCTTCTAATGCCCCTCCTTTCCACAGTGGTGGCAAGTCCCTTTGGGCTCCATTGCCTTCTTTTTCCTCACTCCTCCTTTCGGCTTAGGAGTGGGGGACTTCTTCTCCTTCCCTTTGCCTTTGCCTTGCGGCTTGGCCTTGGAAGAGGATGGCTTATTGTAGGCTACTGCAGCAGTCCCTACAACGTTCTCTTTCTTCATAGTCTTCTCGGCGGTTACTAACATGTTTAGTAACTCGGAGAGAGTGCTATCCATCTTATTCATGTTGTAGTTCATTACGAACTGCGAGAATGAATCAGAAAGAGAAGCCAATACGAAGTCCTGGGCCAATTCCCCGTCAAGTGGAGTACCAAGGTTCTCCAATTGTTCAATGAATCCTATCATCTTCAGTACATGTTGATGCACTGGAGCCCCCTTGACCATCTTGGTCTTCACAAGTTCACAGACAGTGCTAAAGCAACGGTTGCGCGTCCCTTCACCATATAACTCCGTAAGATGGAGTATTATGGAAGATGCACTGTCCATGCCCTCGTGCTGTCTCTGTAGCTCCTCATTCATGGAAGCCAACAGATAGCACTTGGCTTGTGTATCATCCTCAACGTGCTTGTCATACTTAGCACGTTCATCCTCAGTGGCGTCAGGGCCAAGAGGTATGTGAGGTGGAGCCTTGTCTAGTACGTAAACAATCTTCTCCAATGTTAGGAGAATCTTGACATTACGATACCATGATGGGAAATTGTGCCCCTCTAGGCAATGTTTGTCGAGTATTTTCGCGAGTGTGCTTCCAACCATATCTATATACATAAACAAATAAAATAATTAGATTGATTGTTGTTTAAGTCAAACGATTTGGGTCTTTAAACCGAATGACACCACCCACCATTTTTGGCAAATTCCATATCCCCCATAATGGAATCCGGGAGATTTCAAAGAAAGCTCCTAGCAGGTTATGGGAGGCTCACTATTACCAAGCCCACCTCACGATGATACGATGTCGGCTAGCAACAATAATAATGAGAGGGTACAAGTACCCATTCACAACAACCTCTTGTGATTACCCATCTTTTTGGCCTCTAGAAAATAATACCTCACGATGATACGATGTTGGCATTATGTTTCTTAGTTAAGTTCTTTCCCACCATGCCGGTTTAGCTAGGGGTTAAGGCATGACCTCACGATGATACGATGTTGGCCATACTCGTTGCCTACCTTAACCTCATCAAATGTTTTTAAATAAACTCCTCCTGAATATAAGCATGCACTTTGTCACTTCCCCATGATAGGGTGAAGGCGGTGTACAAGTCATAAACGCTTGGAGCCTACCACGGTGGAAGGCCACGAAAAAGTGTTCTAAGCACTTTTACGCTTACAACTTAATATTGTTTGGTTGAGGGATTTTAAGGTCTCATCAATTTTATTTATTTAATCACAATCAAATAAATTGTCCTATTATAACTACTAGTCCAAAGTTAATGAATTTAGTAGCATATAATATCCCCATTTATGAAATGACTACAGAAGAGGTATCATCACTTATGACCAATGCTGATTGGCTCTAGTGCAAGTGGGAGATTGTTGGAAATGTGCCCTAAAACCAATCATATGATGATACTTTACGGACATTTCAAATGTTAAACTAATCTAGTTTAACATATAAAGGGCAAAGATTATTGTTTGAGCCGTCTCATATAAATGTTATATGCTTAAACGATAAAGTCCAAGGAATATGTGATTGGGAGAATGCAATCTAATGAAGTTAGATTAATGAGACCATTCTTTCGTAGACACATCCTAAACGTTCCTGATCATAGGATTACCAATTGGGCATTGACAGTCCGTTAAGATCAGTACGTACTGTGTCTTCTCTCAGGGAGAGTGACTAGTCTCGAGTCATTGGTGTGTGTGACATCAAGACAAGTACGTAGGTGCTCAATAAGAGAATGAGTTCACTGAACGTGATCAACGAAGAGTTCTTATATTCCATGTCACATGAGAACTCATGGTTGGGATAATGCAAAGTAGTCCTTTGACCTGAGGCATCACAGTTGTCTTGTGGTTAAGTCCTTAATCTTTGATTATGTCTAATTCACCCCCTAGGGGTGTCACGGCATCGTTGGGGTTAAGCCACTTAGCTATGGAGACAAGTAAATGCGCAACAAGGGATCTCTAACCTTCAAACAGTTGAGGGAGAATACTCTATGATATGATTTGGAATCTCTGGCCAGAGTATGAATGAGATTGGGGAATGCGTTCCAAATCACATTCAAGGAAATCATATAAGCAAACGATTCACATTGGATAGTAGACATGAGTAAATAAACTATCATACCAAACAATGTGGTCAAGAGTATTAGATTAGAGAAGGACCGTATTGCATTTGTAATCCCGAACTGAATAGGTTCTCTAACCTCTTCTGATTAGCTTGGGTAACCATGACATGCTGCTAGGCGTCAACCATGGTTTGTGGAAGCCCTATACGTGTATAACCACTAAAGGGAGAATTGAAAATTGTTTCAATTCACAATCGATGTAAAATTGTTTTAATCGCCCACTGCCTCGCTAAAAGGAACCTAATGGATCGCACACCATAAAAGGTGGAGATTGAAGATTAAACGGAAATGAGTAAGAATGATTAAATGGTTTAATCATTTATTTATGGCAAGGATTAATTAATATGTTAATTAATCAAACGAATAAGTTCGTTAAAGACCTCGGGATAGTTTTGGACCTTAAGGCCCAATGGGCTTCGAACGTCAAGCCCATTAACTTAAGTTGTATGACAATTTAATGAATAAAGATTCATTAAAGCCCAAAAGCCCAAAATTCCTTAGGTGGCCGGCCATATGGTGATGAATTAGGGTTTTGGTTGTTTAGGTCACTTAAAGAAGTGACTATATAAAGGACTTTATAGCCAAATATTCATTAATGTGATTAAAGGTTTATTTTGGGTGAAAATGGGTGAGAATTGTCTCTCCATTTTCTCTCTAAAGAAGCTAACACCTTGGAGGGTACATCTAGCAATACTACTACTCCAAGGTCACTCATTTCTTCTACAATCAAACCTTGGTGAAGAGACTTAGAGGTTCCCTATTTTGGGAACTTGGAGAAACCTATTCTTCCATCCAAATCCATGGATCTAAGAAGCAAGGAATGAAGGCCCCTATCTCTTTGGGTGATTAGCCTTTGCTTATGCAAAGAGGAATCTACAAAGGTATTAATTTCAACTCACTTTGTTTTGAGTTGATTATTGGTTCACCAATCTACTAGGCTTTGAATTTCATGGGTAATGTTTTGTTTTTGAATGCATACAAGCATGATTCCGCCTTTAATTTGTTAATTGCATGCCATATGATGTTATTCAAATGAACATGTTTTTCAAAATAAATCCTTCAAGTGGTATCAAGAGCCTAGGTCTAGTAGTTGGTGAATCCTTTTGGGTTTTGTAGTTCATAAGTTTAGGATTTAAAAGTTGTAATTGTTACAAGCTTTATTCTTGCTTCTTTGAATGAAAATTTTGTTTGAAAATTTGCCATCTCAAATGTTGTAGATGTAGTTCATATGAGGATGAATATTGGAGCTAAAATTTGGTGCCATGATTTTGGGGATTTTCGGCCAAATCCAAAGGGTGATTTTTTGGGTTCATGTTTGTCTTGTTAAAAATGTTTTAAGGTGACTTTTGGAACCCCTAAGTACCCTAGGATGTTAACACCATTTTGAATGGTGAAAATTTGAGTTTTATGGCTTGAAAACATTCATGGAGCTCTTATGGGTTTTCATGGATGTTCTTCAATGTTCTTGATGTTCTTGCCAAGAACAAAAAGGTTTTGTGTTTTGATTCAAAGTTTTGAATATTTCATAAAGTTTATGTTATATGTTTTTCAAATGATTTATCATGTATTTAAAGTGTTAAATATTTGTATAAATGATGATGGAAACATCAATCATCAAAACATATATTATTTTTATGAAAGTATTTAAAGTGTTAAATATTTGTATAAATGATGAAAGAAATATCAATCATCAAAACATATATTATTTTTATGAAAGGTGAAAGCACTACTTGATTGTTTTTGACAAAACTAATAAATCAAAACACCCACCACTCCTTTTTATCCCTAAAAACCGGCCACCCTAATAAAATAGGGTATTTTTGGGGCTTTTATGCAATTACATAAAGTTTTGATACTTTTGTGTATTTGTACTTTGACCCGAAAGTTTACGTTTTGACGTTAAGGCCTAAAAACGCTAAAGGACAAATTGTTTTGCTCCTTTAATGAAGTTTTGAATTTATTTAAATTTTGGGTTCTAGTTGTATTTACATGAAGTAGTGACTTTTGTGTTTTTACAAAGTGACCCCAAAAGTTTATGTTTTCGCAATATGGCCCAAAAAGTTGTGGTTATTGCATGATGGCCCAAATAGGATGAGAACAAAATTGTTTTGTCTCTTTAAATGAGAATTGGATTTTCATTTTGTTTAGCTCCACTTAAATCAATTTTATGGATACAAAAACCAAATGAAAATGTTGCATTCAATTAATTAGTTAAAGCGTTAATTAATTAAAGGATGATTATGAACCTAAGCCTAATATAATTGAGCTATGTGAAAGGCGTTTCAAATTTGTTTGAACCATGGGAATGTGTAGATTAGATTTTGGTTGTAATTTGATTTGATCAAATGTTGTAAAAGGGCATAAGTCCTTCTTTACTTTAAGGTAATTTGTTTTATGCAAATGTTGTAATGAGCATAAGCTCATCCTTTACTTTGAAGTATTTCTTTCTTGCTTTATATGATATGCATGAAAATGAAGTAATTGGGTCCAACGCCCCTATGACAACACGCCTTAATGTGATTAAACGCGTAACTAAAATCAATCTCCATCCCTAGACCGAGATTCAACACAAGGCTCGTGTTGAATCTAAACAAAGGTTCATAGTCATCCTAAGGCCCTAAGGCAACTATATAGTCCATCAAATGAATGCAAACCTTATGTTAGTAGTAACATATACTCTTGCTTTAAAAACCGTTTTAAAAGCATAGTGGGAGTATTATGTACAACTAAAACAATCATATGGACCAATAGTTGTAATAGGACCAAAATTGTTTTAATAGAGATTAAAATGTATATTGATATGAGATGAGACCTAAAACCCTCAACCAAACCAATATTAAGTTGATAAGCGTGAGAGTGCTTTGAACACTCTTTCGTGGCCTTCCACCGTGGTGGGCTTCAATCGTTTGTGACTCGTACAATGTATTCGTCCAGTTCTGGGGTTGCAAAGTATGTGCTTACATTCAGGAGAAGCCTATAAACATATGATGAAGTGAAAGGTAGGCAACGAGTGTGGCCAATATGGAGTTCTTCTGAGGCCATTCTTGAACCCCTACTTGAACTAGCATGGTGGGAATGACTTAACTAAGTGCAATGGTGCCAATATGGAGTTCTTCTGAGGCATCATTCTCTAGAGGCCAAACGAGATGGGTACTTGCATAGGTTGCAAATGAGTAAGCGTACTCTCTCATTATTATTGTTGCTAGCCAATATGGAGTTCTTCTGAGGTGGGCTTGGTAATAGTGAGCCTCCCATAACCTACTAAGAGTTTCATCCAAAACTCTCGAATTCCAATGAGGGATATGGAATTTGCCAAAAATAGTGGGTGATGCTATTTGATTTAAAGACCCGAATCAAATGGCTTAAAATCAATCAATTTATATTCGTTATGTATTTGTTTACCAATATATTTGCATACGCTATCCAACACTTGACAAATAAAACCGAATGTTTTAGTTTCCGGACTTGGTACCACAATCCCAAAGAATGTCTTAAAAAGGATTGCATATGTACCTAAGTAGTCTCATCCTCACAATCTTCCTATTGATAATGTATCATTAGAAGAATATGTTAGAAAAGGTCTATCATAAAGAGGACAACACTTTTAATGTCATAATTCTTCAATTACAAATTGTTGTATGAAGAAATAGGAGTTGCTTTGAACAACCCTTAGTCAATGCAAACCTTAGTGCTTGTTTCTTTGTTAAATGAACAAAGAGCTTGAGAAGAAAGCACAAAGGCATGGACACATTATGTGCCATGATTCTTCACTTACAAATTGTTGTATGAAGAAATGAGAGTTGCCTTGTACAACTCTTAAAGGTTTGTAATTATGTTTAGAACATAATGGTTGGTTGACAAAAATAGTCCATTAACATGGACTTATGATGATTTTGAATCATAAAATGTTGAAGTGATAAACCACTTAACGAGACGGAAACTAGGCAAGGACTTCACCTTTGTTTCCCTATCCTAATGGTTCACTAAGTTTATGGTAAACTATGTAGTGAACAATAACCACATACTCTCCAAATTGTTTGATGTGTATAACACAATTGAAAAAAAGGTTTCAAGAGAGATAGTGGGAGTTTAGGGACCATGACTAATGTAGTCAAAGGTGAAAGTCAAATAAAGAAGATAGATAACTCCAAGGGAACAAACTTTCTTTATGAAATGATGGACATTGGAAGGGGTATTTGCAAGAAATGTCTTGCAAGTGTCAAGAACACACCTTTCGAAGGTGTTGTAAATTGTTCTTGAATAGTTCAAAACAGTTGGTTCTTCTACTTGAATGTATGATTCCGTATTAGTAACTATGTTTTACAAATCGTTGTAAAAGTGTGACTAATAAGAAGTAGAAGATATATGAGAGAAGAAAAGGTGCTTCACATACGGAACGTGAATAAGATATAGATCTCTGCGAAAGCAGATAGTACTTACTTCCTCATATGAACTACCAAAGAAATTGGATTATAGTAATCTAATTGATTGTCTCTATAGAAGAGATGATATGGTAGTGTTAACTGTTTAGAATATAATGATGCTTAAAACCCAAAAGGTTGCAAGGTAGTGACTAATCCCAACTAAATTGTGATACCTCTAAAACATAAGTTACGAGTTGGTGAAACAAGGATGCTTTGGATCGTTAGATCCGGATCCAATACCTTCTTGTTAAAATTGTATAGAGGCGAAATGTTCGAATCTTTATTCTTTTGGAAAGAAGAAAGAATCACAAAGTTGTTGAGGTTAATTCACTTAAATGTTAGTGGCACTTGTCCACAAACATAATATTACTCATGTTGAATAACATTCACCGAAGATCACTCTCGGTTGGACTATAGTTTATTTTGAATAAACACAAGTCCGAATACTTTGCAAAATGTTTCAAAGAATACAAGTAATGTAAGTTAATGAGTAAGAAGTCTAAAGTATTTACCTCCTTAGATTTGATCCAAGGAAAGGTAACACTTTAGATGAGTTTCCTTGAAAGATATCAAGGAAAATAGCATCATAAGATAATGTATTTCTCCATTAGGAGAAGAACGAACTTGAATAAGATTTAGTTCGTTAAATGTTATCTATTACCCATATATAGGATATATACTTCTAAAACAATATGATTGTCGATGAGAAGATCTTCCAATATTTTCATGACTCCATAAGATGTAGTTGGAAAAGAAAGACAAATCTTAAGCATGTTAAAGATTTGGGGTTGTGTGCTAATAAGCAATATTTGTTTGATAACAATCTTGTGGGATATCCTTAAAATTAAATTTTGGATATCGCTTCTATAATCCAACTAACAAATGTTGTTTTGTTGGGAAGTTCATTGTAATCCTACAATGTGATTTGCCTAAGAGCAAATGAACGAGAGATAGAACTCAAAGAATGGGTTCTTTGAGAAACAAGGAAGTAATCAACAAATATAACAACCTAGTTCCTATACCACAAGCTCTAAGGTAGTCGATAAGAATGAAAATCCTTATGACTACATTGAGTGCATATACGATATATACTCAAGGAAATGGTAAAGTACCATTTGACTCGAAATAATGAAACCTTCATAGCTAATTGGTAGCTTAAGGTAACTACAACCAAAGAGAATGGTTGACTTTGAAGAAACCATCTTTGAGGTAGGCTTGGTTTCAATTAATTCGAAGATTGCTAGCTACAACTAAAATGGTGATTCAATGTTTTGACATAATATGGGTTTCCGAAACCATTATTAAGATAGTCTTGATAATATATGTCCAAAACTATAAATCACAAGACATGTAAGTTGTAGAGATCCATCCATCATGGATCTTAGCAAGTTAGTGGGAGCTATTTGCATTTTATGAGGAAAAAAGAATCAAATCGTTTGATTTCTCATCAAGATGTAAATGAATCTTTTGTTTACGAGTTTTACAAAAGATTAGTGGGAGTTAATCATGTTTCTAAAATTTAAGTATATATGATATATTAATTTTGGAAATAAAAAGAATACTTCTTCGTTAAAGTTATGACTTTAATACATTATATGAAGATAGAATGTATATGGGAGATATAGTCTAGATACATGGGATGGAAATCTATAATGATATATTTCATGATATAATTGGATTATATCAATCCCTAATAATAGACAATGGATGCTAGGAAGTTTCTCATATGATGATAAACTTCAATAAGAAGGACGATTCTAGTGAGACTAGCAAGTTGCCCTTCTCAAAGGGAACGTACCCTTTGACTCCCATAGAAATAATGCGTAAATTGAATCCTTTATGCATAAGCAGAAAGGTGATTTATGTATTTCATATTGTATGAAAAACATTGATATGAGTTGTACCTAGAACGGTACAAGACGATATCAGTGCAAGCCCAGGATCAGAACCGTGGCAACTGTCAAGTGAGTCCTTAAGTATTTAAGAAATACTTAAGGATAGATTCCTCAAAGAATGAGGAAGAATTAGAGTAACGTAATGGAAGCGTAAATGTATTAGATTATGAATCTGATACATCATTGGATGTTTCTTCATTATGAATGAAGAGATAAACAAATATCTCTTTATTATGACTAAAGAGATATTTGGATGGAAACATTAAAGTAATGACTTTAGTGTGTTCCATTATGAATGCAAGATATATTGCCATATAGAAGTTTACAAAAATGTTGTTTGGATGGGAAAGTTCATTTATGAACTCTCTATTCGATTCCAACCAGAAAGTGTATGACACT
This sequence comes from Malus sylvestris, assembly GCF_916048215.2. Taxonomy (NCBI): domain Eukaryota; kingdom Viridiplantae; phylum Streptophyta; class Magnoliopsida; order Rosales; family Rosaceae; genus Malus; species Malus sylvestris. Next base: position 14,668,852 of record NC_062265.1, on the reverse strand, counting down.
AATGGGGCGATAGCTCAAGCCTGGGAATCAAGGTCTCATCAAGATCCGAACACAAATGAGAGACTGAACCACATGATTGAGAATCATGTATAATGGTGACGTCGTTATTCTCAAGGTTGCTTCTGTGGATAACACATATAGATATCCATTGACTAGGCCTACTACTCAGCCATTTATGAAATGACTACAGAAGAGGTATCATCACTGATGACCAATGCTGATTGGCTCTAGTGCAAGTGGGAGATTGTTGGAAATGTGCCCTAAAACCAATCATATGATGATACTTTACGGACATTTCAAATGTTAAACTAATCTAGTTTAACATATAAAGGGCAAAGATTATTGTTTGAGCCGTCTCATATAAATGTTATATGCTTAAACGATAAAGTCCAAGGAATATGTGATTGGGAGAATGCAATCTAATGAAGTTAGATTAATGAGACCATTCTTTCGTAGACACATCCTAAACGTTCCTGATCATAGGATTACCAATTGGGCATTGACAGTCCGTTAAGATCAGTACGTACTGTGTCTTCTCTCAGGGAGAGTGACTAGTCTCGAGTCATTGGTGTGTGTGACATCAAGACAAGTACGTAGGTGCTCAATAAGAGAATGAGTTCACTGAACGTGATCAACGAAGAGTTCTTATATTCCATGTCACATGAGAACTCATGGTTGGGATAATGCAAAGTAGTCCTTTGACCTGAGGCATCACAGTTGTCTTGTGGTTAAGTCCTTAATCTTTGATTATGTCTAATTCACCCCCTAGGGGTGTCACGGCATCGTTGGGGTTAAGCCACTTAGCTATGGAGACAAGTAAATGCGCAACAAGGGATCTCTAACCTTCAAACAGTTGAGGGAGAATACTCTATGATATGATTTGGAATCTCTGGCCAGAGTATGAATGAGATTGGGGAATGCGTTCCAAATCACATTCAAGGAAATCATATAAGCAAACGATTCACATTGGATAGTAGACATGAGTAAATAAACTATCATACCAAACAATGTGGTCAAGAGTATTAGATTAGAGAATGACCGTATTGCATTTGTAATCCCGAACTGAATAGGTTCTCTAACCTCTTCTGATTAGCTTGGGTAACCATGACATGCTGCTAGGCGTCAACCATGGTTTGTGGAAGCCCTATACGTGTATAACCACTAAAGGGAGAATTGAAAATTGTTTCAATTCACAATCGATGTAAAATTGTTTTAATCGCCCACTGCCTCGCTAAAAGGAACCTAATGGATCGCACACCATAAAAGGTGGAGATTGAAGATTAAACGGAAATGAGTAAGAATGATTAAATGGTTTAATCATTTATTTATGGCAAGGATTAATTAATATGTTAATTAATCAAACGAATAAGTTCGTTAAAGACCTCGGGATAGTTTTGGACCTTAAGGCCCAATGGGCTTCGAACGTCAAGCCCATTAACTTAAGTTGTATGACAATTTAATGAATAAAGATTCATTAAAGCCCAAAAGCCCAAAATTCCTTAGGTGGCCGGCCATATGGTGATGAATTAGGGTTTTGGTTGTTTAGGTCACTTAAAGAAGTGACTATATAAAGGACTTTATAGCCAAATATTCATTAATGTGATTAAGGGTTTATTTTGGGTGAAAATGGGTGAGAATTGTCTCTCCATTTTCTCTCTAAAGAAGCTAACACCTTGGAGGGTACATCTAGCAATACTACTACTCCAAGGTCACTCATTTCTTCTACAATCAAACCTTGGTGAAGAGACTTAGAGGTTCCCTATTTTGGGAACTTGGAGAAACCTATTCTTCCATCCAAATCCATGGATCTAAGAAGCAAGGAATGAAGGCCCCTATCTCTTTGGGTGATTAGCCTTTGCTTATGCAAAGAGGAATCTACAAAGGTATTAATTTCAACTCACTTTGTTTTGAGTTGATTATTGGTTCACCAATCTACTAGGCTTTGAATTTCATGGGTAATGTTTTGTTTTTGAATGCATACAAGCATGATTCCGCCTTTAATTTGTTAATTGCATGCCATATGATGTTATTCAAATGAACATGTTTTTCAAAATAAATCCTTCAGATACTCCCACTATTTGTTTTGAGAAAAAACAAATCAATATCAAAACCAAATTTTTCAAATATTGGAAGTAACTACTACTACTAAGGTTTTTGCATTCCTTTGAAATTGGACTTTATAGTTATCTTAGGCTCTTGGATGACTATGGACTTATTAGGTTATTGCAACAACGAGCCATCATTGTTGAATATAAACTCGGGGAGGTTGTGTCAATTTAATTACGTGCTTATCAATCCAATTAAAACCATTTTAATTGAGCCATTAGAAATGAAAGACAATCATACATTGCTAATTTGGGCATTGGACCCTTTTAATCTTTAATCTCATGTCAAAACCCTCTTTTAGTTATGTCTCCTTACCAATAGTTAAAGAAACTCTAGTCTAGCACTAGAGGGAATCCACTAACGAATAGAGATTAAGAAGTAATAAGAATTACAAACCGATTTGTACAAATTCCTATAAATTACATATACTAAAAGGGGAGAGAAAGATTAACGTCAAACGTGACAAGGTCCAATTAAACAGTAATTAAAACACATTCCCAAGGTTCAAACAATTTGATTTTAGCGCCTTGTCATATAGCTCAATTATCGTTTAAGGCATAAGTCCAAAGTCACCCATTTTATAACTACTTAAACACATTTAAATAATCATAATGGAATGCAACATAAACATTTAGATTTAGTGCATATGGGCATAATAGTATTATGAGTTTAAACAACTAACAAAATTAAAATCAAATATTTTAACTTTCTAGTTAGTAGGGGCCTAAATGTAAATATGAAAAGTTAGGGGTAAAACCGTAAATATTTCAAAGTAAATATCAACTTTTTAAAGATTACAAAATAGCCCCACAAGTGGATAAATCCACTAGGGAGGCCGGCCACATTAAGGGGATGGGAGTTCTCTTACACAATCTTACACAACATGCATTAAAAGCCACATTATGTAAGAAAAATTAAATTTTACTTGTCACTTGGTTTTGCCATTAAAACTTAGGTGAGATGGGTGATGGAAATCCTCCTAGTCAAGTCTAGGGTTTTATAAGTTTTTAATATGGTTATGGATGGTAAGAACATCATCCAAAACCATAAAACCATGCATGAAAACCAATTAAAACTATTTTCACCCAAAACCAAACCATGAACACCAAGAACAAAACCATGAGCACAATTTCAAGATTTATATATTCTTGGTGATTTTTCAAACCCAAAAACAAAAGTGACAAGAACACTACTTTTAAGCATTAATAGGATGTGTGAGTGGTTTACAATAAAACACAAACACAACCCAAAACCACCCCCAAAACCGTGCCTACCCTTTTGAACAAAACCCCAAATTTTGTTCATGACTTATTCTTCATTCATGCATACAAAACAACTTTTACATGCATATCTTTTTCAACTCTTGATTTACATTTTTCAACCATTGAAAAACAAAAGACAAACATACTTTTAAATGAAGAAATAATATGTCTAACTAGTTCTAAACTCATTTTTCATTCATGTATACAAAACACTTTTGCAAACATATCTTTCTCAACTTTTGACTAACATTTTTCAACTATTGAAAAACAAAAGATAAACATACTTCGAATGAAACAATAATATGTCATACATAACATTAATACCCATATGCATAAAATCCAAAAGGACACATTATACATAAACCATTGGCTCTGATACCACTTGAAGGGAAAATTATGAGATTCTAGAATGGGATTTCATAATGACTATCATGCATATACAAATCAAAATTTAAAATACGAAAGCAGCGGAAGCATTTATAACAAATTATCAAAGCTATAGTCATGCAAATCCCCTTCAAGGTTCATAGGTTTATATATAATGCATCAAAACAATTTTTAGAATCAAGAACAAAGTGAAGGTTAGTCTTATACCTCTTGATCTAGACTTAAGACCAAGGATGGACCACCTCCAAGGCCTTTGCTCCTTGAAATCCTTGAGCCTAGCTTCCCTCCTTGCCTCCTCCACTTTGTTACAATGAGTGCTCCTAGGTTCTCTTCAAGTTCCCAAAGTAGGAAACCTCTAAAGATCCTCACCCACTAGTGTAGTGAGAAGGATGAAGGAATAACCAAAAGGGTGTAAGAGATGTTAGTAAAAACCCCCCTTTGGTGGCCGGCCTTTGTGGTTCAAGATGGCTATTTTCTTTTGCCTCTTTTGTTGTTCAAAACTCACAAAAAACCCTAATGAACAATATCTTATAAAGTTGCTTATATAGACAAAAAGAAAACCTAGTCAACACTTGACTAAATATCTCTCCAAAACCCACATAATATGGCCGGCCCTCTTGTGTTGTTTTTGGGCTTTGGGCTTTTATTATTTCAAGTCATCCAATGCTTGAATAAAAGCCCAATGGGTTTAGGCCCAATGGGCCTAATTAAACCCGAACGTTTCTTTAAGCCCAAAACGATCTTTATCGCTTTTATGATTTCTTTAGACTTTTCTAAATTAATCACAACACATAATTAATCCAATTAATTGTTTCCATCATCCATTAATTACTCACTACAATAGTGTATTGGTGAACAACCTTTTAGGTTCTAATTAGCAAGGCAGTGAGGTGATTGGCATTAATCCAATTGCTTATATTTAATTCAATCACTTAGTGAATTAAAACCTCATTTTAATTCACCTTTCTTCTTTGACGACTACATCTAATCATCTAGAAGAACTCACAAGCTATGAGTGACATCTAACCATATGTCATAGCTACCCAAGCTAATGTAGAAGTTTATTCGGAGAACCTAGTCAGTTGGAATTACAATGTAATTCAATCCTTCTCTAATACAATACTCTCAATCACATCATTAGGGTATGGATATATCATGTCAAACCCCTAATGTGATTATTCCTTCTTATATGATCCAATTGAGTCGTTTAGGAACGCTTTCCTTTATTACGCTCGATACTTCGGCCGAAGATTCCCGAATCATATCTTAGAGTATTCTTCCTCTCTTATCGAGGATTAGAGATTCCTTGTTGCGCATACACTTGCCTTCATGACTAAGTGGCTTAACCCCAATTATGCCGTGGACACCCTCGAATGGGGAGACTTTGACATAATCAAAGATTAAGTACTTAACCACAAGACAACGACGATGCCTCAGGTCTAAGGATTACTTACATCTTTCCAACCATTAGAGTTACTTGCTTGACATGTGAGTAGACCTCCATGCAAGTACTCCCGTTCGATTGTGTTCAGTGAACTCATTCCCTTAATGAGCACCTACATACTTGTCTTAGTGTCACAACACGAATGGGATGAGACTTTCCATCCTTCCAATTGAAGCAGACATAGTATGTACCGGTCTACGCATTGTCAGTATCCCTCCGACAATCCAATGACCAGGAACCTTTTTGGACATCTGTTTATGTGAAGAAGGTCTCTGTAGTCTAACATCATTAGATTACTTCTTCAATCGATCCATTGTCCATGGATTCACTATTCAGGACATATTTCGTTTATTAAGATAGTCCTAATTAGTATCTTTGCCATTTGATGTATAAGAATCATCCATACATCGATTCATTTGTCCTGAAAGATTTCTTCCAAAGATTGACTTTCAGGGCATATTTCCAACAATAGGAAATAACGGTTTAATTGGATTAAACGCGTAACTAAAATCAACAACTATCTACCTTAAACCCAAGGTCCAACACAAGGCTCGTGTTGGATCAAATTAAACGGTTCATAATCATCCTAAAACCTAATATGACCATATAGTCCATATGAGGATGCAATGTGTTCGTTAGTAGTTCCATATAGTCTCGCTTGTTTCAACGAAACAGTGGGAGTATTATATGCTACTAATTCATATTAACTTGGACCAATGGTTATGATAGGCCCAAGTTCTTTTAATATGATTAAAATGATTTTGATGTAGCCCAAAACTACTCCCTCGACAAACGAATATTAAGTTGATAAGCGAGAGATGTTTTGAACATCTCTTCGTAGACCTTCCACCGTGGTGGGCTCCAATCGTTTGTGACTCATGCACCGGCTTCACCCTATCATGGGGGAGTTCAAAGTATGTGCTTACATCCAGGAGGAGTCCATAAACATATGATGAGGTGAGTGTAGGCAACGAGGATAGCCGACATCATATCATCGTGAGGCTATTCTTGAACCCCTTCACAAACTAAGCATGGTGGGAATAACCTAAACTTAGTGCAATGGAGCCGACATCGTATCATCGTGAGGCAACATTCTCTAGAGGCCAAACGGATGGGTAATTACAAAAGGTTGTAAATGAATAATGCGTTATTCTCTCATCATTATTTTTGCTAGCCAACATCGTATCATCGTGAGGTGGGCTTGGTAATGGTGAGTCTCCCATACCCCGCTAAGAGTTCAATATAACTCTTCAATTCTATTGAGGGATGTGGAATTTGCCAAAAATAGTGGGTGGTACTATTTGATTCAAAGACCCAATCAAATAGTTTTAAACAAACAATCTAATACGATTTATGTTATGTTATGTAGTTAACGACATGCCTAAAATTATACCCACCATTATACTTGACAAAAGGGGCCTTAAGGGCCAACGTTTCCTTGCTTGGTATCGCCACATTGAGAATGTCTCAAAGGTGAAAGACATATTGTATGTGCTTAAGCAATCCCCTCCTCATATACCTCCTACGAAACTAGCTTCAAAGGAGGAGTGTCAAAATTATGTTAGACACTATGAGGATGATTTACAAGCCAAATGCTTAATCCTTACTTCACTTAGTGAGGAGCTTATGAAGCTACATAAGCACATGGACACTTCTTGTGCCATGGTTGAAAGTTTGCATAAGATGCATGACATTGAGACTAGTAATGTACGATTCTCAAATGTTTGTAGTCTAATGAATGCCAAAATGGCAAAGGGGACATCGGTCCATAAACATGGACAAAAGATGGAAAAGATATTTAAAGATCTTAAAAGTTTAGGAACTTCCATCGATGGGAAAATGGCCCAAGACTTTTTCCTTGCATCTCTCTCGGATGATTTCACTAAGTTTATTGTAAACTATAAAGTGAATAGATTCGATCATTCTTTAAACGAGATGATTAACATGTGCTGTAAATTTGACAAAGGTTTCAAAAGGGACAGTGGGAGTGAGAATGCAATCACAAGGAAAAGGTTGCATAAGAAGAAGGCAAAGAAATCCAAAGGAACATGCTTTCATTGTGGAAAGGATGAACGTTGGAAGAAGAAATACAGGGTGCACATTGCGAGCCTTATGACACGAACTTTTGAAGAGACTATTTCTGTCATAAAGAGTGCTTTTACAGTGAGCTCCAATTCCTGGATATTTGATTCAGGCGCTAGTCAACATATCTGTAATACGATGCAGGGACTAGCGGGGAGTAAATCACTGCGCAATGGGGAGATGGTTGTGCGAGTTGGGAACGGCACTAAAATCTCTGCAAAAGCAATAGGCACCTACATTCTTAACCTACCCTCTGGGGAGTCCTGGAACTTAAAAATTGTTTATATTTTCCTTCATGTATAAAGAATTTGATTTCCATCTCTAAGCTTTTACGAGATGGGCACTCAGTATTGTTTGACAAAATGAGTTGCACTTTATACTTGAACGGTCGTATTATCTCTCATGGTGATATGATAGAGGGACTTTTTCACCTAGAGACGAATAGTGGGATGCACTGTATTGCAAGCGGGAATACCTCAAAACCCAAAAGGGCTAGAGAAGAAGTTAACCAAGAAAAGATGTGGCATCTTAAACTTGGACATGTGAACCTTGATAAGATTCACAAGATGTCGAAAGACGGATATATCCGCCCATTAGGTAATGACCAGATGGGTACTTGTGAATGTTGCTTGAAAGGGAAGATGACCAAATCTCCATTTACTGGAAAAGGAGAGCATGCCACTGAAATTCTAGGGTTAATCCACACTGACGTATGTGGACCTATGTCTACTACGTCGAGAGGAGGCTTCTCCTACTATATCACATTCACCGACGATCACTCTCGGTTTGGCTATGTGTATCTTATGAAGTACAAGTCAGAATCCTTTGGAAGGTTCAAGGAATTCAAGAATGAAGTTGAGAAGCAAACTGGGAAACAGATAAAGATCCTAAGATCAGATCGAGGGGGTGAATATCTGAGTAATGAGTTCCTAGATTATCTCAAAGAGTGTGGAATAATATCACAGTGGACTCCACCGGGAACTCCACAACTTAATGGAGTTTCTGAAAGGAGAAATCGAACCTTGATGAACATGGTTCATTCTATGATGAGTTCCGCTGATCTGCCAGTAACATTCTGGGGATACGCTCTATATACAGCAGCTTACTTGCTTAATAGAGTACCTTCCAAATCAGTTTCACAAACGCCCTATGAGATATGGCATGGAAGAAAGCCAAGTCTTAATCATGTTAAGATTTGGGGTTGTGAAGCATATGTCAAGAAGCTTGAAGCTACTAAGCTTGAAGCGACATCAGTAAGATGCTATTTTGTAGGATATCCTAGAGAAACTATGGGATTTGAGTTCTACCATCCTGACGACCAGAAAGTCTTTGTCGCCAGAACTGCTAAGTTTCTAGAGGACGAATTCGTTCTCAAAAGAACTATAAGCAAAGAGATGGAAATTAATGAGATTAATAATGAACCACAAACAAGCACTCGACATATTGACAACCCTGTTCCTGAACCCCTAGCTCTACGTAGATCTGAACGGGTTAGTAAGCCACCTAAGAGGTATGGCTTAGATAATGACTTTGCGGAATTGCACCTTCTAGGTGACAATGACACAAAGGAGGACCCTAGGGACTACACTGAAGCAATGTCCGACATTGATTCAAAGAGATGGCAAAAGGCCATGAAATCCGAGATGGATTCCATGTATCAAAATCAGGTCTGGACTCTTATAGACCCTCCAGAAGGTATTGTACCTGTTGGAAACAAATGGGTCTTCAAGAGGAAGATAGGCGTTGATGGGAACGTGGAGACTTATAAGGCTAGACCAGTAGCCAAGGGTTACATGCAAAGAGAAGGGATTGACTATGAAGAAACTTTCTCTCATGTAGCCATGATTAAGCCCATTCGGATTTTGCTTGCTATAGCTGCGTACCATGATTATGAGATATGGCAAATGGACGTGAAGACGACCTTTCTGAACGGCTACCTAGAGGAAGAGCTCTATATGACTCAACCCGAAGGTTTCATGTCCAAGTCTGAAAAGACTAAGGTATGCAAGCTTCAAAGGTCCATTTATGGACTTAAGCAAGCCTCCAGGAGCTGGAACATTCGTTTCGACACTGAAATCAAAACGTTTGGTTTTACTCAAAACGAAGACGACAATTGTGTTTATCAAAAGGTCGTTGGGGAAGCAGTAGTATTCCTAGTGTTATATGTAGATGACATATTACTATTCGGGAATGACACTGCAATACTTTCTTCTGTAAAAGTGTGGTTGTCCAAAACATTCCACATGAAAGATTTAGGAGATGCATCTTATGTACTTGGGATAAAGCTCTATCGTGATAGATCTAGAAAATTAATTGGATTATCCCAATCTATGTACATTGATAAGGTGCTAAGTAGGTTCCAGATGGAACAATCTAAGAAAGGTTTTCTTCCTGTTAGACATGGAATTCACCTTTCTAAGTCCATGGAACCTAAGACTCCTAAAGAGATACGGCAAATGAATACTATTCCTTATGCTTCCGCCATAGGGAGTCTCATGTATGCCATGATATGCACAAGGCCTGATATCGCATATGCTGTGAGCATTACTAGTCGATATCAATCTAACCCAGGACCAGAACACTGGGCAGCTGTCAAGACAGTCCTTAAGTACTTAAGAAGAACTAAAGACATGTTCCTCGTATATGGAGGAGCGGCAGAGTTGCGAGTGGAAGCCTATACAGACACAGATTTCCAATCTGACGTCGATGATAGAAGTTCCAACTCCGGATATGTATTCACTCTGAATGGTGGGGCTGTCCGTTAGAAGAGCAAGAAACAGAGTGTAATTACTGATTCCACAACAGAGGCTGAATATGTCGCTGCAACTGAAGCCGGCAAAGAAGCGTTATGGATGAAGAAGTTCATCACTGAACTTGGGGTGGTTCCAACCATTACATCACCAGTAACTCTGTACTGTGATAATAGTGGGGCGATAGCTCAAGCCAAGGAACCCAGGGCACATCAAAAGAACAACCATTTTGACAGGCGCTTTAATATCATTAGAAGATATGCTACCGAGGGGAAAGTCAACATTCTCAAAGTTGCTTCAGCCGATAACGTAGCAGATCCACTGACAAAGCCAATGTCTCAAATCCAGCTTGACCGTCATATGGAAAAGGTGGGTATTAGATACATGGGAGGATGGCTTTGAGTGCAAGTGGGAGATTGTTGGAAGTATGCCCACAAAGCCACTCATTTGATGTAATAGCTTTTTGGAATACTTAATGTATTAAACTTTTATATGTTTAATGAAGGGAAAGCTTATTGTTAATCACTATTTATTGTATCATGTGTTTAAGCAATAAGGGAATCCTAGGGATGTATTTGATCTAAGAGACAAGTGATCTAAGTGAGTTAGATTATCGAGACCATTCTCTTATGTTCATTCCTAAAACATTCCTAGCCATAGGATTGCCGATTGGGCATTGACAATCCGCTAAGGCTAGTATGTGTTATGTTGACTCAAGCGTGAGTATGACTAGTCTCAAGTCATTTGGTGTTGGACACTAAGACAAACACATAGGTGCTCGAAAGAGTAATCGAGTACACTGAAGAACGATCAAAAGAGAGTTCGAACATACATGTCATGTAAGAACTCGAAAGTTGCAATATGCAAAGTAGTCCTTTGACCTGAGGCATCATAGATGTCTAATGGTTAGGTTCTTGATCTTTGATCATGTCAACGGCATTCCATCGGAGTGTCCACGGCATTGTTGGGGTCAAGCTATCTAGTCATGTAGGCATATGAATGCACAACAAGGGATCTCTAACCTTCCATGGTGGAAGTGAAGGAATATTTTGTGAAAACATGTTCATTTAAGCAACATCATTAAGCATGCAATTAACAATTAAAGGCGGAATCATGCTTGCATGCACTTAAAAACAAAACATTAACCATGAAATTCAAAGCCTAGTAGATTGGTGAACCAAAACTCAACTCAAAACAAAGTGAGTTGAAATTGTACCTTTGTAGATTCCTCTTTGCATAAGCAAAGGCTAATCACCCAAAGAGAGGGCCTTCATTGCTTGCATCTAAAAACTATGGATTTGGATGGAAGAATAGGTTTCTCCAAGTTCCCAAAATTGAGAACCTCTAAGTCTCTTCACCAAGGAGAGATTGGAGAAGAAATGAGTGACCTTGGAGTAGTGGGATTGCAAGATGCACCCCCAAGGTGGCCGGCCTCTTTAGAGAGAAATGGAGAGACATGTTCTCTCCAATTTTCTCCAAAACAAACCCTAAATGAATTTTGGCTATAAAGTCATATTTATACCTTTATTCATTTGAGTGGCAAACTTGTAAATAAGTCCAAGTTCACTACCCTAAACAATATGGCCGGCCATTAGGATATTTTGGACTAATTGGGCCTTTGTGAATCATTATTCATTAAGTTGTCATACAACTTAAGTTAATGGGCTTGACGTTCGAAGCCCATTGGGCCTTAAGGTCCAAAACTATCCCGAGGTCTTTAACGAACTTATTCGTTTGATTAATTAACATATTAATTAATCCTTGCCATAAATAAATGATTAAACCATTTAATCATTCTTACTCATCTCCATTGTTTCTTCAATCTCCACCTTACACGGTGTGCGATCCATTAGGTTCCTTTTAGCGAGGCAGTGGGCGATTAAAACCATTTTATATCGATTGTGAATTGAAACTTACTTTCAATTCTCCCTTTAGTGATTACACACGTTTAGGGCTTCCACAAACCATGAGTGACACCTTGCAGCATATCATGGTTACCCAAGCTAATCAGAAGAGGTAGAGAAAACATATTCAGTTTGGGATTACAAATGCAATACGGTCTTTCTCTAATCTAATACTCCCGACCACATTGTTTGGTTTGATAGTTTATTTATTCATGTCTACTATCCAATGTGATTCGTGTGCTTATATGATTTCCTTGAATGTGATTTAGAACGACTTTTCAAAATCTCATTCATACTCTGGCCAGAGATTCTAAATCATATCATAGAGTATTCTCCCTCAAACAGTTTGAAGGTTAGAGATCCCTTGTTGCGCATTCACTTGCCTCCATGACTAAGTGGCTTAACCCCAACGATGCCATGGACACCCCGATGGGGTGACTTTGACATAATCAAAGATCAAGGACTTAACCACAAGACAACTGTGATGCCTCAGGTCAAAGGACTAATTTGCATTATCCCAAACATGAGTTCTCATGTGACATGAGTATGAGAACTCTTCGTTGATCGCGTTCAGTGAACTCATTCTCTACTGAGCACTTACGTACTTGTCTTGACGTCACACACACCAATGACTCGAGACTAGTCACTCTCCCTGAGAGAAGACACAATACGTACTGATCTTAACGGACTGTCACTTCCCAATTGACAATCCTATGATCAGGAACATTTAGGATGTGTCTACGAAAGAATGGTCTCATGAATCTAACTTCATTAGATCGCATTCTCCCAATCACATATTCCTTGGACTTTATCGTTTAAGCATATAACATTTATATGAGACGGCTCAAACAATAATCTTTGCCCTTTATATTAAACTAGATTAGTTTAACATGTGAAATGTCCGTAAAGTATCATCACATGATTGGTTTTAGGGCACATTTCCAACAGGAAGGATAATACACTAAGATATGATTCTAAAGTCTTTGGCCAAAGCATATGAATATGACTTAGGAAGTTTGTTCCAAATCATATTCAAGGGAATCATATAGATAAGTATCACATTGGATAGTAGACATGAAACAAACTATCACTCAAACAATGTGATTAAGAGTATTGTATTAGAGAAGGACCGTATTGCATTGTAGCTGTAACTGGATAGGTTCTCCAACCACTTCTACTTAGCTTGGGTAACCATGACATACTGCTAGGTGTCACTCATGGTTTGTGGAAGCCCTAAATGATTAGCAAACACTAATCATTAAGGGAGAATTGAAATGTGGTTTCAATTCACAATCGATCGTTAAGAGTAACAATCGCCCACTACCTCGCTAATTGAAACCTAATGGATCGTACACCGAGTAAGGATGTATGTGAGGAAATTAAATGAAATGGATAAGCAATTAAATGGTTTAATTGATGAATGGTCAAGATTAATTAATTAGTTAATTAATTTTACGAAAGGTTCGTATTGGGCTTTTAAGTTTGTTTTGGGCTTCGGGTCTCAAAAGCGTTTTGGTCCACAAGGCCCATTATGTTTAAGTTGTATGACAACTAAAACAAAATGGGCAATTAGCCCAATAACATTAATATGGCCGGCCATTAGGGTGAATGGGCAAGCTTGGATTAATTACAAGTTTGCCACTCACTTGAAATGAAGTATAAAAGGAACTTTATAGCTTTATTTCTCATTAGGGTTTTCTTAAAGAAATTGGGTGAAACACTTTCTCTCACTTTTCTCTAAAGAGGCCGGCCACTTAGGGGAGGGACATCTAGCAATCTCTTCTTCCCTAAGTCATCCATTTTATCTTCACAAGATACATCCTTGGTGTGGAGAGTTAGAGACATCAAATTTTTGGTGTTTTGGAGAACAAATCCTAAAATCCTCAAAGAAGCAAAGGAGCACTAAAAGGAGGAAAATCACAAGGAATATCCAAGGAGCTTGGAGGTGACTTGAAGGCCCTCCACTTGGGTGAATCCCTTGTGTAAACAAGGATGAGCTTCAAGGGTAAAGAAACTCTAAATCTTTACTTCTCTTTAATGTTGTTAAAGAGTTTATTGGTTCACCATATACTAGGTTTTGAAAGTCATGGGTTTTATGAATTGTTTTTTAATGCATGCCTACTTTAAAGTGTTAATAGTTTGCATATGTATTCAAATGTTCTTACTTGTTCTTAGCTAGGACAAAATTTTTCCTACACCTCCAAGGTTGCCCAGTGCCTCTCACTTCCCACTCCCTCCTAAGCTGATGACGCTCATCTGGTTCTTCGGAGAGAGAATGCTGTGAGACAATTCGTGAATTTCAAGAAAAATGCAAAAAATTCCATCTCCGACCTAATGTTCTTGAAACCTTTAGCATCGCCACCTTCATCGACTGGTGGGAAACATACACTTAGAACTTCTTTCACATATTGGTCGAGAACACCATCAAAAAATCTTTAAGCAACTGCCCAAAGAAAACCATTGCCCTAAAATCCAAACAGACGGCTCAAGGTATTTGTCTTCGTCTATCGTTTTCCTTTGGTCATTTGTTCAAACTTCCTTGTGATTTGATTTTATCCTTTTCAAGCATTCTTAAGCATTGGGCTCGGCCATTAAGCTCTCTAGGTTTGAGCAACGAACCAGGGGACATGGCTGAAGTTTCCTCTCGGCAGGTCTAAAACAAATTCTCTCTACTATTTTCTAGACGATTTTCCTTTTTTCTCAAACCTTTTCATGTGTAGCCTTCATGGGAAACCGAGCTTGACGTTCTCCTTTTGAATACTTCTAGAATAGCTAGGTCATCTAATGCGTCGGTCGAGCCTTCCGCAACCAAATCCAATACCTTTGCCAAGCTGCAATACATCCTATCCTTCTCTGTCTCACAAGTCCTTCAATCTAAAGGCCTCGACTCTATAGGAGAATGCCTGAATGATCTTGCAGCCGGCAGCTTACTGAGCACTGAAAATGTTGTCCATTTATCTGATCTCCTGGAGCAGACTCGGCATCACTTTATTACTTTTGAATAAGCTCTCTGAAGGAATTATTTGGGAAAAATAAGTTCATTTGAGCAACATCTATGCATGCTATTAACAATTAACAGGCGGAATCTTGCTTGTATGCACTCAAAAACAAAACTTAACCCATGAAATTCAAAACCTAGTAGTTGGGTGAACCAAGACTCAACTCAAGAACAAAGTGAGTTGAGAAATCTTATACCTTTGTTAATTCCTCTTTGCATAAGCAAAGGCTAATCACCCAAGGAGAATGCCTTCATTCCTTGCTTCTTAGCCCTATGGATTTGTTGGATGAGGATGGTTGAAAGGATTCTCCAAGTTCTTAAAAATAGAGAACCTCTAATTTTTCCACACCAAGGAGAGCATTGACGAAGAGATGTGTGACCTAGAGGAAGTAAGAGTGCTAGCTAATTTCCTCTAAGGTAGCCGGCCTCTTAGAGAGAAAAGAGGGCTTTGTGTTCTCATCTTTTCTCCAAAAGAAACCCTAATGATCAAAATGTTATAAAGTCCTATATATAGTTCTTTCAACTAAGAGACAAAAGAACCAAAACCCTTCATCCTTTAATGTGGCCAGCCTTAAGGGTTTATTGGGCTTTCAAGCCCTTTGTGTATTCAAGTTGTCATACAACTTGAGTTAATGTCTTGACATTCAAATCCCATTGGGCCTTGTGGCCCAAAACTAACTCGAGGTCTATAACGAACATATTCGTTTGTTAATTAACATATTAGTTAATCCTAGCCATAAATAATTAAACCATTCAATTATTCTTACTAATCTCTGTTGGTTTTTCAATCTTTACCTTACACAGTGTACGATCCATTAAGTTCCTTTTAGCGAAGCACTGGGTGATTAGATCTTTTCGAATCGATTGTGAATTGAAACATACTTTCAATTCTCCCGTTAGTGTTTATACACATTTAGGGCTTTCACAAACCATGAGTGAAACCTAGCAGCATGTGATGGTTACCCAAGCTAATCAGAAGAGGTTGAGAACCTATTCAGTTTAGGATTACAATGCAATACGGTCTTTCTCTAATACAATACTCTTGACCACATTGTTTGGTTTGACATTCATGTCTATTATCAAATGTGATTCTCTTACTTATATGATTACCTTAAACGTGATTTGGAATTACTTCCTAAATCCCATTCATACTTTGGCCAGAGATTCTTAATCATATCATAGAGTATTCTCCCTCAAACGGTTTGAAGGTTTGAGATCCCTTGTTGCATATTCACTTGCCTCCATGGCTATATGGCTTAACCCCAACTATGCCGTGGACACCCTCTGATGGAATGACTTTGACATAGTGAAAGATCAAGGACTTAACCACAAGACAACTATGATGCCTCAGGTCAAAGGACTACTTTGCATTATCCCAGCCATGAGTTCTCATGTGGCATGAGTATGAGAACTCCTTGTTGATCGTGTTCAATGGACTCATTCTCTATATATCACCTACATGCTTGTCTTGGTGTCTATCACACCAATGACTCGAGACCAGTCACTGTCCCTAAGAGAAGACATAGCACGTACTGATCTTAACGGGCTGTTAATGCGCAATTGGCAATCCTATGATCAGGAACCTTCAGGATATGTATATGAAAGAGAATTGTCTCATGTATCTAACTTCTTTAGATCACATTCTCCCAATTGCATATTCCATGGACTTATTGTTTAAGCATATAACATTTATATGAGACGGCTTAAAACAATAATTTTTGCCCTTTATATTAAACTAGGTTAGTTTAACATGTGAAATGTCCGTAAAGTATCATCATATGCTTGGTTTTAAAGCACATTTCCAACAATCTCCCACTTGCACTAGAGCCAATCAGCTTGGTCATCAATGATGATACCTCTTCTATAGTCATTTCAAAAATGGTTGAGTAGCAGGCCTAGAGAATGGATATCTATATGTTATCCATAGAAGCAACCTTAAGAATAATGACGCGACCATTATATGTGGTTCAGTCTCTCATTTGAGTTCGAATCTTGATGAGACCTTTGAAGGATGGTTTTTGTGAAAACATGTTCATTTGAATAACATCTATAACATGCATTTAACAATTAAAAGGCGGAATCATGCTTGCATGCATTCAAAAACAAAACATTACCCATGAAATTCAAAACCTAGTAGATTGGTGAACCAAGACTCAACTCAAATCAAAGTGAATTGAGAAATATATATACCTTTGTAGATTCCTCTTTGCATAAGCAAAGGCTAATCACCCAAAGAGAGGGCCTTCATTCCTTGCATCTAAAATCTATGGATTTGGATGGAAGAATAGGTTTCTCCAAGTTCCCAAAATTGAGAACCTCTAAGTATCTTCACCAAGGTTAGATTGGAGAAGAAATGAGTGACCTTGGAGTGGTAGGATTGCTAGATACACCCTCCAAGGGGGCCGGCCTCCTAGAGAGAAAATGAGAGACATGTTCTCTCCAATTTTCTCCAAAAGAACCCTTAATGAATTTTAGGCTATAAAGTTCTTTATATAGTCACTTCTTTAAATGACCTAAAAAACCAAAAACCCTAATTCAACACACATGGCCGGCCACATAAGGGATTTGGGCTTTTTGGGCCTTTGGGAATCTTTATTCATTAAATTGTCATACAACTTAAGTCAATGGGCTTGACGTTCGAAGCCCATTGGGCCTTAAGGTCCAAAACTGTCCCGAGGCCTTTAACGAACTTATTCGTTTGATTAATTAACATATTAATTAATCCTTGCCATAAATAATTAAACCATTTAATTATTCTTACTCATCTCCATTGTTTCTTCAATCTCCACCTTACACGGTGTACGATCCATTAGGTTCCTTTTAGTGAGGCAGTGGGCGATTAGAACTCTTTCAAATCGATTGTGAATTGAAACTTACTTTCAATTCTCCCTTTAGTGATTATACACGTTTAGGGCTTCCACAAACCATGAGTGACACCTAGCAGCATATCATGGTTACCCAAGCTAATCAGAAGAGGTAGAGAACCTATTCAGTTTAGGATTACAAATGCAATACGGTATTTCTCTAATACAATACTCTTGACCACATTGTTTGGTTTGATAGTTTATTCATGTCTACTATCCAATGTAATTCGTGTGCTCATATGATTACCTTGAATGTGATTTCAAACGACTTTCCTAAATCTCACTCATACTCTGGCCAGAGATTCTTAATCATATCAAAGAGTATTCTCCTTCAAACGGTTTGAAGGTTAGAGATCCCTTATTGCGCATTCACTTGCCTGCATAGCTAAGTGGCTTAACCCCAACTATGCCGTGGACACCCTCCTGATGGAGTGACTTTGACAT
Source organism: Malus sylvestris (assembly GCF_916048215.2). NCBI lineage: Eukaryota > Viridiplantae > Streptophyta > Magnoliopsida > Rosales > Rosaceae > Malus > Malus sylvestris. Next base: position 14,650,611 of record NC_062265.1, on the reverse strand, counting down.
AATCAAAGATCAAGGACTTAACCACAAGACAACTATGATGCCTCAGGTCAAAGGACTACTTTGCATTATCCCAACCATGAGTTCTCATGTGACATGAATATGAGAACTCTTCGTTGATCGTGTTCAGTGAACTTATTCTCTATTGAGCACCTACGTACTTGTCTTGATGTCACACATACTAATGACTCGAGACTAGTCACTCTCCCTGAGAGAAGACACAACACGTACTGATCTTAACGAACTGTCAATGCCCAATTGGCAATCCTATGATCAGGAACGTTTAGGATGTGTCTACGAAAGAATGGTCTCATGAATCTAAATTCTTTAGATCGCATTCTCCCAATCACATATTCCTTGGACTTATCGCTTAAGCATATAACATTTATATGAGACGGCTCAAACAATAATCTTTGTCCTTGATATTAAACTAGATTAGTTTAACATGTGAAATGTCCGTAAAGTATCATCATATGATTGGTTTTAGGGCACATTTCCAACAACCTTGATTCCCTGGCTTGAGCTATCGGCCTATTAGTGTCATATTGTCGGTACACTAGAGACACTTTTTAGTTGGAACCGAATAAAGAGTTCATAAATGAACTTTCCCATCCAAACAATATTGTTGTAAGCTTCTATATGGCGATATATTTTGCATGACGGAACACACTAAAGTCAATACTTTTAATGTTTCCACCCAAATATCTCTTTAGTCATAATAAAGACATATCCAATAATCTCTTCATTCATAATTAAGAGACATCCAATGATGGATACGATATTAGATTCATAATCTAATACATTTACGCTTCCACTGCGTTACTCTAATTCTTCCTCATTCTTGAGGAATGTATCCTTTAGTATTTCTTAAATACTTAAGGACTCACTTGATAGTTGCCATGATTCTAGTCATGGGCTTGCACTGATATTGTCTTGTACTAATCTTGGCACAACTGTTGGAAGTATGCCCACAAAGCCACTCATTTGATGTAATAGCTTTTGGAATACTTAATGTATTAAACTATTATATGTTTAATGAAGGGCAAAGCTTATTGTTAATCACTATTTATTGTATCATGTGTTTAAGCAAGAAGGGAATCCAAGGAATGTATTTGATCTAAGAGAGAAGTGATTTAAGTAAGTTAAATTAACGAAACCTTTCTCTTATGTTCATTCCTAAAACGTTCCTAGCCATAGGATTGCCAATTAGGCATTGACAATCCGCTAAGGTTAGTATGTGTTATGTCAACTTAAGCGTGAGTATGACTAGTCTCAAGTCATTTAGTGTTGCACACTAAGACAAACACATAGGTGTTTGAAAGAGTAATCAAGTACACTGAACAATGATCAAAAGAGAGTTCGAACATACATGTCATGTAAGAACTCATAAGTTGCAATATGCAAAGAAGTCCTTTGACCTGAGGCATCATAGATGTCTAATGGTTAGGTCCTTGATCTTTGATCATGTCAAAGGCATTCCATCGAGAGTGTCCACGGCATTGTTGGGGTCAAGCTATCTAGTCATGTAGGCATATGAATGCACAACAAGGGATCTCTAACCTTCCATGGTGGAAGGAGAATACTCTAAGATATGATTCGGGAGTCTTTGGCCAAAGCATACGAATATGACTTAGGAAGTATGTTCCAAATCATATTCAATTGAATCATATAGAGAAGTATTACATTGGATAGTAGACATGAAACAAACTATCACTCAAACAATGTGATTAAGAGTATTGTATTAGAGAAGGACCGTATTGCATTGTGATTGTAACTGGATAGGTTCTCCGACCAATTCTACTTAGCTTGGGTAGCCATGACATACTGCTAGGTGTCACTCATGGTTTGTGGAAGCCTTGAAGATTAGCAAACACTAATCTTCAACAAAGGGAGAATTGAAATGTTGTTTCAATTCACAATCGATCGTTAAGAGTAACAATCACTCACTGCCTCGCTAATTGGAACCTAATCGATCGTACACCTAGTAAGGATGAAAGTGAAGAAATATAAATGAGATGGATAAGCAATTAAATGGTTTAATTTAGAATGGTCAAGATTAATTAATTAGTTAATTAATTTTACAAAAGGTTCGTATTGGGCTTTTAAGTTAGTTTTGGGCTTCGTGGTCCAAAAGGGTTTGGTCCACTAGGCCCATTATGTTTAAGTTGTATGACAACTAAAACAAATATGGGAAAATAGCCACATAGGGTTTCTTTGAGGCAAAGAGGTGAAACATTTTCTCTCTTTTTCTCTACAAGCAAGCTAGCCACATAGGGAAGAAATAGCTAGCAATCTTTTCTTCTCTAAGTCATCCATTTCATCTTCACACCTCATCCTTGGTGTGGAGACTTAGAGACACCAAACCTTTGGTGTTTTTGGAGATCCTTTCCTCACATCCTCAAGGAGCAAAGGAGCATCAAAAGGAAGGAAATCACAAGGAAGATCCAAGGAGCTAGGAGGTGACTTGAAGGCCCTCCACTTGGGTGCATCCCTTGTGTGTAAACAAGGATGAGCTTCAAGGGTAATGAATCTCTAAAACCTTCTTTCTCTTTAATGTTGTTAAAGAGTCTCTTGGTTCACCATTCACTAGGCTTTGAAAGTCATGGGTTTTAGAATTGTTTTGAATGCATGCCTACTTTAATGTGTTAATAGTTTGCATATGTGTTCAAATATTCTCACATGTTCTTAGCTAGGACAAAATTTTTCCTTCAACAACTCATATCAATGTTTTTCATATGTGTTCAAATATTCTCACATATTCTCACATGTGTTAATACTTTGAAAGTCATGGATTCTATTCATGCATTATTTCTTCGGGAGTCAAAGGGTACGTTCCCTTTGAGAGGAGCAACTTCGCAGTCTTAATAGAGTTGTCCTTCTGATTGAAATTTATCATCATATGAGAAACTTCCTAGCATATTTTATCTATCATTAGGGCTTGATATAATCCAATTATATCCTAAAATCTATCATTATAGATTTCCATCCCATGTATATAGACTATGTCTCCCATATACATTCTATCGTTACAGAATGATTAAAGTCATAACTTTAATGAAGAAAAATTCCTAAAATTAATGTATCATATATATGTTCAAATTTAGGAATATGATTAACTCCCACTAATCTTTTGTAAACCTAGTAAACAAAAGATTCATTTACATCTTTATGAGAAATCAAACGATTTGATCTTTCTCTCATAAGACGCTTATAGCTCCCACTAGCTTGCTAAGATTCATGATGGATGGATCTCTACAACTTACATGTCTTGTGATTCCTAGTCTTAGACATATATTATCAAGACCATCTTGATAATGGTTTTCGAAACCCCTATTACGTCCAAACATTGAATCACTGTTTAGTTGTAACTAGCAATCTTCGAATTAATTGAAACCAAGACTACATCAAAGATGGTTTCATCCAAGTCAACCAATCTCGTTGATTGTAATCACCTTAAGCTACCATTTAGCTATGTAGGTTTCATTATTTTGGGTCAAATGGTACTATACCATTTCCTTGAATATATCTCATATATACACTCAATGTAGTCATAAGGATTTTCATTCTTATTTCTTTCGAATTAAGAGGTGTAACTCTATGACATAGCCATAAAGTTCAAACCATTAAACTGAGACGGTCTATAAATCCTTCTCGACTACCTTTGAGCTTGTGGTGTAGGAACTAGGTTGTTATATTTGTTGATTATTATCTTGTCTCTCAAAGAACCCATTCTTTAAGTTCTATCTCTCGTTCATTTGCTCTATCTTAGGCAAATCCTAGTGTAGGATTACAATGAATTACTCAACAAACAACATTTGTTAGTTCGTTTATAGAAGTGATATCCAAAGGTTAATTTAAGGATATCCCACAAGATTGTTCTCAAACAAATATTGCTTATTAGCACACAACCCCAAATCTTAACACGAATTAAGACTCGTCTTTCTTTCCAAGTACATCCTATGGAGTCATGAAAATTTTGGAAGATCTTCTAATTGACAATCATATTGTTTTAGAAATATATATCCTATATATGCGTATTTGATAACATCCAACGAACTAAATCTTATTCTAGTTCATTCTTCTCCCAATGGAGAAATCCATTATCTTATGATGCTACTTTCCTTGATATCTTTCAAGGAAACTCTTCTAAACTGTTATTTTTCCTTGGATCAAATCTAAGGAAGTAAATACTTTAGATGTCTTACTCATCAACCTACATTCTTGAATTCCTTGAAACCTTTTGGAAAGTATTCGGACTTGTGTTTATTCAAAATAAATGATAGTCCAACCAAGAGCAATCTTCGGTGAATGTCATATAACATGAGTAGTATTATGTTGTGGACATGTGCCGCTAACATCTAAGTGAATTAACCTCAACAACATTGTGATTCTTTATTCTTTCCAAAAGAATAAAGATTCAAACATTTCACCCCTATACAATTTTAACAAGAAGGCATTGGATATGGATCTAACGATCCAAAGCATCCATCTATGACCAACTCGTAATTTATGTTTTTAGAGGTATCACAACTTAGTTGGGATTAGTCACTACCTTGCAACCTTTTGGGTTTTAAGCATCTTTGTATTCTAAACAGTTAATACTACCACATTATCTCTACAATATAGAGACAATTAATCCGATTACTATAATTCAATCATTCATTAATAAAGAGCAATGTTTTTTAAACAAAACATTTATCCATCTCTTAAAACTATAGTGATGGAATTAAGTTCCTTATTCAAATTGGAATGTAAAGACAATCTTTGGTTTTCCAATTTCTTTGGTGGTTCATATGAGCAAGTAAGCACTATCTGCTTTCACAGAGATCTATATTTGATTCATGTTCCGAATGTGAAGTACTTTCTCTTCTCTCATTAATCTTCTACTTCTTATTAGCCACACTTTTACAACGATTGTAAAACATAGTTACTAATATGACATCAAGCATTTAAATAGAAGAACCAACTGTTTTGAACTATTCAACAACAATTTACAACACCTTCGAAAGGTGTGTTCTTGACACTCGCAAGACATTTCTTGCAAATACCCCTTCCAATGTCCAACCTTTCATTAAGAAAGTTTGTTCCCTTGGAGTTATTTCGCCTTCTTCATTTGACTTCCCCATTGACTACAATAGTAATGGTCCCTTAACCTCCCACAATCTCTCTTGAAACTTATTTCAATTGTGTCATACACATCAAACGATTTGGAGAGAGTGCGGTTATTGTTCACTATATAGTTTACGATAAACTTAGTGAACCATTTTGATGGGGACACAAAGGTGAAGTATAAGCCTAGTTTCCGTCTCATGAAGTGGTTTAACACTTCTACACTCAATGATTCAAAATTATCATAAAGTCCATATTGATGGACTATTTTGTCAATCAACCATTATGTTCTAAACATCATTACAAACTTTCAAGAGTTGTTCAAGGCAACTCTCATTTCTTCATACAACAATTTGTAAGTCAAGAATCATGGCACATAAAGTGTCCATGCCCTTGTGCTTACTTCTCAAGTTCCTTGTTCATTTAGCAAAGCAACAAGCACTAGTGTTTGCATTAACTAAGGGTTGTTCAAAGCAACTCTTATTTCTTTATACAACGATTTGTAATTGAAGAACTATGACACTAAAAGTGTTGTCCTCTTTATGATAGACTTATCTAACATGTTCTTCCAATGATACATTATCAATAGGAAGACTATGAGGATGAGACTACTTAGGTACATATACAATCCATTCAAGACAATCTATGGGATTGTGGTACCAAGTCCAGAAACTAAAGCCTTCGGCTTTTCGTTGTCAAGTTTTGGATAGTGTTTGCAAATATATCGGTAATTAAATACATAATGAATATAAAATTGATTGATTTTAAGCCATTTGATCTAGGTCTTTAAATCAAATAGCACCACCCATTATTTTTGGCATGTTCCACATCCCTCATCGGAATTCGAGAGTTTTGGAGGAAACTCTTAGTAGGGTATGGGAGGCTCATTATTACCAAGCCCACCACAGAATTATATCATGTTGGCTAGTGTTAATAATAATGAGAGAGTACGCTTACTCATTTAGATCTCATGTAAGTACCCATCTAGTTTGGCCTCTAGAGAATGATGCCTTAGATTTATATCATATTGGTGTCATTGCACTTAGTTAAGTCATTCCCACCATGCCAGTTCATGTAGGGGTTCAAGCATAGCCTCAAAATTATATCATGTTGGCTAAACTCATTGCCTACCTCACTTCATCATGTATGTATATAGAACTCCTCCTGAGTGTAAGCACATACTTTGTACTCCCCCATTATAGGGTGAAGTCGGTGTATACATGGTGGAAGGCCATGAAAAAGTGTTCAAAGCACTCTCATGCTTGTCAACATAATTATGGTTTGGTTGAGGGTTTTAGGTCTCATCACATATTAGCATACATTTTAATCTTATTAAAACAATTTGGTCCTATTACAACTATTTGTCCATGTGATTGATTTAGTAGTATATGATACTCCCACTATGCTTCTAAAATATTTTTTTAAAGGAAGAATATATGGTACTACTAACATAAGCCTTGCATTCATTGATGGACTATATAGTTGCTTTAGGGCCTTAGGATGACTATGAACCTTTGATTTGATCCAACACAAGCCTAGTATTGGATCTCAGTCTAGGGATGGTGATTGATTTTAGTTACACATTTAATCACATTAAGGCATGTTTTCTTATTGAGCGTTGGACCCTACTACTCCAATTTCATGCATATCAAATAAAACAAGAAAGGAGTACTGTAAAGAAGAGCTTATGCTCTTTTACAACATTTGATCAAAACAAATTACTTTAAAGTAAAGAAGAGCTTATGCTCTATTAAAACATTTGATCATATCAAATTACAAGCAAAATCTAATCTAATGGTTCAAACAAATTTGAGAGACGACCTTTCACATAGCTCAATTATCGCAGGCTTAGGTTCATAATCACCCTTTAATTAATTAACGGTTTAACTAATTAAACTTGAATGCAACATTGTCATTTGGTTTTTGTATCCATAGAATTGATTTAGATAGAGCTAAATGAAATTAAAATACGATTCTCATTTGAAGATACAAAACTATTTTGGTCTCAACTAATTTGGGCCAAATGCAATAACCTCAACCACTTCATGTAATTACAACTAGAACCCAAAAATTTCAACAAATGCAAAAACTTCATTAAAGGAGCAAAACAATTTGTCCTTTAGTGATTTTGGGCCTTTACGTAAAAACGTAAACTTTCGGGTCAAACTACAAATACAAAAAGGTATCAAAACTTTATGTAATTGCATAAAAGCCCCAAAAGTACTCCCTTTGAAGGAGTGGCCGGTCATGGTGGTGTAAGGGAGTGGTTTTTGATGAAAAACAAAGTCTTAAAGTCAAGCATGTTGAAAAGGTGATGGGTATGGTGTTGAAAAAAATAGGTATGGGTGTGTAAGAGAAGTACCAATCATGTACAAAAATTCAAACACATTTTCAACTTTCAATTACACATTCTCACCAACCAACATAAAACAAAGACATTATGTAATCAACCAAAACTTTGAATAAAAATACAAAACTTTTTGTTCTTGGTATGAACAAAGCAAGAACATTGAAGAACATACTTGAAAACTCATCAGAGCTCCATGAATGTTTTCACTCAATAAAATTCAAAATTTCACTACTCAAAAGGGGGTTAACATCCTAGGGTACTTAGGGGTTCCAAAAGTCACTTTAAAACACTTTTAACAAGAAAAACATGAACCCAAAAGTCCACCCTTTGGATTTGTCCGAATTTCCCCATATACATGGCACCAAATTTTAGCTCCAAAATTCATGCTTATATGAACTACATCTACAACATTTGAGATGGAAAATTTTCTAACAAAATTTACATTCAAAGAAGAAAGAATAAAGCTTGTAACCATTACAACATTCAAATCAAAGACTATGAACTACAAAACCCAAAAGGATTCACCAACCACTAGACCTAGGCTCTGATACCACTTGAACGAATTATTTGTGAAAAATAAGTTCATTTGAGGAATGTCTATGCATGCTATTAACAATTAAAAGGTGGAACCATGCTTGTATGCACTAAAAGAAAAAACTTAACCCATGAAATTCAAAGCCTAGTAGTTTGGTGAACCAAGACTCAACTCAAGAACAAAGTGAGTTGAGAAATTTTATACCTTTGTCGATTCCTCTTTGCATAAGCAAAGGCTAATCACCCAAGGAGAAGGCCTTCATTCCTTGCTTCTTAGCTCCATGGATTTCTTGGATGAGGATGGTTGAAAGGATTCTCCAAGTTCCCAAAAATAGAGAACCTCTAATTTTTCCACACAAATGAGAGCATTGATCAAGATATGAGTGACCTAGTGGAAGTAAGATTGCTAGCTAATTTCCTCTAGGGTGGCCGGCCTCTTAGAGAGATAGATGAAGGAAATTTTGTGAAAAACATGTTCATTTAAGCAACATCTATAGCATGCAATTAACAATTAAAAGGCGGAATCATGCTTGTATGCACTTAAAAACAAAACATTAACCATGAAATTCAAAGCCTAGTAGATTGGTGAACCTTGACTCAACTTAAAACAACATTTGTTAGTTGAGAAATTATACCTTTGTAGATTCCTCTTTGCATAAGAAAAGGCTAATCACCCAAAGAGAGGGCCTTTATTCCTTGCATCTTAGATCTATGGATTTGGATGGATGAAATGGTTCTCCAAGTTGCCAAAATTGAGAACCTCTAAGTCTCTTCACCAAGGTTAGATTGCAGAAGAAATGAGTGACCTTGGAGTAGTAGGATTGCTAGTTAAACCCTCCAAGGAGGCCGGCCACTTTAGAGAGAAAGGAGAGCTTATGTTCTCATCCTTTCCCCAAAAGAAAACCCTAAATGAATTTTGGCTATAAAGTCATATTTATACCTTAATTCATTGGAGTGGCAAACTTGTAAATAAGTCCAAAACTCACTCCATCTCTAAATGGCCGGCCTTGGGGTATTATTGGGCTAATTGGGCCTTTGTGAATCATTATTCATTAAGTTGTCATACAACTTAATTCAATGGGCTTGACGTTCGAAGCCCATTGGGCCTTAAGGTCCAAAACTATCCCGAGGTCTTTAACGAACTTATTCGTTTGATTAATTAACATATTAATTAATCCTTGCCATAAATAATTAAACCATTTAATTATTCTTACTCATCTCCATTGTTTCTTCAATCTCCACCTTACACGGTGTACGATCCATTAGGTTCCTTTTAGCAAGGCAGTGGGTGATAAAAACCATTTCAAATCGATTGTGAATTGAAACTTACTTTCAATTCTCCCTTTAGTGATTATACACGTTTAGGGCTTCCATAAACCATGAGTGACACCTAGCAGCATATCATGGTTACCCAAGCTAATCAGAAGAGGTGGAGAACCAATTTAGTTTAGGATTACAAATTCAATACGGTCTTTCTGAAGGATTTATTTTGTGAAAACATGTTCATTTGAGCAACATCATATAGCATGCAATTAACAATTAAAGGCGGAATCATGCTTACATGCACTCAAATACAAAACATTACCCATGAAATTCAAAGCCTAGTAGATTGGTGAACCAATAATCAACTCAAAACAAAGTGAGTTGAAATTAATACCTTTGTAGATTCCTCTTTGCATAAGCAAAGGCTAATCACCCAAAGAGATAGGGCCTTCATTCCTTGCTTCTTAGATCCATGGATTTGGATGGAAGAATAGGTTCTCCAAGTTCCCAAAATTGAGAACCTCTAAGTCTCTTCACCAAGGTTAGATTGTAGAAGAAATGAGTGACCTTGGAGTAGTAGTATTGCTAGATGTACCCTCCAAGGTGTTGGCCTCTTTAGAGAGAAAATGGAGAGACAATTCTCACCAATTTTCCCCAAAAATAAACCCTTTTATCACTTAATGAATATTAGTTATAAAGTCATTTATATAGTCACTTCTTTAAGTGACCTAAATAACCAAAACCCTAATTCATTCTTCATATGGCCGGCCATCTAAAGGGATTTGGGCTTTTGGGCTTTAATGAATCTTTATTCATTAAATTGTCATACAACTTAAGTTAATGGGCTTGACGTTCGAAGCCCATTGGGCCTTAAGGTCCAAAACTATCCCGTAGTCTTTAACGAACTTATTCGTTTGATTAATTAACATATTAATTAATCCTTGCCATAAATAAATGATTAAACCATTTAATCATTCTTACTCATTTCCGTTTAATCTCCAATCTCCACCTCTTTCGGTGTGCGATCCATTAGGTTCCTTTTAGCGAGGTAGTGGGCGATTAAAACCATTTTACATCGATTGTGAATTGAAACTATTTTCAATTCTCCCTTTAGTGATTATACACGTTTAGGGCTTCCACAAACCATGAGTGACACCTAGCAGCATATCATGGTTACCCAAGCTAATCAGAAGAGGTTAGAGAACCTATTCAGTTCGAGATTACAAATACAATACGGTCCTTCTCTAATCTAATACTCTTGACCACATTGTTTGGTTTGATAGTTTATTTTCTCATGTCTACTATCCAATGTGTGTCTTGTGCTTATATGATTACCTTGAATGTGATTAGGAACGCATTCCCAAATCTCATTCATACTCTGGCCAGAGATTCAAATCATATCAGAGAGTATTCTCCCTCAAACGGTTTGAAGGTTAGAGATCCCTTGTTGCGCATTCACTTGTCTCCATAGCTAAGCGGCTTGACCCCAACGATGCCGTGGACACCCTCCTGATGGGATGACTTTGACATAATCAAAGATCAAGGTCTTAACCACAAGACAACTATGATGCCTCAGGTCAAAGGACTACTTTGCATTATCCCAACCATGAGTTCTCATGTGACATGGAATATGAGAACTCTTCGTTGACCGCGTTCAGTGAACTCATTCTCTATTGAGCACCTACCGTACTTGTCTTGATGTCACACACACCAATGACTAGAGAATAATCACTCTCCCTGAGAGAAGACATAGTACGTACCGATCTTGACGGACTGTCAATGCCCAATTGGCAATCCTATGATCAGGAATGTTTAGGATGTGTCTACGAAAGAATGGTCTCAAGAATCTAACTTCATTAGATTACATTCTCCCAATCACATATTCCTTGGACTTTATCGTTTAAGCATATAACATTTATATGAGACGGCTCAAACAATAATCTTTGCCCTTTATATGTAAAACTAGATTAGTTTAACATGTGAAATGTCCGTAAAGTATCATCACATGATTGGCTTTAGGGCACATTTCCAACAATCTCCCACTTGCACTAGAGCCAATCAGCTTGGTCATCTTGATGATATCTCTTCTGTAGTCATTTCATAAATGGCTGAATAGTAGGCCTAGACAGTGGATATCTATATGTGTTATCCATAGAAGCAACCTTGAGAATAACGACGTCACCATTGTACATGATTCTCAATCATGTGGTTCAGTCTCTCATTTGAGTTCGGATCTTGATGAGACCTTGATTCCCAGGCTTGAGCTATCGCCCCATTAGTGTCAAACACTTTCTGGTTGGAACCGAATAGAGAGTTCATAAATGAACTTTCCCATCCAAACAACATTGTTGTAAACTTCTATATGGCAATATATCTTGCATTCATAATGGAACACACTAAAGTCATTACTTTAATGTTTCCATCCAAATATCTCTTTAGTCATAATAAAGAGATATCTGTTTATCTCTTCATTCATAATGAAGAAACATCCAATGATGGATTAGATTCATAATCTAATACATTTACGCTTCCATTACGTCACTTTGATTCTTCCTCGATCTTTGAGGAATTTATCCTTTAGTATTTCTTAAATACTTAAGGACTCACTTGACAGTTGCCATGGTTCTGATCCTGGGCTTGCATTGATATCGTCTTGTACCGTTCTAGGTACAACTCATATCAATGTTTTTCATACAATATGGAATACATAAATCACATTTCTGCGTATGCATAAAGGATTCTATTTACGCATTATTTCTTTGGGAGTCAAAGGGGCACGTTCCCTTTGAGAAGGGAAACTTGCTAGTCTTACTAGAGTCATCCTTCTAATTGAAGTTTATCATCATATGAGAAACTTCCTAGCATCCATTGTCTATTATTAGGGATTGATATAATCCAATTATATCATGAAATATATCATTATAGATTTCCATCCCATGTATATAGACTATATCTCCCATATACATTCTATCTTCATATAATGTATTAAAGTCATAACTTTAACAAAGAAGTATTCTTTTCATTTCCAAAATTAATATATCATATATATTTAAATTTTTAGGAACATGATTAACTCCCACTAATCTTTTGTAAAACTAGTAAACAAAAGATTCATTTACATCTTTATGAGAAATCAAACGATTTGATCCTTTTTCTCATAAAATGCAAATAGCTCCCACTAACTTGCTAAGATCCATGATGGATGGATCTCTACAACTTACATGTCTTGTGATTTATAGTTTTAGACATATATTATCAAGACTATCTTAGTAATGGTTTCGGAAACCGATATTATGTCAAAACATTGAATCACCATTTAGTTGTAGCTAGCAATCTTCGAATTAATTGAAACTAAGACTACGTCAAAAATGGTTCCTTTAAAGTCAACCATTCTCTTTGATTGTAGTCACCTTAAGCTACCAATTAGCAATGAAGGTTTCATTATTTCGAGTCAAATGGTACTTTACCATTTTCTTGAGTATATATCGTATATGCACTCAATGTAGTCATAAAGTTCAAAACCATTCAACTGAGACGGTTTATAAATCCTTATCGACTACCTTGGAGCTTGTGGTATAGGAACTAGGTTGTTATATTTGTTGATTACTTTCTTGTCTCTCAAAGAACCCATTCTTTGAGTTCTATCTCTCGTTCATTTGCTTTTAGGCAAATCACATTGTAGAATTACAATGAACTACCCAACAAAACAACATTTGTTAGTTGGTTTATAGAAGTGATATCCAAAAGTTATTTTAAGGATATCCTACAAGATTGTTATCAAACAAATATTGCTTGTTAGCACACATGCCTTGCTAATTAGAACCTAAAATAGTGAGTAATTAATGGATGAAGGAATAATTAATTGGATTAATTAAGTGTTGTGATTAATTTAGAAAGTCTAAAGAAATCATAAAAGCGATAAAGATCGTTTTGGGCTTAAAGAAACGTTCGGGTTTTATTGGGCCCATTGGGCCTAAACCCATTGGGCTTTTATTCAAGCATAGGATGACTTGAAATAATAAAAGCCCAAAGCCCAAACCAAACACTAAAGGGCCGGACACTTAAAGGGTTTGGGAGAGATATTTAGTCAAGTTGTTGACTAGGTTTCTTTTTGTCTATATAAGGAACTTTATAGAGATTTATTCCTTAGGGTTTTTGTGCAAGTGGGAGATTGTTGGAAATGTGCCCTAAAACCAATCATGTGATGATACTTTACGGACATTTCACATGTTAAACTAATCTGGTTTAATATAAAGGGCAAAGATTATTGTTTGAGCCGTCTCATATAAATGTTATATGCTTAAACGATAAAGTCCAAGGAATATGTGATTGGAAGAATGTAATCTAATGAAGTTAGATTCATGAGACCATTCTTTCGTAGACACATCCTAAATGTTCCTGATCATAGGATTGTCAATTGGGCATTGACAGTCCGTCAAGATCGGTACGTGCTATGTCTTCTCTCAGGGAGAGTGACTAGTCTCGAGTCATTGGTGTGTGTCACATCAAGACAAGTACGTAGGTGCTCAGTAGAGAATGAGTTCACTGAACGCGATCAACGAAGAGTTCTCATACTCATGTCACATGAGAACTCATGGTTGGGATAATGCAAAGTAGTCTTTTGACCTGAGGCATCATAGTTGTCTTGTGGTTAAGTCCTTGATCTTTGATTATGTCAAAGTCACTCCATCAGGAGGGTGTCCACGGCATCGTTGGGGTTAAGCCACTTAGCCATGGAGGCAAGTGAATGCGCAACAAGGGATCTCTAACCTTCAAACTGTTTGAGGGAGAATACTCTATGATATGATTTAGAATCTCTGGCAAGAGTATGAATGAGATTTAGAAAAGTCGTTCTAAATCACATTCAAGGTAATCATATATGCACAAGATTCACATTGGATAGTAGACATGAATAAACTATCAAACCAAACAATGTGGTCAAGAGTATTGTATTAGAGAAGGACCGTATTGCATTTGTAATCCTAAACTGAATAGGTTCTTAACCTCTTATGATTAGCTTGGGTAACCATGACATACGGCTAGGTGTCACTCATGGTTTGTGGAAGCCCTAAAAGTGTATTATCACTAAAGGGAGAATTGAAAGTAAGTTTCAATTCATAATCGATTTGAAAGAGTTTTGATCGCCCACTGCCTCGCTAAAAGGAACCTAATGGATCGTACACCGTATAAGGTGGAGATGGATGAAACAAACTAAATGAGTAAGAATAATTGAATAGTTTAATTATTTATGGCAAGGATTAATTAATATGTTAATTAATCAAACGAATAAGTTCGTTAAAGACCTCGGGATAGGTTTTGGACCTTAAGGCCCAATGGGCTTCGAACGTCAAGCCCATTGACTTAAGTTGTATGACAACTTAATGAATAATGATTCACTAAGACCCAAAAGCCCAAACAACCCCCCCATGGCCGGCCATATAGAGAAAGGGTAGTGAACTTGCTTTAATTACAAGTTTGCCACTCAAATGAATAAAGGTATAAATATGACTTTATAGCCTTTCATTCATTAAGGGTTTGTTTTGGGGAAAATTGGTGAGAATTGTCTCTCCATTTCTCTCTAGAAAGGCCGGCCACCATGGAAGTTGTAGCTAGCCATCTATTCTTCCATGGTCACTCATTTATCATCCATGCTCTCCTTGGTGTAGATCCATCCAAATCCATGGATCTAAGATGCAAGGAATGAAGGCCCTATCTCTTGGGTGATTAGCCTTTGTTTAAATACAAAGAGGAATCTACAAAGGTATATATATTTCAACTCACTTTGTTTTGAGTTGTTTATTGGTTCACCAATCTACTAGGCTTTGAATTTCTTGGTTAATGTTTTGTTTTTAAGTGCATGCTAGCATGGTTCCGCCTTTAATTGTTAATTGCATGCTTATTGATGTTGCTTAAATGAACATGTTTTCACAAAATTATCCTTCATTATATATAAACCTATGAACCTTGAAGGGGATTTGCATGACTATAGGTTTGATAATTTGTGTTAAAAGCTTCCGCTGCTTTCGTATATTAAATTTGATTTGTATATGCATGATAGTCATTTCGAAATCCCTATGTGTAAAACTCATAATTTTCCCTTCAAGTGGTATCAGAGCCAAAGGTTTATGTATAATGTGTCCTTTTGGATTTTATGCATATGGGTATTAATATTATGTATGACATGATTATTGTTTCATTCAAAATATGTTTATCTTTTGTTTTTCAATAGTTGAAAAATGTTAGTCAAAAGTTGAGAAAGATATGTATGCAAAAAGTGTTTTGTATGCATGAATGAAAATTGAGTTTAGAACTAGTTTGACATATTATTTCTTCATTCAAAGTATGTTTATCTTTTGTTTTTCAATGGTTGAAAAATGTAAATCAAGAGTTGAAAAAGATACGCATGTAAAAAGGTGTTTTGTATGCATGAATGAAGAGTAAGTTGTGAACAAAATTTGGGGTTTTGTTCCTTGTGGTAGGCACGGCATTAAGGGGGTTTTTGGGCATGTGTTTGTGTTTTATTGTAAGACACTCACACATCATTTTAAAGCTAGAAAGTAGAGCCCTTGTCACTTTAGTTTTTGGGTTTGAAAAATCACCAAGAATACACAAATCTTGAAAAAGTGTTCATGGTTTTGTTCTTGGTGTTCATAGTTTGGTTTTTGGAGAAAATGGTTTTAATTGGTTTTCTTGTATTGTTTTGTGGTTTTGGATGATGTTCATACCATCCATAACCATTTCATATATTTAATTAATCCTAGACTTGACTAGGAAATTTCCATCAAACCTTTTCACCTAAGTTTTAATGCCAAAACCAAGTGACAAGCAAAATTTAATTATTTTTTTCTACTTTGCATTGAATTAAAGCAAGATGGGTGAGACTTCCCATCTCCCCTTAATGTGGCCGGCCACCCTAGTGGATTTATCCACTTGTGGGGTTTTTTGTAATTTGGAAAAAGATATTTTATACTTTTGAGTATTTACGGTTTGACCCCTAACTTTTTCTTGTTTGCATTTAGGCCCCTACTAACTAGAAAGTTAAAATATTTGATTTTAATTTTGTTAGTTGTTTAAACTCATAATACTATTATGCCCATATGCACTAAATCTAAATGTTTATGTTGCATTCCATTTTGATTATTTAATATGATTAAGTAGTTAGAAAATGGATGACTTTGGACTTATGCCTTAAACGATAATTGAGCTATGAGATAAGGCGCTAAAATCAAATTGTTTGAACCTTGGGAATGTGTTTTAATTACTGTTTTAATTGGACCTTGTCACGTTTGACGTTAATCTATCTCTCCCCTTTTACTATGTGTAATTTGTAGGAATTTGTACAAATCGGTTTGTAATTCTTATTACTTCTTAATCTCTTTTAGTTAGTTGATTCCCTCTAGTGCTAGACTAGAGTTTCTTTAACTATTGGTAAGAAGACATAACTAAAAGAGGGTTTTGACATGAGATTAAAGATTAAATGGGTCCAATGCCCTAATTAGCAATGAATGATTGTCTTTCATTTCTAATGGCTCAATGAAAATGTTTTAATTGGATTGATAAGCACGTAATTAAATTGACACAACCAACCCGAGTTTATATTCAACAATGTTGGCTCGTTGTTGCAATAACCTAATGAAGGAAAATTTTGTGAAAACATGTTCATTTAAGCAACATCTATAAGCATGCAATTAACTATTAAAGGCGGAATCATGCTAGCATGCACTTAAAAACAAAACATTAACCAAGAAATTCAAAGCCTAGTAGATTGGTGAACCATTAATCAACTCAAAACAAAGTGAGTTGAAATATATACCTTTGTAGATTCCTCTTTGTATTTAAACAAAGGCTAATCACCCAAGAGATAGGGCCTTCATTCCTTGCATCTTAGATCCATGGATTTGGATGGATCTACACCAAGGAGAGCATGGATGATAAATGAGTGACCATGGAAGAATAGATAGCTAGCTACAACTTCCATGGTGGCCGGCCTTTCTAGAGAGAAATGGAGAGACAATTCTCACCAATTTTCCCCAAAACAAACCCTTAATGAATAAAAGGCTATAAAGTCATATTTATACCTTTATTCATTTGAGTGGCAAACTTGTAATTAAAGCAAGTTCACTACCCTTTCTCTATATGGCCGGCCATGGGGGGTTGTTTGGGCTTTTGGGTCTTAGTGAATCATTATTCATTAAGTTGTCATACAACTTAAGTCAATGGGCTTGACGTTCGAAGCCCATTGGGCCTTAAGGTCCAAAACCTATCCCGAGGTCTTTAACGAACTTATTCGTTTGATTAATTAACATATTAATTAATCCTTGCCATAAATAATTAAACTATTCAATTATTCTTACTCATTTAGTTTGTTTCATCCATCTCCACCTTATACGGTGTACGATCCATTAGGTTCCTTTTAGCGAGGCAGTGGGCGATCAAAACTCTTTCAAATCGATTATGAATTGAAACTTACTTTCAATTCTCCCTTTAGTGATAATACACTTTTAGGGCTTCCACAAACCATGAGTGACACCTAGCCGTATGTCATGGTTACCCAAGCTAATCAGAAGAGGTTAAGAACCTATTCAGTTTAGGATTACAAATGCAATACGGTCATTCTCTAATACAATACTCTTGACCACATTGTTTGGTTTGATAGTTTATTCATGTCTACTATCCAATGTGAATCTTGTGCATATATGATTACTTTGAATGTGATTTGGAACGCATTCCTAAATCTCATTCATACTCTGGCCAGAGATTCTAAATCATATCATAGAGTATTCTCCCTCAAACGGTTTGAAGGTTAGAGATCCCTTGTTGCGCATTCACTTGCCTCCATGACTAAGTGGCTTAACCCCAACGATGCCGTGGACACCCCGATGGGGTGACATTGACATAATCAAAGATCAAGGACTTAACCACAAGACAACTGTGATGCCTCAGGTCAAATGACTAATTTGCATTATCCCAAACATGAGTTCTCATGTGACATGAGTATGAGAACTCTTCGTTGATCGCGTTCAGTGAACTCATTCTCTACTGAGCACCTACGTACTTGTCTTGATGTCACACACACCAATGACTCGAGACTAATCACTCTCCCTGAGAGAAGACATAGCACGTACCGATCTTGACGGACTGTCAATGCCCAATTGGCAATCCTATGATCAGGAACATTTAGGATGTGTCTACGAAAGAATGGTCTCATGAATCTAACTTCATTAGATTATATTCTTCCAATCACATATTCCTTGGACTTTATCGTTTAAGCATATAACATTTATATGAGACGGCTCAAACAATAATCTTTGCCCTTTATAGTTAAACTAGATTAGTTTAACATGTGAAATGTCCGTAAAGTATCATCACATGATTGGTTTTAGGGCACATTTCCAACACCTAATAAGTCCATGGTCATCCAAGAGCCTAAGATAACTATAAAGTCCAATTTCAAAGGAATGCAAAAACCTTAGTAGTAGTAGTTACTTCAAATATTTGAAAAATTCGTTTTTGATATTGATTTGTTTTTCTTAAAACAAATAGTGGGAGTATCATACGCTACTAAAATATAATGAAAACAATTAGTAGTTATATATATCTCCAATATTTTGAAAAATGTTTTGATATTGATTTGTTTTATGAAAACGAATAGTGGGGATATTATATGCTACTAATTTCATTAACTTTGGACTAGTAGTTGTAATAGGACATTATTTATTTGAATGTGATTAAATAAATAAAAATGATGAGACCTTAAAATCCCTCAACCAACTATCATATTAAGTTGTAAACGTAAGAGTGCTTAGAACACTTTTTCGTGGCCTTCCACCATGGTAGGCTCCAAGCGTTTATGACTTGTACACCGCCTTCACCCTATCATGGGGAAGTGCAAAGTGCATGCTTATATTCAGGAGGAGTTTATTTAAAACATTTGATGAGGTTAAGGTAGGCAACGAGTGTGGCCAACATCGTATCATCGTGAGGTCATGCTTAAACCCCTGGCTAAACCGGCATGGTGGGAAAGATCTTAACTAAGAGAAATGATGCCAACATCGTATCATCGTGTGGCATTGTTTTCTAGAGGCCAAAAAGATGGGTAATCACAAGAGGTTGTTGTGAATGGGTAAGTGTACCCTCTCATTATTATTGTTGCTAGCCGACATCGTATCATCGTGAGGTGGGCTTGGTAATAGTGAGCCTCCCATAACCCACTAGGAGCTTTCTTTGAAATCTCCCGGATTCCATCTTGGGGGATATGGAATTTGCCAAAAATGGTGGGTGGTGTCATTCGGTTTAAAGACCCGAATCGTTTGACTTAATCAACAATCAAACTAATTATTTTATTGTTTATGTATTTAGATATGGTTGGAAGCACACTCGCGAAAATACTCGACAAACATTGCCTAGAGGGGCACAATTTCCCATCATGGTACCGTAATGTCAAGATTCTCCTAACATGGGAGAAGATTGTTTACGTACTAGACAAGGCTCCACCTCACATACCTCTCGGCCCTAAGGCTACTGAGGATGAACGTGCTAAGTATGACAAGCACGTTGAGGATGACACACAAGCCAAGTGCTATCTGTTGGCTTCCATGAATGAGGAGCTACAGAGACAGCACGATGGCATGGACAGTGCATCTTCCATAATACTCCATCTTACGGAGTTATATGGTGAAGGGACACGCAACCGTCACTTTAGCACTGTCTGTGAACTTGTGAAGACCAAGATGGTCAAGGGGGCTCCAGTACATCAACATGTACTGAAGATGATAGGATTCATTGAATAATTGGAGAACCTAGGTACTCCACTTGATGGGGAATTGGCCCAGGACTTCATATTGGCTTCTCTTTCTGATTCATTCTCGCAGTTTGTAATGAACTACAATATGAATAAGATGGATAGTACTCTCTCTGAGTTACTAAATATGTTAGTAACTGCCGAGAAGACTATGAAGAAAGAGAACGTTGTAGGGACTGCTGCAGTAGCCTACAACAAGCCATCCTCTTCCAAGGCTAAGCCGCAAGGCAAAGGCAAAGGGAAGGGGAATAAGTCACCCACTCCTAAACCGAAAGGAGGAGTGAAGAAAAAGAAGGCAATGGAGCCCAAGGGGACTTGCCACCACTGTGGAAAGGAGGGGCATTGGAAGAGGAATTGCAGGTTATACCTTGCAACTCTTAAGGACAAGCCACAAGGTATGGTTTATGTTCTTATCTTCAATTCTAATTGTTAGATCTTCTAAATATTTATATTTGATATAAAGAGCTAATCACTTGTATAATTGTATATAGGTGGAGAAGCCAAGTAGAAGAAGGATAAGCAAGGAAAATGTGGAGAAGTGTTCGGCCACTATGTTTTTTGCTTACTACTTAGGAAGTTTGTTAGGCATTTAAAGATTGTCTTTAAACTTTCTTATTTTGTTAAGAACTTATAATGTGGCTTCATATGATGGAAGACCACTATTTAGTGCCTAAATTTATTAAGGTATTTAGATTAGTCTCTAAATGTATAGAGCTAATATTTTTTTTGTATTAAACATTATGAATGTTTGAATTATCATATTAATGTAATGTGATGAATACCTTCTAATATATTATTTCCTTAAAGTAGTGTTATGAATTGAATAAATGTCTTGATGTATCCTAGTTGAGATACAAGATTTATATCACTTATTGTAATGTGATAAACCAAACTTTAGATTTATCAATTATGGATAGATCTCACATGTAGGACATAAAAGGATACAATGAATCTTTAGATTTGGTTCCATTTGTCTACCTATGAGTTCTATATGAATTGACAAAAGTCTAGAGAATCCTTTCTTGAAGAAGAGGAAGATCACATTATGATGATATAAGTTATAAGAAAAACGTTTCTTATATGGTTGTCACTTCAAACACAATGATCAAGATCACTCTTGATTCAATTAGTAGTTTTGAACAACTAATTGGGCATTCTTAAAATTGTTTTAAAATGTCAATTGTGTTAGTGATTAAACCAAGAAAGAAGTGTCTAAATCTATAAAATGTTTAAAGACTTTAGTCACTTAAATAACAAGACATTAAACTTAGTGAAGATTGAAACAAATAAGCTTGAAATGTTTTAAAGCTACTACACAATGTCTTCTACCAATATACTCCACTTTTATACATTTTGAATGTATGAAATGATTTCTCATTAAAGTCATGAGAAATAGTGGGAGGTGTGAAAATGGATATAAACTTGAATATGATTGGTTTATAGTTGTCTAAAGAATAATAGTACTCGACTATTATTAAGAGTTTGTAATTTTAATTGTTAAAAGACTCAAGCTCTTCAAACGTTAAAATTCTGTGTTGTGAGACATTCTAAAGAATAGTCTTTGAATGTTGGTTTCGTCAACCTAGCATAAAATGGTTATATGTTGGGAGTTGTTCATCATTCTCTTTTATGAGAATAAGCTAAATAACTAAGCATATGGACAAGTTGATGAAACAAAAGGGAAATAGTTTCAAAATGAGTCACAACATATGATTTAACAATAAGACAATCCAAATTCTACATCTCATGTAACAATATTGCTCTATGTAGTTTTGATAAAGAATTATATCAACCACCTGATAGGAGCACATTTATGCGATTTAGTTGGCTTGTTCTTGTGCATTTATGTCGTGTTTCCTTAGTTATTTTAATGTTTAAAGTCATTTTCGTGTGTTTTCAGATTTTATGGACAAAGTATGCAAGAAGATGCATTTTGGAGGCCTTTGGAGCATGTTTCGGGCTTGGAATGGATAGCAAATGCATGGGCCAAGTGGATGGACGAATTTGAGAACTAAAGAGGCCAAGAATATGAAGAATTATGGTCCAAAAGATGAAGAAAACAACCCAAAAATCTGTCACCCCAACTTGCATTCCTTGCCATGCAAACCACATAGAATTCCCTTTGGATTCCATGCCATGCTTGATCACTCTTGTCCCCTATATAATTTCTAATTTCATGCTTCAATTCATTTAATTATTACACTCAATTGCTTGATACCTCTTGTTCCCTTCACTCATTAGATTTTAGACAACATTTACATCCATTACATGCACCAATTGATGCTCCGTCATTCACATTTGGAATCCAATGCCATGTGCAACACATGTTGTTGCACCTTTGACCCATTTGTTGACACATTTCACCTCCCTTTCCATCTCTATGCAATGTACACAATCATTCATGCTCCCTAGCTACAACACCACTCCATTTTACCCTTCACACTTTGCATCATTACTTCATTTTCACCCTTGGACCATTGCACACCACACACACAAATTGCCATGCATTTCATCCTTAACCTAACCTGATTTTCTAAGGTTTTTGGGGCCTATAAATACATGTTTACACCCCTTGGCCAAAGGACAATCCCCCATATTCATCATTTTATCACAAAAATTCGTCCATACACACCCTAGGAAGCAAAACACCCCAAAAACACCATTCTAGTGCCTAGAAAACATAACAGCCACTCCACCTTCTTCCACCCTCTTTGCCTAGTTCTCCACCACCCTCCAACCATCAAACACTCCTCCACACTCACCCTAAACCCTTCCATACCATTCCCCATCCATTCTACATCATAAAACTACCCAAAATCTGTCCATAACCCAATCTGCCGCAAGCAAGGGAAATGAGGAATCTTGGATGCACTTGCTACCAAGTTGGAGCATTTTAGGTGTTTTCTTTCCTTTGATTTTAATGTCTAATTTTATGTATCTTTGCTTTGTGAGTATGAGGAACTAAACCCCTCTTAGTTAGGGGGTGATTCGAAACTATGTTCATACTTGCAATATGATTTGATTACATCCAGTTGTGAATTCAATTTACTTATCCGTTCATATAAAAACTAATTTGTGTATGTTGGTTAAGAGTGCACGCTTAATTTTCATGCATGAATTTGACGCTAGAATATAAGGGAGTTTCACCTAATCGTTATAAACTTATATTCACAAGTAGTGAAGGTTGCTAGTCACAATCACGTTAAGTAAACTCTTGGCATAAGTTTCATGCAAATCATAGTAACGAGTGCCTCGTCAATGCTTATGTTTTTCATAGAACTTAATGATTCTTGCTTGTATCTCTATTATGCAATTCATGTAGGGAACTTGTAGGGAATGTTTTGGGTTGTCGTATGCAATCATCCAACCTAATAACTTGTGGAAAAAACTGAGGGTTAATTAGTGCAATTCACGGTTAATTTGGGGCGTTGAGTATTCATAGCTTATCGAAAAGCAACTGGAAATCATTTTGTATGCAAGTGTGACATATGTGGAGAAGAACCTCCTAGCTAATTTTCCATCCATAAGTTTCATTCAAATTCACTTACAATCTGTTTTGTTTTACAAAGTTTGTTTTGTTTTCAAATTCATTAAAACCAAAATCCCCCTTTTACTTTATTGTTTCAAAGTATTTAATTTCTGTTTTGGTTGTGTGTTAGAGTGTTTTGATTCACCCAAGTTTGTCTAAGAATTTGTTTACTTTGTTCTTGTCTTAATTTAATTATTTTCGTCAAAAATCAACCCCATCTTATTTCTTTGAGTCATATTAATTAGAACTTGTCTTAGATTATGTTTTTAAGTGTTTTAGTTCATTAGAAAACCAAAATTTGTCCAAGTTTGTGTGAGAGTCCCAAAATTGCCCAGATTGTGTTTTCAAGGTAGTTTTGAGTGTTTAGGGGCTGTTTTGAGTCTTTTGGTTGTTTTAGTGTTTTAAAGTATAGTTTTGCATTCTTTGAGTCTAGTTAGTGTTTTAAACTTTGTTTTCACGTTTTCAAGTTAGTTTCCAAGTGATTTAGCAATCCCTCCTAATCCCCGGCCTAGAACGATCCCTACTTACATACTTTACTACAATTGATAAAAAGAGGGTTTAATTTGTGTGTTTAGTTATTTTACGCATCAAATTTTGGCGCCGTTGCCGGGGATTAGCAAAGTCGCTAATCCCTTGTCTTGAGTCTTGTTTAAATTGTTTAGATTTTCTTGTTTGTTTTGTTTTTAAATTTTGCACCGTGTTTGTGTGTTTTGTTTGTGTGCCGTGTATAGGCACCTTAATTCCTTACTTGTGCCGAGTCTCTTAAGTTGGTTATTAACTTTGTTGCTCTTGTGTGCAGGTACTAGTTTATGACCCGTAGCTCACAACCTGTTCGTGAGCATATCTCCGACTTTGACGGTGATTTTGAGAGGACTTTGAGAAGGAAAAAGAAATTGCAAGAGTCTAATCCTCGTAGTCCCAATCCTGAATTAGAAGAGCAAGAAGTTGAGGTTGAAGAGAAGGCCACGGCACAAGTGGGAGAAGTAGTGCAAGACATGGCCATGGACAACCGAACACTCAAGGAGCTCGCCGCTTCGGGATTAGATAATGCCGCACCTTTGTGTATCCAATATCCCGCGGCTGCCCAAGGAAAGACCGAGGAATTCGAGTTGAAGTCAAGTTTGCTCCACCACATTCCAAAATATCATGGTCTGTCTATGGAGGATCCAAACAAGCATTTAAAAAAATTTGAAGTGGTGTGTTCAAGCATGACTCCGGTTAACGTCGACGGAAGTATTGTGAAGATGAAGGCTTTTCCATTCTCTTTAATGGATAAAGCCAAGGATTGGTTGTACGAGTTAGCTCCCGGAACTGTCACATCTTGGGAGAGTATGAAGAGGGCGTTTTTGGAGAAATTTTTCCCACTTCTCGCATCATTCTTCTTCGTAAAAAAAAATAAGTGGAATTCAACAAGATGAAGGTGAGTCTTTTCCTACATATTATGAGCGATTTAAATCACTTGTTGCTTCTTGTCCACAGCATCAGATGAAGGAGGAGTTGCTTTTGCAATACTTCTACGAAGGGCTCCTACCACTTGAACGTCAAATGCTCGATGCTTCGGCGGGTGGAGCATTGGTGGACAAAACGCCCATGGCTGCAAAAATCTTGATTGCTAATAGAGCATTGAACGCTCAACAATACGAAGGTGTAGGCCAAAGAGGACCCCCACGGCAACAAGTGCATGAGGTAAGTTCCGCATCCAATATTCAATCTCAGTTAGCTAATCTTACTTCTATTATTTCACAGATGGCCGAGGGAATGAAGATTCAAGGACCCATGGTGTGTGGCGTATGTTCTATCCAAGGACATGCTTCCGAAAAGTGTCCTCAACTCATCGAGAATGGTGGATGGGAGAGTGCTAATGCCATTGGGTTTCAAAACCAAAATCAGCCAAGACATGATCCATACTCCAACACGTATAATCCGGGGTGGAGAGACCATCCAAACTTCAAATGGAGAGAGCCACAACAAGCCCAACCACAAGGAGGTTTTAGGCAACAACCCCCGGGCTTCTACAACAACCCATACGTACCCCCTCAAGTCCAACCACAATCTGCCCCAAATAATTCAGGTAATGCTTTGGATAATGATACACTTGTTAAGTTACTAACCACTTTGACTAATGGGCAGGAAAATCAAAACAAAAGAGTGGACCAACTAGAGAAACAAATGGGGCAGATTGCCGACGTTGTTGGGCAGATTAGAGACCAAGGAAGGCTTCCTAGTTCTACCATTCCAAACCCGAAGGGAGGCTTTGAAAGTGCAAAGACCATACTCTTGAGAAGTGGAAAAGAGATTGGGGCAGGTTTTTCATCAAAAATAGGTCATAAAGAGGATGAAAAACTTCAATTTGAGGAGGAGGAAGCATGCCCACCCACGGCAAAGGTGGACACACCTATGCCGCAAGCCCCCATGGCTCCAAATCTGTCCAATTCATCCAATAAGGGTAAGAATGTGTTAAATTCAATTCCGACTAATGTTTTTCCTTTGAATGTCCCCTTTCCTAGCAGATTTTTGCAATCAAAGAACGAAGAGGAGGAAAAAGATGTTCTAGAGACATTTAGAAAGGTGCATGTCAACATTCCCCTCCTTGATGCCATAAAGCAAATCCCGAAGTATGCCAAGTGTTTAAAGAAGCTTTGTACAACAAAGAAACGTGTCCGGGAGAAAGAGGTGGTACATGTAAGTGAGAATGTCTCCGCCATCTTGCAACATAAACTACCCCCCAAATGCAAAGATCCGGGAAGTTTTACAATTCCGTGTGTCATTGGTAATACCTGTTTCAAATCTGCCATGCTTGATTTAGGTGCTTCTATAAATGTTATGCCATATTCCATTTATGCATCTATGAACTTAGGAGCATTGAAAAATGATGGTGTAATCATACAATTGGCCGATAGATCTAACGCTTATCCAAAGGGAGTTTTGGAAGACGTTTTAGTGCAGGTTGATCATTTAATCTTCCCGGCGGATTTCTATGTTCTTGAAATGGATGAATCAGACCATGCCCCTTCATTGCCCATCCTTCTTGGAAGGTCATTCATGAAAATGGCTCAAATGAAGATTGATGTGGCCAAAGGATTAGTCACTATGGCATTTGGTGGTGACATGATTAGTTTTAAAATTTCTGAATCCATTGAGACTCCTAATGTTGTTCATTCTTGTTGTGCCATTGGTAAAATTGAAAAGATAGGACTAGACCGTTCAGCACCAAGCACAAAGGATGCATCAACAACCATGCAAGACGAGGGAATTGGAGTGGAGCACAAGGACCATACGGCCACTGCTCTCAAAATGCTCAAATTGGCCGAACGCACCATGGGGAAGAATGTTCACATTGCTGCCACTTCATCACAACACATAGGTAAGCCACCTAATCCAAATCCAATTTCCATTAAAGTTGATAGGTGGTTCCCTTCTTTGGTGCAGGTACCCAAGCAAATCCCCGATGGTGGGCGTATGAACATGAACCTTAGGCAACACAACGCACCCATCAACAAACATCACTATCCATTTCCGTTCAAGGATGTAATCTATGAGAACTTTGTTGAGCATGTTGTGGAGGACATTCCCTTGCATGCCGTGGGCTCCAGTGGGGAGTAATTGTGTTCATCGTCCGGCTGGAAGACGTTAAAGCAAGCGCTTTAAGGGAGGCAACCCATTTATTCTGCTTGATTGTCAATTTTATTACTTGTTTAATTATTTTTGGTTGTGACTTTCTATTTTGAAACATTAACAAATATGCAAAGGATTTTAACATTAAACTTCGTGGAAATGAACAGCAAACTGGGAAATAAAGAAACATAGCATAATACAAGAGAAAGCCTTCACAAAGGCTGCTTGGGAGAGGTCGCAGTAGTCGGCGGAGTTGCAGTAGTCGGCGGAGTCTCAGCAGTCGGTGGGGCCACGGAAGGAGGTGGTATCGGAGGTTGATCAGTTGGAGCTTCACTACGCGGTGCCGCCCCAGAAGATGAAGGCAGATGCAGTTGGAACAAACCCACAAACCTCCGGTGATCAAGTAAAATCTGACCATCAGTTTCCTGCAGCTGGTCAATTTTCCTCTTCATGTTTGTGGCATAACTGTGTGCAAGCTTATGCAATTGTTTATTTTCATGCTTGAGTCCTCTAATCTCCTCTTTGAGACTCTGTATTTCAGCCACCAACGATTCAACGTGACGAGTTCGAGCAAATAGGCGTTGGGCCATGTTGGACACAGAACCCGCACACTGCACGCTAAGAGCCAGAGACTCCTTAGCCGCCAATTCATCAGACCATCTAGCGAGCAGTCTGTTATCTCTGGGGGTGACAAGGTTCCGGGCCACCACCGCAGCGGTCATGTCATTTTTCATCATCGAATCCCCAATGGTAAGAGGACCAGTAGGGGATATGAGGGACAGGCGCCATATGTTGTCTAGAGAAGGAGGGGCTGCTCCTTCACTAAGGTTCAAGTCAAAACGACGGTCGGAAGGGCCAGACATTTTTCAGAGGTGTTAAAGAAAGAGGAGATCGGACAAGTCAAGATCGTAGAAGTGCAAAACGGGAGTTTTTACAGGCAGAAATTCAATAGTGCTTTGAACGTCCTGCATACCTCTATAAAAATCAGCACGCGATGGAATTTCAGAGATCGAAGAGGTGAGCACAGAAATCGAAGAAGCCATTCGGAGATCGAAGTGGCGCCAGCTTTCTCAAAAGTTGGGCTTGCTCACAAACCACCAATTCCAGATACCGAAGAGTGTCAACTGTCTCAGCCTCGTCAGCACCCATCACACGCAACTCAGCTTTGCGAAAATCACGGGCAGTCTGTCGAAGCACCGATTCCAACCATCTATCTTTCTCAGCCTCGTCAGCACTTGTCACATGCAATCTCTGCCCTCAACGAAGCTCAGAACTCGAAGCGTAAATTCTGGATATTAAAGAGACTTCTACTTTATCGAGACGTGTCAGCATCTGTCAATTTGCACATCTGCGTTGCATAAATCACGCGCAATCTGTCGAAATTTTTTGGAGAAGCGGAATGCACGTGGAAACTACTGTTAAATTATCCCAGGCTTGCCGACATGAGTAATGGAACAATGCCTTCCCAGCCATTAAGAAAATTCTATAAATGTTAAACTTCAAAGTGAAGCAGTCTCACCCAACTTTCAGCCTCACTTAACCCTTCTTCCTCTCTGAAATGGCTTTCCAACAAACCCTCTCGAGTCACTCTGTATTTTTCATCCCCTGGGATACCCCTGCAAACAACCCATCCAGAGCACAAGTATTTCATATCATAAGGGTTGAGAGCAAGAGTATCTCATATCATGCTTTCTCCCTGTCCTTTCTCCAGCCAGCTCTTGCTCTCGAGTACTCATCATCTTATGCTTTCTCTTTGTCTCTCACTTATAAGGGAAGTGAAAATGATACCTCGAAGCATGTGGAGACAACGTGCTGATTCATCCTCAACTAGGGACAAGGAGAAAGAAAGCAAGAGGTGGGCACTTGGAAAGATTGAAGAAAGAAACAGACCAACACCTCTCCCTCGTGCCTGCCCGTCGTGCAGAAGAAACAAGCAGAGAAGAATGCAGCTTGCACAATCATCCCAGCGGAAGGAGTCTGAGATGAAGAACTAGAGAAGCTGCCACATCTGCTTGGAGAACAAATAAGGAATTGCAACATTGCCAAAGAGAAAAGCTTCACCATACAATTCCAATCCAGTTCAAGATCAAAGCTGTGGAAAGTCAACAAGATCAACTATCTCCAAAACCAGATTTGCGTTCTTAAACTCTACTCTGTCTGGTTTTTACTTTGCCATATTTGTCATGTTTATTTGTCGTTTATTATTTACTTGTTTTTGGTGTGAGTATATGCTTGAAACATTGAGGACAATGTTTGATTTAAGTGTGGGGGGGTAACCATTGTTTTGCATGAAATTCGTAGAAATTTATCATCCATTACTTCTAGTGTTGTTCCTTTTTGTTTTAAGTATTTTTTAAGCTGTTTTGGAGTGTTTCAGTGTGTTTTGACATAAAAAATCCGAAAATTCATAAAAATTTGAAAAATTGTTTTTGAAAATCCAAAAAAGAGTTGTTTTTGTGCGCTTATTTGTGTCTTAGGGTACCTTCCAACACAATGATGAGGATTCGGTTTGTAATTGCATGACTGTTAAAGAGAGTTATAAACATGGATGAAAGTTTGATTTACTCTTTATTTATGCGTGGTTGTGGTTATAACTTATGAAATCACATGTAATCATAAAAGAAAAAAAAATAGTTTTTGTAACATGCTTGAAGGAAAGAACTCAAACTAACGCTACAACCTTGTGAGACTTGAGCTTGAACGTTTATTTGGAGAGTTAAAATCTGTGCATTCTTGTTTTCTAAAGTCGTTGCATGATCTCATTATTCTTTGCTTGGTTATTACTTAGAAGGCGTTTCATCATTTAGTTCCAAATGCTAGAACTCATGCCTATTTCATTCAAAGCATGCTATTGATTTGCATAAAACATATTCAAGATGAAGTTGTGTAGTTACCACCACCAAAGCCAAACTGCCATGTATCCCATATCGTTATATGTTTAAATTAACCCCATTGAGCCTTGATAGCCTACATTCTTTGTTAAACCACATTATCCTTACCTAGCCTAGTTTAGGACCATCCATACCCTTGTTCTTGAAGCATAGTAAAACATGATTCAAATTGAATTTCTTTGAGTTATTATGCTTGTTGAAAAGAAAAGAAGAGTTGAAAAAAAAAAAAAAAAAAAAAAAAAAAGTTGAAAAATATGCGAAAAAGAGTTTTAAAGTGCTGCTTGTTGAAGAAAGGGTCCAAAACATAGAATTCGGCCCTAATTATTGCTTGAATTTTCCCTTCGTGTCTAAAAGCTGATTTCTGCAATCTAAGTGAATTCTAAGTTTCAATTTCATTACTTTACTTGCTATTGCTTTAAGAACGATTGTTATCCTTATCCTTCATTTGTTAGCCATCACCCCAAGCCCCCTTACAACCCTTAACTTCATCTTGAGTGTCATGCGTTTCAATATGTGGAGTTTGAATTTGGTATGAGCATATGGTGTCACTGGTTCTCGCATCTAAGTAGTAGCATTCCATTCATGAGATCATATCTAAACTTGCTTATTAACTCCAGAAATTGCTTTCTTTGTGATACATATATGTGAGCGTTCGTTTTCATATCTACATCAATCTTCTCACATATAACTAGTATAGGGTGTGTAGTTAGAAAATTTGAGTGAAAATTGAGTGCATACTTTGAAAGGAATTGAGTAAATTCTCTAAGGCATGTTACTACATCAAAAACATTGTTTTAATCGATTAATTGTGAACAAGTAAGTAGTGACTATGATTAAGTACATGTTTAAGTGTGAAGATGATTCAAATCTGTGGGGATAATGATTTTTAACATGTCATATGCATTGGAATCTCTGAGGCAAATGTTGGAAGGTTTAGGTTGTGTTTTATTTATTTTGTTTCGTTTTATCTCTTTGTTTTGCTCGAGGACTAGCAAAAGCTAAGTGTGGGGGAATTTGATAGGAGCACATTTATGCGATTTGGTTGGCTTGTTCTTGTGCATTTATGTCGTGTTTCCTTAGTTATTTTAATGTTTAAAGTCATTTTCGTGTGTTTTCAGATTTTATGGACAAAGTATGCAAGAAGATGCATTTTGGAGGGCTTTGGAGCATGTTTCGGGCTTGGAATGGATAGCAAATGCATGGGCCAAGTGGATGGACGAATTTGAGAACTAAAGAGGCCAAGAATATGAAGAATTATGGTCCAAAAGATGAAGAAAACAGCCCAAAAATCTGTCACCCCAACTTGCATTCCTTGCCATGCAAACCACATAGAATTCCCTTTGGATTCCATGCCATGCTTGATCACTCTTGTCCCCTACATAATTTCTAATTTCATGCTTCAATTCATTTAATTATTACACTCAATTGCTTGATACCTCTTGTTCCCTTCACTCATTAGATTTTAGACAACATTTACATCCATTACATGCACCAATTGATGCTCCGTCATTCACATTTGGAATCCAATGCCATGTGCAACACATGTTGTTGCACCTTTGACCCATTTGTTGACACATTTCACCTCCCTTTCCATCTCTATGCAATGTACACAATCATTCATGCTCCCTAGCTACAACACCACTCCATTTTACCCTTCACACTTTGCATCATTACTTCATTTTCACCATTGGACCATTGCACACCACACACACAAATTGCCATGCATTTCATCCTTAACCTAACCTGATTTTCTAAGGTTTTTGGGGCCTATAAATACATGTTTACACCCCTTGGCCAAAGGACAATCCCCCATATTCATCATTTTATCACAAAAATTCGTCCATACACACCCTAGGAAGCAAAACACCCCAAAAACACCATTCTAGTGCCTAGAAAACATAACAGCCACTCCACCTTCTTCCACCCTCTTTGCCTAGTTCTCCACCACCCTCCAACCATCAAACACTCCTCCACACTCACCCTAAACCCTTCCATACCATTCCCCATCCATTCTACATCATAAAACTACCCAAAATCTGTCCATAACCCAATATGCCGTAAGCAAGGGAAAGGAGGAATCTTGGATGCACTTGCTACCAAGTTGGAGCATTTTAGGTGTTTTCTTTCCTTTGATTTTAATGTCTAATTTTATGTATCTTTGCTTTGTGAGTATGAGGAACTAAACCCCTCTTAGTTAGGGGGTGATTCGAAACTATGTTCATACTTGCAATATGATTTGATTACATCCAGTTGTGAATTCAATTTACTTATCCGTTCATATAAAAACTAATTTGTGTATGTTGGTTAAGAGTGCACGCTTAATTTTCATGCATGAATTTGACGCTAGAATATAAGGGAGTTTCACCTAATCGTTATAAACTTATATTCACAAGTAGTGAAGGTTGCTAGTCACAATCACGTTAAGTAAACTCTTGGCATAAGTTTCATGCAAATCATAGTAACGAGTGCATCGTCAATGCTTATGTTTTTCATAGAACTTAATGATTCTTGCTTGTATCTCTATTATGCAATTCATGTAGGGAACTTGTAGGGAATGTTTTGGGTTGTCGTATGCAATCATCCAGCCTAATAACTTGTGGAAAAAACTGAGGGTTAATTAGTGCAATTCACGGTTAATTTGGGGCGTTGAGTATTCATAGCTTATCGAAAAGCAACTGGAAATCGTTTTGTATGCAAGTGTGACATATGTGGAGAAGAACCTCCTAGCTAATCTTCCATCCATAAGTTTCATTCAAATTCACTTACAATCTGTTTTGTTTTACAAAGTTTGTTTTGTTTTCAAATTCATTAAAACCAAAATCCCCCTTTTACTTTATTGTTTCAAAGTGTTTAATTTCTGTTTTGGTTGTGTGTTAGAGTGTTTTGATTCACCCAAATTTGTCTAAGAATTTGTTTACTTTGTTCTTGTCTTAATTTAATTATTTTCGTCAAAAATCAACCCCATCTTATTTCTTTGAGTCATATTAATTAGAACTTGTCTTAGATTATGTTTTTAAGTGTTTTAGTTCATTAGAAAACCAAAATTTGTCCAAGTTTGTGTGAGAGTCCCAAAATTGCCCAGATTGTGTTTTTAAGGTAGTTTTGAGTGTTTAGGGGCTGTTTTGAGTCTTTTGGTTGTTTTAGTGTTTTAAAGTATAGTTTTGCATTCTTTGAGTCTAGTTAGTGTTTTAAACTTTGTTTTCACGTTTTCAAGTCAGTTTCCAAGTGATTTAGCAATCCCTCCTAATCCCCGGCCTAGAACGATCCCTACTTACATACTTTACTACAATTGATAAAAAGAGGGTTTAATTTGTGTGTTTAGTTATTTTACGCATCACCACCTAGAAGGAATGGTTGAGTTTCTATATCCTTTGTAGGAGCCATGCTTCACTAAAGACTTGGATAATTCTTATATGACTACATTAAAGGTCTTAGTATGACTATAACTTGAAATATGGTGTATGACACCATATAAGTTAAATGAATAGACTTGATAAAACAAGTCACACATTTCAAAATGGAATTACTTGAGAAGGAATTCTTTTGTGTATGATTCATTTAAATAACTTGTATTGGCTAAGGGTTGTTGATGGTCTCAAAATAGTTGAGACATCATCAATAAGCTAATGGATCTAAATGATTGTCAATAGATTCAAGACAAGTTAATGGGAGCAATATGCATTCAAATCAAGAAAATATAATTGTTAAATTTTGAATGAATGCTAAGTTACAACAAGGCCAGTGGGAGTGATGTCATAATTTGAGCAACAAGATGTGAATAAAGTCTATTTGATAGACTTGATAAAACATAATTGTTACTCGAGAAATGACAAAACATGACATGGTCAATTTTGAAGTATAGACTTGAAATTGGACTTATTGATATAGCAAGGCTATCTCAATGATGTTATATGGGAATTAAATCTCAAATGTTGAAGATTTAAGAAAGCATTTTCCTATGTGATAGAAAATCACTTTCATAACCCTTATAATGAATGTGTCACAAAATCACAAAAGGGACACATGTATGGACTTGTGAAGTAGATATCCAAAGATGAAGAACCACAGAGTTTGTCACTTTAAGATATTACTATACCCCAGGATCAGAACCAAAGCAACTGATAGAGTATTATTGCCTTTAAGAAA
The DNA here is from genome assembly GCF_916048215.2 of Malus sylvestris. Classification (NCBI taxonomy): domain Eukaryota; kingdom Viridiplantae; phylum Streptophyta; class Magnoliopsida; order Rosales; family Rosaceae; genus Malus; species Malus sylvestris. The sequence goes on along the minus strand of NC_062265.1, from coordinate 14,616,376 downwards.
GAAACATCAGAGTGGGACTCTGGAAGCGTGCATTCGCTTAGGTTATTAACCAAAGTGAAAAATAAGCCATTTTAACAAATGGAACTTCATAATGGAAGAAGTACTAATCATATGAATGTATTGTTAGTATTGTACTACAATGGTCTCAAGGTTGGAGCAAAGTTTGTATAAAGTATACAAACGAAATATATGACGATATATTGTTTTAGAAACTGCTTCAAAAGGTGTTTTGAATGAAGTGGTTCTTATAGAACCAATGATTGAATCCAAACCATAAGGTCGTTAGTAGGATACTACGACGTAATGGGGCGATAGCTCAAGCCATGGAATCAAGGTCTCATCAAAGTATTCGAACACAAGGAAGAGACATCATCAAATATTTTGGAAACATTTGATAAGTAAATCCCTTTTAAATAAAAAGGGGATTAATACATAACCAAGTTAACCTACGAACATAAGCTCTCTCAACTAGCATGTATAAGATACACTAGTGATTGACTTTAGTGCAAGTGGGAGATTGTTGGAAATATGCCCTGAAAGTCAATCTTTGGAAGAAACCTTTCAGGACAAATGAATCGATGTATAGATGACTCTTATACATCAAATGGCAAAGATACTAATTAGGACTATCTCAACAAACGATATATGTCCTAAATAATGTATCCATGGACAATGGATCGATTGAAGAAGTAATCTAATGATGTTAGATTACAGAGACCTTCTTCACATAACCATAATGTCCAAAAAGGTTCCTGGTCATTGGATTGTCGGAGGGATACTGACAATGCTTAGACTGGTACATACTGTGTCTGCTTCAATTGGAAGGATGGAAAGTCTCATCCCATTCGTGTGGTGACACTAAGACAAGTATGTAGGTGCTCATTAAGGGAATGAGTTTACTGAACACAATCGAACGAGAGTACTTGCATGGAGGTCTACTCACATGTCAAGCAAGTAACTCTAATGGTTGGAATAATGTAAGTAATCCTTTGACCTGAGGCATAGTCGTTGTCTTGTGGTTAAGTACTTAATCTTTGATTATGTCAAAGTCTCCCCATTCGCGGGTGTCCACGGCATAATTGGGGTTAAGCCACTTAGTCATGAAGGCAAGTGTATGCGCAACAAGGAATCTCTAATCCTCGATAAGAGAGGAAGAATACTCTAAGATATGATTCGGGAATCTTCGGCCGAAGTATCGAGTGTAATAAAGGAAAGCGTTCCTATACGATTCAATAGAATCATATAAGAAGGAATAATCACATTAGGGGTTTGACATAATATATCCATACCGTAGTAATGTGATTGAGAGTATTGTTTTAGAGAAGGATCGAATTACATTGTAATTCCAACTGAATAGGTTCTCCGAACAACTTCTACATTAGCTTGGGTAGCTATGACATATGGTTAGATGTCACTCATAGCTTGTGAGTTCTTCTAGATGATTAAATGTAGTCATCAAAGAAGAAGGTGAATTAAAAGGAAGTTTTAATTCACTAAGTGATTGAATTAAATATAATCAATTGGATTGATGCCAATCACCTCACTGCCTTGCTAATTAGAACCTAAAATGATTGTACACCGACACACTATTGTAGTGAGTAATTAATGGATGAAGGAATAATTAATTGGATTAATTAAGTGTTGTGATTAATTTAGAAAGTCTAAAGAAATCATAAAAGCGATAAAGATCGTTTTGGGCTTAAAGAAACGTTCGGGTTTTATTGGGCCCATTGGGCCTAAACCCATTGCGCTTTTATTCAAGCATAGGATGACTTGAAATAATAAAAGCCCAAAGCCCAAACCAAACACTAAACGGCCGGCCACTTAAAGGGTTTGGGAGAGATATTTAGTCAAGTTGTTGACTAGGTTTCTTTTTGTCTATATAAGGAACTTTATAGAGATTTATTCCTTAGGGTTTTTGTGCGTTTAAAACATCAAAGAGGCAAAAGATATATCTCTCTAAAACTACACAAAGGCCGGCCACCTTGAGGGTGTTTTAGCTAACAATTTTTCACCCTTTTGGTTATTCCTCCATCCATCTCACTACACTAGTGGGTGTGGATCTTTAGAGGTCTTCTCCTTTGGAGACTAAAGGAGAACCTTGGAGCACTCTTACCAACAAAGTGGAGGAGGCAAGGAGGGAGGCTAGGCTCAAGGAGTTCAAGGAGCAAAGGGCTTGGAGGTGGTCCATCCTTGGTCTCAAGTCTAGATCAAGAGGTATAAGACTAAACCTTCACTTTGTTCTTCTCTAAAATGTTATGATGCATTATATATAAACCTATGAACCTTGAAGGGGATTTGCATGACTATAGCTTTGATAATTTGTGTTAAATGCTTCCGCTGCTTTCGTATATTAAATTTGATTTGTATATGCATGATAGTCATTTCGAAATCCCTATGTGTAAAAGTCATAATTTTCCCTTCAGTGATTGCAATTCAATTATCTATTTTATTCATAACTGATTCTTGTATGTTTATTAAGGATGCATACTTAGTTTTCATGCATGAATTAGATGCTAGAATATAAATGAGTTTCACCTAATCGTTACAAGTTTATATTCATGAGTAGTGAAGGTTGTTTATCACAATTGTGTTAATTGAATTCTTGGCAATTGTATCATGCATTCATAGTTATAATTGCCTCGTCAACACTTATGATTTTCATTGAACGTAATGATCTCTAATTGTATCTCTATTATGCATTCATATAGGGGACTTTTAGAGAATAATTTGGGTTGTCGCATGCATTCATCCAATTCAATGAGTAAAGGAAAATTTGAGGATTAATTTGTGCATCATGGTTAATCTGGGGTGTTGAGCATCATAGTTTATTGAAAAGCAATTGGAAATCGATTCATGTACAAGTGTGTCATGTGTGAAGAACGGACCTCTAACTAATCCATCCATCATTGTATTCGTCAAATTTGTCTTACAATCTGCCTAGTTTTATAACTTGTTTGTTTGTTTCAAATTCATCAAAACCAAAATCCCTATTTTACTTTCTTGTTTCAAAGTGTTAAATTTTGGTTTTGTTTGTGTAATTTCAGTGTTTTGATTCAAACCAAAACACTAAATTCGTCCAAAATTGTGTTAGAGTCAAATCTGCCCAGTTTCTGTTTTTAGGCAGTTTCAAGTCTCTAGAATCTGTTTTGAGTCCCTTGAGTCTATTCAAACGTTTTTAACTTTGTTTTTATGTTTTTGAGTAAGTTTAGAGGTTTTAGCAAGCCCTCCTAATCCCCGGTTTAGAACGATCCCTACTTATACATATACTACAATTGTCAAAAGAGAGTTTAATTTGAGTGCTTAACTTTCATCGCATCAAATTTTTGGCGCCGTTGTCGGGGATTAGCAATTTTGCTAATCCTTTGTTATTTCTTTTTGTTTATTTTCATGTGTTTTTGTCCCTAGTTGATGACTTTACCTGTTTTCTTGTTTTAGGTGGTTTATGACTTGAAGTTCTCAACCTATTCATAAGCACATCCATGACTTTGACGACGATTTTGAACGAACTTTGAGACGAGCAAAGAATCAATAAGAACCCTAACCATCTCAACCTGCACCAGATCTTGGAGAAGACAAAGTAAAAGAGCAAGAGGAGCCCACGGCACAGGTTGTAGAGGAAAATCCCAACATGGCAGCGGACAATCGAACAATCAAGGAGCTTTCTGCTTCAGGATTGGACAATGTCGTTCCCCTATGCATCCAATACCCCATGGCTACCCTAAGGAAGACGGACTAGTTCGACTTGAAATCAAGTTTGTTGCATCACATTCCTATGTTCCACGGGATGTCCATGGAAGATCCTAATAAACACTTGAAAGAGTTTGAGGTTGTTTGCTCGAGCATGACCCCTGTGAATGTTGATGGGAGCATTCTGAAAATGAAGGCTTTTCCCTTTTCTCTCTTAGAAAAGGCTAAAGATTGGTTGTATGAGCTAGCCCCCGGAACTGTCACATCATGGGAGAGTATGAAACGGGCATTTTTGGAGAAGTTTTTCCCAACCTCTCGAGTCATTCTACTACGTAAAAGGATTAGTGGCATTCAGCAAAACCAAGGTGAATCATTTCCCACTTACTATGAGCGTTTTAAAACCCTTGTTGCTTCATGTCCACAGCACCAGATGAAAGAGGAGCTTCTTCTTCAATATTTCTACGAAGACCTTCTACCAATTGAACGCCAAATGTTAGACGCCTCAGCGGGAGGAGCTTTGGTGGACAAAACACCCATGGCTACCAAGACCTTAATTGCTAATCGAGCATTGAATGCTCAACAATATGAAGGCGTTGGCCAAGGGGACACCCCACGGCAGCAAGTGAATGAGGTAAGTTTCACATCCGACATTCAATCGTAATTAGCTAATCTTACTTCCATTGTGTCTCAGATGGCCGAAGGAATGAGGATGAAAGAACCAAGTGTATGTGGTGTGTGTTCTATCCAAGGACATGCCTATGAAAAGTGCCCGCAATTGATTGAAATGGTGGATGGGAAAGTGCCAATGCAATTGGATTTCAAGGCCAAAACCAGCCAAGGAACGATCCATATTCTAATACGTACAATCCAAGTTGGAGAGACCATCCAAATTTCAGGTGGAGGGAGCCCCAACAACCCCAACAATAAGGAGGCTTTAGGCAGCAACCTTCGGGCTTCTATACCAAGCAATACGCACCAACACAAGCCCCACAACAACCTGCCCAAAATACCTTAGGTACATCTTTAGATAATGAGACACTTCTTAAGTTACTCACCAATTTGTCTCAAGGGCAAGAAAATCAAGCCAAAGTAATGCAAAACCAAGACAAAAAGGTGGACCAAATGGAAAAGCAAATTGGGTAGATTGCGGAGTTTGTAGGACAATTCAGAGAGTAAGGTAAGTTACCTAGTTCAACCGTTGTCAACCCGAAGGGAGGATTCGAATCTACAAAAGCCATAAGTTTGCGAAGTGGAAAACAAGTTGGATCTGATCCCCAACCGTCCAATTCACGTTCCAATGAGGTTGAAGAGTTGATAATTGAAGAGGAGGAGCAAAGCACCCCCACGGAAAGGGTGGAAACACCTTTACCGCAGGCCCCAAAAGCTCCTAAACCATCCAATTCGGCCAACAAAGGTAAAGAAGTTCCAATTTTGATTAATTCTAACGTTGTTCCTCCAAATGTACCCTTTCCTCCTAGGTTTATGCAATCAAAGAAGGAGGAGGCTGAAAAGGATATTTTGGAAACGTTTAGAAAAGTTCAAGTTAATATACCACTTTTGGATGCAATTAAGCAAGTTCTAAGGTATGCCAAGTTTTTAAAAGAACTTTGCACAACTAGGAAGAGAATTTCGAGCAAAGAGGTTGTCAAGGTAAGTGAAAATGTCTCAGCTGTTTTACAACGTCAATTGCCCACTAAATGCAAGGATCCGGGAAGTTTTACCATTCCTTGTGTAATTGGTAATACTCGTTTTGAATCGGCCATGTTAGATTTAGGTGCATCTATAAATATCATGCCTTATTCAATCTATGCATCTATGCACTTAGGCGAATTGAAAAATGATGGTGTGATTATACAATTGGCCGATCATTCTAATGCCTATCCAAAGGGAGTTTTGGAAGATGTTTTAGTGCAGGTTAATCACTTAATCTTTCCGGCGGATTTCTACGTGCTTGAAATGGACGAGTCGGACCACTTCCCTACATTGCCCATCCTTCTTGGACGTCCATTCATGAAAACGGCTCAAACCAAGATTGATGTAGCCAAAGGATCAGTAACTATGGCATTTGGTGGTGATATGATTAGCTTTAATATTCCTGAATCTGTTGAGAATACTAATGATGTTCGTTTTTGTTGTGCCATTGATGTGATTGAAAATATAGGGCAGAAACGTTCAACACTAATAAAAAAGAAAGTACCTCGAACCACCATCGAGGAGGAAATTGGAGTGAACAACAAGGAGTGCATGACCACACCTCTCAAAACTCCAATTCTGACCGAGAGCAATCCTTGTGCATTTGTTGATAGTGCTGCTACTTCATTGCAGCACATTGGTACGTCACCTAACCCAATTTCAATTCCCATTTCAACTAATAGGTTGTTACCTTCTATGGTGCAGGTACCTAATCAAATGCAAGGTAGTAGGGAAGGGTACATCGATTGTTGGAAGCAACACACCAAAATCAGGAAGGACTACTATCCCGTTCCGTTCAAGGATTCAATGTGTGAGCACTTTGAGGAGCATGTCGTGGAGAATGTACCTCTCCATGCCGTGGGCCCTGTACAAGCTTAAATGGAGGTATCGTCCGGCTGGAAGACGTTAAAGCAAAGGCTTCTTGGGAGGCAACCCATGTATTCAAATAAGGAAGATTTTTTAATAGCCCCACAATCAATTTTGCATTTCTAAAAACCTTCCCTTTTTTGTAGTTTTATTTTGCCATGATTGTCATTTTTATCTGTTGCTTGCTTAATTGTTTTTTGTGTGGGTTTATTTTTGAAACACTAATAGTTATGCACAGTATTTTTACATTCATAAAAAAGGAAAGGAACATTAAGCAAATAAATACAAGAGGGAGCCTTCACAAAGGCTGCTTAAGAGAAGTCTCAGTAGTCAGCGGGGCCTCAGCAGTCGGCGGAGCCCCAGAAGGAAGAGGCATCGGAGGTTGATCATTTGGAGCTTCATTACGCAGTACAGCCCCAGAAGACGAAGGCAAATGCTGTTGGAACAAACCTACAAACCTCTAATGATCAAGTAAAATCTGACCATCAGATTCCTGCATCTGGTCAATCTTCATCTTCATGTTTGTAGCATAATTATGTGCGAGCCTGTGCAACTGTTTATTCTCATGCTTAAGCCCTCTAATCTCCTGCTTGAGATTCATCACTTCAGCCGCTAATGATTTAATTTGACGGGTTCGGGTAAATAAGCGTTGGGCCATATTAGACACGGAACCTGCGCACTGCACACTGAGAGCCAGAGAATCCTTAACAGCCAACTCATCAGACCGTTTGGCAAGTAGTCTGTTATCTTTAGGAGTGACAAGGTTTCTGGCCACCACCGCAGCTGTCATATCATTCTTCATCACCGAATCCCCAACGGTAAAGGGACCAGAAGGGGATATGAAGGATGGGCGCCATATGTTGTCTAGAGAAGGCGGGACTGCCTCTTCACTAAGGTTCAAGTCAAAACTACGGTCGGAGGGGCCAGACATTTTCAGAGGTGTTAAAGAAAGAAGAGGTCGGACAAGTCAAGATCTTAGAAGTGCAAGAATGGAGTTTTTACAGGTAGAAATTCAAGTGTGCTTTGAACATCCTGCGTACCTCTATAAAAATCAGCACGCGATGGGATTTCAGAGATCGAAGAGGCGAGCTCAGAAATCGAAAAGGCCAACTCGAAAATAAAAAAGGTGCTAGCTTTCTCAAAAGCTGGGCTTGCTTAGAAACCACGGCCAATCTTCTTTTCCAGATTTGTCCGCACTTATCACATGCAACCTCTGCACTCGACGGGATTTCAGAGATCGAATAAGCAATTCCAGATATCAGAGTGGCATCTGCTTTTCCAGACGTGTCAGTATCTGTCACATGTAGAGTAAGCTTTACGGAAATCACGGGCAGTTTGTCGAAGCGTCGATTCCAACCATCTACTTTTCCAGACGTGTCAACATTGGTCACATGCAGAGTCAGCTTTGTGAAAATCACGGGCAACTAGTCGAAGCGTTTTTCCAGACGTGTCAACATCTGTGACATGTAGAGTCAACTTTGCAGAAATCACGGGCAGTTTGTCGAAGCGCCGATTCCAGATATCGAAGAGGCACTTGCTTTTCCAGACGTGTCAGCGTCTGTCACATGCACACTCAGCCTTGCAGAAATTACGGGCAATCTATCGAAGATCTCTTGTGAAGTAGAAAGCACGTGAAGCTGTTTTGAGTCCCTTGAGTCTATTCAAACGTTTTTAACTTTGTTTTTATGTTTTTGAGTAAGTTTAGAGGTTTTAGCAAGCCCTCCTAATCCCCAGTTTAGAACGATCCCTACTTATACATATACTACAATTGTCAAAAGATGATTTAATTTAAGTGCTTAACTTTCATCGCATCACTCCATCGGCACCCGGATGCAGTGTTACATGAGCAAGGGGGCCATAGAAACTTCTTTTCGAACGACTCCACTCAAAGTTGGTTGGGAGCATATGCTCCTATCAACTTTACACAAGACACACAAAAGAAGTACTTTGATCCTATTAGATAGGGAAGGTTGAAGAAGCTAGGATAGAAGGGTAGAGTTCAAGAGAGTAGAATGCGTTTAGGAACGTGGAATATAGGAACCCTAATGGGAAAATCTATGGAAGTAGTGGAAGTTATGGTCAGGAGAAGAATAAATATTATGTGCCTACAAGAAACTAAGTGGGTTGGTCATAAGGCAAAGGATCTAGAAAACTCAGGGTTTAAACTCTGGTATTCGGGCATAAATATTACGAGAAACGGTGTTGGCATCATCTTAGACAAGACCTTGACACAAGATGTTGTAGATGTCAAGAGGGTATGAGATAGAATCATGGCAATCAAGGTTGTACTAGGACAAGAACTCATCAATGTCATTAGTGCGTACGCACCTCAAGTAGGGTTGGATACGAGTTCGAATGAGAAATTTTGGGAAGACCTTGGAGACTTGGTGCAAAGAATTGCTCAGACGGAGAAGTTATTTATAGGAGGAGATTTAAATGGACACGTGGGCAAGGAGACAGGCAACTATGGAGGTTTTCATGGTAGCCATGGTTTTGGGGAGAGAAACGAGGATGGGGAAGCTATCTTGGATTTTGCAATGGCATATGATCTCTTCTTAGCCAACACCTTCTTTAAGAAGAGAGAAGAACATGTGATCACCTACAAGAGTGGGTCGTCAAAAACACAAATAGATTTTCTTCTAATGAGGAAAGGGGATCGTATAACTTGTAAGGATTGCAAAGTTATACCGGGAGAGAGCTTGGCTAATCAACATCGCTTGTTAGTGATGGAAGTACATATCAAAAGAGTGAGAAAAAAGAACAAGACTTGGAAGTGCCCAAGGACTAGATGGTGGAATCTAAACGGAGAAAAACAAGCCATTTTCAAAGAGAAAGTAATCACCCAGTGTGTGGGATAGAGAGGGGGAAGCTAGCCAAAGTTGGGATTCCATGGCTAGTTGTATCTAAAAAGTAGCAAAAGAGGTATTAGGAGAGTCCAAGGGCTTTGCTCCACACCAAAAGGAATCTTGGTGGTGGAATGAGGAGGTACAAACAAAAGTGAAGGCTAAGAAGGAATGTTGTAAAGCCTTATACAAGGATAGGACCGATGAAAATGGTGAAAGGTATAGAAGAGCGAAGCAAGAGGCGAAGAAAGCTGTGAGAGAAGCTAAGTTAGTGGCTTATGACGATATGTATAAGCGACTAGATACCAAAGAAGGAGAGTTGGATATCTATAAACTAGTTAGAGCAAGGGAAAAGAAGACAAGGGACCTAAACCAAGTGAGGTGCATCAAGGATGAGGATGGAAAGGTTCTTGCTACAGAGAACGCGATCAAAGACAGATGGAGAGGTTATTTTCATAATCTTTTCAATGAAGGACATGAAATGAGTACTTCTTTAGAGGAGTTGAGTAACTCATAAGAGTGTAGAAACTACTCATTTTATCGTCGAATTAGGAAGGAAGAGTGGTTGTAGCTTTGAAGAAGATGAAGCATAGAAAAGCAGTGGGCCCAGATGATATACCGATCGAAGTGTGGAAAGTCTTGGGAGAGACAAGTATAGCATGGCTCACTGACCTTTTTTAAAGGATTTTGAAAATGAAGAAGATGCCAAATGAGTGGCGAAAGAGCACTTTGGTGCCTATCTACAAGAATAAGGGCGACGTACAAAATTGCATGAACTATAGGGGTATTAAGCTAACGAGTCATACAATGAAGCTCTGGAGAGAGTCATTGAGCATAGATTGAGGCAAGAGACACGGGTTTCGGACAATCAATTCGGGTTCATGCCAGGGCGCTCAACCATGGAGGCAATCTATCTCTTACAAAGATTGAGGGAAAGATATAGAGAAGGGAAAAAGGATTTACACATGGTCTTTATAGATTTGGAAAAAGTGTATGATAAGGTCCCAAGAGACATTCTCTGGAGGATTTTGGAGAAGAAAGGAGTACGAGTAGCATATATCCAAGCTATAAAAGATATGTATGAAGGAGCAAATACTGCCGTAAGAACTCATGAAGGACAAACAGAAAGTTTCCCCATAACTGTAGGATTGCATCAAGGCTCATCCTTAAGTCCTTACCTTTTTGCGTTGGTAATGGATGAGTTAACATGACATATTCAAGATGATATTCCTTGGTGTATGCTTTTCGCAGACGATATAGTGTTGATAGATGAAACTCAGGAAGGGGTAAATGTGAAGCTTAACCTTTGGAGAGAAGTGTTGGAATCTAAAGGTCTTCGCCTAAACCGATCAAAGACAGAATATATGGAGTGCAAGTTCAGTGCAAATGGAGGCCAAAATGAGTTAAGGTGAGGATCGGAGATCAGGAAATACCAACGAGCGACTGTTTTCGCTACCTAGGATCTATCTTGCAAAAGAACAGAGAATTAGATGGAGATCTCAACCATAGAATACAAGCTGGATGGATGAAGTGGAAGAGTGCATCCGGCGTGTTGTGTGACTGTCGTATGCCACTGAAGTTCAAGGGAAAATTTTATAGGACGACAATAAGGCCAGCGATGCTGTATGGCACAGAATGTTGGGCGGTGAAGCATCAACACGTACACAAAATGGGTGTAGTGGAGATGAATATGTTTCGTTGGATGTGTGGGCACACGAGAAAGGATAAGATTAGGAATGAGGATATCCGAGGTAAAGTAGGAGTAGCCAAAATTGTAGGAAAGTTGAGAGAAAATCGGTTACAGTGGTTTGGACATGTGCAAAGAAGGCCTACTGACGCTCCTATTAGAAGATACGACTACGGGATAGAGGTTCAGGGCCCAAGGGGTAGAGGAAGACCTAGGAAAACTTTGGAAGAGACTCTAAGAAAAGACTTAGAGTACTTGGATCTAACAGAGGACATGACACAGGACCAAGCACAATGGTGTTCTAAGATTCATATAGCCGACCTCACTTAGTGACTTGGATTTTTCAAGTCTCCAATCGAGAAGTTTTCCTCACTCGAGAAATTAAGGGAACACTACCTCAACCTACATGCTTCACTCACAAAGCTTTAACATACAAGCTTCAAGAAAAGAAAAATTCAAAGAACTTAGTGAAGAAGGCTTTGGTGTATTTAACACAATACGTTGAAATGAAGCAAAGCTTATTTATTGATATCTCCGATAAGTTACAAATATGCACATATACATGAGTCAAAATAAACAAACAAGAGGGGGCATTCACAAAGGTTGCTTAGGAGAAGTCTTAGCAGTCGGTAAAGCCCCAGAAAGAGAAGGCACCGGAGGGTGATCACTAGGAGCCTCAGTACTGGACAGAACCCTAGAAGGAAGACGCATTGGAGGCTGATCATTTGGAGCTTCATTACGCGGTACAGCTCCAGAAGACGAAGGCAATAAATGCCTTTGGAATAAACCCACAAACCTCTGATGATCAAGTAAAATCTGACCATCAGATTCCTTCATCTGGTCAAGCTTCCTCTTCATATTTGTAGCATAGTCATGTGCGAGCCTGTGCAACTGTTTATTCTCATGCTTGAGCCCTCTAATCTCCTGCTTGAGACTCATCACTTCAACCGCCAATGATTCAACTTGGCGGGTTCGAGCAAATAGGCGTTGGACCATATTCGACACAGAACCTCCACACTGAACACTAAGAGCCAGAGAATCCTTAACAGCTAACTCATCAGACCGTTTGGAAAGAAATCTGTTATCTTCGGGAGTAAGAATATTCGTGGCCATCACCGCAGCGATCATATCATTCTTTATCACAGAATCCTCAACGGTAAGAGGACTACTAGGGGATAAGAAGGATGGGCGCCATATGTTGTCTGGAGAAGGTGCGGCTGCCTCTTCACCAAGGTTCAAGTCAAAACGACGGTCGGAAGGGCTAGACATTTTCAAAGGTGTTGAAGAGAGAAGAGGTCGGACAAATCAAGATCTTAGAAGTGCAAGAAGGGAGCTTCTACTGGTGGAGATTCAAGTGTACTTTGGAACTTAATGCCAGCCTCTATAAAAATCTGCACTTGACGGAGCTTCAGAAATCGAAGAGGCGTCTGCTCAGAAATCGAATAGGCGTTTCCTTTCTCAAAAGCTAGGCTACTCAGAGACCACGAGGGCCGATCTAAGAGATCGAATAGGCGTTTGCTTTCTCAAAAGCTGGGCTGCTCAAATACCATGAGGGCCGATCTCAAAAATAAAAAAGGCGCTTGCTTTCTCAAAAGTTGGGCTGCTCAAAGACCACGAGGGCCGATCTCAAAAATCGAAGAGGCGCTTGCTTTCTCAAAAGCTGGGCTGCTCAGAGATCACGAGGGCCAATCTCAGAAATCGAAGAGGCACCTGCTTTCTCAGCCTTATCAGCAACTGTCACATGCACACTCAGCTTTGCAAAAATTATGGGCAATCTGTCGAAGATTTCTGGTGAAGTAGAAAACACGTGAATCTTACTATTCAATCATCCACTGTCCACACCCAACATCAGTTCATGGGTACCACAGATAACTTTGCCAAAGATCTCTGACAAAGTTTAGACACGTGAAGCTTGCAGCTCTCACTACATCGCTATGACCAAGAAGGGTAAAAGAATAGCAAAGAAACAGCTGTAACAAAGTTTAGACACATAAATTTTGAAGGTTTAGCTACCATATTATTACCCACAAGGGTAAAGGAAGAGCACCATTGCTGGATAATTGGAAAGTCCATGTGTGTCAACCTCTGTGCTCCGTGGCAAGGTAGACTAGCAAAATACCCAACCTTTACTCACATTCGAGAAAACACTCCCAACAAGATTGCTTGCTCCAAAATCGAAGAGGCACCACCCTCCGAATCTCAAAAGCCAGACTCCCAACAGGATTACTTTCTCAAAAATCGAAGAGACATCGCTCTTCGAATTTCAAGAGCCAGACTCCCAACAGGATTGCTTTCTCAAAAATCGAAGAGGCACCGTTCTCCGAATCTTGAGAGCCAGATCCCCGACAGGATCGCTTGTTCAAAAACCGAAGAGGCATCGTTTTCTCAACTTCGAGAGCCAGATCTCCTTGGATAAAGCTTGTCTGTAATCTTCACATGCAACATCAACTTTCCAGATACCACAGACCACTTTTTCAAAGTGCTCTGACAGAGTTAAAACACATGAAGTTGGCAGCTCCCACTACAGTGCTATGACCAAGAAGGGAAAAGGAATAGCATTACTACTTGTTGTTAGGGAGACTCCTATATATGTCGACCTTCATCCTTAACGGATAGGTAGACCTGTAAAAATGCTTAACCCTTCTTCATATCTGAGAGGGCACTCTCAACGAAGCCTTTCGAAATACTCAGCTTTCTTTCCCCCCGATAATACCTCTGTAAACAAGCTACACCATAGCAAGAATATCTCATATCATCAGGGTTAAAAGCAAGAGTATCCCATATCATGATTTTTCCCTATCTTTTTCTTTGGCCTTGTTCTTACCTGCAAGACAAAGAGAAAGAGAGCAATCAGTCAGCACTTGGAATCAAGCTTCCAGTTAGGAACTGACTGCCTGGTGATAGGAGCATATTTATGCGACTGAGTTAGCTTGTTCTTATGCATTTATGTTGTTATTTCTTAGTTAATTATGTATTTTAAGCTATTTACGTGTGTTTGTAGGTCCATAGGCCTTATGAAGCAATAAGATGCATTTCGGTGCATTTTAGTGCATTTTGGAGCAGTTTTGGGCTTGGAATGAATAGCACATGCATGGAGCAAGGTGGATGGACGAAATTGAAGACTAAAGAGGCTAGGAATGTGTTAAAGAGAAAGAAGAATTAATGTAAAAAGGACAAAGAGCTCAGCCACAAAGGGGTGTCACTCCACCATTCAGCTTTCCATCATTGTCGTGCACCACTCATTGAACTCAATTGCTACACCATTCCTTGTTCCCTCCATCATTTCAAATTCATGCATCATTACATTGAATCATTGCACTCAATTGCTACACCATTCTATTTTACCCCCATGCTTTGCATCATCACTTCACTTTCACCTTTGAATCATTTCAAACACCACTCATTGCACTCAATTGCTACACCACTCCATGTTCCCCTCCATTTCCATGCACTTCCTCCATAAAAGGAAGTGTGTGTAACATAAATTTAGTTCATACTTTGTTAGATCATTCACTCCCATTTCAACACAACCTTCATCCAAACATATCCATTCATCTTCACATCCATTCCTCCATACAAACAAACCTTCAAACACTCACCAACACCTTGTGCCGTAGCAAAGGAAAGGAAGGAAAGTGCTTGGATGTGCTTGCCGCCAACTTGGATCGTTAGAGCGTTTAGGTGTTTTCTTTCTTTTGTTTCTAATGTTTAAATTCATTTCCTTTTGTTTTGTTGTAAATATGAGTGGCTAAACCCCTCTTGGCTAGGGATGATTTCAAAGCCATGATTATGTGTGCAATATAATTTGATAAATTCCAGTTATGAACTCTTGAATCGTGAATGCAATTGGCTTAACTATTTGATTGATAACTTATTTGTATTTGTTAATTAAGGGTCCACACTTAATTGGCATGCATAAATCCATTGCTAGAATATAAGGAAGTTTCACATAATCGTTACAAACTTATATTCACATGTAGTTAAGGTCGCTTATAAATGATCGCGTTAAGTTCAATTCCTAGCATGAGTGACATAATGTCATAGTTGCAAGTGCTTTGTCAATGCTTATGATTTTCATTAAACGTAATGATCTTTGATTGTATCTCTATTATGATGTCATGTAGGGAACTTTAGAAGAATGTTTTGGGTTGTCGAATGATGTCATCCAATCCAATAAAACAAGGAAAATCTGAGAGTTAACTAGTGATGTCACGGTTAATTTGGAGCATTGTCGTTCATAATTCAATGAAGTAGTAACTGGAAATCAAGTTATTTGCATACATGTCATGTGTGGAGAAAAAGCCTCTAGCTATCCCATCCATCATCTTATTTCTCAAATTTGTTTTACAATCTGTTTAGTTTTTCATACTTGTTTGTTTGTTTCAACTTCATCCCAATCAAACCCCCCCCCTTTTAGTTTCTTGTTTCAAAGTGTTTCAAATCTATTTTAGTTTGTGTTTTTAAGTGTTTTTAATCATGTAAAATTCAATTTTCGTCCAAAGTCATTCCTAGTATCTAGTTTAAGTTTATTTGGTTGTTTTAAGCTGTTTTGAGTATTTTAAGTTTGCTTTGAGTATTGTGAATCTTGTTAAGTGTTTTTAAGTTTAATTTTATGTTTTTGAGTCAGTTTAGAGGTTATTAGCAAGCCCTCCAAATCCCCGATCCAGAACAATCCCTACTTATACTTGTACTACAATTGTCAAAAGAGGGTTAAATTTGTGTGTTAAGATAATTTTCGCATCAAGTTTTTGGTGCCGTTGCCGGGGATTAGCAACTTTGCTAATCCCTTGTTATTTCTTTTTGTTTATTTTCATGTGTTTTTGCTCCTAGTTGATGACTTTACTTGTTTTCTTATTTTAGGTGGTTTATGACTCGAAGTTCTCAACCTGTTCATAAGCACATTCTTGACTTTGACGACGATTTTGAACGAACTTTGAGACAAGCAAGGAATCAACAAGAACCCCAACCATCTCAACCGGCTCAGATTTTTGAAAAAGTACAAGACATGGCAGCGGACAATCGAACAATCAATGAGCTTTCTACTTCGGGATTGGACAATGCTGCACCACTTTGCATTCAATACCTCGTGGCTGCCCAAGGAAAGACCGATGAGTTCAAATTAAAGTCCAGTTTATTGCACCATATTCCTAAGTTCCATGGGTTGTCCATGGAAGATCCTAATAAACATTTGAAGGAGTTCGAGGTTGTTTGTTCGAGCATGACCCCTGTGAATGTTGATGAGAGCATTCTGAAAATGAAGGCTTTTCCCTTTTCTCTCTTGGAAAAGGCTAAAGATTGGTTGTATGAACGCCCCGGAACTGTCACATCATGGGAGAGTATGAAACGGCATTTTTGGAGAAGTTTTTCCCAACTTTTCTAGTCATTCTACTACGCAAAAGGATTAGTGGCATTCAGCAAAACCAAGGATCATCATTTCCCACTTACTATGAACATTTTAAAACCCTTGTTGCTTCATGTCTACAGCATCAAATGAAGGAGGAGCTTCTTCTTCAATATTTCTACGAAGGGTTTCTACCCATTGAACACCAAATGCTAGACGCCTCAGCGGGGGGAGCTTTGGTAGACAAAACACCCATGGCTGCCAAGACCTTAATTGCTAACCGAGCATTGAATGCTCAAAAATATGAAGGCGTTGGTCAAATAGACATCCCACGGCAGTAACATGTTAATGAGGTAAGTGCTATTTCCGAACTTAAAAATCAAATGGCTAATCTTACTACACTTCTTTAACAGGTGGTTGAAATACCAAAGGTACAAAGTGTAGCTGCTTGTGGCTTGTACTTAATGCAAGGACATCTCACGGATAATTGCCCTCAATTGATCGAGAATGATGGGTTGGAATCTGCCAATGCCGTGGGTTTTCAAGGCCACAATCAGCAACATAATGACCCCTACTCCAACACTTACAATCCAAGGTGGAGAGATCATCCAAATTTCAAGTGAAGAGAACCACAACAATCTGCCCAACAAAGAGGATTTCGGCCACAAACCCCTGGGATGTATCAAAGGCCATATGTACCCACTCAAGTCCAACCACAATCTACCCAAACCAATTCAGGTACATCCATGGATAATGATCAAATTGTTCAATTACTAACTTCTTTAGTGCAGGGGCAGCAAAATCAAAATAAAACAATGCTCAATCAAGCTAAGGAGGTGGATGAATTGAAGAAACAAATGGGCCAAATGGCGGAGTTCATGGGGCAAATCAAAGAGCAAGGCAAACTGCCTAGCACAACCATTGTGAATCTAAGGGGAGGATTTGAATCCGTAAAGGCCATTACCTTGAGAAGTGGAAAAGAAGTTGGAACGGACCCCCAACCATCAAAATCTGCCCAAACGGAGGACGAGAAGCTGCAACAAGAGGAGGATGTCCAACACACACCCACGACAAGGAAGGAAACAACCTTGCCGTGCACTCCTACACTCCTTAATCCATCCAATATGTCCACCACAGGTAAGAAAGGTTCCAATTCGGTTAATTCTAACGTTATTCCACCAAATGCACCTTTCCCTCATAGATTCATGCAAACACAGAATGAAGAAAATGAAAGAGACATCCTTGAAACATTCAGAAAAGTACAAGTCAATATTCCACTCTTAGATGCCATCAAACAAATCCCGAAGTACGCTAAGTTTTAAAAGAAGCTTTGCACAACAAGAAACCGGATTCAGGAGAAAGAGGTGGTACATGTGAATGAGAATGTCTCTGCAATGTTGCAAAGGAAGCTGCCACCCAAATGCAAAGATCCAGGTAGTTTCACTATCCCTTATGTTATTGGAAATACGAGGTTTGAACATGCTATGCTAGATCTAGGTGCATCAATTAATGTCATGCCATATTCTGTTTATACATCTATGAATCTAGGAGAGCTTAAACATGATGGTGTTGTTATTCAACTAGCCAATCGATCTAATGCCTACCCGAAAGGAGTTTTGGAGGATGTTATAGTGCAGGTAGACCATTTGATTTTTCCTGCAGATTTCTATGTGCTTGACATGGAGGATGCAGCCCACTCTCCACCACCATCAATCTTACTTGGACGACCTTTTATGAAAATAGCTCAAACTAAGATTGATGTGGCCAATAGAGCATTAACAATGGCATTTGGTGGTGATATGATTCACTTTAAAATTCCTGAATCTAATGTGAGTCTTACTGATGTTC
Source organism: Malus sylvestris (assembly GCF_916048215.2). NCBI lineage: Eukaryota > Viridiplantae > Streptophyta > Magnoliopsida > Rosales > Rosaceae > Malus > Malus sylvestris. The sequence continues at coordinate 14,598,408 of NC_062265.1, read as the reverse complement.
GTTCTTGTTTTGCCATTGATGTAGTTGAAAACATAGGACAAGAACCTTCAGCACCAACCAAGAAGGATGAATTTCCAACCACCAACGAAGAGGAAATTGGAGTGGAGCACAAAGAACACACCACTAACCTCCAAATGCATAATCTGGCCGAAAGCACATTTGGAAAATCTGTTGACAGTGCTGCCACTTCATTGCAACACATTGGTAAACCAACTATTCCAATTTCGATTCCCATTTCAACTAATAGGTTGTTACCTTGTATGTGTTGGAAATGTGCCCTAAAACCAATCATATGATGACACTTTACGGACATTTCACAAGTTAAACTAATGTAGTTTAAATATAAAGGGCAAAGATTATTGTTGTAAGCCGTCTCATATAAATGTTATATGCTTAAATGATAAGTCCAAGGAATATGTGATTGGGAGAATGCAATCTAAAGAAGTTAGATTCATGAGACCATTCTTTCGTATACATATCCTAAACGTTCCTGATCATAGGATTGCCAATTAGGCATTGACAGTCCGTTAAGATCAGTACGTGCTGTGTCTTCTCTCAAGGAGAGTGACTAGTCTCGAGTCATTGGTGTGTGTGACATCAAGACAAGTACGTAGGTGCTCAATAGAGAATGAGTTCACTGAACACGATCAACGAAGAGTTCTCATATTCATGTCACATGAGAACTCATGGTTGGGATAATGCAAAGTAGTCCTTTGACCTGAGGCATCATAGTTGTCTTGTGGTTAAGTTCTTGATCTTTGATTATGTCAAAAGTCACTCCAAAAGGAGGGTGTCCACGGCATAGTTGGGGTTAAGCCACTTAGCCATGGAGGCAAGTGAATGCGCAACAAGGGATCTCTAACCTTCAAACTGTTTAAATCAATGATTGGATTATAGTATTTTAATTGATTGTCTCTATAGTAGAGATGATATGGTAGTGTTAACTATTTAGAATATAACTGAGTTGTGATACCTCTAAAACATAAATTACGAGTTGGTCATAGATGGATGCTTTGGATCGTTAGATCCGGATCCAATACCTTCTTGTTAAAATTGTATAGAGGCGAAATGTTCGAATCTTTATTCTTTTGGAAAGAAGAAAGAATCACAAAGTTGTTGAGGTTAATTCACTTAGATGTTAGTGGCACTTGTCCACAAACAAAATACTACTCATGTTGTATGACATTCACCGAAGATCACTCTCGGTTGGACTATAGTTTATTTTGAATAAACACAAGTCCGAATACTTTGCAAAAGGTTTCAAAGAATTCAAGAAATGTAAGTTGATGAGTAAGACGTCTAAAGTATTTACATCCTTAGATTTGATCCAAGGAATGGTAACACTTTAGAATAGTTTTCTTGAAAGATATCAAGTAAAGAAGCATCATATGATAATGGATTTCTCCATAAGGAGAAGAACGAACTTGAATAAGATTTAGTTCATTGGATATTATCAATTACCCATATATAGAATATATACTTCTAAGAAAATATGATTGTCAATTAGAAGATCTTCCAAAAATTTTCATGACTCCATAGGATGTAGTTGGAAAGAAAGACAAATCTTAATCATGTTAAGATTTGGGGTTGTGTGCTAATAAGCAATATTTGTTTGATAACAATCTTGTGGGATATCCGTAAATTAACTTTTGGATATCACTTCTATAAACCAACTAACAAATGTTGTTTTGTTGGGTAGTTCATTGTAATCCTACAATGTGATTTGCCTAAGAGCAAATGAACGAGGGATAGAACTCAAAGAATGGGTTCTTTGAGAGACAAGATGATAATCAACAAATATAACAACCTAGTTCCTATACCACAAGCTCCAAGGTAGTCAAGAAGGATTTATAAACCGTCTTAGTTGAATGGTTTGAACTTTATGACTATGTCATAGAGTTGCACCTCTTAATTCGAAGAAATAAGAATGAAAATCCTTATGACTACATTGAGTGTATATATGATATATACTCAAGGAAATGGTAAAGTACCATTTGACCCGAAATAATGAAACCTTCATAAGCTAATTGGTAGCTTAAGGTAACTACAATAAAAAAGAATGGTTGACTTTGAAGAAACCATCTTTGACGTAGTCTTGGTTTCAATTAATTCGAGGATAGCTAGCTACAACTAAATGGTGATTCAATGTTTGGACATAATATGGGTTTCCAAAACCATTATTAAGATGGTCTTAATAATATATGTCTAAAACTATGAATCACAAGACATGTAAGTTGTAGAGATCCATCCATCATGAATCTAAGCAAGCTAGTGGGAGCTATGAGCATCTTATGAGAAAAGGATCAAATCGTTTGATTTCTCATAAAGATGTAAATGAATCTTTTGTTTACTAGGTTTACAAAAGATTAGTGGGAGTTAATCATGTTCCTAAAATTTAAATATATATTTGATATATTAATTTTGGAAATGAAAAGAATTCTTCTTCGTTAAAGTTATGACTTTAAAACATTATATGAAGATAGAATGTATATGGGAGATATAGTCTATATACATGGGATGGAAATCTATAATGATATATTTCATGATATAATTGGATTATATCAATCCCTAATAATAGACAATAGATGCTAGGAAGTTTCTCATATGATGATAAACTTCAATTAGAAGGACAACTCTAGTGAGACTAAGAAGTTGCTCTTCTCAAAGAGAACGTACTCTTTGACTCCCAAAGAAATAATGCGTAAATAGAATCCTTTATGCATACGCATAAAGGTGATTTATGTATTTCATATTGTATGAAAAACATTGATATGAGTTGCACCAAGCTGATTGGCTCTAGTGCAAGTGGGAGATTGTTGGAAATGTGCCCTAAAACCAATCATATGATGATACTTTACGGACATTTCACAAGTTAAACTAATGTAGTTTAAATATAAAGGGCAAAGATTATTGTTTTAAGCCGTCTCATATAAATGTTATATGCTTAAACGATAAGTCCAAAGAATATGTGATTGGGAGAATGCAATCTAAAGAAGTTAGATTCATGAGACCATTCTTTCGTATACATATCCTAAACGTTCCTTATCATAAGATTGCCAATTGGGCATTGACAGTCCATTAAGATCAGTACGTGTTGTGTCTTCTCTCAGGGAGAGTGACTAGTCTCGAGTCATTGGTGTGTGTGACATCAAGACAAGTACGTAGGTGCTCAATAGAGAATGAGTTCACTGAACACGATCAACGAAGAGTTCTCATATTCATGTCACATGAGAACTCATGGTTGGGATAATGCAAAGTAGTCCTTTGACCTGAGGCATCATAGTTGTCTTGTGGTTAAGTCTTTGATCTTTGATTATGTCAAAAGTCACTCCAAAAGGAGGGTGTCCACGGCATAGTTGGGGTTAAGCCACTTAGCAATGGAGGCAAGTGAATGCGCAACAAGGGATCTCTAGCCTTCAAACTGTTTAAGGGAGAATACTCTATGATATGATTAAGAATCTCTGGCCAGAGTATGAATGAGATTTAGGAAGTCGTTCCAAATCACATTCAAGGTAATCATATAAGCACACGAATCACATTGGATAGTAGACATGAATAAACTATCAAACCAAACAATGTGGTCAAGAGTATTGTATTAGAGAAAGACCGTATTGCATTTGTAATCCTAAACTGAATAGGTTCTCTACCTCTTCTGATTAGCTTAGGTAACCATGATATGCTGCTAGGTGTCACTCATGGTTTGTGGAAGCCCTAAACGTGTATAATCACTAAAGGGAGAATTGAAGTAAGTTTCAATTCACAATCGATTTCAAATGGTTTTAATCGCCCACTGCCTCGCTAAAAGGAACCTAATGGATCGTACACCGTGTAAGGTGGAGATTGAAGAAACAATGGAGATGAGTAAGAATAATTAAATGGTTTAATTGTTTATGGCAAGGATTAATTAATATGTTAATTAATCAAACGAACAAGTTCGTTAAAGACCTCGGGATAGTTTTGGACCTTAAGGCCCATTGGGCTTCGAACGTCAAGCCCATTGACTTAAGTTGTATGACAATTTAATGAATAAAGATTCACAAGGGCCCAAAAGCCCAAATCCCTTTTGTGGCCGGCCATTTGATATGAATTAGGGTTTTTGGTTCTTTAGGTCACTTAAAGAAGTGACTATATAAAGAACTTTATAGCCAAAATTCATTAAGGGTTTCTTTTGGAGAAAATTGGAGAGAACATGTCTCTCCCTTTCTCTCTAAAGAGGCCGGCCCCCTTGGAGGGATTAGCTAGTAATCTTTCTCCTCCAAGGTCACTCATTTCTTCATCAATCTTACCTTGGTGTGGAGACTTAGAGGTTCTCAATTTTGGGAACTTGGAGAACCATTTCATCCATCCAAATCCATAGATATAAGATGCAAGGAATGAAGGCCCTCTCTTTGGGTGATTAGCCTTTGCTTATGCAAAGAGGAATCTACAAAGGTATAATTTCTCAACTCACTTTGATTTGAGTTGAGTCTTGATTCACCAATCTATTAGGCTTTGAATTTCATGGTTAATGTTTTGTTTTTATGTGTATGCAAGCATGATTCCGCCTTTAATTGTTAATTGCATGCTTATAGATGTTGCTTAAATGAACATGTTTTTCACAAATCTTCCTTCAGTATGGTGCAGGTCCCCAATCGAATCCAAGCTGGTGGGAATGATTACATTGACTTAAGGATGCTCAACGCCTCAATCGGGAAGGATTACTATCCCTTTCCATTCATAGAGCCAATGTATGAGTATTTTGATGAGCATGCCGTAGAGGACATACCCCTCCATGCCGTGGACCCTATTCAAGCTTAAATGGAGGTATTGTCCAGCTGCAAGACGTTAAAGAAAGCGCTTCTTGGGAGGCAACCCATGTACTCAAATAAGGAAGATTTTTTAATTGCTCCACGATTGGTTTTGCGTTCCTAAAAACATTCCTTTTTCTATATTTTATTTTTACCATGATTGTCATTTTTATTTGTTGCTTATTTAATTATTTTTGGGTGTGGGTTTATTTTTGAGACATTAACAGTTATGCAAGGTATTTTTACATTCATTTTCATGAAAATAAAGGAACATTAAGCAGAAAATACAAGAGGAATACTTAACAAAGGCTGTTTAGGAGAAGTCTCAGTAGTCGGCAGAGCTTCAGCAGTCGGCGGAGCCCTAGAAGGAGGAAGCATCGGAGGTTAATCATTTGGAGCTTCATTATGTGGTACAGCCCCAGAAGATGAAGGCAAATGTTGTTGGAACAAACCCACAAACCTCTGATGATCAAGTAAAATCTGACCATCAGATTCCTGCATCTGGTCAATTTTCCTCTTCATGTTTGTAGCATAGTTATGTACGAGCCTATGCAACTGTTTATTCTCATGTTTGAGCCCTCTAATCTCCTGTTTGAGACTCATCACTTCAACCGCCAATGATTCAACTTGACGGGTTCGAGCAAATAGGCGTTGGGCCATATTAGACACAGAACCTGCACACTGCACACTGAGAGCTAGAGAATCTTTAACAGCCAACTCATCAGACCGTTTGGCAAGTAGTCTGTTATCTTTGGGAGTGACAAGGTTCCTGGCCACCACCACAGCTGTCATATCATTCTTCATCACCGAATCCCCAACGGTAAGGGGACCAGTAGGGGATATGAATAATGGACGCCATATGTTGTCTGGAGAAGGCGGGACTGCCTCTTCACCAAGGTTCAAGTTAATAGACGGTCGGAGGGGCCAGACATTTTTAGAGGTGTTAAAGAAAGAAGAGGTCAGATAAGTCAAGATCATAGAAGTGCAAGAAGGGAGTTTCTACAGGCAGAAATTCAAGTGTGCTTTGAACGTCCTGCGTACCTTTATAAAAATCAGCACTCGACAGGATTTCAAAGATCGAAGAGGCGAGCTCAGAAATCGAAGAGGCCAACTCAAAAATCGAAAAGGCGCTAGCTTTCTCAAAAGCTGGGCTTGCTCAGAAACCACGGCCAATCTTCTTTTCCAGATTTGTCCACACTTGTCACATGCAACCTCTGCACTCGACGGGATTTCAGAGATCAAAGAGGCAAGCTCAGATATCGGAGAGGCATCTACTTTTCCAGACGTGTCAGCATCTGTCACATGCAGAGTCAGCTTTGCGGAAATCACAGGCAGTTTGTCGAAGCGTCGATTCCAGATATCGGAGCGCATTTGCTTTTCCAGACGTGTCAGCATCTGTCACATGCAGAGTCAGCTTTGCGAAAATCACGGGCAGTTTATCGAAGCACCGATTCCAGATATCGAAGAGGCACTTGCTTTTCCAGACATGTTAGCGCCTGTCACATGCACACTCAACCTTGCAGAAATTATGGGCAATCTGTCGAAGATTTCTGATGACGTAGAAAGCACGTGAAGAATTACTATTCAATCATCCAACGGTTGCCGACAAGAGTGAAAGAATAGTACCGGTTATTAATTCATATAAATGTCAACCTTCACCCTCCCTTGCAATACAAACATACATAACCCTTCTTCTCCGAGAATGCCTTCCCAACAAAGCCTCTCGAGTCGCTCAGTGTTCCTTATTCCCTGGGATACCTCTGCAAACAACTCATCCAAAGCAAAAGTATTTCATATCATGAAGGTTGAAAGCAAGAGTATCTCATATCATGCTTTCTCCCTGTCCTTCTCCTTGTCGTTGTTTTGGGACAAGGAGAAAGAGAGCAATCAGCCAGCACTTGGTATAAATCTTCTGATCTGGAACCGACTGCCTGGAACCCCTTCCTGATTGCTTACCTAGCCTTGCTCTTGAGTACTCATCTTCATCTTTTTATGCTTCCTCTTCGTCTACCACATCTGCCTAGGGAACAGATAAGGAAAGTGAAAATGATACCTCGAAGCATATGGAGACAATTTGCCAATTCATCCTCAGCTAGGGACAAGGAGAAAGAAAGCAAGAGGTGGGCACTTGGAAAGATTGAAGAAAGAAACAGACCATCACCTCTACCTCATGCCTACCTGCTATGCAGAAGAAACAAGCAGAGAAGAATGCAGACTGCATAACCAAGGAACTCTAATATTCTCGCTCAGAATTCCAAACCAATTCAAGATCAACGTTGTGGAAAGTCAACAAGATCATCTATCTCCAAAACCAGATTTGCGTTCTTAAACTCTACTCTGTCTGGTTTTACTTTGCTATACTTGTCATGTTTATTCATTGTTTGTATGTTTGCTTGTTTTGTGTCAGTTTATGCTTAAAACATTAAGGACAATGTTTGATTTAAGTGTGCGGGGGGGGGTAACTATTGTTTTGCATGAAATTCGTAGGAGTTTATCACCCATTACTTCTAGTGTTGTTCCTTTTTTTTTTAAAGTGTTTTTAAGCTGTTTTGGATTGCTTTAGTGTGTTTTGACATAAAAATCCGAAAATCTCATAAAAATTTGAAAAATTGTTTTGCAAAAACCCAAAAAGAGTTGTTTTTGTGTGTTTATTTGTGTCTTAGGGTACCTTCCAACACAATGATGAGAATTTGGTTTTTAATTACATGACTGTTAAAGAGAGTTATAAACATGGATAAAAATTTGATTTACTCTTTGGTGTATGCTTGGTTGTGGTTATAATTTATGAATTCACATGCAATCATAAAGGAAAAATCAGTTTTTGTAACATGCTTGAAGGAAGGAACACAAATGAACGCTACAACCTTATGAGACTTGAGCCTAAACGTTTATTTGGAGAGTTAATAATCTGTGCATCATTGTTTCCCAAAGTCGTTGCATGATCTCATTATTCTTTGCGTGGTTGCTACTTAGAAGGCGTTTCATCATTTAGTTCCAAATGCTAGAACTCATGCCTATTTCATTCAAAGCATGCTATTGATTTGCATAACGCATATTCAAGATGAAGTTGTGTAGTGACCACCAAAGCCAAATTGTCGTGCCCCTATTTCATTATGTGTTTAAGTTTAACCCGTTGAGCCTTGTTAAGCCTATGTTCTTTGTTAATCCACACTATCCTTACCTAGCCTAGTTTTAGGACCATCCATACCCTTGTTCTTGAAGCATAGTAAAGCATGACTTAAAATGAACTCCTTTTTTATGAATGCATTGCAGAAAGCAAGTGTGGGGGAAGTGATTCTTTTGTGTGTGTGTGTGTGTGCCAAAGTCCTTAATAAGGCACACATTGAATTCGGCCCTAAGTGTTGCATAAATCTTCCCTTTGTATTTAAAAGTTGATTCTGCATTCTAAAGTGAATTCCAAGTGTCTATTTCATTGATTTGCTTGCTATCACTTTAGGAACTTTTGTTATTCCTATCCTTTCTTTTTTAGCCACTACCCCCAAACCCTGTTACAACCCTTGACTTCAATCTTGAGTGTTGTGTGTTTCAATTTGTGGAGTTCGAAATTGGTATGAGCATATGGTGTCACTGGTTGTCGCATCTAAGTAGTAGCATTCCATTCATGAGATCATATCTAAACATGCTTAATAACTGTAGAAAATTGCTTTCTTTGTTATAACATATATGAGTCCTAGTCTTTCGTGTTTACATTAATCTTCTCACATATACTAGTGTAGGGTGTGTAGTCAGAAAATGTGTGTGAAAATAGAGAGTATCGTGTAAGAAATTGAACAAATTCTCTAAGGCATGTTACTACATTCAAAACATCGTTTTAATTGGTTAATTGTGAACTAGTAAGTGGTGACTGTGATTAAGTATGTGCTCAAGTGTAAAGATGACCAAAATCTGTGGGATGATGATTTTTAACATGACATGTTTCATTAAAAATCCCTGAGGCAAATGTTGGAAGGTCTAGCTTGTGTTTTGTTTGTGTCGTTTGTTTTGTTTTGCTCGAGGACTAGCAAAAGCTAAGTGTGGGGGAATTTGATAGCAGCATATTTATGCGACTAAGTTAGCTTGTTCTCATGCATTTATGTTGTTATTTCTTAGTTAATTATGTATTTTAAGCAATCTTCGTGTGTTTCTAGGTCCATAGGCCTTATGAAGCAATAAGATGCATTTTGGTGCATTTTAGAGCAATTTTGGGCTTGGAATGAATAGCACATGCATGGAGCAAGGTAGATGGACAAAATTGAAGACTAAAGAGGCTAGGAATGTGTTAAAGAGAAAGAAGAATTAATGTAAAAAGGACAAAGAGCTCAGCCACAAAGGGGTGTCACTCCACCATTCACCTTTCCATCATTGTCGTGCACCACCATTGCACTCCCTTTGGATTCCTATGCCGTGCATCATCATCCATGTTCCCTCCATTGACTCATTTGTTACATCATTCCACCTCCCTTTCCTTTCTCTACCATGTGCACAATCATTCATGTTCCCTAGCTGCAACACCACTTCATTTTACCCCCATGCTTTGCATCATCACTTCACTTTCACCTTTGAATCATTTCAAACACCACTCATTGAACTCAATTGCTACACCATTCCTTGTTCCCTCCATCATTTCAAATTCATGCATCATTACATTGAATCATTGCACTCAATTGCTACACCATTCCTTGTTCCCTTCATCATTTCAGATTCCATCTATCATTACATTGAATCATTGCACTCAATTGCAACACCACTCTATTTTACCCCCATGCTTTGCATCATCACTTCACTTTCACCTTTGAATCATTTCAAACACCACTCATTGCACTCAATTGCTACACCATTCCTTGTTCCCTCCATCATTTCAGATTTCATGCATCATTACATTGAATCATTGCACTCAATTGCTACACCACTCCATGTTCCCCTCCATTGCCATGCACTTCCTCTACAAAAGGAAGTGTGTGTAACATAAATTTAGTTCATACTTTGTTAGATCATTCACTCCCATTTCAACACAACCTTCATCCAAACACATCCATTCCTCCATACAAACAAACCTTCAAACACTCACCAACACCTTGTGCCGTAGCAAAGGAAGGGAAGGAAAGTGCTTGGACATGCTTGCTGTCCAACTTGGATCATTGGAGCGTTTAGGTGTTTTCTTTCTTTTGTTTCCAATGTTTAAATTCATTTCCTTTCATTTTGTTGTAAATATGAGTGGCTAAACCCCTCTTGGCTAGGGTGATTTCAAAGCCATGATTATATGTGCAATATAATTTGATAAATTCCAGTTATGAACTCTTGAATCGTGAATGCAATTGGCTTAACTATTTGATTGATCACTTATTTGTATTTGTTAAATAAGGGTCGACACTTACTTGGCATGCATAAATCCGTTGCTAGAATATAAGGAAGTTTCACATAATCGTTACAAACGTATATTCACATGTAGTGAAGGTCACTTATAAACGATCGCGTTAAGTTCAAATCCTAGCATGAGTGACATGATGTCATAGTTGCAAGTGCTTTGTCAATGCTTATGATTTTCATTAAACGTAATGATCTTTGATTGCATCTCTATTATGATGTCATGTAGAGAACTTTAGAAGAATGTTTTGCGTTGTCGAATGATGTCATCCAATCCAATAAAACAAGGAAAATCTGAGAGTTAACTAGTGATGTCACGGTTAATTTGGAGCATTATCGTTCATGATGCGAAATATATAAGCACAAAAATTAAACCCTCTTTTTATCAATTGTAGCAAAGTATGTAAGTAGGGATCGTTCTAGGCCGAGGATTAGGAGGGATTGCCAAATCACTTGAAACTGACTCAAAACGTAAAAACAAAGTTTAAAACACTAAACTAGACTCAAAGAATGCAAAACTAAACTATAAAACACCAAAACAAACCAAAAGACTCAAAACAGCAAATAAAAACTCAAAACTGCCTTAAAAACACTTTCTGGGCAGTTTTGAACACCTAACACTAATTTGGACGAAATTGGGTTATGACTTGACTCAAGACACTTAAAAACACAAACTAAATTGATTTCTAACTAATGTAACACTTCAAAATAAATGGGGATTGAGTTTTGACGAAAATTGAAAACAAGAACAAACTTTGTAAATTGAACAGATTCAAAAACGAATTTGATAAAAGTGAAAGGATGGAAAGCTAGCTAAGGGGTTCTTCTCCACTCATGTCACACTTGCATACAAAACGATTTCCAATTGCTTCTCAATAAACCATGAATTCCCAATGCCCCAAATTAACCGTGAATTGCACTAATTAACCCTCAGATTTTCCTAAAGTTATCGAATTGGATGAATTGCAAATGACAACCCAAAGCATTCCTCACAAGTTCCCTGCATGAATTGCATAACAAAGATACAAGCAAAGATCATTAAGTTCTATGAAAATCATAAGCATTGGCGAGGCACTCGTTACTATGAATTGCATGAAACTTCTGCCAAGAATTTACTTAACACGATTGTGATCAACAACCTTTACTACTTTTGAATATAAGTTCATAACGATTAGGTGAAATTCCCTTATATCCTAGCATCAAACTTATGCATGAAAATTAAGCGTGCACTATCAACCAACACACACAAATCAGTTTTAATTCATGTAGATAAGTAAATTGAATTCACAACTTATGAAACGCAATTGAAAGTAATCAAATCATATAGCAAGCATAAACATGGTTTCGAATTCCCCCCTAGCCAAAGGGGGGTTTAGTTCCTCATACTTACAAAACAAAGAGTATTGAATTTAAACATTGAAAACAAGGGAAAGAAAACACCTAAAACGTTCCAGCAATCCTAACTTGAATGGCATGCACGTCCAAGGCTTATCCTCCTTCCTCTTTGCTGCGGCACAAGGTTTTGGGGACAGGTTTGGATGGTATTTGTATGGAGGAATGGATGGGAGATGGTATGGTGGTGTTTAGGATGGATAGGGGGTGTGGCAAAAGAGAGAAAGATGGCTGAAAATGTGTTTGTGATGTAGTGTATGAATGTGTAGATGGGTTTGGCTAAAAGAATGGATGGAGAATGGGTGGTGTGGCTGATTGTATTTTTTTGATGTAGTGTAATGTTCTTCCCTTCACTCCCTATTTATAGAAGCTCCAAAGCAAAGAATCACTCAAGTGGCTTCAATAAACAATACAAACAAAGACCAAAATGATGCAAAAACAGCTAGTTTACATGCTCTTTTATCATTGTGTCTTGCCTTTAACAAAAGGCAATCATTCCTCTCTTGCTAATTCAACTCCTTTGTAGTTATCCATGTGCCTTCATTCTTCAATTTCTGATGCATTTTCCTTGTATTCCATCCCTTTTCCACATGTACTAGCTGTTAGACAACTTTCACACACATGTTTTGCATCATTTCATCTTGTAAACATCAACTTTCGGCCACTTTACACCTCTACACACATGATATGCATCATTTCAGCTTGCAATTATGTTTGTAGTTGCTGAAAATGTGAATACAACTTGTAAAGCAATCCAACAAATGGCATCTTTCACTTCTTTTCCTTTCAAATTGTTCCTTAAGTGTGTATCTGCACACTTCCACACTTCAACTTCGTTATTCAGATTTTTGCATGTGTTGAAACCCTTTTTAAAACACCAAAAACGTCCATCCCACTTGCTCCATATGCATGCAATCCATTTTGGCCCAAAATTGCTCCAAATTGCACCAAAATGCACTTTCTTTCCAACTTTGTTATTAGGACCTACAAACACACGAAAATAGCTTAAAACACTCTTATAAGAAATAACTAAGTAAGTAAATGCAAGAAAACATGTTAACTAAGTCGCATAAATATGCTCCTATCAGTTCATAATTCAATGAAGTAGTAACTGGAAATCAAGTTATTTGCATACATGTCGTGTGTGGAGAAAAAGCCTCTAGCTATCCCATCCATCATCTTATTTCTCAAATTTGTTTTACAATCTGTCTAGTTTTTCATACTTGTTTGTTTGTTTCAACTTCATCCCAATCAAAATCCCCCCTTTTAGTTTCTTGTTTCAAAGTGTTTCAAATCTACTGTAGTTTGTGTTTTTAAGTGTTTTTATTCAAGTAAAAGTCAATTTTCGTCCAAAGTCATTCCTAGTGTCTAGTTTAAGTTTATTTGGTTGTTTTAAGCTGTTTTGAGTATTTTAAGTTTGCTTTGAGTATTGTGAATCTTGTTAAGTTTTTTTAAGTTTAATTTTATGTTTTTGAGGTAGTTTAGAGGTTATTAGCAAGCTTTCCTAATCCCCGATCCAGAACGATCCCTAATTATACTTGTACTACAATTGTCAAAAGAGGGTTAAATTTGTGTGTTAAGATAATTTTCGCATCACCTGGAACCCCTTACCTGATTACTTACCTGGCATTACTCTCGAGTACTCATCTTCAACATCTTATGCTTCTAAAGAAGATACCACATCTGCTTGAGGAACAGATAGGGCAAGTGAGAAAGATACAAGGAAGCATATGGAGACAAACGTAACAGAAAGATACAAGTGAGATTATGCAACGACTTTAGAAAACAATGATGCATAGTTTGTTAACTCTCCAAATAAACGTTTAGGCTCAAGTCTCACAAGGTTGTAGCGTACATTTGAGTTCCTTCTTTCAAGCATGTTACAAAACTGAATTTTCCTTTATGATTGCATGTGAATTCATAAATTATAACCACAACAAAGCATACACCAAAGAGTAAATCAAATGTTCATCCATGTTTATAACTCTCTTTAACAGTCATGTAATTAAAAACCAAATCATCATCATTGTGTTGGAAGGTACCCTAAGACACATACAAAAACAACTCTTTTTGGTTTTTTTTCAAAACAATTTTTCAAATTTTTATGAGATTTTCGGATTTTTATGTCAAAACACACTAAAATACTCCAAAATAGCTTAAAAACACTTAAAACAGCAAGGAACAACACTAGAAGTAATGGGTGATAAACTCCTATGAATTTCATGCAAAACAACTTGGTTACCCCCTCCCCCACACTTAAATCAAACATTGTCCTCAATGTTTTAAGCATAAACTCACACAAAAACAAGCAACCAAACACTTAACAAATAAACATGACAAATATGGCAAAGTAAAAACCAGACAGAGTAGAGTTTAAGAACGCAAATCTGGTTTTGGAGATAGATGATCTTGTTGACTTTCCACAGCTTTGATCTCGAACTGGTTTGGAATTCTGAGCAAGAAATATGAGAGTTCCTTGGTTTCAAATCAGACTCCTTCTGCTGGGATGATTTGATTGTGCAGTCTGTATTCTTCTGCACGGCGGGCAGGCATGAGGTAAAGGTGTTGGTCTGTTTCTTTCTTCAATCTTTCCAAGTGCCCACCTCTTGCTTTCTTTCTCCTTGTCCCTAGCTGATGATGAATTAGTAAATTGTCTCCACATGCTTCGAGGTATCATTTTCACTTCCCTTATCTGTTCCCCAGGCAGATGTGGTAGACGAAGAGGAAGCATAAGATGATAAAGATGAGTACTCAAGAGCAAGGCTAGGTAAGCAATGAGGAAGGGGTTCCAGGCTATCGGTTCCAGATCGGAAGATTGATACCAAGTGCTGGCTGATTACTCACTTTCTCCTTGTCCTAAAACAACGACAAGGAGAAGGACAGGGAGAAAGCATGATATGAGATACTCTTGCTTTCAACCTTCATGATATGAAATACTTTTGCTTTGGATGGGTTGTTTGCAGAGGGACCCCAAGGAATAAAGAACACTGAGTGACTCAAGAGGGTTTGTTGGAAAGGCATTCTCGGAGATGACGGAAGGTTATGTATGTCTGCCTTGCCATGGAGGGTGAAGGTCGACATTTATAGGAAATAATAACTGGTACTGTTCTTTCACTCTTGTCGGCAACCGTTGGATGATTGAACAGTAAACTTCACGTGCTTTCTACTTCACCAGAAATCGTCGACAGATTGCCCGTGATTTCCGTAAAGCTGAGTGTGCATGTGACAGGCGCTGACACGTCTGGAAAAGAAAGTGCCTCTTCGATATCTGGAATCGACGTTTCGACAAACTGCCCGTGATTTCTGAAGGAAAAAATTTGTCCTAGCTAAGAACAAGTATGAACATTTGAATACACATGCAAGCTATTAACACTTTAAAGTAGGCATGCATCCAAAAACAATTCATAAAACCCATGACTTTCAAAGCCTAGTATATGGTGAACCAAAATAAACTCTTTAACAACATTAAAGAGAAAGAAGAATTTAGTGATTCTTTACCCTTGAAGCTCATCCTTGATTACACAAGGGATTCACCCAAGTGGAGGGCCTTCAAGTCACCTCCAAGCTCCTTGAATCCTCCTTGTGTTTTCCTCCCTTTAGTGCTCATTTGATGATTTGAGGAAAAAGGATTTGTTCTCCAAAACACCAAAAGCTTGATGTCTCTAAGTCTCTTCACCAAGGTTGTATCTTGTGAAGATGAATTGGATGACTAAGGGAAGAAGAGATTGCTAGATATCCCTCCCCTTAGTGGCCGGCCTCCTTAGAAGAAAATGGAGAAAATGTTTCACCCAATTTCAACAAGAAAAAACCTTAGTTAGAAAATAGCTATAAAGTTGCTTTTATAACCTTTTCTTTGGTGAGTGGCAAACTTGTAATAAAGCAAACTTTGCCCATTCACCCTAATGGCCGGCCCTCCTTGGTGTTATTGGGCTATTTGCCCATTTTTTTTTAGTTGTCATACAACTTGAACATAATGGGCCTTTTGGACCAAAACGCTTTTGGGCCCCGAAACCCAAAACCAACATATAAGCCCAATACGAACCTTTCGTAAAATTAATTAACTAATTAATTAATCTTGACCATTCTTCAATTAAACCATTTAATTGCTTATCCATTTCATATAATTTCTTCACATACATCCTTACTCGGTGTACGATCCATTAGGTTTCAATTAGCGAGGCAGTGGGCGATGTTACTCTTAACTATCGATTTGTGAATTGAAACCACATTTCAATTCTCCCTTTAATGATTAGTGTTACCTAATCATTTGGGCTTCCACAAACCATGAGTGACACCTAGCAGTATGTCATGGTTACCCAAGCTAAGTAGAATTGGTTGGAGAACCTATCCAGTTACAACTACAATGCAATACGGTCCTTCTCTAATACAATACTCTTAATCACATTGTTTAAGTGATAGTTTGTTTCATGTCTACTATCCAATGTGATACTTTCCTATATGATTCCCTTGAATATGATTTGGAACAAACTTCCTAAGTCATATTCATTTGCTTTGGCCAAAGACTTTAGAATCATATCTTAGAGTATTCTCCCTCCACCATGGAAGGTTAGAGATCCCTTGTTGTGCATTCATATGCCTACATGACTAGATAGCTTGACCCCAACAATGCCGTGGACACTCCGATGGAATGCCGTTTGACATGATCAAAGATCAAGGACCTAACCATTAGACATCTATGATGCCTCAGGTCAAAGGACTACTTTGCATATTGTAACTTTAGAGTTCATACATGACATGTATGTTTGAACTCTCTTTTGATCGTAGTTCAGTGTACTCGATTACTCTTTCGAGCACCTATGTGTTTGTGTTAGTGTCCAACACCAAATGACTTGAGACTAGTCATACTCACGCTTGAGTCAACACAACACATACTAACCTTAGCAGATTGTCAATGCCCAATTGGCAATCCTATGGCTAGGAACGTTTTAGGAATGAACATAAGAGAAAGGTCTCGATAATCTAACTCACTTAGATCACTTATCTCTTAGAACAAATACATTCCTTGGATTCTCTTATTGCTTAAACACATGATACAATAAATAGTGATTAACAATAAGATTTGCCCTTCATTAAACATATAAAAGTTTAATACATTAAGTATTCCAAAAAGCTATTACATCAAATGAGTGGCTTTGTGGGCATACTTCCAACAATTTCTGCAAAGCTGACTCTGCATGTGATAGATGTTGACATGTCTGGAAAAGCAGATGTCTCTCGATATCTGGAATTGCCTCTTCGATCTCTGAAATCCCGTCAAGTGCAGAGGTTGCATGTGACAAGTGCGGACAAATCTGGAAAAGAAGATTGGCCGTGCTTTCTGAGCAAGCCCAACTTTTGAGAAAGCTAGCGCCTCTTTGATTTTTTTAGTTGGCTTCTTCGATTTCTAAACTCGCCTCTTCAATCTCTGAAATCCCATCACATGCTAATTTTTATAGAGGTACGCACGACGATCAAAGCATACTTGAATTTTTGCCTATAAAAAACTCCCTTCTTGCACTTCTACGATCTTGACTTGTCCGACCTCTTCTTTATTTAACACCTCTGAAAATGTCTGGCCCTTCCGACCGTCGTTTTGACTTGAACCTTGGTGAAGAGGCAGTCCCACCTTCTTCAGACAACATATGGCGCCCATCCTTCATATCTCCTATTGGTCCTCTTACCGTTGGGGATTCGGCGATGAAGAATGGCATAACCACTGCGGTGGTGGCCTGGAACCTTGTCACTCCCAAAGATAACAGACTGTTTTCCAGACAGTCTGATGAGTTGGCTGTTAAGGAGTCTGTGGCTCTTAGTGTGCATTGTGCGAGTTCTGTGTCCAACATGGCCTAACGCCTATTTGCTCGAACCCGTCAAGTTGAATCGTTGGCGGCTGAAGTGATGAGTCTCAAACAGGAGATTAGAGGACTCAAGCATGAGAATAAACAGTTGCACAAGCTCGCACACAACTATGCCACAAACATGAAGAGGAAAATTGACCAGATGCAGGAATCTGATGGTCAGATTTTACTTGGTCATCGGAGGTTTGTGGGTTTGTTCCAACAGCATTTGCCTTCGTCTTCTGGGGCTGTACCACGTAGTGAAGCTCCAAATGATCAACCTTCGATACCTCCTCCTTCTGTGGCCCCGCCGACTGCTGAGGCTCCGTCGACTACTGAGACTTCTCCTAAGCAGCCTTTGTGAAGGCTCCCTCTTGTATTTATCTGCTTAATGTTCCTTTCTTTTTCTATGAATGTAAAAATACCTTGCATAATTGTCAGTGTTTCAAAAATAAACCCACACAAAAAACAATTAAACAAGCAACAAATAAAAATGATAATCAAGGCAAAATAAAACTGCAGAAAATGAAAGGTTTTTAGAAACGCAAAACTGATTGTGGAGCGATTCAAAAATCTTCCTTATTTGAATACATGGGTTGCCTCCCAAGAAGCGCTTGCTTTAACGTCTTACAGCCGGACGATACTCCTTTGAGGCTTCATTAAACCACACGACATGCAGGGATGCTTCCTTTCCAACCTACCCTACGAACCACTTCATGCTTTAGATCTTTGAATGGAAGGGGATAATGATCCTTCCTGATTTTTGTGCTTTGCTTCCCTAAATCAACATGAACTCTCCCACCACTTTGAATACACCTAGGTACCTGCACCAAACAAGGTAACAACCTATTATTCGAAATGGGAATTGAAAGTGGAGAAGATGGCTTACCCATGTACGGCAAAGAAGTGGCAGCACAATGAACAGATGCACAAGGGGTGCTTTCGGCCAGATTTGGTGATTTCAAGGTTGGGGCCGTGCACCCCTTGTTGTTCACTCCAATTCCTTCCTCGATGGTGGTTCGAGGTACATTCTTCTTGATTAGTGTTGAACATTCCTGCCCTATATTTTCAATTACATTAATGGCACAACAAGAACGAACAACATTAGGAGTCTCAATAAATTCAGAAACTTTAAAACTAATCATGTCACCACCAAATGCCATAGTGACTTCTCCTTTGGCCACATCAATCTTGGTTTGAGCCGTTTTCATGAAAGGTCGTCCAAGTAAGAGTGGTGATGGTGGAGAGTGGCCTGAATCCTCCATATCGAGCACTTAGAAATCTACAGGGAAAATCAAGTGGTCTACCTGCACCAAAACATCTTCCAAAACTCCCTTTGGATAGGCATTAGATCGATCGGCCAATTGAATAATCACACCATCATTTTTCAACTCACCCAAGTTCATAGATGCATAAATGGAATAAGGCATGACATTTATAGATGCACCTAAGTCTAACATGGCAGAATCAAAACGAGTATTACCAATTACACAAGAAATAGTGAAACTACCGGGATCCTTGCATTTAGGTGGCAGCTTTCTTTGCAACATGGCAGAGACATTCTCGCTTACATGTACCACTTCTTTCTCTCGAAAATGTTTCTTTGTTGTACAAAGCTTCTTCAAAAACTTGGCATACTTCGGGATTTTCTTTATAGCATCAAGGAGAGGGATATTGACATGCACCTTTCTAAACGTCTCCAGAACATCTTTTTCCTCCTCTTCGTTCTTGGCTTGCAAAAATATGCTAGGAAACGGTACATTTGGAGGAATAACATTAGAACTAATTGGATTTGGACCTTTCTTACCTGATCTGGACGGATTGGGATGTGGAGATGGTGTAGGGGGTTGCGGCAAGGATTGCTCAATCCTTGCCGTGGCCTTGGCATGATCCTCCTCTTCAATTTGCAACTTCTTATCCTCCTTGGGGACATATTTAGATGGTTGTGGGTCAGTTCCTACTTCTTTCCCACTCCTTAGCATGATGGCCTTGGCAGTTTCAAATCCTCCCCTTGGATTGACAACGATTGAACTTGGCAACTTGCCTTGCTCTTGAAATTGGCCCACAAACTCCGCAATCTGCCCTACTTGCTTCTCTAACTCGTCCACCCTCTTGTCCTTAATTTGCATACTCTGTGCCATAGAAGTTAGTAATTGAAAAATCTGATCATTATCAATAGAAGAACCTGATTTGTTTTGGGCAGGTTGTGCTTGGGGTTGAGTTGGTGCAAACGGCCTTTGATAGAAACCCGGGGGTTGTTACCTAAATGTGCTTTGTTGGGGTTCTCGCCATTTGAAATTTGGATGATCACGCCAACCGGGATTGTAAGTATTAGAAAATGGGTCATTCCTCGGTTGGTATTGGTTGCCAAATCCCACGGCATTGAGGGTCTCCCAACCTCCATTCTCTATCAATTGTGGGCACTTGTCCGTAAGGTGTCCTTGCATGGAGCATACGCCACAAGCTACCACGTTTTGCACTTTTGGACCTTCCACCACCTGAGAAAGCAAAGTAGTAAGGTTAGCCATTTGATTTTGAAGTTCGGTTATGGCACTTACCTCATTCACTTGGTGTTGCCGTGGGTTGCTCCTTTGTCCAACACCTTCGTATTGTTGGGCATTCAACGCTCGATTGGAGATTAATGTCTTGGCTGCCATGGGGGTCTTGTCCACCAAGGCTCCTCCCGCCGAGGCATCTAGCATTTGACGTTCGATTGGTAGTAGCCCCTCGTAGAAGTATTGTGAAAAAGTTCCTCCTTCATCTGATGCTGTGGACATGAAGCAACAAGAGATTTAAAACGTTCATAGTAAGTAGGAAAAGATTCACCTTCATCTTGTTGAATTCCACTTATCCTTTTTCGTAGGAGGATGACTCGAGAAGTTGGGAAAAACTTCTCCAAGAAAGCCCCGTTTCATGCTCTCCCAAGATGTGACGTTCCGGGAGCTAATTCATACAACCAATCTTTCGCCTTTTCCATGAGAGAAAAAGGAAAAGCCTTCATCTTCAATATGCTCCTGTCAACATTGATTGGAGTCATGCTTGAACACACCACCTCGAACTCTTTCAAGTGCTTGTTAGGATCCTCCATGGACAACCCATAGTACTTCGGAATGTGGTGTAGCAAACTTGACTTTAACTCGAATTCCACGGTCTTTCCTTGGGCAGCCGCGGGATATTGAATACATAGAGGTGCGGCATTGTCTAATCCCGAAGCTGAAAGCTCCTTGATTGTACGATTGTCCTGTGCCATGGCTTCCTCTACTTCACCCACTCTTGCCGTGGGTTCCTCTTCTTCAAACTCAACTTCGGCTTCTGAATTTGAATTTGATTCACTAGGTTTTGGATTCTTCCTTTTTCGTCTCAATTCTCGCTCAAAATCGTCGTCAAAGTCCAAGATGTGTTCACGAATCGGATGAGAACTCCGAGTCATAAACTAGTACCTAAAAACAAGAAAACAAAACAAGGTCGGAATCTGGAATTCATTAAAACAAACTGAAATAAAACAATCCAAGGGATTAGCAATGTTGCTAATCCCCGGCAACGGCGCCAAAAATTTGATGCGAAATATATAAGCACACAAATTAAACCCTCTTTTTATCAATTGTAGCAAAGTATGTAAGTAGGGATCGTTCTAGGCCGGGGATTAGGAGGGATTGCCAAATCACTTGAAAATGACTCAAAACGTAAAAACAAAGTTTAAAACACTAAACTAGACTCAAAGAATGCAAAACTAAACTATAAAACACCAAAACAAACCAAAAGACTCAAAACAGCAAATAAACACTCAAAAAACTGCCTTACAAACACTTTATGGGCAGTTTTGAACACCTAACACTAATTTGGACGAAATTGGGTTATGACTTGACTCAAGCCACTTAAAAACACAAACTAAATTGATTTCTAACTAATGTAACACTTCAAAATAAATGGGGATTGAGTTTTGACGAAAATTGAAAACAAGAACAAACTTTGTAAATTGAACAGATTCTAAAACGAATTTGATAAAAGTGAATGGATGGAAAGCTAGCTAAGGGGTTCTTCTCCACACATGTCACACTTGCATACAAAACGATTTCCAATTGCTTCTCAATAAACCATGAATTCCCAACGCCCCAAATTAACCGTGAATTGCACTAATTAACCCTCAGATTTTCCTAAAGTTATCGAATTGGATGAATTGCAAACGACAACCCAAAGCATTCCTCACAAGTTCCCTGCATGAATTGCATAACAAAGATACAAGCAAAGATCATTAAGTTCTATGAAAATCATAAGCATTGGCGAGGCACTCGTTACTATGAATTGCATGAAACTTCTGCCAAGAATTTACTTAACACGATTGTGATCAACAACCTTTACTACTTTTGAATATAAGTTCATAACGATTAGGTGAAATTCCCTTATATCCTAGCATCAAACTTATGCATGAAAATTAAGCGTGCACTCTCAACCAACACACACAAATCAGTTTTAATTCATGTAGATAAGTAAATTGAATTCACAACTTATGAAACGCAATTGAAAGTAATCAAATCATATAGCAAGCATAAACATGGTTTCGAATTCCCCCCTAACCAAAGGGGGGTTTAGTTCCTCATACTTTCAAAACAAAGAGTATTGAATTTAAACATTGAAAACAAGGGAAAGAAAACACCTAAAACATTCCAGCAATCCTAACTTGAATGGCATGCACGTCCAAGGCTTCTCCTCCTTCCTCTTTGCTGCGGCACAAGGTTTTGGGGACAGGTTTGGATGGTATTTGTATGGAGGAATGGATGGGAGATGGTATGGTGGTGTTTAGGATGGATGGGGGGGTGTGGCAAAAGAGAGAAAGATGGCTGAAAATGTGTTTGTGATGTAGTGTATGAATGTGTAGATGGGTTTGGCTAAAAGAATGGATGGAGAATGGGTGGTGTGGCTGATTGTATTTTTTTGATGTAGTGTAATGTTCTTCCCTTCACTCCCTATTTATAGAAGCTCCAAAGCAAAGAATCACTCAAGTGGCTTCAATAAACAATACAAACAAAGACCAAAATGATGCAAAAACAGCTAGTTTACATGCTCTTTTATCATTGTGTCTTGCCTTTAACAAAAGGCAATCATTCATCTCTTGCTAATTCAACTCCTTTGTAGCTGTCCATGTGCCTTCATTCTTCAATTTCTGATGCATTTTCCTTGTATTCCATCCCTTTTCCACATGTACTAGCTGTTAGACAACTTTCACACACATGTTTTGCATCATTTCATCTTGCAAACATCAACTTTCGGGCACTTTACACCTCTACACACATGCTATGCATCATTTCAGCTTGCAATTATGTTTGTAGTTGCTGAAAATGTGAATACAACTTGTAAAGCAATCCAACAAATGGCATCTTTCACTTCTTTTCCTTTCAAATTGTTCCTTAAGTGTATGTATTTGCACACTTCCACACTTAAACTTCATTATTCAGATTTTTGCATGTGTTGAAACCCTTTTTAAAACACCAAAAACGTCCATCCCACTTGCTCCATATGCATGCAATCCATTTTGGCCCAAAATTGCTCCAAATTGCACCAAAATGCACTTTCTTTCCAACTTTGTTATTAGGACCTACAAACACACGAAAATAGCTTAAAACACTCTTATAAGCAATAACTAAGAAAGTAAATGCAAGAAAACATGTTAACTAAGTCGCATAAATATGCTCCTATCAGTTCATAATTCAATGAAGTAATAACTGGAAATCAAGTTATTTGCATACATGTCGTGTGTGGAGAAAAAGCCTCTAGCTATCCCATCCATCAACTTATTTCTCAAATTTGTTTTACAATCTGTCTAGTTTTTCATACTTGTTTGTTTGTTTCAACTTCATCCCAATCAAAATCCCCCCTTTTAGTTTCTTGTTTCAAAGTGTTTCAAATCTGCTGTAGTTTGTGTTTTTAAGTGTTTTTATTCAAGTAAAAGTCAATTTTCGTCCAAAGTCATTCCTAGTGTCTAGTTTAAGTTTATTTGGTTGTTTTAAGCTGTTTTGAGTATTTTAAGTTTGCTTTGAGTATTGTGAATCTTGTTAAGTGTTTTTAAGTTTAATTTTATGTTTTTGAGGTAGTTTAGAGGTTATTAGCAAGCCTTCCTAATCCCATATCAGCAGGGTCGAACGTACTCTAGATTTGATGGACTTGTTTTGACCCTCAAATTCTTCAGTCGGCCTTATACTCTGGAGGTAACCAGAAAACCCTCCAGCCCAGTTCAAGAATAAGCCTTTGGAAAGTTACTTCTTCAAAAGCAAAAGTATCTCATATCATCTCTTCTCCTTTTCTTCTCTTTATCCTTCATGCTGCCTGCAAGATAAGGAGAATGAGAACAATTAGCCAGAACTCGAAATCAAACTTCTGATCTGGGACTGATTGCTTGCCTTGTCTGTCACCTCTTTCAGGAAATCCCCTAGCTCGGCGACTTGGGGACTCCTACTACATAGTTTGTATCGCGCTTGACCATGCCTGAAACTACAAGTAAGCTTCAAGTGAAATTGATACATTACCTTGTGCATCTCCACCAGTTAAAGATACCACCCCTGGACGGAGGAAGAGTACTTCCAGAGAAGATGCCACATCTACCTATGAGACAGATAAGGCAAGTGAAGACGATACCACACTTTGGTACTTAGAAGTTTTGTGATTACTCAGCGGCTTGGATCTTACAAGTCCCCAACCGAGGAGCTTCCCCTCTAACCAAGAGGCCAATCACAGAGCGACACGTGTCGACATTATAAGCCAATCATAGCGCAACACATGTCAACATCGGAAGCCAATCACAACACGACACGTGTCAATGTCAGAACAAGGCTAGAAACTCTCTTCTATAAAAGGAGATCATTCTCCCAAAATATTTCCTAATGCCATTTGTACTAAATCATTCCTTGTACCCACTAAAGGAGAGCTTGAACCTATGTACTTGTGTAAACCCTTCACAATTAATGAGAACTCCTCTACTCCGTGGACGTAGCCAATCTGGGTGAACCACGTACATCTTGTGTTTGCTTTCCTGTCTCTATCCTTTTACATACTTATCCACACTAATGACCGGAGAAATCTAGCGAAGGTCACAAACTTAATACTTTTTGTTGTACCAAAGTCCTCACTGATTTTGTGCATCAACAATCCTTAAGTCCTTACCTTTTTGCATCGGTAATGGTTGAGTTATCAGGACATATTCAAGATGTTATTCCTTGGTGTATGCTTTTCGCAGACGATATAGGGTTGATAGATGAAACTCAGGAAGGGGTAAATATCGATATCACAGAAATATCGGTAGTCCGAAAACACGGAAATATCGGTAATATCGAAAATATCGGTAGTCCGAAAACACGGAAATATCGATGGAAATATCGGGATAATATCGATATCGATAAAAAATACATGGAAACCATGGAAATTGTAAGAAAAACTTGGAAATTTTTATTGAAACTTTGCAAGATGTTTATTTAGTCAATTATCTATTAGTTTATCACAAAAAATTGGAAGGAAATGCATTGCATGATGGATTTAACATTATCAAGTTGATTATATAGCGAGCTGACAAACACTGTGAGTGTAGAAAATATGTAGTAATTAATGAAAGAAGTCTAAACACACCATAATCATTTATATATAATGAATTAGTACAATATTTTACACTTTATACATTGCATGGTAAGATACATGAGTGACTTAGTACCATATAGAGTTCCTATGAGGTTCAAATTTTTCACTATCTTCATCATCTCTATGTGTAGCGTGAGTGTATTGTGAAGAGTAGTTATCAAATGATAAATCCCCAAAATAGTTTTGCATGTAATTGTTAACATGCCACCCATATGGATCCGAGATTGGTTGACGTTATCCATAAGCAAAATCATTTGAAGATTGAGTCTCGGATTGTTTCCAGGAGTCGCTTGATTCCATCCCAACAAGAATGAGATATGAAGGGTAGGGAAATGGTTGGTTATGAGTATTACCATAGTTACTACTTCACACTCCAACAGAGTCCGAAGTTCTACATAACGAGTCATCTTCTTAACTTGACAAAATCCCCTTACCTTTTTCTTTACAAGTATAGTCCTTCCCTATGGCACCAATTCTTGGTCCTGCCCGCCTACTGCCATGGTCATCATCCTGTGTTGCATGCGTGAAGTTTGCCTCACCAGTGAAGGGGCTCATAAATCCGAGAGGTGTTCCAACATAGTTTCCATATCCAGCTCCACTACCTCCAGCTCCATTATATCCTTCATCATTCCCACCTCCGGTGGTAGGTGAGTCTCCTGATCTTGTACTAGAGCTATCATTAGCATCAGCACAATGTTGTGGTTGTGTAGGATTGGAAGAAGGTGGAATTCCAGCGTTTCTTAGTCTTAGGCGTAAAAGTTCTTCCAAAGAGTCAGCGCTGCTAGATCCCATTTAAGCGGCTGAAATTGTGGTTGGCCCAATCGTCACTAGTGAATAGTTGCTTCAACCCTGCTTTCTTCTTAAGTAGGCTATTTATTGCAATATAGTTGGTGGTGAATCGAGTGGTAGCTGGACGAATAATTTCTCCTTTGCAAAATTCACGCATCTTTACCAACAACCAACCGTGATTGTAAATATAATTTGTGATCGTTCTAGCTCTTTTAACCACAGTAGCAACATTCTCTCTCTTCCCTATTGCCTCAAACATGAGATCAATACAATGTGCTGCACATGATGTCCAAAACACATTATGATGCTTCATTAACTTTTTTCCAGCTTTGACAAATGCAGAACCGTTGTCGGTCACGACTTGGACAACATTATGCTCTCCCACCTCCATGATTACATCCTTCAATAATTTGTAAATATATAGTTCTTTACATGGTCTGAAGCATCAACAGACTTAAAAATAAAATTGTCTTTCCCTTGGAGTATACCATGAAGTTTATGATAGACAATCTGGTTGGGCCAGTCCATCCGTCACACATGATTGTGCAACCATTAGTTTCCCACTTTGACCTCAACTTGTTAACATACTCGCCAATGTCTTTATACTCCATATCCAAAAATTTGTTTCTTATCTCATAGGGAGTGGGAGGTTGTACTCCAACACCAGCCTGTTGACATCCCACTACCATATTTTTGAAATTATGTGATGATGCTTTCTAAGCAGGGACATTTTCATAGATAAAGAACTTGCTAATTAGACGCCCCATTCCCTCATTCACATTACCTCTAGTGAAATAACTCCAAACACTCTTTTGACGTGCTTTGGATGACTTATATAAACTTAGGGCTATTGGTGGTGTTGGTTGTGATTCTCTAAGACTGCCTCCCCGTCTCATTTGTGCACCACCACTTGTCCCAGAACCTTGTGCTCTATTACGAATTTTATGAAGGTGTTCTCTTTCCCATGCTGACTGTTTGGAGGCACGTAATGCTTGTTTCAAACTGCGTCGTTCTTCAGGTCCGATGTCATCATCACATTCGTCCTCATCGTTATCATCATCACTGTCAACTGCTTGGCCAATGACTTCTCCTCGTAGCCCAGCTCGAATATTTTCCATTCCATGTGTTATCTTTTCCTTCTGCTGTTTTTTATTTTTTAATAATGTGCTGATGAATGCCTTCACTTCTAGGGGGACATTATCGCATCGTTGGACATTTTTTGCTAGATCTAATCCACTAAGATGGTACTTAAGTCATGTCACTCCGCCACTCTTCATTACCCGACCACAATATTTGCAAATTGTGCCATGTTTGTTTCCGTCTATTGGGTCTCCATGTTCCCAAGCTGGATCACATTTAGTAACTCCACTGGACATCTTAAACGTACCTATATTTATTTTTCATGAAAATTAGACAATTATTTTTTGATAAAATAAGAGAACCTAAATAATAAAGTTATTCTATAGAAGAATTAAATACGAAGTAAAGAAAATGATTGTAAAAATTATTATACAAATAATATGGAATAATAAAACCTAATATTAATGAATAATAATCCAATTTGATAAAAAAAATAATCCTAATATAAAACATGGTGATGAATAATAATCCAATTTGATAATAATCCAATTTAATGAATAATAATCCAAATAAAAAAAACCTAATATTTGACACACCCTGTCCCGAATGAGGGCATGCTGGCCGTCACGTGAGAGTGACGTAACCATTTACACAGTTCGGAAGCTTTTAAAATACAATTACTAAAATGGAAACCCCCGAGGGTGAATCCTACTTTTGTGAATTCTGTCAGAACGCCGCTGGGTTCCTCGTGGCCACCAAAGCTCTGCTAACTAGAACCTGAAGGGGCGAAAAACAAAATTGAGTGGGTCAGTAAAACCAAAGCTTTTCAAAAACATTTCGCCAAAAATAATTCTAACCCCTCTCTGTAAAACCTGTATACTTTTCCCAGAAAATAACATAATAGTATATAACAAAAAATCCTCATATCTCAAATCATCAATCTGTATCAAAATCCAGAAATCATGCCATGCCATAAAGTCAAAACAGAATATGGATGCATCAATATAACAGGTGAAATAATAAATCAACCGGAGACCCTACAAGGGTCCTGTACGGCTGATTCTAAAGCTCAACATCCCACTCAGCCGGAGTCACCACAGTGACCTATACGGCCCTGCCGGAGTCACCAACTATGACCTGTACGACACTACACTGCACATCACTCGGAACTACGTATAGTAGTCTGTACGATGAAAGGTGTATAAATACGCTATAGTGCTTCTCTGATCAATCATCAGCGCGCATAACTAAGGTCACCCACTAGTCGGAATCACATCTGGTGATCTATACGACTAGCATGTCGGAACCCTCACATGGTCTGTACGACATCCACCTACTTGGATCCAAGACGAGCGTGCGGTGTGGTGAATAATAATATAAGCACTAACACCTAGGGTGCAGGTTATGAGCTTTCAATGCAATTTTCATAAATAAATCATATGAATAATGTAAAAACTCACCTGTGCGTCCACAGCGTCAATTCACATATATATGTATTAATTATTAATTCAAATATCTCATCAATTGCATGCATGGCATTTAAAAACATATTTTCATTAAAACTCAATTTCTGGGAAATTCAATAGCATATAGGTATAAATAGAAAATACTGCCCACTCACCTGGAGTTCGCCCTACAACTCCCTAGCACAATATGCCAAGACGTCATGACGATCGGCGCCTAAAACAATAATCAAATCCAACCTCAGAATTCATATCGATAGAATATATAACTTATATAAAATACGTCACTACGAGTTCGATCGGGAAGATCTGCCACTCAGATTTTAAATCCATAACTTCCAGAGGTCCACAATATATCTCTAGGACCACATCCTAAAATTTCATTACCATCCAACGGTCGGATCTTCGTCAATTTCCAAAACCAAGTGACGGTTAACATTCTATTTTATGAACTTACAACTCCAATTCCCGAAGATCCGTAACTCGGATTCCCAATCCGTAAGTTCCTATAATCCTCAAATATTATGTATTACAACGTATCAAAGTTTGGTGACGATCCAACGGTCGGATCGTCAATTCACATTTTCACCTATATGCGAAATAATTATAAAACGTTATTTAAAGCACTAACCAACAATTCTTAATAACTTCTCATACGGTGCTCAAATTGGGGATATGAATATACCACAGTGATCTACACAACCTCAGGATCATCCCCAAATTTTTAAAATAATTTTTGGACTGTTCACGCGCCCCCACGCGCCGACACACGCACGGCCAGACGCGCCCCCACGCGCGGCCACGTGCACTGCACACTGACGGCGTCAGTTAACGCCGTCAGGTATATTCCGGGAATATTCCGTTTGTCCTTTAATAAAACTTAACGGCGTAACTTAACGCCGTTAGAATATTCCGTTTAACTTAACGGAATATTCCTCTTTCTTCTTCCTTCAGCTCCGGCGACCGTCGCCGTCGCCGGAAATTGGGTAAATTTTCTAAGTTCAATTTCTCACTCGATTTTCACGATCCCGACGTCCAATTTCTTCCAACGAACCACTCCGAGCCTCCTTGTGACCTCCTTAAACTCCCTATGAGCTTAGATTTCCTTAAAACACAACATTTTACGTTTGCATGAATAGTGTTCAAAATCGGAGTTGTGATTTCGACGTGAAATCGAAAGATTTCTTACCTAAAATGGGTGTGGTTGAGTTCGTATAGTCCTCACGAGCACGATGGTACCTTCACAATCTTTGATCCGTGGAGTTTTGGAGTTCTTGGCCCTTGTCCGTGAAGGAAAAATTTTGTCCTAGCTAAGAACAAGTATGAACATTTGAATACATATGCATACTATTAACTCATTAATATAGGCATGCATCCAAAAAACAATTCAATAAAACCCATGACTTTCAAAGCCTAGTATATGGTGAACCAAAATAAACTCTTTAACAACATTAAAGAGAAAGAAGAATTTAGTGATTCTTTACCCTTGAAGCTCATCCTTGTTTACACAAGGGATTCACCCAAGTGGAGGGCCTTCAAGTCACCTCCAAGCTCCTTGAATCCTTCTTGTGTTTTCCTCCCTTTAGTGCTCCTTTGATGATTTGAGGAAAAAGGATTTGTTCTCCAAAACACCAAAAGCTTGATGTCTCTAAGTCTCTTCACCAAGGTTGTATCTTGTGAAGATGATATGGATGATTAAAAGAAGAAGAGATTGCTAGATGTTTCTTCCTTTAATGGCCGGCCTCTTGGAAGAAAATGGAGAACATGTTTTCACCCAATTTCAACTTACCAAACCCTAAAGCTATAAAGTTGAATTTATACTTCATTTCTTTGGTGAGTGGCAAGCTTGCAATTAAGCAAACTTTGCCCATCCAACCCTAATGGCCGGCCTCCTTGGTGTTATTGGGCTATTTGCCCATTTTGTTTTAGTTGTCATACAACTTAAACATAATGGGCCTTTTGGACCAAAACGCTTTTGGGCTCCGAAACCCAAAACCAACATATAAGCCCAATACGAACCTTTCGTATAATTAATTAACTAATTAATTAATCTTGACTATTCTTCAATTAAACCATTTAATTGCTTATCCATTTCATTTGATTTCTTCACATACATCCTTACTCGGTGTACGATCCATTAGGTTCTAATTAGCGAGGCAGTGGGCGATGTTACTCTTAACTATCGATCATGAATTGAAACCACATTTCAATTCTCCCTTTCATTGATTAGTGTTTGCTAACCATTAGGGCTTCCACAAACCATGGTTGACGCCTAGCAGCATGTCATGGTTACCCAAGCTAAGTAGAATTGGTTGGAGAACCTATCCAGTTACAACTACAATGCAATACGGTCCTTCTCTAATACAATACTCTTAATCACATTGTTTAAGTGATAGTTTGTTTCATGTCTACTATCCAATGTGATACTTTCTTATATGATTCCCTTGAATATGATTTGGAACATCCTTCCTTTAGTCATATTCATTTGCTTTGGCCAAAGACTTTAGAATCATATCTTAGAGTATTCTCCCTCCACCATGGAAGGTTAGAGATCCCTTGTTGTACATTCATATGCCTACATGACTAGATAGCTTGACCCCAACAATGCCGTGGACACTCCGAGGGAATGCCATTGACAGGATCAAAGATCAAGGACCTAACCATTAGACATCTATGATGCCTCAGGTCAAAGGACTACTTTGCATATTGCAACCTTAGAGTTCTTACATGACATGTATGTTCGAACTCTGATTTGATCGTAGTTCAGTGTACTCGATTACTCTTTCGAGCACCTATGTGTCTGTCTTAGTGTCCAACACCAAATCACTTGAGACTAGTCATACTCACGCTTGAGTCAACATAACACATACTAACCTTAGCGGATTGTCAATGCCCAATTGGCAATCCTATGGCTAGGAACGTTTTAGGAATGAACATAAGAGAAAGGTCTCGATAATCTAACTCACTTAGATCACTTATCTCTTAGAACAAATACATTCCTTGGATTCACTTATTGCTTAAAACACATGATACAATAAACAGTGATTAACAATAAGATTTGCCCTCCATTAAACATATAAAAGTTTAACATAATAAGTATTCCAAAAAGCTATTACATCAAATGAGTGGCTTTGTGGGCATACTTCCAACAATCTCCCACTTGCACTCAAAGCCACCTTCCCATGTATCTTATACCCATCTTTTCCATATGACGGTCAAGCTGGATTTGAGACATTGGCTTTGTCAGCGGATCTGCTACGTTATCGGCCGAAGCAACTTTGAGGATGTTTATTTTCCCCTCGGCAGCATATCTTCTAATGATATTAAAGCGTCTGTCAATATGCTTGTTCTTTTGATGTGCCCTGGGTTCCTTGGCTTGAGCTATCGCCCCATTATTATCACAGTACAAAGTTACTGGTGATGTAATGGTTGGAACCACTCCAAGTTCAGTAATGAACTTCATCATCCAGAACGCTTCTTTGCCGGCTTCAGCTGCAGCGACATATTCAGCCTCTGTCGTGGAATCAGCAATTACACTTTGCTTCTTGCTTTTCCAACTGACAGCCCCACCATTCAGAGTGAATACATATCCGGAGTTGGAACTTCTATCATCGACGTCAGATTGGAAATCTGCGTCTGTATAGCCTTCCACTCGCAACTCTGATGCTCCTCCATATACGAGGAACATGTCCTTTGTTCTTCTTAAGTACTTAAGGACCGTCTTGACAGCTGTCCAGTGTTCTGATCCTGGGTTAGATTGATATCGACTAGTAATGCTCACAGCATATGCGATATCAGGCCTTGTGCATATCATGGCATACATGAGACTCCCTATGGCAGAAGCATAAGGAATACAACTCATTTGCCGTATCTCTTCAGGAGTCTTAGGTTCCATGGATTTAGAAAGATGAATTCCATGTCCAACAGGAAGAAAACCTTTCTTAGATTGTTCCATCTGGAACCTACTTAACACCTTATCAATGTACATAGATTGGGATAATCCAATTAATTTTCTGGATCTATCACGATAGAGCTTTATCCCAAGTACATAAGATGCATCTCCTAAATCTTTCATGTGGAAGGTTTTGGACAACCACACTTTTACATAAGAAAGTACTGCAGTGTCATTCCCGAATAGTAATATGTCATCTACATATAACACTAGGAATACTACTGCTTCCCCAACGACCTTTTGATAAACACAATTGTCGTCTTCGTTTTGAGCAAAACCAAACGTTTTGATTTCAGTGTCGAAACGAATATTCCAGCTCCTGGAGGCTTGCTTAAGTCCATAAATGGACCTTTGAAGCTTGCATACCTTAGGCTTTTCAGACTTGGACACGAAACCCTCGGGTTGAGTCATATAGAGCTCTTCTTCTAGGTAGCCATTCAGAAAGGCTGTCTTCACGTCCATTTGCCATATCTCATAATCATGGTACGCAGCTATAGCAAGTAAAATCCGAATGGACTTAATCATGGCTACAGGAGAGAAGGTTTCTTCATAGTCAATCCCTTCTCGTTGCCTGTAACCCTTGGCTACGAGTCTAGCCTTATAAGTCTCCACGTTCCCATCAACGCCTATCTTCCTCTTGAAGACCCATTTGTTTCCAACAGGTACAATACCTTCTGGAGGGTCTACAAGAGTCCAGACCTGATTTTGATACATGGAATCCATCTCGGATTTCATGGCCTCTTGCCATCTCTTTGAATCAATGTCGAACATTGCTTCAGTGTAGTCCCTAGGGTCCTCCTTTGTTTCATTGTCACCTAGAAGGTACAATTCATCAAAGTCATTGTCTAAGCCATACCTTTTAGGTGGCTTATTAACCCGTTCAGATCTACGTGGAGCTAGGGGTTTAGGAACAGGGTTGTCAACTTGTTGAGTGCTTGTTTGTGGTTCGTCATTAATCTCATTAATTTCTTTTAATTCTATCTTGCTTGTTCTATTAAGAACAAATTCATCTTCCATGAATATAGCAGTTCTGGCGACAAAGACTTTCTGGTCGTCAGGGTGATAGAATTCGTATCCATAAGTCTGTTTAGGATACCCCACAAAATAGCATTTAATGGATCTCGATTCAAGCTTTTCAGCATCTTGTTTCTTAACGTATGCTGGACAACCCCAAATCTTAAGATGTTTAAGACTTGGCTTCTTTCCATACCATATCTCATATGGTGTTTGTGGAACAGATTTAGAGGGCACTGCATTTATCAAATAAGCTGCTGTGTGTAGTGCATATCCCCAGAATGATATTGGTAGATCAGCGGAACTCATCATAGAACGAACCATGTTCATCAAGGTTCGGTTTCTCCTCTCAGAAACTCCGTTATGTTGAGGAGTTCCTGGTGGAGTCCACTGTGATACAATTCCACACTCTTTGAGATAATCTAGGAACTCATTACTCAGATATTCACCCCCTCGATCCGATCTTAGAGTCTTTATCTGTTTCCCAGTTTGCTTCTCAACTTCATTCTTGAATTCTTTGAATCTTTCAAAGGATTCTGACTTGTACTTCATAAGATACACATAGCCAAACCGAGAGTGATCGTCGGTGAATGTGATATAGTAGGAGAAGCCTCCTCTCGACGTAGTAGACATAGGTCCACATACGTCAATGTGGATTAACCCTAGAATTTCAGTGGCACGCTCTCCTTTTCCAGTAAATGGAGATTTGGTCATTTTCCCTTTCAAGCAACACTCACAAGTACCCATCTGGTCATTACCTAATGGGCGGATATATCCGTCTTTCGACATCTTGCGAATTTTATCAAGGTTCACATGTCCAAGTTTAAGATGCCACATCTTTTCTTGGTTAACTTCTTCTCTAGCCCTTTTGGGTTTTGAGGTATTCCCGCTTTCAATACAGTGCATCCCACTATTCGTCTCTAGGTGAAAAAGTCCATCTATCATATTACCATGAGAGATAATACGACCGTTCAAGTATAAAGTGCAACTCATTTTGTCAAACAATACTGAGTGCCCATCTCGTAAAAGCTTTGAGATGGAAATCAAATTCTTTATACATGAAGGAAAATATAAACAATTTTTAAGTTCCAGGACTTCCCCAGAGGGTAGGTTAAGCATGTAGGTGCCTATTGCTTTTGCAGAGATTTTAGTGTCGTTCCCAACTCGCACAACCATCTCCTCATTGCGCAGTGGCCTGCTCCCTGCTAGTCCCTGCAACGTATTGCAGATATGTTGACTAGCGCCTGAATCAAATATCCAGGAACTGGAGCTCACTGTAAAAGCACTCTCTATGACAGAAATAGTCTCTTCAAAAGTTCGTGTCATAAGGCTCGCAATGCGCACCCTGTATTTCTTCTTCCAACGTTCATCCTTTCCACAATGAAAGCATGTTCCTTTGTTTGCCTTCTTCTTATGCAACCTTTTCCTTATCATTGCATTCTCACTCCCACTGTCCTTTTTGAAACCTTTTTCAAATTTACAGCACATGTCGATCATCTCTTTCAAAGAATGATCGAATCTATTCACTTTATAGTTTACAATAAACTTAGTGAAATCATCCGAGAGAGATGCAAGGAAAAAGTCCTGGGCCATTTTCCCATCGATGGAAGTTCCTAAACTTTTAAGATCTTTAAATATCTTTTCCATCTTTTGTCCATGTTTATGGACTGATGTCCCTTTTGCCATCTTGGCATTCATTAGACTACAAACATTTGAGAATCGTACATTACTAGTCTCAATGTCATGCATCTTATGCAAACTTTCAACCATGGCACAAGAAGTGTCCATGTGCCTATGTAGCTTCATAAGCTCCTCACTAAGTGAAGTAAGGATTAAGCATTTGGCTTGTAAGTCATCCTCATAGTGTCTAACGTTATTTTGACACTCCTCCTTTGAAGCTAGTTTCGTAGGAGGTACATGAGGAGGGGATTGCTTAAGCACATACAATATGTCTTTCACCTTTGAGACATTCTCAATGTGGCGATACTGATGCGAAATAGATTAAGCACACAAATTAAACCCTCTTTTTGTCAAATTGTAGCAAAGATGTAAGTAGGGATCGTTCTAGACCGGGGATTAGGAGGGATTGCTAAACGCTTGGAAACTGACTTAAACACTCAAAAACAAAGTTAAAAACACTAAACTAGACTCAAAGAATGCAAAACTAAAAGTTAAAACACTTAAACAAACCTAAAACTTAAAACAGCAACTAGAAGGCTCAAAACTGCCTAAAAACCACTTTCTGGGCAGTTTTGAGCACTTACACTAATCTGGACGAAATTGGTTGAAAACTTGAATCAAAACACCTAGAAACACAAATCAAAACACTTTCTAACTAATCTAAGACTTCAAAATAAAGGGGGAATAGTTTTGGACAGAAATTGAAAACAAAACAGAAACTTTAATTAACACAGATTGTAAAAACGATTTTGGTGAAAAGGATGGATAAAAGGCTAGTTAGGAGGTTCTTCTCCACACATGTCACACTTGCAAACAAAACGATTTTCAGTTGTTCTTCCGATAAACTATGAATACTCAACGCCCCAAGTTAACCGTGAATTGCACTAATTAACCCTCAGTTTTTCCAGAATTTATCAAGTTGGATGATTGCATACGACAACTCAAAACATTCCCTACAAGTTCCCTACATGAATTGCATAATAGAGATACAAGCAAGAATCATTACGTTTTATGAAAAACATAAGCATTGACGAAGCATTTGTTACTATGAATTGCATGAAACTTATGCTAAGAATTCATTCAACGCGATCGTTTTCAAGCGATCTTCACTACTTGTGATTATAAGATTATAACTATTAGGTGAAACTCCCTCATAATCTAGCATCATATTCATGCATGAAAACTAAGCGTGCACTCTCAATCAACATACATAAATAAGTATCAATCAAATAGATGAACGAATTGAATCCACAACTTATGAAATAACAACTGAATGTAATCGAATCAAATTGCAAGCATGTACATGGTTTCGAATCACCCCCCAACTAAGGGGGTTTAGTTCCTCATACTCACAACACAAAGTTTATTGAATTGAAACATCGAAGACATAAGAAAGATTACACCTAAAATGCCAAGGAAGTCCACTTTGAAATCTGCACAGAAAGCTCCTCTTTCTTCTTCTCCTTGCTGCGGCAGTG
Source organism: Malus sylvestris (assembly GCF_916048215.2). Taxonomy (NCBI): domain Eukaryota; kingdom Viridiplantae; phylum Streptophyta; class Magnoliopsida; order Rosales; family Rosaceae; genus Malus; species Malus sylvestris. The sequence goes on along the minus strand of NC_062265.1, from coordinate 14,561,949 downwards.
AGGGTTAGGGGGTTTTTGGATGAGGGAGAATGGTGGAAAACTATCTAGGATAGGTGTAGGGCACGGCTAGGAAGGTTTGGGGTCAGAAAATATGGAGTTGGGTGAAGGTTGGGCTCGGCAAAGGTGAGGGACAGGTTCTGGCGTGAATGGAGTTTCTGTATGTGTTTTTGGTTTTTTAGAATGGAGTTAGGATGGTAGGGTGGTGCGGCAAGGTGTGGGAAAGAGTTATGGAGGTGTGGAATGGTGTCTAAAGGTGGAGGATGGTGGCTGGAATGGATGAATGGCTGCGGCAAGGAAGGGATTTGGGTGATGGTGGCTGCGGCAAGGTGGGGAAAGGGATATGGTTTTCTGATTTTTATGGAGAGGGAAGAAGATCTGCGGCTAGGGTGGTAAAACACAAATATATAAGCACCTAAAACCCTAATGAAATCAGATTAGACCACAATGGGCTAGGGTTTGTGCGGCACTTAAGTGAACATGGGCTAGGGTTTAACATGGCAGATTTTAGATGATTAGGCCCTAGGGTTCGGCATGGGTTGAAGGTCCACAAGCAAATTTTTGGGTTTAGGTGATCTAAAAGCCCAACGCCAAGAATAGAAACTCTCGAAAATGGAAACCTCCAAGAATAGAAACTTCCAACTTTTAGAAACTTTGGTTGCCAATTCCGATTTAGGAAAGATCGACCCAAAATGGAAACTTTTAGGCTTAGCTTTCCTACTTCAAGTAGGAAACCTCAAATCTTCAATTCTTCAATTCCATCCCAACCTTGCGTTCCAAGCATGTCCTTTTCAATTCAAGCTCACTTTTTGCTCCAAAAGCTCCCAATTGCATCATTTCATGTAATACGTCCGCTAAACCTGAAAACACAAGAAAGTAGCTTAAAAGACTATTTTAACAAAGAAAACATACAAAAGTGCATAAGAACTAGCTAACTAAGGCGCATAAATATGCTCCTATCAAATTCCCCCACACTTAGCTTTTGCTAGTCCTCGAGCAAAACAAACAAAGAAAGAAAACAAAACGAAACAAACTAACCAAAACAAAACCTAAACCTTCCAACGTTTGCCTCAGGGATTTCCAATGCACATGACATGTTAAAGATTGTTATCCCCACACATTTGAGTCATCTTTACACAAGCACATACTTAATTAAAGCCACCACTTACTAATTCACAAGTAATCAATCAAAACAATGCTTTGAATGTAGTAACATGCCTTAGAGAATTCCCTCAATTCCTTACAAGATATACACTCTATTTTCACTCAGATTTTCTAACTCCACACCCTACACTAGTCATATGTGAGAAGATTGATGTAGAAATGAAACGAATGCTCACATATATGTATCACAAAGAACGCAATTTCTAGAGTTAAGAAGCATGTTTAGATATGATCTCATGAATGGAATGCTACTACTTAGATGCGAGAACCAGTGACACCATATGCTCATACCAAATTCAAACTCCACAAATTGAAACACATAACATTCAAGATAGAAGTTAAGGGTTGTAATGGGGCTTGGGGTGTTGGTTAACAAGGAAAGGATAAGGAAAACAAACGTTCTTCAAGCAATAGTAAGCAAAGCAATGAAATTGAGACTTAGAATTCACTTAGAGTGCAGAAATTAACTTTAAAACACAAGGGGAAGATTTAAACAACTCCTTAGGGCCGAATTCATTGTTTTGGACCCTTACTTCAACAAACAATACTTTGGAACTCTTTTTCTCACTTTTCATATTTTTTTTTTTCTTCATTTTTTCTTTTTCCACGAATTTTTTTTCTTTTCTCTTTTTTTTTTTTCTTTTCTTTCCACACGTGCCTATGGCACACAAAATCACAAAAGAAATACTTCCCCCACACTAGTTTTCTGCCAACATAAATCAAAAGGAATTCAATTTGAATCATGCTTTACTATGCTTTAAGAACAAGGGTTTGGATGGTCCTAAACTAGGCTAGGTGAGGAAAACATGGGTTAACAAATAACGAAGGCTAACAAGGCTCAATGGGGTTAAAACCTACAAATCACAATGACATAGGGCACACGGCTTTTTGGCTAAGGTGGTGGTCACTACACAACTTCATCTTGAATATGTGTTATGCAAATCAATAACATGCTTTGAATGAAATGGGCATGAGTTCTAGCATTTGGAACTAAATGATGAAACGCCTTCTAAGTAGCAACCAAGCAAGGAATAATGAGATCATGCAACGACTTAGAAAACAAAGAATGCACAGATTTTAACTCTCCAAATAAGCGTTTAGGCTCAAGTCTCACAAGGTTGTAGCGTTAGTTTGAGTTCCTTCCTTCAAGCATGTTACAAAAACTGATTTTTTCTTTTATGATTGCATGTGAATTCATAAGTTATAACCACAACTAAACATAACAAAGAGTAAATCAAACTTTCATCCATGTTAGTCACTTTCTTTAACAGTCATGCACTTAAAAACCAAATCCTCATCATTGTGTTGGAAGGTACCCTTAGACACAAACAAACACAAAAACAACTCTTTTTGGGTTTTTAAAACAAATTTTTCAAATTTTTATGTAATTTTCGGATTTTTACTTCAAAACACACTAAAACACATCAAAACTGCTCAAAAACACTTAAAAACAGCAAGGAACAAGTCTTCAAGTTTAGGGTGATAAAATCCCACGAATTTGTATCTAAAACACTTAGTTACCCCCCCACACTTAAATCAAACATTGTCCTCAATGTTTCAAGCATAAAACCACACTAAACAAAAAGAAACATAAAACAGCAAGTAAAACAACTAAATAGGCAGATTCAAAATAGACAACAAAGAGAAGGGTTTAGGAACGCAAATCTGGAATTGAAGTAATTTCTTGGTCTTCCTTTGTTGAATTGCATGGGTTGCCTCCCAAGTAGCGCTTTCTTTTACGTCGTACAGCCGGACGAAAAGCCCTTTTATTCTCCATTTGTGCCCACGGCACCCAAAGAAATATCCTCCACGGTTTGTTCAACAAAGTTCTCATAATATGGCTTCAAACGGTGTCCGTTCACTTGGAATTCATGACCTGTTTTGAGACTTTGAATCTGGATGGCACCATAAGAAGATATGTTAGTAATAACAAACGGTCCAATCCACTTAGAACGTAACTTACCGGGAAACAAACGTAAACGGGAATTGAACAATAGCACTTTCTGCCCAATTGAAAATGATTTCCCACGGATCATGTTGTCATGGAAAGCTTTGGTCTTTTGCTTGTAAATGCTTGCATTATCGTACGCCTCAAGCCGTATCTCATCAAGCTCATTCAATTGCAATCTCCTTTGACTTCCTGCTTCCTCGAGGTTCATGTTAAACTTCTTAATGGCCCAAAGTGCTTTGTGCTCCAATTCAACAGGAAGATGGCACGCCTTGCCATAGACAAGTCGGAAGGGGGACATCCCAATGGGGGTTTTGTACGCCGTACGATGCGCCCAAAGTGCATCATCTAACCGTAAGCTCCAATCCTTCCTTGTTGGCCCAACGGTCTTCTCTAGGATTTGCTTGATCTCACGGTTAGAAACCTCGGCTTGCCCATTAGTTTGAGGATGGTAAGGTGTAGAAACCTTATGGGTGACACTGTATTTCCTCAATAACGCTTCAATAGTCCGATTGCAAAAGTGTGACCCTCCGTCACTAATGATCACTCGTGGCATTCCGAACCTTGCAAAAATGTTAGTTCTAATAAAATCTGCAACCACTTTAGAATCATTAGTTCGGGTGGCCTTTGCTTCCACCCACTTCGACACATAATCAACCGCAAGCAAAATATATGTAAAACCATACGAAGAAGGAAAAGGACCCATAAAATCAATACCCCAAACATCAAAAATTTCAACATTTAGGATAGAAACCTGCGGCATTTGGTCCCTAGCACTAATACCACCCATTCGTTGGCATTTATCACATGTTAAGCAAAAAGTTTTAGCATCTTTAAAAATACTAGGCCAATAAAATCCACATTGTAACACCTTAAGGGCTGTGCGTTGTGTACCAAAGTGCCCTCCACATGCATATGTGTGACAAAAACTCAAAATTGAATGACATTCAGAATCGTGCACACAACGACGTATAATCTGATCGGGGCAAAATTTCCATAAGTACGGATCATCCCACACATAAAACCGTGCATCATGCCTAAGTTTATCACGTTGGTGCCTAGTGAACTCACTTGGAATACGTTTTGACACCAAAAAATTAACAATATCGGCATACCAAGGTGCACTAACCTTAATGGACAGCAATTGTTCATCGGGGAATGTCTCCAAAATCGGCACCAACTCCTCATTATGCACCATTCGGCTTAGGTGGTCAGCCACCACGTTCTCACTTCCCTTCTTGTCCCGAATCTCTATGTCGAACTCTTGAAGTAATAATATCCATCGAATTAGCCGTGGCTTGGCTTCCTTTTTGGTGAGCAAGTACTTCAGAGCTGCATGATCAGTGAAAACAATTACTTTAGTTCCAATTAAATATGATCGAAATTTATCTAAAGCAAAGACAACGGCAAGAAGTTCTTTTTCCGTAGTGGAGTAGTTCAATTGTGCATCGTTCAACGTCCGTGAGGCGTAGTAAATGACATGCGGCCTCTTGTCCTTTCTTTGTCCTAAAACAGCTCCTAGAGCATAGTCGGACGCATCACACATGAGCTCGAAAGGTAGACTCCAATCCGGTGGAACAATGATGGGTGCCGTGGTCAACAACTCCTTGAGTTGGTTGAATGATGCCATGCACTCCTTGGTGAATTCAAACGCCACTTCTTTTTGTAGGAGTCGGCAAAGAGGTTGTGCTATCTTCGAGAAATCTTTAATAAACCTACGATAAAATCCTGCATGGCCAAGAAACGAACGAACCTCTCTAACCGAAGTCGGAGAGGGTAAGTGACGTACAAGATCTATTTTCGCCTTATCAACCTCAATACCCTTTTCAGAGATTATATGACCTAAAACGATACCTTGTTTAACCATAAAATGACACTTTTCCCAATTAAGTACAAGGTTAGTTTCCACACAACGTTTTAGGATCACACTTAGATTATGCAAACAACTATCAAACGAATCACCAAATACGCTAAAATCATCCATAAACACTTCAATTATCTTTTCTACATGATCAGAAAATATGCTCATCATACATCTTTGAAATGTAGCAGGTGCATTACATAAACCAAAAGGCATGCGACGATATGCAAACGTACCAAACGGGCATGTAAAAGTGGTTTTTTCTTGGTCCTCGGGTGAAATGACAATTTGATTATAACCAGAATAACCATCAAGAAAACAATAAAAAGCATAACCCGCTAACCTCTCGAGCATTTGGTCAATGAACGGCAATGGGAAGTGGTCCTTCCTCGTGGTGGTGTTTAGCTTCCTATAGTCAATGCACACCCTCCAACCGGTTTGAATCCGTTGAGGGACAAGCTCATTCTCAGCATTAGCTACCACCGTCACTCCTGATTTCTTTGGTACGCATTGAACCGGCGAAACCCACCTACTATCCGAGATTGGATAGATAACCCCACAATCTAGAAGTTTTATGATCTCCTTTTTCACTACTTCCATCATCGGAGGGTTAAGACGGCGTTGAGCCTCTCTAGTTGGTTTGGCCCCCTCCTCAAGAAATATGTGATGCATACAAGTCGTAGGGCTTATACCTTTAATATCGGCCAATGTCCAACCTAGGGCAGATTTGAACTCCTTCAAAACTCGAAGCAACTTCTCCTCCTCTTGTGCCGTGAGGGAGGAGGAAATAATGGCAGGTAGTGTTTCATTTTCTCCCAAGAAAATGTACTTCAGATGGCTTGGCAAAGGCTTGAGTTCAAGGATAGGTGCCTGAATTGTAGATGGAAGCAATTTGTTAGTCGAAATGGGAATGGACTCACGGTTAGTATACTTACCATCAAGCTTAGGTAAGGACTCAAGGGCAGCCACAACTTCAAGTAATTCCTCACTAGGGGGCACGGCATGGGATGAACCATGTATGCCGTGAGCATGCATGCAATCAGCCCCCTTTGTTTTGAGTTCCATGCCTCGTGTAATGACTTTTTCAAGCGCATCGTCATTTAAATCATCGAGATATCCCTGCGCCAAAGAGTCAATTATATCAATAGAAAAGCATGAATGGTCATCACTAGGGTATTTAATGGAATCAGAAAGATTAAAATTAACAACTTCCCCATCGAATTCCATAGACAAAGTTCCACTATACACGTCAATCTTCGTCCGGGCCGTCTTCATGAATGGCCTTCCAAGTAGAATGGGCAGTGAAGGAGCATGGTCCGATTCATCCATTTCGAGGACATAGAAATCCGCTGGGAAAACTAAATGATTAACCTGCACAAGCACATCTTCCAAAACTCCCTTTGGATAGGCGTTAGATCTATCGGCCAATTGTATTATTACCCCATCATTTTTCAATGCTCCTAAGTTCATAGATGCATAAATGGAATATGGCATAACATTTATAGAAGCACCTAAGTCAAGCATGGCAGACTCAAATCTAGTATTCCCAATAACACAAGGAATGGTAAAGCTACCTGGATCTTTACATTTGGGAGGTAATTTGCGTTGCAAGATGGCGGACACATTCTCACCTACCTTGACCACTTCCTTGGTTGCCATCCTCTTCCTCGTGGTACACAACTCCTTCAAGAACTTAGCATACCTCGGAACTTGCTTGATTGCATCTAACAAAGGTATGTTAACTTGAACTTTCCTAAAGGTTTCAAGGATATCCTTTTCGGCCTCTTCTTTCTTCGTTTGCATGAACCTACTAGGAAAAGGCACATTTGAAGGGAAAACATTAGTATGAACTGAATTGGACACATTCTTACCTTTGTGGGACGAATTGAGCAGATTTGGGACATTAGGGACTTGCGGCAAAGGTGGAACCACCTTTGCCGTGGGCTGCTTTGATGCCTCCTCTTCCATTTCCAAAAGTTCATCCTCATTATGACCTGTTTTTGGTGTAGAACCTGCCCCAACTTCCTTACCACTTCTTAAGGTGATAGCTTTGGCACTTTCGAAACCTCCCTTCGGATTTGGAATGGTGGAACTAGGGAGTTGTCCGGGATCTCGAAACTTACCTACAAACTCGGCAATCTGCCCAATTTGTTTCTCAAGTTGATCCACCCTTTTATCTTGGTTTTGCATAGCCTTTGCTTGATCTTCCTGCTCATTAGACAACTTAGTTAGTATCTTAAGAAGTGCATCATTGTCAAGAGACGTACCTGAGGCACTTGGGCCGGATTGGGCTTGATTTTGGGGTGGGCCGTAGGTTTTGGGAAAGAATCCCGGGGGTTGTTGCCTAAAGCCTCCTTGGTTCTGAGGTTGCTGAGGCTCCCTTCCCTTGAAATTTGGGTGATCTCTCCAACCGGGATTATATGTGTTTGAATATGGATCGTTCCTTGGTTGGTTTTGCCCTTGAAACCCAATTGCATGAGCGCTTTCCCATCCACCATTTTCAATCAACTGTGGACATTTTTCAGAGACATGTCCTTGGATGGAACATACGCCACATACAATTGGTCCTTGCATCTTCATGCCCTCGGCCATCTGAGACACAAGAGAAGTAAGATTAGCCAATTGTGAATGAAGATCAGGAGTCGAACTTACCTCATGTACTTGGTGCCGTGGGGGTCCTCTTTGGCCTACACCTTCGTACTGTTGAGCGTTCAACGCTCTATTAGCAATCAAGACCTTGGCAGCCATGGGTGTCTTGTCCACCAATGCTCCCCCCGCCGAAGCATCAAGCATTTGACGTTCTAGAGGTAGGAGACCCTCGTAGAAGTATTGCAACAGTAACTCCTCCTTCATCTGATGCTGTGGACAAGAAGCAACAAGTGATTTAAATCGTTCATAATATGTAGGAAAAGACTCACCTTCTTCTTGCTGAATTCCGCTTATCTTTTTGCGGAGGAGGATGATGCGAGAAGTTGGAAAGAACTTCTCCAAGAACGCTCTCTTCATACTTTCCCACGATGTGACAGTTCCGGGAGCTAACTCATATAACCAATCCTTGGCTTTATCCATCAAAGAGAATGGAAAAGCCTTCATCTTCAAGATATTTCCGTCAACATTGACGGGAGTCATACTAGAGCAAACTACTTCAAATTCTTTCAAATGTTTGTTAGGATCTTCCATGGACAAGCCATGGTATTTAGGAATATGATGAAGTAAACTTGACTTTAATTCAAACTCATCTGTCTTACCTTGGGCAGCCATGGGGTATTGAATGCACAAGGGCGCGGCATTATCCAAACCCGAGGCGGAAAGCTCCTTGAGTGTACGATTGTCCATGGCCATGCCTTGGACTTCTTCAAATATCCCTGCCGTGGCTTCCTCCTCCTCTTCTTGTACGTTTCCTTCAAGGTCAGATTCAGAACTGGGTGGATGATGTGCTTGCTGGTTTCTAACTCTTCTCAACTTCCTCTCAAAATCGTCGTCAAACTCCAAGATGTTTGCACGAATCGGTTGAGAGCTTCTAGTCATACATTAGTACCTAAGAAACAAGAAACAAAATTAGGTCAGAAACTTAAACAAAGTCAGAAACAAAGTGAAATAAAAGAAACAAAAACAATCCAAGGGATTAGCAAATTTGCTAATCCCCGGCAACGGCGCCAAAAATTTGATGCGAAATAGATTAAGCACACAAATTAAACCCTCTTTTTGTCAAATTGTAGCAAAGATGTAAGTAGGGATCGTTCTAGACCGGGGATTAGGAGGGATTGCTAAACGCTTGGAAACTGACTTAAACACTCAAAAACAAAGTTAAAAACACTAAACTAGACTCAAAGAATGCAAAACTAAAAGTTAAAACACTTAAACAAACCTAAAACTTAAAACAGCAACTAGAAGGCTCAAAACTGCCTAAAAACCACTTTCTGGGCAGTTTTGAGCACTTACACTAATCTGGACGAAATTGGTTGAAAACTTGAATCAAAACACCTAGAAACACAAATCAAAACACTTTCTAACTAATCTAAGACTTCAAAATAAAGGGGGAATAGTTTTGGACAGAAATTGAAAACAAAACAGAAACTTTAATTAACACAGATTGTAAAAACGATTTTGGTGAAAAGGATGGATAAAAGGCTAGTTAGGAGGTTCTTCTCCACACATGTCACACTTGCAAACAAAACGATTTTCAGTTGTTCTTCCGATAAACTATGAATACTCAACGCCCCAAGTTAACCGTGAATTGCACTAATTAACCCTCAGTTTTTCCAGAATTTATCAAGTTGGATGATTGCATACGACAACTCAAAACATTCCCTACAAGTTCCCTACATGAATTGCATAATAGAGATACAAGCAAGAATCATTACGTTTTATGAAAAACATAAGCATTGACGAAGCATTTGTTACTATGAATTGCATGAAACTTATGCTAAGAATTCATTCAACGCGATCGTTTTCAAGCGATCTTCACTACTTGTGATTATAAGATTATAACTATTAGGTGAAACTCCCTCATAATCTAGCATCATATTCATGCATGAAAACTAAGCGTGCACTCTCAATCAACATACATAAATAAGTATCAATCAAATAGATGAACGAATTGAATCCACAACTTATGAAATAACAACTGAATGTAATCGAATCAAATTGCAAGCATGTACATGGTTTCGAATCACCCCCCAACTAAGGGGGTTTAGTTCCTCATACTCACAACACAAAGTTTATTGAATTGAAACATCGAAGACATAAGAAAGATTACACCTAAAATGCCAAGGAAGTCCACTTTGAAATCTGCACAGAAAGCTCCTCTTTCTTCTTCTCCTTGCTGCGGCAGTGAGGGTTAGGGGGTTTTTGGATGAGGGAGAATGGTGGAAAACTATCTAGGATAGGTGTAGGGCACGGCTAGGAAGGTTTGGGGTCAGAAAATATGGAGTTGGGTGAAGGTTGGGCTCGGCAAAGGTGAGGGACAGGTTCTGGCGTGAATGGAGTTTCTGTATGTGTTTTTGGTTTTTTAGAATGGAGTTAGGATGGTAGGGTGGTGCGGCAAGGTGTGGGAAAGAGTTATGGAGGTGTGGAATGGTGTCTAAAGGTGGAGGATGGTGGCTGGAATGGATGAATGGCTGCGGCAAGGAAGGGATTTGGGTGATGGTGGCTGCGGCAAGGTGGGGAAAGGGATATGGTTTTCTGATTTTTATGGAGAGGGAAGAAGATCTGCGGCTAGGGTGGTAAAACACAAATATATAAGCACCTAAAACCCTAATGAAATCAGATTAGACCACAATGGGCTAGGGTTTGTGCGGCACTTAAGTGAACATGGGCTAGGGTTTAACATGGCAGATTTTAGATGATTAGGCCCTAGGGTTCGGCATGGGTTGAAGGTCCACAAGCAAATTTTTGGGTTTAGGTCATCTAAAAGCCCAACGCCAAGAATAGAAACTCTCGAAAATGGAAACCTCCAAGAATAGAAACTTCCAACTTTTAGAAACTTTGGTTGCCAATTCCGATTTAGGAAAGATCGACCCAAAATGGAAACTTTTAGGCTTAGCTTTCCTACTTCAAGTAGGAAACCTCAAATCTTCAATTCTTCAATTCCATCCCAACCTTGCGTTCCAAGCATGTCCTTTTCAATTCAAGCTCACTTTTTGCTCCAAAAGCTCCCAATTGCATCATTTCATGTAATACGTCCGCTAAACCTGAAAACACAAGAAAGTAGCTTAAAAGACTATTTTAACAAAGAAAACATACAAAAGTGCATAAGAACTAGCTAACTAAGGCGCATAAATATGCTCCTATCAGATACCAAGCAAGGAAACGTTGGCCCTTAAGGCCCCTTTTGTCAAGTATAATGGTGGGTATAATTTTAGGCATGTCGTTCACTACATAACATAACAGAAATCGTATTAGATTGTTGTATAAAACTATTTGATTGGGTCTTTGAATCAAATAGTACCACCCACTATTTTTGGCAAATTCCACATCCCTCAATAGAATTCGAGAGTTATATTGAACTCTTAGCGGGTTATGGGAGACTCACCATTACCAAGCCCACCTCAGAATTATATCATGTTGGTTAGCAAAAATAATGATGAGAGAATAACGCATTATTCATTTGCAACAACCTCTTGCAATTACCCATCTAGTTTGGCCTCTAGAGAATGTTTGCCTCAGAATTATATCATGTTGGCACCATTGCACTTAGTTAAGTCATTCCCACCATGCTTAGTTTATGCAGAGGTTCAAGCACAACCTCAGAATTATATCATGTTGGTCATACTCGTTGTCTACACTCACCTCATCATATGTTTATGGACTCCTCCTGGATGTAAGCACATACTTTGTCCTTCCCCATTATAGGGTGAAGCCGGTGCATGAGTCACAAACGATTGGAGCCCACCACGGTGGAAGGCCTACGAAGAGATGTTCAAAACATCTCTCGCTTATCAACTTAATATCCGGTTTTTGAGGGAGTAGTTTTGGGCTACATCAAAACATTTTAATCATATTAAAAGAACTTGGTCCTATCACAACCATTGGTCCAAGTTAATATGAATTAGTAGTTTATAATACTCCCACTATTTCGAAGAAACAAGCGAGACTATATAGAACTACTAACGAATGCATTGCATCCTCATATGGACTATATAGTCATATTAGGTTTAAAGATGATTATGAACCGTTCAATTTGATCCAACACGAGCCTTGTGTTGGACCTTGGGTCTTAGGTAGGTAGTTGTTGATTTTAGTTACGCGTTTAATCCAATTAAACCGTTATTTCCTATTGGGCATTGGACCCAACTATTCCATTTTGCATGCATATAAACAAAAAGGAATACATGAAATAATAAGAAGGGATTATGCCCTTTTACAACATAAATCAAATGATGGACTTATGTCCATTTACAACAACTTGAATTAATCAAATTACATTCAAATCTATTCTACTAAAACCCAAACATTCATAATGTTAATCGGCCAATCACATAGCTCAATTATAGTGGCCTTTGGTTCATAATCACCCTTTTCTTAATCAATCAAATTAACTAAGAAAACAACTTTAAACAATTGGTTTTTGGATCCATAGAATTGATTTAAATGGAACTAAATGAAATGAAAATCCAATTCTCATTTAAAGAGACAAAACAATTTTGTTCTCATCCTTTTGGGCCAAAAGGAAACTATGACCACAACATTTGGGCCACAACGTAAAAACATAAACTTTTTGGGCTAAAATGCAAATACACAAAAGTATCTAAAACATTATGTAATTGCACAAAAGGCCCCAAAAATAACCCCACTTGGGGTGGCCGGCCATTTGGGAAAAATTTGAAAAAAAAATCTAAAAAATTTTGCTAGTGGTTTTTGGTGGGTGAGGAAAAGGATGAAAATGATGATTTGTTTGAAAAAATAAAGTCTATGACTAATTATGACAAATATTAAAATCATTTCATCACATCTCACCAATAACCTCAATCATCAAAATTTAAACCAAAACTTTATGAAAAACATAAAACTTTTGAATCAAAACTTCAAAACTTTATGTTCTTGGCAAGAACTTCAAGAACATTGAAGAACACTCATGAAAACTCATAATAGCTCCATGAATGTTTTCACTTACCAAAACTCAAATTTTCACCATTCAAAAGAGGGCTAACATCCTAGGGTACTTAGGGGTTCCAAAAGTCACTTTAAAACCATTTTAACAAGACAAACATGAACCCAAAAAATCACCCTTTGGATTTGGCCGAATTTCCCAAAACACATGGCACCAAATTTTAGTTCCAATATTCATGCTTAAATGAAATACATCTACAACATTTGAGATGCTAAATTTTCTAGCAAAATTTATAAATTCAAAAGCAAGAACAAAGCTTGTAACATTTACAACATTTAAATCACAAAATATGAAAGTCACAAAACCCAAAAGGATTCACCGTAAACTAGGCCTAGGCTCTAATACCACTTGAAGGAAAAATTTTGTCCTAGCTAAGAACAAGTATGAACATTTGAATACATATGCATACTATTAACTCATTAATATAGGCATGCATCCAAAAAACAATTCAATAAAACCCATGACTTTCAAAGCCTAGTATATGGTGAACCAAAATAAACTCTTTAACAACATTAAAGAGAAAGAAGAATTTAGTGATTCTTTACCCTTGAAGCTCATCCTTGTTTACACAAGGGATTCACCCAAGTGGAGGGCCTTCAAGTCACCTCCAAGCTCCTTGAATCCTTCTTGTGTTTTCCTCCCTTTAGTGCTCATTTGATGATTTGAGGAAAAAGGATTTGTTCTCCAAAACACCAAAAGCTTGATGTCTCTAAGTCTCTTCACCAAGGTTGTATCTTGTGAAGATGATATGGATGATTAAAAGAAGAAGAGATTGCTAGATGTTTCTTCCTTTAATGGCCGGCCTCTTGGAAGAAAATGGAGAACATGTTTTCACCCAATTTCAACTTACCAAACCCTAAAGCTATAAAGTTGAATTTATACTTCATTTCTTTGGTGAGTGGCAAGCTTGCAATTAAGCAAACTTTGCCCATCCAACCCTAATGGCCGGCCTCCTTGGTGTTATTGGGCTATTTGCCCATTTTGTTTTAGTTGTCATACAACTTAAACATAATGGGCCTTTTGGACCAAAACGCTTTTGGGCTCCGAAACCCAAAACCAACATATAAGCCCAATACGAACCTTTCGTATAATTAATTAACTAATTAATTAATCTTGACCATTCTTCAATTAAACCATTTAATTGCTTATCCATTTCATTTGATTTCTTCACATACATCCTTACTCGGTGTACGATCCATTAGGTTCTAATTAGCGAGGCAGTGGGCGATGTTACTCTTAACTATCGATCATGAATTGAAACCACATTTCAATTCTCCCTTTCATTGATTAGTGTTTGCTAACCATTAGGGCTTCCACAAACCATGGTTGACGCCTAGCAGCATGTCATGGTTACCCAAGCTAAGTAGAATTGGTTGGAGAACCTATCCAGTTACAACTACAATGCAATACGGTCCTTCTCTAATACAATACTCTTAATCACATTGTTTAAGTGATAGTTTGTTTCATGTCTACTATCCAATGTGATACTTTCTTATATGATTCCCTTGAATATGATTTGGAACATCCTTCCTTTAGTCATATTCATTTGCTTTGGCCAAAGACTTTAGAATCATATCTTAGAGTATTCTCCCTCCACCATGGAAGGTTAGAGATCCCTTGTTGTACATTCATATGCCTACATGACTAGATAGCTTGACCCCAACAATGCCGTGGACACTCCGAGGGAATGCCATTGACAGGATCAAAGATCAAGGACCTAACCATTAGACATCTATGATGCCTCAGGTCAAATGACTACTTTGCATATTGCAACCTTAGAGTTCTTACATGACATGTATGTTCGAACTCTGATTTGATCGTAGTTCAGTGTACTCGATTACTCTTTCGAGCACCTATGTGTCTGTCTTAGTGTCCAACACCAAATCACTTGAGACTAGTCATACTCACGCTTGAGTCAACATAACACATACTAACCTTAGCGGATTGTCAATGCCCAATTGGCAATCCTATGGCTAGGAACGTTTTAGGAATGAACATAAGAGAAAGGTCTCGATAATCTAACTCACTTAGATCACTTATCTCTTAGAACAAATACATTCCTTGGATTCACTTATTGCTTAAACACATGATACAATAAACAGTGATTAACAATAAGATTTGCCCTCCATTAAACATATAAAAGTTTAACATAATAAGTATTCCAAAAAGCTATTACATCAAATGAGTGGCTTTGTGGGCATACTTCCAACAGTCCGTACCTTCGAGGGTGAGAGAGAGAGGAAGTCGAAGGGGAGGAGAGAGAGACACGGGGGAAAGAGAGAGGGATGAGGTGTATGTGTGTGGTCCAACCACAATCCAAAATCTATTTCTTACCACACAAAACACAAACCAAAATTTAATCTACATAAATATAATTTCCAAAAGTTTATGAAATGTGTGCATTTAGTCCAAAATATATCACACACACACATACCTTAGTCACGTTAAGGTCATTTCCGTCATTTCACATTCCCGATATAGAAATCCCGGGACGCGCTGTGACAATATTAATGAATAATAATCCAATTTGATAATAAAACCTAATATTAATGAATAATAATCCAATTTGATAAAAAAATAATCCTAATATAAAACATGGTGATGAATAATAATCCAATTTGATAATAATCCAATTTAATGAATAATAATCCAATTTGATAAAAAAAACCTAATATTAATGAAAAATAATCCAATTTGATAATAAAACCTAATATTAATGAATAATAATCCAATTTGATAATAATCCAATTTAATGAATAATCCAATTTAATGAATAATAATCCAATTTAATGAATAATCCAATTTAATGAATAATAATCCAATTTAATAATAAAAAAAACCTAATATTAATGAATAATAATCCAATTTGATAATAAAACCTAATATTAATAAAATAATAAATAACATTAAACATATTAAAATTATCCTAGGGAATAATTATACAACATTATTTAATTACTTAAAAAAATTAACATGTAATTGTTAACATTACTTAATTACTTTCAAAAAGTAACATGCAAGTATTAATTACTTAAAAAAATTAACATACGAGTCCACACAAATTTATTTGTTGTTGTATAAATTAGAATAATATAAATATAAGTTTGTAAACTTACCTTAAATATGGAACCCTTTGTGTTCAAGCTTTGGAATGGATCTGGAATGGCTTTGAAAGGGGTAAACGAAGAAGAAGAAACGAAAATCCTTTGAATGGCTCTGATACTCCACCTTTAAGAATGTGAAAGAATAGAATAATTATACAACATTACTTAATTACTTAAAAAAATTAACATGTAATTGTTAACATTACTTAATTACTTACAAAACTTAACATGCAAGTATTAATTACTTAAAAAAATTAACATACGAGTCCACACAAATTTATTTGTTGTTGTATAAATTACAATAATATAAATATAAGTTTGTAAACTTACCTTAAATATGGAACCCTTTGCGTTCAAGCTTTGGAATGGATGTGGAATGGCTTCGAAATTGGTAAGGGAAGAAGAAGAAACGAAAATGCTCTGAATGCCTCTGATACTCCACCTCTGATAAGGTGAAAGAATATAACAGACAATGGTACACTGTTTTGCATGTGAAAGAATATCACGGACTCACAGTGGGCCACTGTCAGTGGCACACGGTTTCATTATGAAAGCACTATTATTTGTTGTCCATGGTCTGAAATTGCAAAAAGTTATTGACATACTGTAAAATCAGTCAGGTGAGTCAGATGAGATGACCCAACCACACACACACACAAACATGCCACCACACACACACACAACACACGCACACTCACCTCACACGCATACAGTCTCTCTCTCAGTCTCTCGAACCTTCTCTCTTCTCTGACTCTGAGCTCCCTTCTCCCCCTTCTCCATTCTCCCACACACACAGATCTCTCACTCCCACACACACAGATATCACACACACACGCACAGAGACCCAAGGTCTCTCGATCCTTCTCCCACACACACGCATAGAGACCCACATCGGCTTCTGCTTCTCCCTCGTCGCCGCCGTCTCTCTCCTTTCTCTCTGCACCGAGGGTCCGAGACCCACATACACACATGCACACCCATCATCATCATCAGCAACCTCGTCTTTCTCCCTCTCATTCTCGTCTCTGCAACTTGGCGAACGCAGGAACTCCGGCGAGTTTCTTGAATGTCTCCGGTTAGGTAAGCTTCGGGTTTGCCTCTTTCTGTTCTAGATTGAACCTTATATGTGAAATTTAAGTTCAAAATCGTGTTTTTGCAAGGTTTTTTGGACGAAATCGGCTCAGGAATAGGCACACCCATCTCCGGCGAGGCCGTGGGTGTCGACAAACTTTCCGAACACCTCCGATCGTTTCACAGCAAACGAAATATATAAAAACGTTCATCTCGTCTTCTATTTCATTTTCATACCTAGATCGGAGTCTAGGGTCCTGTTTTACAGTCGGCCGGAGCTGTAGAAGCTCCGGCGTTCTTCTCTGAGTAGCCCAGTTCCGATATTATCGATAATTTCGAAAATATCGCGAGATTATCGATATATTATCACGAAAACCATTTGGATAGTTAAAAAAATATCGGTTCCCGTAAAAACCGATAATATCGGCGATTTTGTACCATGCCGGGGACTAATGATCAAATTAGAACAATAATAAAAGTACAAAAAAATTGATGGACTGGTTTGTAAATAAATATAAATTTATATAGAGAGAGAGCGTCGTGGAGGCAGCGTGTTGAGAACAAGGCGTGCTTTCCGCTGCGAAATAAAAAGTGAGAGAGAGAGAGAGAATTCACGGCGATTTGGCCGAAGAAGCAAGAGTCTGAAGGCATCTGGCATTTGAATTTGTTTCATACGGCGGAGAAGTTTGTGGTTACTCGCTTACTGTTTCATCGATACATTCGTCGCTAAAACACGCACAGAATCTCTGAGATTTTTCTTTCCCTTTAAAGGACAACAAGAGTTGCTTCCCTCTGTCTCGACGAAATCAGAGCGATGGAGTGGACTGCTTGCCTCGGCGAATATGAGAAGCTTGTCTTCCGGATGAACACTCCCAGGTACTTACATCATTTCTTCAAACATTGGGTTTTTCTGGGTTTTATTCTATGTTTCCGGTCCATCGCCACTGTGATCTCCAATTTTCTCGAGAAAATTTTCACCACTCATTCAACATTTTGGGTCTTTTGGTTTCTGGGTTTGGATGTTTTTATCCTTTTTTTTTTTGGGTATTATGGATTTTCTGGCTTTCAAAAATTTTCATTACAGCTGTGATCTCGAATTTTCTCGAGAGAATTTTCAACGATCCAAATCTCTTCTCGATTTTTCCCATCTGACCCATTTTTCACTCCACATTTATTTTCTCTCCTAAATTCCATGGTTTTATTTTAATATTTTTTTATTTTCTCTCCTAAATTCCATGGTTTTATTTTAATATTTTTTTTGAATTTTCTGGGTTTTTCTTACAATTTCTCGTACATACTTGATGCTTCCTCACTTTGAAATTTAAAAACTCGGGGAAATAAAAATAGAAAACAATTAAATGAAAAAGGTATGGCGGTGGTGCTTCTCTGACTTGACCATTTTTCACGCTTTCGGTTTGTAGGGTCGTGATCGACAATGCCGTCTGCTCCACTGCGACTTTAGTCAAGGTTTGCTTCTCCGAAAAACCATAATTTTGTAATTTCTTCCTTCCAAAAACCCCAAAAGAAGGTTTGAATTCTTCCACAAAGTTTGACTAATGGGGTTTTTTTTGTTTTTGGGTCCGCAGGTTGACAGTGCGAGAAGGCATGGAATTCTTCTGGAGGCTGTTCAGGTCCTCACGGATCTTAACCTCTCCATTAAAAAAGCTTACATTTCTTCTGATGGTCGCTGGTTCATGGATGGTACGAATATCTTCAATTTTTTCCTTTTCGTTTTTTGGTATTTATTTTTGAATTATTTTTCTTAATATGGTTTCTGTTTTTACTGCAGTTTTTCATGTAACTGATCAGAACGGGAATAAATTAACAGACGAGAGCGTTATTAACTATATTGAGCAGGTTAATAAATCATTCATTTAATTCTAGTTTAATCCCCTTTTTTTACCAGTGAGATTCATTTTCAATTGAAACTGAAATTGTTTAATTTCTTGTGTTTGGCAGTCACTTGGGACAATTCATTTTGGTTCATCCAACTGTAGTAACGGTCTTACGGCCCTTGAGCTCACCGGGACAGACCGAGTAGGCCTTCTTTCCGAGGTGTTTGCGGTGCTAGCTGACCTGCAATGCAATGTGGTTGAGTCCAAGGTGTGGACGCACAATGGCCGAATTGCTTCATTGATTTATGTTAAGGATTGTGATTCTGGTTGCCCGATTGAGGACTCACAGAAAATTGATAGGATTGAAGCGCGGTTAAGGAATGTCCTTAAAGGGGACAATGATATTCGAAGTGCGAAAACCTCTGTTTCAATGGCAGTTACACACACTGAAAGAAGACTGCATCAAATGATGTTTGTAGATCGCGATTATGACAGAAAGCCCGTTTTACAGCATTGCACCAATTCTCCGGTCATATCGGTGCAGAATTGGGCTGAAAGGGGTTATTCCATAGTGAATATTCAGTGCAAAGATAGGGCAAAGCTTTTGTTCGATGTTGTTTGCACGTTGACAGACATGGACTACGTGGTTTTTCATGCCACTATTAATACATCAGGGGACAGAGGATACATGGTATGCACTTATTTTCCTAATAATCTGGTTTATTGCATGTGTGTTATTATTATATTGAAGCATGAGATTGCTTGTGTTTTGTGGTTGAATTATGTTTCAGGAATTTTACATTAGGCACACTGATGGAACCCCAATTAGCTCTGAACCCGAACAACAGCGTGTAATCCAATGCTTACAAGCCGCAGTTCAAAGAAGAGCATCTGAGGTATTGCTCATTTTTCAGTTCCTCTTCAATCAAATTGTTTATCATGTCATTTTGTTATTGTTCCATGATGTTGCAAATGCATTAGTTAAATTGGGTTTTGTTGTATTTCAGGGTGTGAGGCTAGAACTATGCACCGAGGATAGACAAGGTCTTCTAGCTTATGTTACAAGGACATTCCGCGAGAACGGTCTAAACGTGACAAGGGCTGAGATATCCACGACAACGGACAAGGCGCTAAACGTATTCTACGTGACGGATGCAATGGGAAACCTTGCAGATGCGAAAACCATAGAATCAGTGAGACAGAAAATCGGGTTGAGTAACTTGAAAGTGAAGGAACTTCCATTGATTTACCATCAAAAGAGGGAAAGGGAGGAGCAGCAAGGAGTTGGTGGGGCAGTTTTGTTATCACTTGGGAGCCTAGTGAGAAGGAATCTGTACAATTTGGGGCTCATCAGATCTCATTCTTGAGGAGGAAGTTTCCAATTTGGTGGGTAGAAGTTTTTATCATGTTACTCTTTGCTTCAGGCTTGAGGAGGAAGTTTCCAATTTGGTGGGTAGAAGTTTTTATCATGTTACTCTTTGCTTAGGGTTTGGGCATTGTACACAGAGAGAGAGAGAGAGAGAGAGAGAGAGAGAGAGAGGAGTTTGGCGACAGTAGTTGGACATTGTAGGTGGGCTTGGTTTTTTTGTAGTCGGCAGAATTGAAAGGCCGGAGGGGTGGGGCCCACCATTTTAAAATGCATTTGTTTGAATTTTGGAGAGGGAAAAACAAATGACAAAGTAAAAAGAAAAGGCAGTGATAGTGAATTCGTGTTGTGGAAGTGATGTTTTAGAGGAGACAGGGACTTAGAGAGATTAGGTAAAAAAGAAAATTAGAGTTTGGGGAATATACAGCAAAACAAGGCACCAAACATTTGTACAGAAGACTGTTTGTTAAGTATTTAGCTTTTTAATGGTTGACTTGATTTTTTGAATGAAACATTACTTTATCTTTAGTGTTTAATATTAGTGTAGGCTAGGAGGCCTTTTTGTTTTCACATTGTTTGGAATGGTGGAAGAATCTAATCCCCCTTTTGATTAGTATGATGAAATGAGCACATGAAGCCCCGTCTAAACAGGACTAACCATAATAGCCTTTTTAACCGTGTTTGAAATTTCCTTGATATTTCCGTGAAAGTATCTTAAAAATCTGAAAAAGATATGAAAATAGGAGCTGGAGTTTAACCTCATATCGAAGAAACTCTTAAGTTTAGGTTAAAATCGACATATTTTTTTTTATATTTCTGACTTATCAATTCAATATCGAAGAAACTTTAATATTTGTTCAAACTAGTGTTAGACATTTCCAAAAGTTTCATTTCTAATTTTTATATTTTTCATCAAAAACAACCGATATCAATATTAGATATATCTGTCGATATTTTTACAAATTTGTACATCAATATTTCTATGAATACCGATAGTTTAACATTGTTGATAATATCCAACTTTCAAATAATTGCTATGTACAAATGTGCGGCTGATAGCTATTTAGACAAGTCAATCAAGGTAATGTGGTTTTCTTTGTCCCTTAAATCTAAACTCACTTATTAAAATTGGACTAATTTAGAGTGTACGTCGTATCATAAAAGTTCATATTCCATGTGTTATTTTATCAACTGATCAAAATTGGTATAAAAATGCCACTAATTTTGGCCACATATAAATAGTTGCATGGCAAAAATTTTATGAAGGGTGAAGAACAATTCAAACACAACAGACACTTATAGTCATCGTATTGTTAATGGACAAGATGGATATATAGTCATCGTATTGTTAATGGACCCGGTTTGTCTGCCCTCCCACTTCTCATAGGACCCATACACTCTCATCTCTTCTTATTTTGTGCGATCACGGTTAAGCCACGTCAACATTTTATATTGATTTTTTTTATAGAAATAATAAGAAAAAAATAATAGTAATATAAAATATTAACGTAGTTTAACCGTGACCGCATAAATAAGAGAGGATGAGAATGTATGTAAAGTGGGAGAGCAAAGAAGTCAGGTCCATTGTTAATATCTTTAGCGTGTCTTCACTCTTTTCACACGCGCAAAAATAAAAAACGTGATTAGTCTTTTTATTTGATAATTTCAAATTAATTAAATTAGTAATTCCAAGGAGCTTTGGTTCCAATGGACCAATAGGTATTAAACAAAAAATAAGCTAATTATTATTAGAGATAATATTTATCAACTAGTTGAGAGACAAATTGGATATGAAGGTAGTCAAGAAAGAAAAAGAGAAGAAATTAAAACGATTAAATAATTAATTAATTAAGTGCTAATCGTGGTTTATGTCTCCAAGGCAAACACCACGACTCCCGACAATTAATCGAACAATCTGCTAGTACCAGCTTTGTCTCCATCTTGCCTCTCTTGGGAAGTTCTAAATTACTTCTTTAAACGTATGGATAATACTCGGGTCCTCACCGGGGGGGGGGAGGACCCAATATACTGAAATTACCTTTGGTCCAATCAAATAAAGCCATGTGTCATTTAAAGCTCCTAAACCTATAACCAAACAACAATTCTAAGATTGCTTCTGTAACCAAATAACCAGTCTCTGTCCTCTGTCCTCCTCAGGCCATGCCGCAGATCCCATTGCATCAAATCCAAGGAAGAAAATATCGGTAATATCGGAAATATCGGTAGTCCGAAAACACGGAAATATTGATGGAAATATCGGGATAATATCGATATCGATAAAAATTACATGGAAACCACGGAAATTGTAAGAAAAACTTGGAAATTTTTATTGAAACTTTGCAGGATGTTTATTTAGTCAATTATCTATTAGTTTATCACAAAAAATTAGAATGAAATGCATTGCATGATGAATTTAACTGATTTAAGTTGATTATATAGCGAGCTGTCAAATATTGTGAGTGTAGAAAATATGTAGTAATTAATGAAAGAAGTTTAAACACACCATAATCATTTATATATAATGAATTAGTACAATATTTTACACTTTATACATTGCATGGTAAGATACATGAGTGACTAAGTACCACATAGAGTTCCTATGAGGTTCAAAATTTTCACTATCTTCATCATCTCTATGTGTAGAGTAAGTGTATTGTGAAGAGTAGTCAGCAACCATGACAATGACTTTCAAGAACCGAAACCCAAAAGTCAATAGGAAACCGAATACTTCGGTATTTTTCGGGATTTCGGGATTACCAAACAAATGGGATTTGGAAACCAATCCCATATCGAAAATTTCGGTATTTTTCGGGATGGTTTTGGTTTGGGACTTTTTCGGTTTGGTTTGGGATTTTTGAGAATTTTTTCCAACCATACATGTAAGTGACCAAATAAAAAATAGAAAAATTAAAAACCACATGCCATTGACTAAGTAATTAATTGACACAATTTAAAATATAATACCACAAAAAATTTGGAATATGTGCAAATTTGTTTCTTGCAAAAAGAATTCAAAACAAAACCATATATATAAATAGTTTAGCATGTTTTCACAAAAACGTAAGTGGTATAGTGGTCAAGGTGCTGAAGGAGTTAGATGGGAGGAGTTCGAATCCCTTTATGTGCATGTTTGAGACTTTTCAGAAATTTTCAAATATTTTTAGGTTCATCTCGCGATATTATCTATAATATCGCGATACTATCGATATTTTCGCGATATTATAGTGATAATTAAAGAAATACTCGCGAAATATCGTTATATGAAAAAAACGACGCCGATATTATCGATATTTTCATCTATGATCAAATCCAACCCAAATTTGTTAGGAATGGTTTTTATTTTTTTGCACCTCTTGTATTTTGAGGGTTTTATTTTAAATAAGAAAGGAGTTTGTTTTGTAAGTGAGTGAGTTAGCTAGTTGTTGAGTTGGCATTTCCCATTGGGATGCTTTAAATGGAGCAATAGCCTCAGTGCTCTCACAACGGTTATTAGGAGAATATACTAAAAACATACCACACGAGTTTTCTGCTCGTCTTCTTCCTTCCTCCAATCCCTTTCTCTATCTCCATTGCTGCAATTGCTTGGTTGATACAGGTTTCTATCATTGGTATCATCCAATTTTCGATCCTGGTTTCCTTCTTTGCATGCCCCGCCCGAATCCAAACACTCGCCTCTCTCTGATGGATGGTCGGATTGCAGCTTTGGAATCTTCGATCGCCGCTCTCTCCGATTCTCTAGGGACAAAATTGGCCTTTTTTCAAACAATTTTGTTGCGAACAAGCGTGTGCTAGAGGCGTCAGAGATGTTCCCTCTGAATCTGACCCTGTTCCGCCAATGATTCTTACCGATCTTCTCGATACCGGTGACATCAACCCCAATCGCACTCATCATCGTAAGCTCCTTGAAGGTGGCGGTTCCAATTTACGTCACCAGTGGCAACCTCGAATTGAGTTTCCCATATTCATTCTTGGCGAAGATCCACTGGCTTGGATTTACAAATCTGAGTAATTCTTTGTGTACTACTCCACCGCTAAGCACCAAAAGGTTGTCACCGTCTCATTCCATTTGGACAAGCAGGCACTCCAGTGGTTCCGTTGGCACGATTGTCTCCAAAGTATTCCTCGCTGGGAGGACTTCACCCGTGCCTTTTGTCGCAAATTTAGCCTCTCTGAGTTTGAAGGTAGTGCAAATGCACTCTTCAAACTGAGATAATAAGGTACCCTCCGTGCCTATATTACTGAGTTTCTAAGATTAGCTAATAGAACTCAAGATTTAGGACCTATTCTTCTTAAGAGTTGTTTTCTGGGAGGATTAAAGCGTGAACTTAAGTATGATGTTAAACTGTTATGCCCTTCTACTGTGCATAAAGTTATCTTTATTGCCTTGCAAATTGACCCGAAATTGGCTGATCTCAAACCTGGGTACCCTAAGTCTCTTCCCCAGGTGCGTGCACCAACCACCAACACTACTCTAAATGTTACCCCTGCTAGAACACCCAATTTTCCTATGAAGCGTCTCTCTCCCGAAGAGATTCAACGCAAACGTGACCATGGAGATTGTTGGTTTTGCGATGAGAAGTGGAGTAGGGGGCATAAGTGTTCTAACAAGTAGCTTTTAATGCTTGATTTGACTCCTTGTGAGTATGTCATTGATGCTCAGTCATTGAAAGAACCTCCTCAACCTTCCCTAGAATTTCAACAGATGGAACTTAATGAATGTGCTTTTTATGGCACTTTCGCTAAGAACAATATGCAAACAATGAAGGTCACTAGGATAGTGAATGGACAAACCATGAAAATCCTTCGGAATTATGGCAATACATATAACTTTGTGGACTCCAAATTGCTCAAACGATTTTCTTGGCACACTCAACCTACCAAACCCTTTAAAGTTATGATTGCAGGTGATGGAAGGGTTAATAGCTCAGGTTGTTGCATGGGGGCTGCTCTATCTGTCAGGGGTTACAATTATTTTATGGACCTATACTCTCTGCCATTGTGTGGGTGTGATATTGTTCTAGGGGTCCATTGGTTGTCATCCATTAGCCCAGTTTTGTGGGATTTCCAACTGTTAATTATGGAATTCTCCAAGAATGGATTCAAGTACAAGCTCCATCACTGTGATACTCATGCTTCCAACAATAATCTTTGCCCTTTAAATTAAACTATATTAGTTTAACATGTGAAATGTCCATAAAGTATCATCATATGATTGGTTTTAAGGCACATTTTCAACAATTTCCCACTTGTACTAGAGCCAATCAACTTGGTCATCAATGATGATACCTCTTCTGTAGTCATTTCAAAAAAGGAAAACTAATGAAAAGGGCTTGAAAATTTTGAGTTTTAATGATAAGGACAAAATAAAGGGTAAAGTGAATAGTACCAGGATTGACTTTTTAGTGTAAAAATGTGGTTTTTCGTTAAAGTGAACAGTACCAGGTGCTTTTCGTTAAAGTTCCCTTTCAAAAATGGCTGAGTAGTAGGCCTAGACAATGGATATCTATATTTTATCCATAGAAGCAACCTTGAGAATAACGACGTCACCATTATACATGATTCTTAATCATGTGGTTTAGCCTCTCATTTGAGTTCGGATCTTGATGAGACCTTGATTCCCTATCTTGAGCTATCGCCCCATTAATGTCATAGTGTCGGTACACTGGAGACACTTTCTGGTTGGAACCAAAAAGAGAGTTCATAAATGAACTTTCCCATCCAAACAACATTGTTGCAAGGTTATGGCAATATATTTTGCATTCACAATGGAACACACTAAAGTCATTACTTTTAATGTTTCCATCCAAATATCTCTTTAGTCATAATAAAAAGATATCTGATTATCTCTTCATTCATAGTGAAGAAACATCCAATGATGGATTAGATTCATAATCTAATACATTTACGCTTCCATTACGTTACTCTAATTCTTCCTCGTTTTTTGAGGAATCTATCCTTTAGTATTTCTTAAATACTTAAGGACTCACTTGACAGTTGCCATGATCCTGGGCTTGCACTGATATCGTCTTGTACCGATCTTGGTACAACTTATATCAACGTTTTTCATACAATATGAAATGCATAAATCACCTTTCTGCGTATACATAAAGGATTATATTTACGCATTATTTCTTTGGGAGTCAAAGGGTACGTTCCCTTTGAGAAGAGCTACCTCCTAGTCTCACTAGAGTTGTTCTTCTGATTGAAGTTTATCATCATATGAGAAACTTCCTAGCATCTTTTGTCTATCATTAGGGCTTCATATAATCCAATTATATCCTGAAATCCATCATTATAGATTTCCATCCCATGTTTATAGACTATGTCTCTCATATACATTATATCGTTATAGAATGTTTAAAGTCATAATTTTAACAAAGAAGTATTCTTTTCATTTCCAAAATTAATATATCATATATGTGTATATATATATTCAAATTTAGGAACATGATTAACTCCCACTAATCTTTTGTAAACCTAGTAAACAAAAGATTCATTTACATCTTTATGAGAAATCAAACGATTTGATCTTTCTCTCATAAGATGCTTATGGCTCCCACTAGCTTGCTAAGATTCATGATGGATGGATCTCTACAACTTACATGCCTTGTGATTCATAGTCTTAATAATGGTTTCGAAAACCCATATAATGTCTAAACATTGAATCACCATTTAGTTGTAGCTAGCAATCTTTGAATTAATTGAAACCAAGACTACGTCAAAGATGGTTTCTTCCAAGTCAACCAATCTCTTTGATTGCAGTCACCTTAAGCTGCCAATTAGCTATTAAAGGTTTCACTATTTCGGGTCAAATGGTACTTTACCATTTCCTTGAGTATATGTCATATGTACACTCAATGTAGTCATAAGGATTTTCATTCTTATTTCTTTCGAATTAAGAGGTGTAATGCAATGACATAGTCATAA
Source organism: Malus sylvestris (assembly GCF_916048215.2). Lineage (NCBI taxonomy): Eukaryota > Viridiplantae > Streptophyta > Magnoliopsida > Rosales > Rosaceae > Malus > Malus sylvestris. The sequence continues at coordinate 14,535,064 of NC_062265.1, read as the reverse complement.
AGTTCAAACCATTCAACTAAGACAATTTATAAATCCTTCTCGACTACCTTGGAGCTTGTGGTGTAGGAACTAGGGTGTTATATTTGTTGATTATCTTGTCTCTCAAAGAACCCATTCTTTGAGTTCTATCTCTCGTTCATTTGCGTTAGGCAAATCATATTGTAGGATTACAATGAACTACCCAACAAAACAACATTTGTTAGTTGGTTTATAGAAGTGATATCCAAAGGTTAATTTAAGGATATCCACAAGATAATTCTTAAACAAATATTGCTTATTAGCACACAACCCCAAATCTTAACACGATTAAGACTTATCTTTCTTTCCAACTACATCCTATGGAGTCATGAAAATTTTGGAAGATCTTCTAATTGACAATCATATTGTCCTAGAAGTATATATCCTATGTATGGGTAATTGATAACATTCAACAAACTAAATCTTATTCAAGTTCGTTCTTCTCCGAATGGAGAAATCCATTATCTTATGATGCTTCTTTCCTTAATATCTTTCAAGGAAACTGTTCTAAAGTGTTACCTTTCCTTGAATCAAATCTAACGAGGTAAATACTTTAGACGTCTTACTCATCAACTTACATTCTTGAATTCTTTGAAACCTTTTGCAAAGTATTCGGACTTGTGTTTATTCAAAATAAACGATAGTCCAACTGAGAGCGATCTTCGGTGAATGTCATACAACATGAGTAGTATTATGTTGTGGACAAGTGCCACTAACATCTAAGTGAATTAACCTCAACAACTTTGTAATTATACAGATGTCTTCGAAAGATAAGAAAAATAAATTAAATGTTTTCAGCATGTTGATGGGCATCTTCTGGTCCAACAGAAAGTGGAGACGGGGAACCTTGGTGGGTATCTTCTTATCTTTAATCATGTTATCCCGTGGAATAGTGGAGCATCTTCTTTTGGACTTTTCCTTTTTTGCTTTCTTTTGCTTTTACTTTCTCTTTTCTGCTTTTGTTTTTTTTCCTGTAGCTTTACTGGTGGTCTCCCTTTTCTTTTTCTTTTTCTTTTGCATTGTCCCCCATGTGTTCCCCCATGATTCTCCCTCCCGTTCAAATTATTCTCCTTGCTGGCCTCCACATGCATGTTTACCTCCCTCACGTGCAGCTCCCCACCTTCGGTCCTCTTGCACGTGACCACCGTACCGCACTGCATATACTCTTGCTTTGTCACTTGCATGATGTTGTAATGACGAAGAACCGCTTCTTTTTTATACCACTTCTTGGTGTGAGTCTTAAAAGAGCCTATCCATAGGATTTTCTCCAAGAGAGGAGCTCCAACTTCTTTGAAATCCAAGACACGATCAGGGAAAGCCCGAAGAGATAGCAGTACGCAAGCCTAGCCAATTTGTTGGAAATCCCAGAGGCTACAGAGCCGCATAGGCCGCAGGTGGAAGCGGTGCAGCAAGACAAGTAGCATGACATCTCTTTCTGTACCGGCGTTGTTGATTACTCCGGGAAACTGGCAATCATAGGGAAGGAAGGAAGGAAGGAAGGAAGGAAGGAAGGAAAGCATTGAAATGTTGGTGTGGGAGGAGTGACTGGTAGCTGAGAGCTTTGGTTCTCATTGATGTTGTTGTCCTTCTTGTTCTCGTTAATGCTGTTATCCTTCTTACTGATGCTACTGTCCTTCCCGTTAATGCTGTTGTCGATCCCGTTGATGTTGCCGTTGGTGGTGGTTGGGGTAGCGACAGAGGTAGGGGCAGGGACAGGGGCGGGGGCGGTAGCGGGTAGCTAAGGCGGTGGTGGTTGTGGCGGTTGTGTTGGTATTTGTGTTTGCGTCAGTGTTGGCGGTGGTGTTGACGATGCTGTTCTTCTTGAGGCCTTTGAAAGCTTTTCGAGTATAGACATTACTCTCCGTGAACCTCTGTTTCTTTCTGGCTTCATCACCTTCTCCTACTGTAGGCCCCGAAGCCATCACCTTGACAGTACAGATCTGATGGATGGCTGAGATCAGTTGTAGGTCAATGCCCAATTGGTTGTGTTGTCTGTCTTTATGATTTGCTTGTGGAATTGGAGGCTATTGGTCAGCGGATTTAAGAGAGATACACCTGAGTTCTTTTTCATTTGAATTTTAATGAATATAAGTTATATAACATTTGTTCATCTCATATGTCACGCTCTCTCGAGATACATTCAAGATTAATACCCAACAAAAACAAGTAGTGGTACAATAATATATAGAAACAGTCGGAACTCATACATAATATACATTAGCTATTTAACATAAATAAAATTATAATAAATCTTAGAGTAGGATGGCACATCATCAATACTTGACCTCCAACCCTTTCATACTAGACATTGAAAATATTTAACAAACAATTTAAAATGTTTTATGCCTAATTTTAGATTACTAGTTGATTATAAGATTGATAGCTAGATATGTGACAATATAATTTAGGGTAAATTACACTTTACCACCTCAAGTTTGAGGTCTATTACAATCTCATACAACATCTTCAAAACATTTCACTTTCATACCTCAAGTACTATTTTACTTCAATATAATACATCCATTACATTTTCCATCCGTTATTCTGTTAAGAGATGATGTAGCTACCACATTTATGCCACGTGGCTGCCACATTTGTGCCACGTGGCTAAAAAATATTTTTTATGCATTTAAAAATAATTAATTAAAGAAAAGTAAAAAAAAAAAGAAAAGAAATCACTAAAACCCATCCCTTCCCCTTCCCCACAACCCCCCCCATAACCCCTATCCTCCACTCTCTTCACCTCCCCCAACCGATCCCTTCCCCTTTTCCCCGCAACCCAAAACCCCCTATCCAACCCTACCCCTACCTCCCCCGCAACCCCTCCCCCAGCCCACCACAACCTACGCCTACCTCCCTCGCAACCCCCCCAGCCTACCCCCACCTCCCCCGCAACCCCCCCAGCCCACCCAGCCTAACCCCACCTCCCCCGCAACCCCCCACCCTACCTAGATTACCCAGATTACCTAGATTTGTTCCAAAACAGATTACCCAGCTTTCCCATCAATTTTCCCTCATTTTCTTGGCAACCAAATAGTAAATAACTTCAAAAATTCAATGGATTCCAACCCCAATTTTCCAGAATCCGAACCCAAGAACAAAAATGCAAAAAATTCAAATTTTGCAAAAGATTAAAACTAAAAAATTTGGACCCAATGCCAAATGTAACATCCCACATCGCCCATGGGAGTGGATCCTGTAAGCTTTATATGTATATTCCCATCTCTACCTTGCATGAGGCCTTTTGGGAGCTCACTGGCTTCGGGTTCTGTCGGAACTCCAAATTTAAGTGAGTTCGCACGAGAGCAATCCCAGGACGGGTGACCCATTGGGAAGTTCTCGTGTGAGTTCTCAGAAACAAAACTGTGAGGGCGTGGTCGGGGCCCAAAGCGGACAATATCGTGCTACGGCGGAGTCAAGCCCGGGAAGTGGTAGAGCCCGGGTCAGGATATGACAGTTTGGTATCAGAGCCAATCCTTGGCCAAAAGTGTGCAGACAAGGATGCCGGGCCCCTAAAGGGGGTGGATTGTAACATCCCACATCGCCCAAGGGAGTGGATCCTGTAACCCTTATATGTATATTCCCATCCTTTCCTAGCACAAGGCTTTTTGGGAGCTCACTGGCTTGGGGTTCCGTCGGAACTTCGAAGTTAAGCGAGTTTACGCAAGAGCAATCCCAGGATGGGTGACCCCCTAAGAAGTTGCTCATGAGTTCCTAGAAATAAAACCGTGAGGGCATGGTCGGGGCCCAAAAAGAACAATATCATGCTAAAACGGAGTCGGGCCCGGGAAGTGGTGAAGCCCGGGTCGGGAAATGACAGGGAAGTTTTCATATGAGTTCTTAGAAACAAAACCGTAAGGGCGTGGTCGGGGCCCAAAGTAGACAATATCGTGCTATAGCGGAGTTGAGCTCGGGATGTGGTGGGGGCTCGGGCTGGGATGTGACAATTTGGTATCAGAGCCAATCCTTGGCCGGATGTGTGCCGACGAGGATGTCGAGCCCTTCAGGGGGGTGGATTGTAACATCCCATATCGCCTAGGAGAGTGGATCCTGTAAGCCTTATATGTATATTCGCATCTCTACATAGCAAGATGCCTTTTGAGAGCTTACTGGCTTCAGGTTTCGTTGGAACTCCAAAGTTAAGCGAGTTCGCGCAAGAGCAATCCCATGATGGGTGATCCATTGGGAAGTTCTTGTGTGAGTTCCCAGAAACAAAACCGTGAGGGCTTGGTCGGGGCCCAAAGCGGACAATATAGTGTTACGGCGGAGTCAAGCCCGGGATGTGGTGGGGGCTCGGGCTGTGATGTGACACCAAACAACTCCTAGTTAATTACCCCACCCTCCTTCTCTCCACCTTCTCCTTTACATCGAACTCCGTCTTCTCCTCCACAACAGCGGGGCCTTGCCGGCTCTTGATGCAACAACCACAGTGATGGTTGGAGCAAGGGTAGCTGTTGGAAATGTGCCCTAAAACCAATCATATGATGATACTTTATGGACATTTCACATGTTAAACTAATCTAGTTTAATATCAAGGGCATAGATTATTGTTTTAAGCCGTCTCATATAAATGTTATATGCTTAAACGATAAGTCCAAGGAATATGTGATTGGGAGAATACGATCTAAAGAAGTTAGATTCATGAGACCATTCTTTCGTAGACACATCCTAAACGTTCCTGATCATAGGATTGCCAATTGGGCATTGACAGTCCGTTAAGATCAGCACGTGCTGTGTCTTCTCTCAGGGAGAGTGACTAGTCTCGAGTCATTGGTGTGTGTGACATCAAGACAAGTACGTAGGTGCTCAATAGAGAATGAGTTCACTGAACACGATCAACGAAGAGTTCTCATATTCATGTCACATGAGAACTCATGGTTGGGATAATGCAAAGTAGTCCTTTGACCTGAGGCATCACAGCTGTCTTGTGGTTAAGTCCTTGATCTTTGATTATGTCAAAGTCACCCCATCCGCGGGTGTCCACGACATCGTTGGGGTTAAGCTACTTAGCCATGAAGGCAAGTGAATGCGCAACAAGGGATCTCTAACCTTCAAACCGTTTGAGGGAGAATACTCTATGATATGATTAAGAATCTTTGGCCAAAGTATGAATGAGATTTAGGAATCATATAAGCACACGAATCACATTCAAGGTAATCATATAAGCACATGAATCACATTGGATAGTAGACATGAATAAACTATCAAACCAAACAATGTGGTCAAGAGTATTGTATTAGAGAAAAACCGTATTGCATTTGTAATCCTAAACTGAATAGGTTTTCCACCTCTTCTGATTAGCTTGGGTAACCATGATATGCTGCTAGGTGTCACTCATGGTTTGTGGAAGCCCTGAACGTGTGTAATCACTAAAGGGAGAATTGAAAGTAAGTTTCAATTCACAATCGATTTGAAAGAGTTCTAATCGCCCACTGCCTCGCTAAAAGGAACCTAATGGATCGTACACCGTGTAAGGTGGAGATTGAAGAAACAATGGAGATGAGTAAGAATAATTAAAAGGTTTAATTATTTATAGCAAGGATTAATTAATATGTTAATTAATCAAACAAATAAGTTCGTTAAAGACCTCGGGATAGTTTTGGACCTTAAGGCCCAATGGGCTTCGAACGTCAAGCCCATTGACTTAAGTTGTATGACAATTTAATGAATACAGATTCACAAAGGCCCAAAAGCCCAAATCCCTAATGTGGCCGGCCATATGTGTTGAATTAGGGTTTTTTGGTTCTTTAGGTCATTTATAGAAGTGACTATATAAAGAACTTTATAGCCTAAAATTCATAAGGGGGTTCTTTTGGAGAAAATTGGTGAGAACTTGTCTCTCCTTTTCTCTCTAGGAGGCCGGCCCCCTTGGAGGGTGGATCTAGCAATCCCACTACTCCAAGGTCACTCATTCCTTCTCCAATCTCTCCTTGGTGTGGAGACTTAGAGGTTCTCAATTTTGGGAACTTGGAGAAACCTTTTCCTCCATCCAAATCCATAGATTTTAGATGCAAGGAATGAAGGCCCTCTCCTTGGGTGATTAGCCTTTGCTTATGCAAAGAGGAATCTACAAAGGTATAAATCTCAACTCACTTTGTTTTGAGTTGATTCTTGGTTCACCAATCTATTAGGCTTTGAATTTCATGGGTAATGTTTTGCTTTTGAATGCATGCAAGCATGATTCCGCCTTTTAATTGTTAAATGCATGCTATAGATGTTATTCAAATGAACATGTTTTCACAAAATTATCCTTCAAGTGGTATCAGAGCCTAGGTCTAGTAGTTGGTGAATCCTTTTGGGTTTTGTAGTTCATAGTTTTGATTTAAAAGTTGTAATATGTTACAATCTTTATTCTTGTTTCTTTGAATGTAAATTTTGTTAGAAAATTTGCCATCTCAAATGTTGTAGATGTAGTTGTAAACACGAAATTTTCCTGAAACGAAAGAGACAAGAACAACGTGCACAAAATAATATTTGTATTTGATGATTTTGGGTTACAATCTCTCTTAAATTTGATCCTCTGATTCAATCTCCGTAAGGTGTTGATTTGTGGATGTGCGATTGATCCAAAGGGCCGTTGGGCTTGATCTAAGGATGAGCGTTCTTCAAGGGCCATGGACTTGATCTTGAAGGTGGATTTAAGCGGATCTTCAAAGGGGCTTTTGGGCTTGATCTTTGAAGAACAGTGATGAACGGATCTTCAGGGGCTTTTGGGCTTTGATCTTGAAGAACGGTTGGACGCGTGGATTTGTTGATGTTGTTGATCCAAGGGGCCGTCGGGGCTTGATCTTAGAAGAACGATGAACGAAGAACGAAGAACACTTTCTTCAAGGGCTGTCGGGGCTTGATCTCGAATTTGGTGGAAGTTCTTCACGGGGCCGTCGGGGCTTGATCTTGAAGGTGGATGATTGTTGATCCAAGGGGTCGTCGGGGCTTAATCTTGGAAGAATGATGAACAAAGAACAAAGAACGAAGAACACTTTCTTCAAGGGCCATCGGGGCTTGATCTTGAAGGTGGATGATTGTTGATCGAAAAGGGCTTTCTTGATCTTTCGGGAATTGCTTGAGAGCTTCGGAGTTTCAGAGCTTCAGAGCTTTAAGGTGTAATATGAATTCCTCCCTTGATTCTTTGATGGAGGAGCCTATTTATAGGCTTTGGGAACGAATCACCACCATCCATTTGTTTTGGTGGATGTTGTAGGTGAATTTTGGTGGATGTTGTAGGTGAAACTTGGTGGATGTTTGTAGGTGAAACTTGGTGGATGTTGTAGGTGAAACTTGGTGGATGTTGTAGGTGAACTTGGTGGATGTTGTAGGTGAACTTAGTGGATGTTGTAGGTGAACTTGGTGGATGTTGTAGGTGACCTTAGTGTATGATGTAGGTGAAGTGAATGAAGGTTGTAATTTTAATACAATGGTCAACATTTATTTCACCAAAATTTCAATGTTTACAAATGTAATCTTAATGCAATGGCTAACATTTATGCCACCGAAATTTCAATGTCTACAAATGCCCCCACTTCAAGGCGCGTTGTATACATGTGCTTGTTACATGTAGGAGATGCGTTTTGAAGTCCCTTAATGTAGTTGTCAATCCAAGGGCCATCGAGGCTTGATCTTGAATTGGGCTGGAGATTTCTTCAAGGGCCGTTGAGGCTTGTTCTTGGACTTTGTTTGAAATTCCTTCAAGGGCCGTCGAGGCTTGATCTTGAAGGTTGAAATTGGACCACAAGGAGTTTTATGTGGTAGATGATCTTTGGCTTTGGTAGTGGATGAATTGGCACGTATTTGTTTTTGCGCTTTGTTGACTTTCCACAGCTTTGATCTTGAACTGGGTTGGAGGATTTTTTTGGATTCCTCCAATTGTTGATTTTCCACAGCTTATTCTTGAACTGGATTTGATTCAAATATGGTGGACGCTTGATCTTGAATCGGACTTGTGATTTCCTCAAGGGCCGTCGATGCTTGATCTTGAATTTGGCCGGAAACTTCTTCAAGGGCCGTTGATGCTTGATTCTTGAAGGTTGACTCGAACACATGGCAAGCAGGCACGAGGTGAAGGTGACGACTTGTTGCTTTGTTCAATCTTTCTAATTCACACTTGAGCAGTTTGGTCAACGATATGATCTTCAAGATTGATGGGCTCTTCTTCCAGTTGGTGACTTGATCTTTAAGGACTTGATTCAAGGGTGGTGAAACGGCACATGCAGCCCACAACGCCTAGCAAGTCGACCCAAGAATTTGAGGGTCAAAACGAGTCCTCCACCCAGAGTGATTGCAAACCTGATGATATGAGATACTTTTGATTTTGAAGAAGTAGCGGATGAATCGACACGTGCTTTGTTGTGCTTGTCTCCACATGCTTCAATGTATCATTTTCCCTTGTCTTATCTATTCTTCTGGTAGAATGTAGTATCTTTTCGAGTTCTTCAGCTCAGACTCCTTCTGCTGAGCTGACTGTGCAGGCTGCATTCTTCTCTGCTTGTTTCTTCAGGCAGATGTGGCAGCTTCTTGAGTTCCTCAGCTCGGACTCCTTCTGCTGAGCTGACTGTGAAGACTGCATTCTTCTCTGCTTGTTTCTTCTGTACGTTGTCTCCACATGCTGCAAGGTATCATTTTCACTTGCCTTATCTGTTCTCCAGGCAAATGTGGCATCCGAGTTTGAGTGGAGGTTCCGGCATATTGTTTTCTTTATCCTTGTCTTTGTAGGTAAGAACAAGGAAAAAGGAAAGGACAGGGAGAACACATGATATGAGATACTCTTGCTTTCTACCCTGGTGATATGAGATACTTTTGCTTTGGTGTCATTTGTTTGTAGAGGTACCCCAAGGAATAAGAAACACTGAGTGACTCGAGAGGCTTTGTTGGGAAGGCATTCTCGGAGATGAAGAAAGGTTATGTATGTCTGCCTTGCTATGGAGGGTGAAGGTGGACAGTTATAGGAAATTCTTTAGTACCTGTAGAGGTACTATTCTTTTACTCGTGTCGGCAACCAATGCGTGTTTGATCAGTATAGCTTCACGTGCTTTCTTCTTTATCAGAAATCTTCGACAAATTTTCCGTAATTTTCGTCAAGCTGAGTGTGCATGTGACATGTGTTGACGAGGCTGAAAAAGACTGGCGCCTCTTCGATATCTGGGATCGGCGCTTCGACAAATTGCCCGTGATTTCCGCAAAGTTGAGTTTGCGCGTGACGGGTGCTAACGAGGCTGAAAAAGACTGGCGCCTCTTCGATATCTGGGATTGGTGCTTTAACAAATTGCCCGTGATTTCCGCAAAGCTGAGTTTGCGCGTGACGGGTGCTAACGCGTTTGAAATCCCGTTGAGTGTTGATCTTTATAGAGGCACGCAGTTCGTTTCAAAGCACACTTGAATTTTCGCTTGTAGAAACTCCCTTCTTGCACTTCTAAGGTCTTGATTTGTCCGACCTCTTCTTTCTTCAACACCTTTGAAAATGTCTGGACGCTCCGACTGTCGTTTTGATTTGAACCTTGGTGAAGAGGTAGTCCCGTCTTCTCCAGATAACATATGGCGCCCATCCTTCATATCCCCTACTGGTCCTCTTACTGTTGGGGATTCGGTGGTGAAGAATGATATGACTGCTACGGTGGTGGCCCGAAACCTTGTCACTCCCAGAGATAACAGACTACTTTCCAAACGGTCTGATGAGTTGGCTGTTAAGGATTCTCTGGCTCTCAGTGTGCAGTGTGCAGGTTCTGTGTCTAATATGGCCCAACGCCTATTTGCTCGAACCCGTCAAGTTGAATCATTGGCGGCTGAAGTGACGAGTCTCAAACAGGAGATTAGAGGGCTCAAGCAGGAGAATAAACAATTGCATAAGCTCGCACATAGCTATGCGACAAACATGAAGAGGAAGATTGACCAGATGCAGGAATCTGATGGTCAGATTTTACTTAATCATCAGAGGTTTGTGGGTTTGTTCCAGCAGCATTTGCCTTCGTCTTCTAGGGCTGTACCGCGTAATGAAGCTCCAAATGATCAACCTTTGGCTCATCTTCTTCCTGGAGTTCCGCCGAGTGGTGTGGCTTCAAACAGTCAACCTCCGGCGCCTCTCATTTCTGGAGCTCTGTCGAGTGGTGAGGCGGCACCTGATCGTCCTTGAAGATCCCTTATTGTAAATTTGATTTGATATTTTTTTTTTTAAGTATGTATAATGCAAATTTATGTAAAATTTCTACAAAAATAAATAAAAAATGGACTTTATTTCTCTCAATGCATTTGTTTTGTTTTGTTTTTTTGTTTTGTTTTTTTTTTTTTGTAAATACATAATAACATATGTATTTATTTATTTATTCTTTTGTAATAAAATTGACTTTCTTTAATAAAACTTATATATATATATATATATTTTTAATTTTGATATGACTGAACTCGAAATTGAATGTTCGAGCCGCCTACGTACCCTTCCAAAGAAGAGATCAAGCCATAACGTAGTTCAAATGAGTGATGAATTTAACAGTAATTTTGATGATGATTTTGCCGTACACAGTTTATGCTCTTGCGGGCCAGGAGCTTTGGTTCATGCAGTTTAGGCTCGTGCGAACAAAGAGCATGAGTTGTCGCCTTTCAGGGGTAGTAGCGCTTCAAGAATCTGCCATTGATAGGGCCGATCTTCAAGCCGTCTTCCGCCATGATTAAGTAGGCGCCATTGGTGTAGACTTCTTGTATTACGTATGGTCCATCCCATTTTGACGTGAACTTGCTCTTTGTCTTGTGAGTTGTGATGATAGGCCTACGCAATGAAAGGACGAGATCTCCCATTTGAAAAGAACGAGGGAAAACTTTCTTGTTGAAGGCCTTGGAGAGTCGTGCTTGATAACACTCCAAGTGTTTCTGGGCTTCGAGTCTTTTCTCGTCCAGGGCTTCCAGCTCTTGAAGGCGCAACTTTGCATTATCTTCGTCAGTCAAGCCTTCTTGTAGAGCTATCCTTAGCGAGGGGATTTGACTTTCGAGCGGTAGAACAACTTCCACGCCAGATACGAAAGAATAAGGTGTAGCTTGGGTAGGCGTTCTATATGTCGTCCTGTATGCCCAAAGTGCTTCGCCTATTCTTTCATGCCAGTCTTTCTTTGTTCTGCCGATTACCTTCTTCAGGAGGTTGCACAATGTCTTGTTAAATGCTTCTGCAAGACCGTTGGCCGGAGCCTGATACATGGAGGATTTGTGCTGCTTGAACTTGTATTTCTCGCAGAGCTCGTCCACGAGTCGGTTGGAGAACTGTTTTCCGTTGTCAGTGACAATGTAGCGAGGCACGCCATATCGGTGGATGATATATTCCTTGATGAAACGGACGACAGTTTCCTTCTTGACTTCCTTCAGGGGTATGGCTTCAGCCCACTTGGAGAAGTAATCTGTTGCAGCCAGGATGTAAGCTTCTCCAGCAGATGACTTTGGCGCAATTGGTCCTACTACGTCTAATCCCCATGCATCGAATGGCCATGAAGTAGCTGTAGGGTGTAATGGTTCAGGCGGTTGATGTATGAAGTTGGCGTGAAATTGGCAGGCTTGGCACCTTTTGGCGTGTTCTAGGCAGTCCTTTACCATGCTTGGCCAGTAGTAACCCATTCTTTTGAGCTGGAAATGAAGCTTCGGTCCGGACTGATGCACTCCACATATTCCTGAGTGTGCTTCTTCCATGGCTTGATTGGCTTCTTCCTCGCCTAAGCATCTCAGAAGTACTCATTCAAAAGATCGCCGGTAGAGTGTCCCTTTGTAATAGAGGAAGCGATGCGCTCGTCGACGTACTTCAGAACGGTGTTTTGGATCATCTGGGAGTATTCCATGCTCCAAGTAGTTGATCAGCGGCTGTCTCCATTCTTCAACGTTGACCGGAAGTATGGAAATAACATTTGTATCACTTAGTACCATTTCAGTGACAGGCGGGATTACCCATCTTTGGCAGATTGGCATGTTTGTGGCTTCGTCTTCTCCTAACGTTATGCTCGAGGCTAGGTTGGCAAGAGCGTCTGCCATTTGATTCTCTTTTCTCGGCACGTGTTCTAGTGTTACGGCCTCGATCTTTTGCAGCAATTGTGTTGCCAGCCGGAAGTATGGGACGAGATCATCTTTCCTCACCTTATATTCAGTCAGGAGTTGATTGATTATGAGCTTGGAGTCGCCATATATCTCAAGGGCTGTAATTTCCATGTTGATCGCCATTTGGAGCCCGATGATCAGTGCTTGGTACTCAGCGATGTTGTTGGAGCATAATTCGCTTAGTTGGAATGAATAAGGTAGTATTTGCCTTTGTGGCGACATGAATACTACTCCTGCCCCCGCTCCGGCTGCTCGTGCAGATCCATCGAAGAACATCGTCCATGTCGGGAATATGTCGATGTAGAACACCTCATCGTCAGGCAAGTTGTCTGAGATTTTCCAATCGGCTGGGATTGGATGGTCAGCAAGGAAGTCTGCTAGTGCTTGTCCCTTGATGGCTTTAGCTGGGACATAGATGATCTTGTATTGATTGAGAAGCAATGCCCATTTAGCTAGTCGTCCTGTCAAAACTGGCTTGGACATGACGTATTTGACCGGGTCAGCTTTAGCAACCAAGTGGATGGTGTAAGCATGCATGTAATGTCTGAGCTTCTGGATGGCAAATATCAAGGCAAGGCACATTTTTTCTATTGGGGAGTAGTTCAACTCAGCGCCGGTGAGCGTTCGACTGAGGTAGTAGAGCGCTCATTCTTTCTGGGATTCATTTTCCTGTGCCAAGAGTGCTCTGACTGAACTTTCCTGAGCAGCGATGTACAATATGAGCGGTTTCCCTGGTACAGGTGCCCCCAGGACAGGTGGACTTGATAAATACTTCTTTATGCTTTCAAAAGCATTGTTGTATGCTTTGTCCCATACGAACGGAACATCTTTCTTCATGAGTCGACTGAACGGTTGACAACGCCCTGCAAGGTTGGAGATGAAGCGTCTGATGAAGGCTAGCCGTCCTTGTAGACTTTTCAACTCGTGCAGGTTTCTTGGCACGAGCATGCTTTGAATGGCCTTGATCTTTGATTGGTCCACTTCAATGCCACGATGCTTGACAATGAAGCCAAGGAACTTTCCAGATGTGACGCCAAATGCACATTTTAATGGGTTCATCTTGAGGTTGTATTTTCGCAACCTTTCGAACACTACTCGCAAATCCTTCAAGTGATCTAATCTTTTCTTTGTCTTGACCACCACATCGTCTACATAGCATTCTACGTTCTTGTGTAGCATGTCATTGAAGATCTTTTACATTGCGCGTTGATATGTAGCTCCAGCATTCTTCAGACCAAAGGGCATCACCTTGTAGCAGTAGATACCTTTTGGAGTGCGGAATGCTGTTAGTTCCTCATCTTCAAGAGCCATACGAATTTGATTGTATCCAGAAGAGCCGTCCATGAATGATAGTGCCTCATGGCCAGTGGTTGCGTCCACCATGATTTCAATGATTGGCAAGGGGAAGTCATCCTTTGGGCAAGCATCATTGAGGTCTCGGAAGTCTACGTAAACACGTATTTGTCCAAATTTCTTAAGGACTATGACGATATTGGAGATCCACTTGGGGTATTGCACCTCTCGAATGAAGCCTGCTTCGATCAACTTGTCAATCTCAACCTTGATTTGCGGGATGAGCTCGGATCGATAGCGTCTTTGAGTTTGCTTTATTGGTCGCGTTCCAGGCTTGACTGCAAGATGATGCACAGCAATGATGAGGTCGAGGCCGGGCATTTCCTTATAGGTCCAAGCGAAGACGTCCTTGTACTCTAATAGCAGCTGGTAATACTTCTCTATCTCGTCTGCACTTAGTAATGCACTCACGAAGATAGGCTTTGGTTCCTCACTTGTGCCTAAGTTGAGTTCCTTGAGATCGTCAACTGTGGCTTGGCCCCCACCTTCGAGTTGTGACGGCGCTGTAATGACATCTTCCTCAAGGATTTCATCTTCTTCACCTTCTTGGATTGTGATGTGGAAGACGTCTTGGGCCTCTTCTTCGGTGTTGACCCCTTGAGTTTGTTGGCATGAAGATTGTCCAGTGTGGATGATGGTGCGCCTTTTTACTTTCAGTGATCCAACTGTGTTAACCTCCAAAATTGTTTAGCGCTTCATTCTTGAAGGAATGGAACTTCGAACGTCATCCTTTTCTGCCAGACGATCGATCTTTTCTACTTCTGGTGTTGTCTTTCTCCTTTTGGAAGGCTCTTTGGCTTCTCCAAGTCTTTCCATAACTGACTGTCGTGGAAGAAAGCTAGTCGTATCGCTTTGCTTCTTAGGTTTCGATAACCTTTTGAAAACAGAGCTTCGAGATACTGATGTGTTAAGCCTTTTGAAGACGGAAGTTCTGTTTTGACCGCCAATGAGTTTAGGTGCCGAAACTCTGGTCCTTAAACGATTCATTCTATCGAATACTGACGCTTGAGAGGCAGTTCGAGGCTCCTCTTTATCTTGTATAATGCTCACGCTGATGTGTTGAGCGCTAGCATTTTTTACCTTGCTGGAGATCTTCACCGGTGCATTTGATGTGAAGCCAAGTCCAACTTTGTTGTTGTTGACCCCGTAACCATGCTCCTCCAACTTCTTCTGAGTTTTAGTAAGATCACGTTCGTTGTCTTTGATGGTGTTCAAATCCTTCTTTCCCAAATTTGCAGAAGAGGTGAAGTTGTACCCAGCTTTCGACATGAGTTTGTAGGCGTTTGGATCAAAACCTTCTTCGGTCCTTTTGGTTGGGAGAAAGCTTGGTTCTACCCCCTTTGGCAGGCCTTTTATGAAGCCTTGTGGTGGCCTTGCAACCTTAATGTCGCTTAGCTGTGTCAGAGGTAAAACTGCATTTGTTTTGAGCAACTTTACATTATCCATGTGCCGTTGTGTATTGGCTTTGCTTGCTACAGTTTCAAACGGGGATTGACCATTCTTTCTTCTCGACGTTGGGATGTATCGGAAAACGGGTATGTTTGGTCCATTTGAAGGCGTCCTATTCCCTCTGGTTGTTGCAGGTTTAGCAAGCTCATCGTCGTTTTTGTTTGAAGATGGCATAACTTCTTCTTCTTGTTTCTTGGGCACGGCTTGCCACTCCTGTTTTTTAGGTGTTGCTTTGCCTATGGATTTGATCTCTTTTGGAAGAGTTTCGGGCACCATGTCTTCATCCATGTAGAACTTGGCGTCTGCGAAATGTGATTCGGCTTCGGTGAATGGCTTGGTGTCGCCATAGATCACCTTTACTCCTTCTCGGTAAAATTTTAAGCATTGGTGAAGGGTGGACGGTACTACTCTATTCGCATGGATCCAAGGCCTTCCTAAGAGCAAACTGTAGGAAGTTCTTGCATCAATCACGTGGAATATTGTGCTTGACTTGAGTTCACCAATGGTCATCTCTACTTGGATCATGCCCATCGCTCATTGTCCTCCTTGATTAAAACCTTCGATTAGTAGACGGCTTAGGGATAGTTCATCCACCTTGATGCCGATTGTGGTCATTGTTGACTTTGGCATGATATTTATGGCTGATCCGCCATCCACAAGCATGCGGCTGACTTTGTGCTCCCTTACGTAACCAGAGATGAAGAGAGGTCGGTTGTGAGGCTTGGATCCTAGCAGCAAGTCTTCGTCGGTGAAGTGGATTGCGTCCTCGGCGGCACAGCATGTGGCACATTCATGTGGTTGAAGCTTCAAGCTTTCGTTCTTGCTTTCTTGCACTTCATGGTCGTCGGAACTTGCCAAGACCGCTGCCAGTGCTTTTCGCATCTTTTTTGGCAACCGGAGCGCTCCCTTGATGCTAAAGTGTGTTGGCAGACCTTCTTCAGTTGTAGGAGTCTTTTCCCCCTCAGTGGTGACAGCTTCGCCTTTTGAGGGTTCTTCCATTTCTACTTCGACCATGTGACATGCAGTGATAGTGCACTGTTGGAAGAAGTCCTCCGGGAAGTATTCGTGCAAGGAGACAGGTGATAGGAGCATATTTATGCGACTTAGTTGGCTTGTTCTTGTGCATTTATGTCGTGTTTCCTTAGTTATTTTAATGTTTAAAGTCATTTTCGTGTGTTTACAGATTTTATGGACAAAGTAGGCAAGAAGATGCATTTTGGAGCATTTTGGAGCAAAATGGAGCTTGGAATGCATGTCACATATTTGGGCCAAAGTGGATGGACGAATTTGAGAACTAAAGAGGCCAAGAATGTGAAGAATTATGGTCCAAAAGATGAAGAACTCAGCCCAAAAATTTGTCACCCCAACTTGCCTTCATTGCCATGCAAAACAACATAGAATTCCCTTTGGATTCCCATGCCATGCTTGATCACTCTTGTCCCCTACATAATTTCTGATTTCATGCTTCAATTCATTTAATTATTACACTTAATTGCTTGATACCTCTTGTTCCCTTCACCCACAAAATTTTATACAACTTTCACAACCATAACATGCACCAATTGATGCTCCATCATTCACATTTGGAATCCCATGCCTTGTGTACCACATGTTGCTGCACCTTTGACCCATTTATTGACACATTTTCACCTCCCTTTCCATCTCTATGCAATGTACACAATCATTCATGCTCCTTAGCTACAAG
Organism: Malus sylvestris; assembly: GCF_916048215.2. NCBI lineage: Eukaryota > Viridiplantae > Streptophyta > Magnoliopsida > Rosales > Rosaceae > Malus > Malus sylvestris. Next base: position 14,518,482 of record NC_062265.1, on the reverse strand, counting down.
ACCACTCCATTTTACCCTTCACACTTTGCATCATCACTTCATTTTCACCCTTGGACCATTGCACACCACATACACTCTTTGCCGTGCATTCTCCCTAGCCTAACCTGATTCTCTAAGGTTTTTGGGGCCTATATATACATGTTTACACCCCTTGGCAAAGGGTTCACACTCTCATATTCATCATTCATCACAGAAAATTCGTCCAAACAACCTCTAGGTGGCAAAACACCCCAAAAACACCATTCTAGTGCCTAGAAAACATAACAGCCACTCCACCTTCTTCCACCTTCTTTGCCTAGTTCTCCACCACCCTCTAACCCTCAAACACTCCTCCACACTTACCCTAAACCTTTCCATACCATTCCCCATCCATTCTACACCATAAAAACCACCCAAAACCGTCCAAAACCTCTAGTGCCGCTGCTTGCAAGGAAGGAAAGAGAAGGAACATCTTGTGCCGTGCCTATGCCCAAGCCTTGGGAGTGTTGGAGCGTTTCTAGGTGTTTTCTATCTTTGTTTTTAATGTCTAAATTTATGCATCTTTGCTTTGTAAGTATGAGGAACTAAACCCCTCTTAGTTAGGGGGTGATTCGAAACTATGTTCATGCTTGCAATATGATTTGATTACATCCAGTTGTGATTCATAAGTTGTGAATTCAATTTACTTATCCGTTTGTATAAAAACTGATTTGTGTATGTTGGTTGAGAGTGCATGCTTAATTTTCATGCATGAATTTGACGCTAGAATATAAGGGAGTTTCACCTAATCGTTATGAACTTATATTCACAAGTAGTGAAGGTTGCTAGTCACAATCACGTTAAGTAAATTCTTGGCATAAGTTTCATGCAAATCATAGTAACGAGTGCCTCGTCAATGCTTATGGTTTTCATAGAACTTAATGATTCTTGCTTGTATCTCTATTATGCAATTCATGTAGGGAACTTGTAAGGAATGTTTTGGGTTGTCGTATGCAATCATCCAATCCAATAACTTGTGGAAAAACTGAGGGTTAATTAGTGCAATTCACGGTTAATTTGGGGCGTTGAGTATTCATAGCTTATCAAAAAGCAACTGGAAATCGTTTTGTATGCAAGTGTGACATGTGTGGAGAAGAACCTCCTAGCTAGCCTTCCATCCATAAGTTTCATTCAAATTCATTTTACAATCTGTTTTGATTCACTTAAATTTGTCTAAGAATTTGTTTACTTTGTTCTTGTCTTAATTTAATTATTTTCGTCCAAAATCAACCCCATCTTATTTCTTTGAGTCATATTAATTAGAACTTGTCTTAGATTATGTTTTTAAGTGTTTTAGTTCATTAGAAAACCAAAATTCGTCCAAGTTTGTGTTAGAGTCCCAAAACTGCCCAGATTGTGTGTTTAAGGTAGTTTTGAGTGTTTAGGGGCTGTTTTGAGTCTTTTGGTTTGTTTTAGTGTTTTAAAGTATAGTTTTGCATTCTTTGAGTCTAGTTAGTGTTTTAAACTTTGTTTTCACGTTTTCAAGTCAGTTTCCAAGTGATTTAGCAATCCCTCCTAATCCCCGGCCTAGAACGATCCCTACTTACATACTTTACTACAATTGATAAAAATGGGGTTTAATTTTGTGTGTTAACTTATTTTTCACATCAAATTTTGGCGCCGTTGCCGGGGATTAGCAACTTTGCTAATCTCTTGGATTGTTTTCTTTCGAATTATTGTATTTTGTTTAAGTTTCTGTTTAAGTTGCTGATTTGTTTTGTTTTCTTTGTTTTTAGGTACTAGTTTATGACCCGTAGCTCACAACCTGTTCGTGAGCATATCTCTGACTTTGACGGTGATTTTGAGAGGACTTTGAGAAGGAAAAAGAAATTGCAAGAGTCTAATCCTCCTAGTCCCGAGCCTGAATTAGAAGAGCAAGAAGTTGAGGTTGAAGAGAAGGCCACGGCACAAGTGGGTGGAGAAGAGCAAGGTATAGCCATGGACAACCGTACGCTCAAGGAGCTTGCCGCCTCGGGTTTGGATAATGCCGCACCATTGTGTATCCAATATCCCATGGCTGCTCAAGGTAAAACTGAAGAGTTCGAGTTAAAGTCAAGTTTGCTCCACCACATTCCAAAGTTCCATGGGCTGTCCATGGAGGATCCGAACAAACATTTGAAAGAATTTGAAGTGGTGTGTTCAAGTATGACTCCGGTTACCGTTGACGGAAGTATTTTAAAGATGAAGGCTTTTCCATTCTCTTTAATGGACAAAGCCAATGATTGGTTATACGAGTTGGCTCCCGGTACAGTTACATCTTGGGAGAGTATGAAGAGGGCGTTTCTGGAGAAGTTTTTCCCAACTTCTCGCATCATTCTTCTTCGTAAAAAAATAAGTGGAATTCAACAAGATGAAGGTGAGTCTTTTCCTACATATTATGAACGATTTAAATCACTTGTTGCTTCTTGTCCACAGCATCAGATGAAGGAGGAATTGCTTTTGCAATACTTCTACGAAGGGCTCCTACCACTAGAACGTCAAATGCTTGATGCCTCGGCGGGTGGAGCATTGGTAGACAAAACGCCCATGGCTGCAAAAATCTTGATTGCTAATCAAGCATTGAACGCTCAACAATACGAGGGTGTAGGCCAAAGAGGACCCCCACGGTAACAAGTGCATGAGGTAAGTTCCACTTCCAATATTCAATCTCAGTTAGCTAATCTTACTTCTCTTGTTTCACAGATGGCCGAGGGAATGAAGATTCAAGGACCCATGGTGTGTGGCGTATGTTCTATCCAAGGACATGCATCCGAAAAGTGTCCTCAACTCATTGAGAATGGTGGATGGGAGAACGCTAATGCCATTGGGTTTCAAAGCCAAAATCAGCCAAAACATGATCCATATTCCAACACGTATAATCCGGGGTGGAGAGACCATCCAAACTTCAAATGGAGAGAGCCACAACAAGCCCAACCACAAGGAGGCTTTAGGCAACAACCCCCGGGCTTCTACAACAAACCATACGCACCCCCTCAATTCCAACCACAATCTGCCCCAAATACTTCAAGTAATGCTTTGGATAATGATACACTTGTTAAGTTACTAACCACTTTGACTAATGGGCAGGAAAATCAAAACAAAAGGGTGGACCAACTAGAGAAACAAATGGGACAGATTGCCGAGGTTGTTGGGCAGATTAGAGACCAAGGAAGGCTCCCTAGTTCTACCATTCCAAATCCAAAGGGAGGGTTTGAATCAGCCAAAGCAATCACCCTAAGAAGTGGTAAGGAGGTTGGGGTAGGTTCTTCATCAAAAACAGGTCCCAAAGAGGATGAAATGTTGCAAATGGAAGAGGAGGAATCAAGCCCACCCACGGCAAGGATGGACACACCTATGCCGCAAGTGTCCATGGCCCATAAACCTTCAAATCTGTCCAATAAGGGTAAGAATGTGTTAAATTCAATTCTGACTAATGTTTTTCCTTTGAATGTCCCCTTTCCTAGCAGATTTTTGCAATCAAAGAACGAAGAGGAGGAAAAAGATGTTCTAGAGACATTTAGAAAGGTGCATGTCAACATTCCCCTCCTTGATGCCATAAAGGAAATCCCGAAGTATGCCAAGTGTTTAAAGAAGCTTTGTACAACAAAGAAACGTGTCCGGGAGAAAGAGGTGGTACATGTAAGTGAGAATGTCTCCGCCATCTTGCAACATAAACTACCCCCCAAATGCAAAGATCCGGGGAGTTTTACAATTCCGTGTGTCATTGGTAATACCAATTTCAAATCTGCCATGCTTGATTTAGGTGCTTCTATAAATGTTATGCCATATTCCATTTATGCATCTATGAACTTAGGAGCATTGAAAAATGATGGTCTAATCATACAATTGGCCGATAGATCTAACGCTTATCCAAAGGGAGTTTTGGAAGACGTTTTAGTGCAGGTTGATCATTTAATCTTCCCGGCAGATTTCTATGTCCTCGAAATGGATGAATCGGACCATGCCCCTTCATTGCCCATCCTCCTTGGAAGGCCATTCATGAAAACGGCTCAAACGAAGATTGATGTGGCCAAAGGATTAGTCACTATGGCATTTGGTGGTGACATGATTAGTTTTAAAATTTCTGAATCCATTGAGACTCCTAATGTTGTTCATTCTTGTTGTGCCATTGATAAAATTGAAAAGATAGGACTGGACCGTTCAGCACCAAGCAAAAAGGATGCATCAACAACCATGCAAGACGAGGGAATTGGAGTGGAGTACAAGGACCATACGGCCACTGCCCTCACAATGCTCAAATTGGCCGAAAGCACCATGGGGAAGAATGTTCACATTGCTGCCACTTCATCACATCACATAGGTAAGCCACCTAATCCAAATCCAATTCCCATTAAAGTTGATAGGTGGTTCTCTTCTTTGATGCAGATACCCAAGCAGATCCCCGACGGTGGGCACAGGAACGTGAACCTTAGGCAACACAACGCACCCATCAACAAACATCACTATCCATTTCCGTTCAAGGATGCAATGTACGAGAGCTTTGTAGAACAAGATGTGGAGGAGACAACCCACTATGCCGTGGGTTCCCATGAAGGTTGATCAAGGTGTTCATCGTCCGGCTGGAAGACGTTAAAGCAAGCGTTTTAAGGGAGGCAACCCATTTATTCTGCTTGATTGTCAATTTTATTACTTGTTTAATTATTTTTGGTTGTGACTTTCTATTTTGAAACATTAACAAATATGCAAAGGATTTTAACATTAAACTTCATGGAAATGAACAGGAAACTGGGAAATAAAGAAACATAGCATAATACAAGAGGGAGCCTTCACAAAGGCTGCGTGGGAGAGGTTGCAGTAGTCGGCGGAGTCTCAGCAGTCGGTGGGGCCACAGAAGGAGGAGGTATCGGAGGTTGATCAGTTGGAGCTTCACTACGCGGTGCCGCCCTAGAAGACGAAGGCAGATGCTGTTGGAACAAACCCACAAACCTCCGGTGATCAATTAAAATCTGACCATCAGTTTCCTGCAGCTGGTCAATTTTCCTCTTCATGTTTGTGGCATAATTGTGTGCAAGCTTGTGCAATTGTTTATTTTCATGCTTGAGTCCTCTAATCTCCTATTTGAGACTCTGTATTTCAGCCGCCAACGATTCAACGTGACGGGTTCGAGCAAATAGGCGTTGGGCCATGTTGGACACAGAACCCGCACACTGCACGCTAAGAGCCAGAGACTCCTTAACCGCCGATTCATCAGACCGTCTAGCGAGCAGTCTGTTATCTTTGGGGGTGACAAGGTTCCGGGCCACCACCGCAGCGGTCATGTCATTTTTCATCACCGAATCCCCAACGGTAAGAGGACCAGTAGGGGATATGAGGGACGGGCGCTATATGTTTTCTGGAGAAGGAGGGGCTGCTCCTTCATCAAGGTTCAAGTCAAAACGACGGTCGGAAGGGCCAGACATTTTTCAGAGGTGTTAAAGAAAGAGGAGATCAGACAAGTCAAGATCGTAGAAGTGCAAAACGGGAGTTTTTACAGGCAGAAATTCAAGAGTGCTTTGAGCGTCCTGCATCCCTCTATAAAAAACAGCAAGCGATGGGATTTCAGAGATCGAAGAGGTGAGCTCAGAAATCGAAGAAGCCATTCGGAGATCGAAGAGGCGCCAGCTTTCTCAAAAGTTGGGCTTGCTCACAAACCACCAATTCCAGATACCGAAGAGTGTCAACTGTCTCAGCCTCGTCAGCACCCATCACACGCAACTCAGCTTTGCGAAAATTACGGGCAGTCTGTCGAAGCACCGATTCCAACCATCTGTCTCTCTCAGCCTCGTCAGCACTTGTCACATGCAATCTCTGCCCTCAACGAAGCTCAGAACTCGAAGCGTAAATTCCGGATATTAAAGAGGCCTCTGCTTTATCGAGACGTGTCAACATCTGTCAATTTGCACATCTGCGTTGCGTAAATCACGCGCAATCTGTCGAAAATTTTTGGAGAAGCGGAATGCACGTGAAAACTACTGTTAAATTATCCCAGGCTTGCCGACACGAGTAATGAAACAATGCCTTCCTAGCCATTAAGAAAATTCTATAAATGTTGAACTTCAAAGTGAAGCAGTCTCACCCAACTTTCAGCCTCACTTATCCCTTCATCCTCTCTGAAATGGCTTTCCAACAAACCCTCTCGAGTCACTCTGTATTTTTCATCCCCTGGGATACCCCTACAAACAACCCATCCAGAGCACAAGTGTTTCATATCATAAAGATTGAGAGCACGAGTATCTCATATCATGTTTTCTCCCTGTCCTTTCTCCAGCCAGCACCTGCTCTCGAGTACTCATCATCTTGTGTTTTCTCTTCGTCTCTCACGTATAAGGGAAGTGAAGATGATACCTCGAAGCATGTGGAGACAATGTGCTGATTCATCCTCAACTAGGGACAAGGAGAAAGAAAGCAAGAGGTGGGCACTTGGAAAGATTGAAGAAAGAAACAGACCAACACCTTTACCTCGTGCCTGCCCGCCGTGCAGAAGAAACAAGCAAAGAAGAATGCAGCCTGCACTCTGATATTCCCCGCTCAGAATTCCAAACCAGTTTAAGATCAAAGCTGTGGAAAGTTAACAAGATCAACTATCTCCAAAACCAGATTTGCGTTCTTAAACTCTACTCTGTCTGGTTTTTACTTTGCCATATTTGTCATGTTTATTTGTCGTTTGTTATTTGCTTGTTTTTGGTGTGAGTATATGCTTGAAACATTGAGGACAATGTTTGATTTAAGTGTGGGGGGTAACCATTGTTTTGCATGAAATTTGTAGAAATTTATCACCCATTACTTCTAGTGTTGTTCCTTGTTGTTTTAAGTATTTTTAAGCTGTTTTGGAGTATTTCAGTGTGTTTTGACATAAAAATCCGAAAATTCATAAAAATTTGAAAAATTGTTTTTGAAAATCCCAAAACGAGTTGTTTTTGTGTGCTTATTTGTGTCTTAGGGTACCTTCCAACACAATGATGAGGATTCGGTTTGTAATTGCATGACTGTTAAAGAGAGTTATAAACATGGATGAAAGTTTGATTTACTCTTTATTTATGCGTGGTTGTGGTTATAACTTATGAAATCACATGTAATCATAAAAGAAAAAATTAGTTTTTGTAACATGCTTGAAGGAAAGAACTCAAACTAACGCTACAACCTTGTGAGACTTGAGCCTAAACGTTATTTGGAGAGTTGATAATCTGTGCATTATTGTTTTCTAAAGTCGTTGCATGATCTCATTTTTCTTTGCTTGGTTACTACTTAGAAGGCGTTTCATCATTTAGTTCCAAATGCTAAAACTCATGCCCATTTCATTCAAAGCAGGATATTGATTTGCATAACACATATTCAAGATGAAGTTGTGTAGTTACCACCACCAAAGCCAAACTGCCATGTATCCCATATCGTTATATGTTTAAGTTAACCCCATTGAGCCTTGATAGCCTACATTCTTTGTTAAACCACATTATCCTTACCTAGCCTAGTTTAGGACCATCCATACCCTTGTTCTTGAAGCATAGTAAAGCATGATTCAAATTGAATTTCTTTTGATTAATGTATGGCAGAAAACAAGTGTGGGGGAAGTGTGAGGTATTATGCTTGTTGAAAAGAAAAGAAGAGTTGAAAATAAAAAAATAAAAAAATAAAAAAATATGCGAAAAAGAGTTTTAAAGTGCTGCTTGTTGAAGAAAGGGTCCAAAACATAGAATTCGGCCCTAAATATTGTTTGAATTTTCCCTTCGTGTCTAAAAGCTGATTTCTGCAATCTAAGTGAATTCTAAGTTTCAATTTCATTACTTTACTTGCTATTGCTTTAAGAACGATTGTTATCCTTATCCTTCATTTGTTAGCCATCACCCCAAGCCCCGTTACAACCCTTAACTTCATCTTGAGTGTCATGCGTTTCAATATGTGGAGTTTGAAATTGATATGAGCATATGGTGTCACTGGTTCTCGCATCTAAGTAGTAGCATTCCATTCATGAGATCATATCTAAACATGCTTATTAACTCCAGAAATTGCTTTCTTTGTGATACATATATGTGAGCGTTCGTTTTCATATCTACATCAATCTTCTCACATATAACTAGTAAAGGGTGTGTAGTTAGAAAATCTGAGTGAAAATTGAGTGCATATCTTGTAAGGAATTGAGTGATTTCTCTAAGGCATGTTACTACATCAAAAACATTATTTTAATCGATTAATTGTGAACAAGTAAGTAGTGACTATGATTAAGTACGTGCTTAAGTGTGAAGATGACTCAAATCTGTGGGGATAATGATTTTTAACATGTCATGTGCATTGGAAATCCCTGAGGCAAATGTTGGAAGGTTTAGGTTGTGTTTTATTTACTTTGTTTCGTTTTATCTCTTTGTTTTGCTCGAGGACTAGCAAAAGCTAAGTGTGGGGAAATTTGATAGGAGCATATTTATGCGACTTAGTTGGCTTGTTCTTGTGCATTTATGTCGTGTTTCCTTAGTTATTTTAGTGTTTAAAGTCATTTTCGTGTGTTTTCAGATTTTATGGACAAAGTAGGCAAGAAGATGCATTTTGGAGCATTTTGGAGCAAAATGGAGCTTGGAATGCATGTCACATATTTGGGCCAAAGTGGATGGACGAATTTGAGAACTAAAGAGGCCAAGAATGTGAAGAATTATGGTCCAAAAGATGAAGAACTCAGCCCAAAAATTTGTCACCCCAACTTGCCTTCATTGCCATGCAAAACAACATAGAATTCCCTTTGGATTCCCATGCCATGCTTGATCACTCTTGTCCCCTACATAATTTCTGATTTCATGCTTCAATTCATTTAATTATTACACTTAATTTCTTGATACCTCTTGTTCCCTTCACCCACAAAATTTTATACAACTTTCACAACCATAACATGCACCAATTGATGCTCCATCATTCACATTTGGAATCCCATGCCTTGTGTACCACATGTTGCTGCACCTTTGACCCATTTATTGACACATTTTCAGCTCCCTTTCCATCTCTATGCAATGTACACAATCATCATGCTCCTTAGCTACAAGACCACTCCATTTTACCCTTCACACTTTGCATCATCACTTCATTTTCACCCTTGGACCATTGCACACCACATACACTCTTTGCCGTGCATTCTCCCTAGCCTAACCTGATTCTCTAAGGTTTTTGGGGCCTATATATACATGTTTACACCCCTTGGCAAAGGGTTCACACTCTCATATTCATCATTCATCACAGAAAATTCGTCCATACAACCTCTAGGTAGCAAAACACCCCAAAAACACCATTCTAGTGCCTAGAAAACATAACAGCCACTCCACCTTCTTCCACCCTCTTTGCCTAGTTCTCCACCACCCTCTAACCCTCAAACACTCCTCCACACTTACCCTAAACCTTTCCATACCATTCCCCATCCATTCTACACCATAAAAACCACCCAAAACCGTCCAAAACCTCTAGTGCCGCTGCTTGCAAGGAAGGAAAGAGAAGGAACATCTTGTGCCGTGCCTATGCCCAAGCCTTGGGAGTGTTGGAGCGTTTCTAGGTGTTTTCTATCTTTGTTTTTAATGTCTAAATTTATGCATCTTTGCTTTGTAAGTATGAGGAACTAAACCCCTCTTAGTTAGGGGGTGATTCGAAACTATGTTCATGCTTGCAATATGATTTGATTACATCCAGTTGTGATTCATAAGTTGTGAATTCAATTTACTTATCCGTTTGTATAAAAACTGATTTGTGTATGTTGGTTGAGAGTGCACGCTTAATTTTCATGCATGAATTTGACGCTAGAATATAAGGGAGTTTCACCTAATCGTTATGAACTTATATTCACAAGTAGTGAAGGTTGCTAGTCACAATCACGTTAAGTAAATTCTTGGCATAAGTTTCATGCAAATCATAGTAACGAGTGCCTCGTCAATGCTTATGTTTTTCATAGAACTTAATGATTCTTGCTTGTATCTCTATTATGCAATTCATGTAGGGAACTTGTAAGGAATGTTTTGGGTTGTCGTATGCAATCATCCAATCCAATAACTTGTGGAAAAACTGAGGGTTAATTAGTGCAATTCACGGTTAATTTGGGGCGTTGAGTATTCATAGCTTATCAAAAAGCAACTGGAAATCGTTTTGTATGCAAGTGTGACATGTGTGGAGAAGAACCTCCTAGCTAGCCTTCCATCCATAAGTTTCATTCAAATTCATTTTACAATCTGTTTTGATTCACTTAAATTTGTCTAAGAATTTGTTTACTTTGTTCTTGTCTTAATTTAATTATTTTCGTCCAAAATCAACCCCATCTTATTTCTTTGAGTCATATTAATTAGAACTTGTCTTAGATTATGTTTTTAAGTGTTTTAGTTCATTAGAAAACCAAAATTCGTCCAAGTTTGTGTTAAAGTCCCAAAACTGCCCAGATTGTGTGTTTAAGGTAGTTTTGAGTGTTTAGGGGCTGTTTTGAGTCTTTTGGTTTGTTTTAGTGTTTTAAAGTATAGTTTTGCATTCTTTGAGTCTAGTTAGTGTTTTAAACTTTGTTTTCACGTTTTCAAGTCAGTTTCCAAGTGATTTAGCAATCCCTCATAATCCCCAGCCTAGAACGATCCCTACTTACATACTTTACTACAATTGATAAAAAGAGGGTTTAATTTTGTGTGTTAACTTATTTTTCACATCAACAGGGATACGTGGCTCTTGCTCCATAGGTTCCCCAGCATATGTTGACTTAGCAGCTCTTATACTTCTTTTAGGCTTCCTATTGTTGCGACGACGATGCTTTCTCGCTTGCTCCCCCTTTGGCTTTATAGCTTGTGGTCTTGGCTTCCTCGTCTTCTTATAGGTCACCAATGTCCACCTTTCTTCATCATCGATAGGTGCATCCTGGTCATTTGCCCCCAATGATGGTTGTGCAGAAGGTGCCGTGTAGCTTGTGCATTGATAGGAATGGTCGGGTATTTCTTGAAGAGGCACAGGATCAAAGGACCCGAACACGATCATAGTGGTATGCGTTGCGGGTGTGTCTTCTAGGTCGAGCTCAATTCGCCCTTCCTGTGCCAACTTCATGATGAGTTCTTTTAGGATGAAACATTTGCCCACATGATGACCCACGATACGATGGTACTTCAGTACTTAGGATCGTTGGTACGATTTATCTCTTCAGGGCGTTTGCATTCAGGCAAATCAATCACCTTCTTCTCCAGCAAGTCGTCCAGCATTGCATCCATGTCGGAGTCCGGAAAAGGGTATACCTTCTGCTCCAGTTCCCTCAAAGTGTTTTTGTACCTATCTTGGGTGTGGGAAGGCTCATTTCTTTTTATCTCCTTTGCTTTGTTATTGAAGGAGATTTTGACGGGTGCGGACGAGGTCTTGATAGGGATGGTTTTGGTGGTAAAAGCTTCCTTGGCGAGCTTTTTCCCATGATTGTCTGCTCTTGAAGTAAACACCTTATCCCTTTTGAAATCGGTGATTGGCTCCTTCTTTCCATGGTGGGCGATGCTCAGTTCCATGTCGTGGGTACGGGTGGCTAATTCTTCAAAAGTCCGTGGCTTGATACCTTGAAGGATGTATTGTAAACCCCATTGCATGCCCTGGATACACATCTCGATTGAAGAAATCTCGGAGAGTCTGTCCTTACAGTCGAGGCTTAGATTACGCCATCGGTTGATGTAGTCCATGACTGGTTCTTCCCTCTATTGTTTCATGCTCATCAACTCCAGCATGCTCACAGTGCGGCGGGTACTGTAGAAGCGGTTGAGGAATTCCCTTTCTAACTGTTCCCAGCTGTTGATGGACTCGGGCTCCAGGTCTGTGTACCACTCAAAGGCGTTTCCTTTTAACGAGCGCACAAACTGCTTGGCGAGGTAATCTCTTTCCGTCCCTGCATTGTTGCAGGTTTCAACGAAATGTGCGATATGTTGCTTTGGGTTTCCCTTTCCGTCAAATTGCATAAACTTCGGCGGTTGATAGCCCTTCGGCATCCTTAAGGCGTCGATCTTCCTGGAGTAAGGCTTCGAGTACAACGTGGAGGCATGAGAGCTTCCTTCATACTGTGCCTTAATGGTGTTAATGATCATCTCTTGCAGCTGCTGGATAGAAAGAGATCCCATGAGTGCCGCTGCTTGGTCTGGCTCCGGCTTCACATCGATTTTCTTCACCGGGGGCTCGTCTTCTTCGTTGTCTTCCTTCTTTAGATGATCAATCTTCGGGTTGGGTTTCTCGCCATCCTGCGCCTCCAGTCGGTTGACGAGTGCTGCAATTTGTAAGTCTTTTTCTTCCACAGTTCGGGTTAACCTTGCAATTGCTTCATTCATCTGAGCTAGCTGCTCATCGATTGAAGGTGCTCCGGTAGCCATAACTTGCATGGATGTGCTGTCGCTTGAGTCAGCATCGGAAAACAAAGACTCGGAGTACTTCTTCGGGCTTTCCTCCCTTGGTGCCCTTAGCGAGGCCAGGGTGATCACAGGTTTGTACCTCGGGTACTCTTGTTCCTTTGGCAAGGTTGATGTAGGGGTGGAAGAGGAGGCAACAAGAGCTCTTGCCTTGCTTCGAGTTATGATGCCTGAAATGGCGCCGCCTGCGGCAAGGATGCTCTTGTTCTTCGTGTTGGTTGTGGGAACAGCTTGAGCCTTCCTTGATGCCATTGATTTTGGAAGTGTGCTCGAATTTCTTGAACGAAAAAAGAGATGAGAGGTAGAGATTGTCCCACTGGGCGTGCCAAATTTGTAAACACGAAATTTTCCTGAAACGAAAGAGACAAGAACAATGTGCACAAAATAATATTTGTATTTGATGATTTTGGGTTACAATCTCTCTTAAATTTGATCCTCTGATTCAATCTCCGTAAGGTGTTGATTTGTGGATGTGCGATTGATCCAAAGGGCCGTTAGGCTTGATCTAAGGATGAGCGTTCTTCAAGGGCTGTGGACTTGATCTTGAAGGTGGATTTGAGCGGATCTTCAAAGGGGCTTTTGGGCTTGATCTTTGAAGAACAGTGATGAACGGATCTCCAGGGGCTTTTGGGCTTTGATCTTGAAGAACGGTTGGACGCGTGGATTTGTTGATGTTGTTGATCTAAGGGGCTGTCGGGGCTTGATCTTAGAAGAACGATGAACGAAGAACGAAGAACACTTTCTTCAAGGGCCGTCGGGGCTTGATCTCGAATTTGGTGGAAGTTCTTCACGGGGCCATCGGGGCTTGATCTTGAAGGTGGATGATTGTTGATCCAAGGGGTCGTCGGGGCTTGATCTTGGAAGAATGATGAACGAAGAATGAAGAACGAAGAACACTTTCTTCAAGGGCCGTCGGGGCTTGATCTTGAAGGTGGATGATTGTTGATCGAAAAGGGCTTTCTTGATCTTTCGGGAATTGCTTGAGAGCTTCGGAGTTTCAGAGCTTCAGAGCTTCAAGGTGTAATATGAATTCCTCCCTTGATTCTTTGATGGAGGAGCCTATTTATAGGCTTTGTGAACGAATCACCACCATCCATTTGTTTTGGTGGATGTTGTAGGTGAAACTTGGTGGATGTTTGTAGGTGAAACTTGGTGGATGTTGTAGGTGAAACTTGGTGGATGTTGTAGGTGAACTTAGTGGATGTTGTAGGTGAACTTGGTGGATGTTGTAGGTGAACTTAGTGTATGATATAGGTGAAGTGAATGAAGGTTGTAATTTTAATACAATGGTCAACATTTATTTCACCAAAATTTCAATGTTTACAAATGTAATCTTAATGCAATGGCTAACATTTATGCCACCGAAATTTCAATGTCTACAGTAGTTTATATGAGCATGAATATTGGAGCTAAAATTTGGTGCCATGATTTTGGGAAAATTCGGCCAAATACATAGGGTGATTTTTTGGTTTCTTGTTTGACTTGTTAAAAGTGTTTTAAAGTGACTTTTGGAACCCCTATGTACCCTAGTTTGGTTATATGTTATTTCCCTAAAGTTTGAATGGTTTTGGAATGTTTTTGGGTGAAAAATGTTCATGGAAATTTTTTGAGTTTTTTATGAATGTTCTTCATTGTTCTTGACATTTTAGCCAAGAACAAAAAGTTTTGTGTTTTGATTCAAAGTTTTGATTTATTTCATAAAGTTTATGTTTTATGATTTTCAAATGTTTAAATGTTTTAGATATTTGTTTAAATGGTGTAAGAGATATTGGTGGGTGTGTAAGGATTAATTTCCTTTCACACACACCACTTGCACCACTTGATTGCTTTATGTCAAAACTCACAAATCAACACACACATCACTCCATTTCTTCTTCCAAAACCGGCCACCCCCTAGTGGGGGTACTTTTGGGGCCTTTTATGCAATTACATAAAGTTTTGATACTTTTGTGTATTTGCACTTTGGCCCAAAAGTTTACGTTTTTACGTTTAGGTCCAAAAACTCTAAAGGACAAATTATTTTGCTCCTTTAATGAAGTTTTTACATTGTTTAAATTTTGGGTTCTAGTGTAATTACATGAAGTAGTGGACTCTTGTGTTCTTACAAAGTGACCCCAAAAGTTTATGATTTTGCAATATTGCCCAAAGGTTGTGGTAATTGCATTTTGGCCCAAATTAGGTTGAGAACAAAATTGTTTTGTCTCTTTAAATGAGAATTGGATTTGCATTTCATTTAGCTCCATTTAAATCAATTTTATGGATACAAAAACCAAATGAAAATGTTGCATTCTTTTTAATTAGTTAAAGTGTTAATTAATTAAAGGGTGATTATGAACCTAAGCCTAATATAATTGAGCTATGTGAAAGGCCGTTTCAAATTTGTTTGAACCATGGGAATGTGTAGATTAGATTTTGGTTGTAATTTGATTTGATCAAATGTTGTAAAAGGGCATAAGCCCTTCTTTACTTTAAGGTAATTTGTTTTATGCAAATGTTGTAATGAGCATAAGCTCACCTTTACTTTGAAGTACTTCTTTCTTGCTTTATTTGATATGCATGAAAATGAAGTAGTTGGGTCCAACGCCCCTAAGACAACACGCCTTAATGTGATTAAACGCGTAACTAAAATCAATCACCATCCCTAGACCGAGATTCAACACTAGGCTCGTGTTGAATCTAAACAAAGGTTCATAGTCATCCTAAGGCCCTAAGGCAACTATATAGTCCATCAATGAATGCAAACCTTATGTTAGTAGTATCATATGCTCTTGCTTTAAAAACCGTTTTATAAGCATAGTGGGAGTATTATATACAACTAAAACAATCAAATGGACCAATAGTTGTAATAGGACCAAAATTGTTTTAATATAGATTAAAATGAATGTTTATATGTGATGAGACCTAAAACCCTCAACCAAACCATTATTAAGTTGATAAGCGTGAGAGTGCTTTGAACACTCTTTCGTGGCCTTCTACCATGGTAGCTCCAATCGTTTATGACTTGTACACCGCCTTCACCCTATCATGGGGGAGTGCAAAGTGCATGCTTATACTCAGGAGGAGTCTATATACATACTTGATGAGGTGAGTGTAGGCAACGAGGATGGCCGATATCATATCATTGTGAGGCTATTCTTGAACCCCTTCATGAACTAAGCATGGTGGGAATGACTTAACTAAGTGCAATGGAACCAATATCATATCATTGTGAGGTTACATTCTCTAGAGGCCAAATAAGATGGGTACTTGCAAGAGATGCAAATGAGTAAGCGTACTCTCTCATTATTATTAATGCTAGCCAATATCATATCATTGTGAGGTGGGCTTGGTAGTAGTGAGTCTCCCATACCCTACTAAGAGTTTCCTCCAAAACTCTCGAATTCCAATGAGGGATATGGAATTTGCCAAAAATAGTGGGTGGTGCTATTTGATTTAAAGACCCGAATCAAATGGCTTAAAATCAATCAATTTATATTCGTTATGTATTTGTTTACCAATATATTTGCAAACGCTATCCAACACTTGACAAATAAAAGCCGAAAGCTTTAGTTTCCGGATTTGGTACTACAAAACCATAGATTGTCTTTAATGGCTTGTAAATGTACCTAAGTAGTCTCATCCTCACAATCTTCCTATTGATAATGTATCAGTAGAAGAATATGTTAGAAAATGTCTATCATAAAGAGGACAACACTTTTAATGTCATAATTCTTCAATTACAAATTGTTGTATGAAGAAATAAGAGTTGCTTTGAACAACCCTTAGTCAATGCAAACACTTAGTGCTTGTTTCTTTGTTACATGAACAAGGAACTGGAGAAGTAAGCACAAGGGCATGGACACTTTATGTGCCATGATTCTTCACTTACAAATTGTTGTATGAAGAAATGAGAGTTGCCCTGTACAACTCTTGAAAGTTTGTAATTATGTTTAGAACATAATGGTTGGTTGACAAAAATAGTCCATCAACATGGACTTATGATGATTTTGAATCATTGAGTGTTGAAGTGTTAAAACCACTTAACGAGACGGAAACTAGGCAAGGACTTCACCTTTGTTTCCTTATCCTAATGGTTCACTAAGTTTATTGTAAACTATGTAGTGAACAATAACCACATGCTCTCCAAAATGTTTGATGTGTATAACACAATTGAAATAAGTTTCAAGAGAGATAGTGGGAGTTTAGGGACCATGACTAATGTAGTCAAAGGTGAAAGTCAAATAAAGAAGATAAAAATAACTCAAAGGGAACAAACTTTCTTTATGAAAGGATGGACATTGGAAGGGGTATTTGCAAGAAATGTCTTGCAAGTGTCAAGAACACACCTTTCGAAGGTGTTGTAAATTGTTCTTGAATAGTTCAAAACAGTTGGTTCTTCTACTTGAATGCTTGATTCCGTATTAGTAACTATGTTTTACAATCGTTGTAAAAGTGTGACTAATAAGAAGTAGAAGATATATGAGAGAAGAAAAGGTGCTTCACATTCGGAACGTGAATAAAATATAGATCTCTGCGAAAGCAGATAGTACTTACTTCCTCATATGAACTACCAAAGAAATTGGAAAAACCAAAGATAGTCTTTACATTCCAATTTTAAGGAACTTAATTTCGTCACTATAGTAGAGATGGATGAATGCTTTGTTTGACAAAACATTGTTCTTTATTAATCAATGATTGGATTATAGTAATCTAATTGATTGTCTCTATAGTAGAGATGATATGGTAGTGTTAACTGTTTAGAATATAATGATGCTTAAAACCCAAAAGGTTGCAAGGTAGTGACTAATCCCAACTGAGTTGTGATACCTTTAAAACATAAGTTATGAGTTGATGAAAATGAAAGATGGATGCTTTGGATTGTTAGATCCGGATCCAATACCTTCTTATTAAAATTGTATAGAGGCGAAATGTTCGAATCTTTATTCTTTTGGAAAGAAGAAAGAATCACAAAGTTGTTGAGGTTAATTCACTTAGATGTTAGTGGCACTTGTCCACAACATAATACTACTCATGTTATATGACATTCACCGAAGATCACTCTCGGTTGGACTATAGTTTATTTTAATAAACACAAGTCCGAATACTTTGCAAAAGGTTTCAAAGAATTCAAGAAATGTAAGTTAATGAGTAAGACGTCTAAAGTATTTACCTCCTTAGATTTGATCCAAGGAAAAGTAACACTTTAGATGAGTTTCCTTGAAAGATATCAAGGAAAGAAGCATCATAAGATAATGAATTTCTCCATTAGGAGAAGAACGAACTTGAATAAAATTTAGTTCGTTAGATGTTATCTATTACCCATATATAGGATATATACTTCTAAAAACAATATGATTGTAAATTAGAAGATCTTTCCAAAATTTTCATGACTCCATAAGATGTAGTTGGAAAGAAAGACAAATCTTAGCAATATTTGTTTGATAACAATCTTGTGGGATATCCTTAAATTAACTTTTGGATATCGCTTCTATAAACCAACTAACAAATGTTGTTTTGTTGGGTAGTTCATTGTAATCCTACAATTTGATTTGCCTAAGAGCTAATGAACGAGTTCTTTGAGAGACAAGAAAGTAATCAACAAATATAACAACCTAGTTCCTATACTAAAGGCTCCAAGGTAGTCGAGAAGGATTTATAAACCGTCTCAGTTGAATGGTTTGAACTTTATGACTATGTCATAGAGTTACACCTCTTAATTCGAAAGAAATAAGAATGAAAATCCTTATGACTACATTGAGTGTATATATGATATATACTCAAGGAAATGGTAAAGTACCATTTGACCCGAAATAATGAAACCTTCATAAGCTAATTGGTAGCTTAAGGTGACTCCAATCAAAGAGAATGGTTGACTTTGAAGAAACCATCTTTGAGATAGTCTAGGTTTCAATTAATTCGAAGATTGCTAGCTACAACTAAATTGTGATTCAATGTTTGGACATTATATGGGTTTCCGAAACCATTATTAAGATAGTCTTGATAATATATATGTCTAAAACTATGAATCACAAGACATATAAGTTGTAGAGATCCAACCATCATGAATCTTAGCAAGCTAGTGGGAGCTATAAGCATCTTGTGAGAAAAGGATCAAATCGTTTGATTTCTTATAAAGATGTAAATGAATCTTTTGTTTACTAGGTTTACAAAAGGTTAGTGGGAGTTAATCATGTTCCTAAAATTTAAATATATATGATATATTAATTTTGGAAATGAAAAGAATACTTCTTCATTAAGTTATAACTTTAAAACATTATATGAAGATAGAATGTATATGGGAGTTAATCATGTTCCTAAAATTTAAATATATATGATATATTAATTTTGGAAATGAAAAGAATACTTCTTCTTTAAAGTTATGACTTTAAAACATTATATGAAGATAGAATGTATATGGGAGACATAGTATATATACATGGGATGGAAATCTATATTGATAGATTTTAGGATATAATTGGATTATATCAAGCCCTAAATATAGACAAAAGATGATAGGAAGTTTCTCATATGATGATGAACTTCAATCAAATGGACAGCTCTAGTAAGACTAAGGAGTTGCTCTTCTCAAAGAGAACGTACTCTTTGACTCCCAAAGAAATAATGCGTAAATAGAACCCTTTATGCATACGCAGAAAGGTGATTTTTGTATTTCATATTGTATGAAAAACATTGATATGAGTTGTACCTAGAAAGGTGCAAGACGATATCAGTGCAAGCCCAGGATCAGAACCATAGCAACTGTCAAGTGAGTCCTTAAGTATTTAAGAAATACTAAAGGATAAATTCCTCAAAGATCGAGGAAGAATTAGAGTAAAGTAATGGAAGCGTAAATGTATTAGATTATGAATCTAATCCATCATTGGATGTTTCTTCATTATGAATGAAGAGATAAACAAATATCTCTTTATTATGACTAAAGAGATATTTGGATGGAAACATTAAAGTAATGACTTTAGTGTGTTCCATTATGAATGCAAAATATATTGCCATATAGAAGTTTACAACAATGTTGTTTGGATGGGAAAGTTCATTTATGAACTCTCTATTCGGTTCCAACCAGAAAGTGTATGACACTAATGGGGCGATAGCTCAAGCCAGGGAATCAAGGTCTCATCAAGGTCCGAACTCAAATGAGAGACTGAACCACATGATTGAGAATCATGTATAATGGTGACGTCGTTATTCTCAAGGTTGCTTCTATGGATAACATATAGATATCCATTGTCTAGGCCTACTATTCAGCCATTTATGAAATGACTACAGAAGAGGTATCATCACTGATGAACAAGCTGATTGGCTCTAGTGCAAGTGGGAGATTGTTGGAAATGTGCCCTAAAACCAATCATATGATGATACTTTACGGACATTTCACATGTTAAACTAATTTAGTTTAATATCAAGGGTATAGATTATTGTTTTAAGCTGTCTCATATAAATGTTATATGCTTAAACGATAAGTCCAAGGAATATGTGATTGGGAGAATACGATCTAAAGATGTTAGATTCATGAGACCATTTTTTCGTAGACACATCCTAAACGTTCCTGATCATAGGATTGCCAATTGGGCATTGACAGTCCGTTAAGATCAGTACGTGCTGTGTCTTCTCTCAGGAAGAGTGACTAGTCTCGAGTCATTGGTGTGTGTGACATCAAGACAAGTACGTAGGTGCTCAATAGAGAATGAGTTTACTGAACACGATCAACGAAGAGTTCTCATATTCATGTCACATGAGAACTCATGGTTGGGATAATGCAAGGTAGTCCTTTGACCTGAGGCATCACAGCTGTCTTGTGGTTAAGTCCTTAATCTTTGATTATGTCAAAGTCACCCCATCCGCGGGTGTCCACGGCATCGTTGGGGTTAAGCTACTTAGCCATGGAGGCAAGTGAATGCGCAACAAGGGATCTCTAACCTTCAAACCGTTTGAGGGAGAATACTCTATGATATGATTAAGAATCTTTGGCCAAATTATGAATGAGATTTAGGAAGGCGTTCCAAATCACATTCAAGGTAATCATATAAGCACACGAATCACATTGGATAGTAGACATGAATAAACTATCAAACCAAACAATGTGGTCAAGAGTATTGTATTAGAGAAAGACCATATTGCATTTGTAATCCTAAACTGAATAGGTTCTCCACCTCTTCTGATTAGCTTGGGTAACCATGATATGCTGCTAGGTGTCACTCATGGTTTGTGGAAGCCCTAAACATGTGTAATCACTAAAGGGAGAATTGAAAGTAAGTTTCAATTCACAATCGATTTGAAAGAGTTCTAATCGCCCACTGCCTCGCTAAAAGGAACCTAATGGATCGTACACCGTGTAAGGTGGAGATTGAAGAAACAATGGAGATGAGTAAGAATAATTAAAAGGTTTAATTATTTATGGCAAGGATTAATTAATATGTTAATTAATCAAACGAATAAGTTCGTTAAAGACCTCGGGATAGTTTTGGACCTTAAGGCCCAATGGGCTTCGAACGTCAAGCCCATTGACTTAAGTTGTATGACAATTTAATGAATAACGATTCACAAAGGCCCAAAAGCCCAAATCCCTAATGTGGCCGGCCATATGTGTTAAATTAGTGTTTTTTGGTTCTTTAGGTCATTTATAGAAGTGACTATATAAAGAACTTTATAGCCTAAAATTCATAAGGGGGTTCTTTTGGAGAAAATTGGTGAGAACTTGTCTCTCCTTTTCTCTCTAGGAGGCCGGCCCCCTTGGAGGGTGGATCTAGCAATCCCACTACTCCAAGGTCACTCATTCCTTCTCCAATCTCTCCTTGGTGTGGAGACTTAGAGGTTCTGAATTTTGGGAACTTGGAGAAACCTTTTCATCCATCCAAATCCATAGATTTTAGATGCAAGGAATGAAGGCCCTCTCCTTGGGTGATTAGCCTTTGCTTATGCAAAGAGGAATCTACAAAGGTATAAATCTCAACTCACTTTGTTTTGAGTTGATTCTTGGTTCACCAATCTACTAGGCTTTGAATTTCATGGGTAATGTTTTGTTTTTGAATGCATGCAAGCATGATTCCGCCTTTTAATTGTTAAATGCATGCTATAGATGTTATTCAAATGAACATGTTTTCACAAAATTATCCTTCAGTAGCAGCGGAGATATCGAGCTTATTCTGGAGGTAGTCGATGAAGATGTGGGCTTCCTCGAGGGTGAGGCTGGAGATGTCGGTGCCGAGCTTCTCGATCTTTTCTAGGCTTCGACCGCGGCGAAGGGGCGAATATGGGTGGCACGGTGGGTGAGGGTAGGGGTTTGGGGGTTGAAGGGGAATTGAATAGTGGGTTTGGTGGAGTGGGAGGAAAATGAGGAGGCGGATGATGTGGCGGGGAGGTGAAGAGGGAGGAGTGGCAGAGAGAAAAGAGGGGAGGTGAAGAGAGTGGAGGATAAATGGATCGAGGAAGATGGGTTTTAGGGTTTTTTTTTTTTTAACTTGTCTTTAATTAATTATTTTTAAATTCATAAAAAAAATTATTTTTTGCCATGTGGCACAAATTTGGCATCCACATCAGCACAAATGTGGCAGCCATGTTAGCTTTTAACAGATCAATGGATAGAAAATGTAACGAATGTATTATATTGAAATAAAATAGTAGTTGAGGTATGAAAGTGAAATGTTTTGAAGATGTTGTATGAGGTTGCAAAAGACCTCAAACATGAGGTGGTAAAGTGTAATTTACCCTATAATTTATCTCTATATTCATAATGAACCGTCCATTTATATAAAACATTTAAATGATTGAACGATCTCCAATTTGAACAATTTTTTTGTACGATTAATCTTCAAATGAAGATTAATAAATTAAACCATTTTAATTGTTGATTTTATTCGATCAAGACACGTTAGTTACAAATAGAAAAATATGTGCATCTCCACATGGGAATGCAATATGTTTAGGACAATACTTGGGTTCTGATTAGTCAGTACCCAATTTTACTAACCACCAATAAAAATGTGACACCTGTCCATTTTATGTTATTTCAGACTACTACAATTTCCTTAACCAATCACCTCTTATCCTCTTAAGGTTCTGCGTTGGAGAAATTCTGAACTCTTCCAACCTCTACCTCCATCAACCACATCCACGTATCCTCCTCCTTTATCTCTCATTCGTCAAACCTGCGACCATCTTTTTCTTGATGCAACCATGGCGGCAAGGAAGGGAAGCGGCACCAAGTCACGACCAATGAGTGAGCAGGTGTGTAAATGCTGCCATGGCGAAGGAGAAGGTTGGGTATGAGTGGGCAGGGTTTAGTTCGATGGAGGAGAGAGATTGATTGAGAAATTTTGATAAAAACCTGCATCAACCAAGCAATTGCAGCAATGAAGATTGAGAAAGGGAATGAAGGAAGGAAGAAAACGAGCAAAAAACTCATATGGTATTTTTTTTTAGTATATTCTCCAAATAACCATCGTGAAAGCACTGAGGCTATTGCTCCATTTAAAACATCCCAATGGGAAATGCCAACTCAGCATTCCACTAGTTAACTCACTCACTTACAAAACAAACTCCTTTCTTATTTAAAATAAAACCCTTAAAATACAAGAGGTGCAAGAAAAACCATTCCTAACATCACTTCTCCCTTCAAAATAACCTTGTCCACAAGGTTCTAGAGCTGGAACTTTGGAAATTGGATGTGGAAGTCGTCATAATCCTCCCAGGTCGCTACATTCTCCTCTTATCCCACCCACTATATCAGGAATTGAACACTAGCTTTGTTTCCTTTCTTGTACATCCTCCTAACAAGCACTGCTAATGGAGCATCCTGTACCTTTCCATCTTCTTTGATTATTAGGAGAGCTGCCATTTGCAAATCCCTATTTCCCACATGTTTTTTCTAGACAACACACATGGAAAATCGGTGTATCTTTGTTCCTTCAGTAGCTTCAGTTTGTAGGCAACTGGGCCAATCCTTTCCAGCATCTTATATGGTCCATAATACCTGGGGTGTAGTTTGTGATAGGAATATGAGGCTAAAGATTGCAACTGATAAGGCAGCAACCTTAAATAGACATAATCTCCAACTTCGAACTCCCTTTCGATCCTATTTTTGTTTGCATACACTTTCATTTGGTTCTGAGCCATAGCTAGGTTGTTCTTGAGCACTGTGAGTAAGTGATCCCTCTCCAAAATTTCATGTTCAAAAGTGTTGATTGAAGGAAAACTTTTGTCCTAGCTAAGAACATGTAAGAACATTTGAATACATATGCAAACTATTAACACTTTAAAGTAGGCATGCATTAAAAAACAATTCATAAAACCCATGACTTTCAAAGCCTAGTATATGGTGAACCAAAAGACTCTTTAACAACATTAAAGAGAAGTAAAGATTTAGAGTTTCTTTACCCTTGAAGCTCATCCTTGTTTACACAAGGGATTCACCCAAGTGAAGGGCCTTCAAGTCACCTCCTAGCTCCTTGGATATTGCTTGTGATTTCCTTCTCCTTTTGTGCTCCTTTGGACTTTGTGGGTGTAAGGAAAGGATCTCCAAAACACCAAAAGTTTGGTGTCTCTAAGTCTCCACACCAAGGGTTAAGTGTGAAGATGAAATGGATGATTTAGGGAAGAAGAGATTGCTAGATTAATCTCCCTAAGTGGCCGGCCTCTTTGTAGAGAGAAAGAGAGAAAATGTTTCACCTCTTTGCCTCAAAGAAAACCCTAATGAGAAAATAGCTATAAAGTTTCTTTTATAACACTTTTCTTTGGTGAGTGGCAAACTTGCAATTAAGCAAACTTTCACCATCTCCTCACCATGGCCGGCCTATATGTTGTGATTGGGCTTATTGCCCATTTTGTTTTAGTTGTCATACAACTTAAACATAATAGGCCTTATGGACCAAAACACTTTTGGGCCCCGAAACCCAAAACCAACTTAAAAGCCCAATACGAACCTTTTGTATAATTAATTAACTAATTAATTAATCTTGACCATTCTTCAATTAAACCATTTAATTGCATATCCATTTCATTTAATTTCTTCACTATCGCCCTTACTCAGTGTACGATCCATTAGGTTCCAATTAGCGAGGTAGTGGGCGATTGTTACTCTTAACGATCGATTGTGAATTGAAACCACATTTCAATTCTCCCTTTATGATTAGTGTTTGCTAGTCATTAGGGCTTCCACAAACCATGAGTGACACCTAGCAGTATGTCATGGTTACCCAAGCAAAGTAGAATTGGTTGGAGAACCTATCAAGTTACAACTACAAAGCAATACGGTCCTTCTCTAATACAATACTCTTAATCACATTGTTTAAGTGATAGTTTGTTTCATGTCTACTATCCAATGTGATACTTTTCTATATGATTCCTTTGAATATGAATTGGAACAAACTTCCTATGTCATATTCATTTGCTTTGGCCAAAGACTTACGAATCATATCTTAGAGTATTCTCCTTCCACCATGGAAAGTTAGAGATCCCTTGTTGTGCATTCATATGCCTACAAGACTAGATAGCTTGACCCCAACAATGCCGTGGACACTCCGATGGAATGCCGTTGACATGATCAAAGATCAAGGACCTAACCATTAGACATCTATGATGCCTCAGGTCAAATGACTACTTTGCATATTGCAACTTTCGAGTTCTTACATGACATGTATGTTCGAACTCTCTTTCGATCGTTGTTCAGTGTACTCGATTACTCTTTCGAGCACCTATGTGTTTGTCTTAGTGTCCAACACCAAATGACTTGAGACTAGTCATACTCAAGCTTGAGTCGACATAACACATACTAACCTTAGCGGATTGTCAATACCCAATTGGCAATCCTATGGCTAGGAACATTTTAGGAATGAACATAAAAGAATGGTCTCGATAATCTAACTCACTTAGATCACTTGTCTCTTAGATCAAATACATCCCTTGGATTCCCTTATTACTTAAACACATGATACAATAAATAGTGATCAACAATAAGCTTTGCCATTCATTAAACATATAAAAGTTTAATACATTAAGTATTCCAAAAAGCTATTACATCAAATGAGTGGCTTTGTGGGCATACTTCCAACATTGACTTTAGCAATGCCAAACTCATATTTGGTTAGCCTATCAACCACCATAAATATAACTAATTTCCCGTGGCAAGTAGGCACCCAACAATGAAACCCATGCTAATATCAATCCAAGTTTTCTGTGGTATAAGTAAGGGTTAAAGTAAACCAGTTAGAGATAAGGTTGCATACTTGTTTTGTTGGCAAGTATTGCACCGAGCCACAAATGACTTGATGTCCCCTTTCATACCCGGCCAATAGAACCCCATTTTAAGCCTGTGATATGTTTTCAGTACCCCTTGGTGACCTACAGCCAGGGTAAAGTAATGCTCCTCCATCAATTTAAACTTCTAGGGTGAGCTAGGATTGATCACAATCCGAGATTTGTACTTAAGCAGGCCATTATCAATGTGGTAGTGAACTGATTTTGAATTTGTAGCATCACTAACCTTAGAATCTGCAATAGTCTTCATTTTCTGTTTGATCCAATCATCACTCTCATTGATTCTTCTTAATTCATCAAGCCAACCGAAATAGGGGTAGAATATGGCACTGCAGCTAATAGTTTCATCCTTCGACTCCATTAATCCCTTAGATGTTGCATCTGATACTTTCACTTGTGATAGTGCATCGGCTACACAATTATCAGAACTCTTCTTGTAGTGGATTTCATAGTCAAATCCCAACAGTTTTGAAACCCATTTTTGCTGAAAAGCTGTGTGAGCCCTTTGGTTGAGAAAATACTTTAGACTGCAGTGATTCGTCTTAATCACAAAATGTCTTCCCTGAAGATAAGACTTCCATTTTTTAACGACATGCACAATCGCAATAAGTTCTCTCTCATAGGTAGAGAGGGCTTGATTCTTAAGACCAAGTGTCTGACTAATGAAGGTAATAGGTCCACCCTGTTGTTGTAACACTGCCCCAATTCCATTACCAGAGGCATCACACTCAAACTCGAAGGGAAGTGCAAAGTTTGGAAAAGCCAAAACTTGTGGAGAAGACATGGTGCTTTTGAGAGAGTGAAAAGCTTGCTAGGCTTCTGGATTCCAGTGAAAACCATTTTTTTGTGTAAGTGAGTATAATGGCTGACAGATCTTACCAAAGTTAAGAACAAACTTCCTGTAGTACCCCAGGAGTCCTAAGAATCCCCTCAGTTTTTTCACATTGGTGAGGACAGGCCAATCCAAAATAGCTTGGATTTTTTATGGATCTGTTTCCACTTCACGGCTGGAAATGATATGGCCTAAATATTCCACCCGAGATTGACCAAAAGCACACTTTTGTTTCTTGACAAACAACTTGTGATGTTGTAGAACTTCAAAGGCAGCCTATTGATGTGAAATATTCTAACACTCAAATTAAAACCCTATGATTATAGTATATGAAAGTGTTAGAAATGTGCCCTAAAACCAATCATATGATGATACTTTACGGACATTTCACATGTCGAACTAATATAGTTTAATTTAAATGGCAAAAATTATTGTTTGAAGCCGTCTTATATAAATGTTATATGCTTAAACGATAAGTCCAAGGAATATGTAATTGGGAGAATGCGATCTAAAGAAGTTAGATTCATGAGACCATTCTCTTTCGTATACATATCCTAAACGTTCCTGATCATAGGATTGCCAATTGGGCATTAATAGTCCGTTAAGATTAGTACGTGCTATGTCTTCTCTTAGGGAGAGTGACTGGTCTCGAGTCATTGGTGTGACTAACACCAAGACAAGCATGTAGGTGCTGAATAGAGAATGAGTCCACTGAACACGATCAACAAGGAGTTCTCATACTCATGTCACATGAGAACTCGTGGTTGGGATAATGCAAAGTAGTCATTTAACCTGAGGCATCATAGTTGTCTTGTGGTTAGGTCCTTGATCTTTGACTATGTCAAAGTCACTCCGTCAGAGGGTGTCCACGGCATAGTTGGGGTTAAGCCACTTAGCCATGGAGGCAAGTGAATGCGCAACAAGGGATCTCTAACCTTTAAACTGTTTGAGGGAGAATACTCTATAATATGATTAAGAATATTTGGCCAGAGTATGAATGAGATTTAGGAATTCGTTCCAAATCATATTCAAGGTAATCATATAAGTAAGAGAATCACATTGGATAGTAGACATGAATAAACTATAAAACCAAACAATGTGGTCAAGAGTATTGTATTAGAGAAAGATCGTATTGCATTGTAATCCTAAACTGAATAGGTTCTCCACCTCTTCTGATTAGCTTGGGTAACCACGATATACTGCTAGGTGTCACTCATGGTTTGTGGAAGCCCTAAACATGTATAATCACTAAAGGGAGAATTGAAAGTAAGTTTCAATTCACAATCGATTTGAAAGAGTTCTAATCGCCCACTGCCTCGCTAAAAGGAACCTAATGGATCGTACACCATGTAAGGTAGAGATTGAAGAAACAACGGAGATGAGTAAGGATAATTAAATGGTTTAATTATATATGGCAATGATTAATTAATATGTTAATTAATCAAACGAATAAAGTTCGTTAAAGACCTCGGGTTAGTTTTGGGCCTCAAGGCCCAATGGGCTTCGAACGTCAAGCCCATTGACTTAAGTTGTATGACAACTTAATGACTAATAATTCACAAAGGCCCAAACAGCCCAATAAAACCTATGGCCGGCCATATTGATAAAGGAGTGGGTTTTGGACTTATTACAAGTTTGTCACTCCAATGAAGGTAGGTATAAATGTGACTTTATAGCTTTTCTTCATTAGGGTTTATTTTGGAGAAAAGATGAGAACACAAGCTCCTTTTTCTCTCTAAGAGGCCGGCCACCCTAGAGGATTTAAGCTAGCAATATTACTTCACTCAACTATTCTTCAAGTCCTTCCTTGGTGTGGAGACTTAGAGGTTCTCAACTTTGGGAACTTGGAGAATCCTTTCAACCATCTTCATCCAAGAAATCCATGGAGCTAAGAAGCAAGGAATGAAGGCCTCTCCTTGGGTGGTTAGCCTTTGCTTATGCAAAGAGGAATCAACAAAGGTATAAAATTTCTCAACTCACTTTGTTCTTGAGTTGAGTCTTGGTTCACATAACTACTAGGATTTGAATTTCATGGGTAATGTTTTGTTTTGAGTGCATACAAGCATGATTCCACCTTTAATTGTTAATTGCATGCCATAGATATTGCTCAAATGAACATGTTTTTCACAAAATTTCCTTCAAGTGGTATCAAGAGCCTAGGTCTAGTAGTTGGTGAATCTTTTTGGGTTTTGTATTTTCATAGTTTATGATTTGAATGTTGTAATTGTTACAAGCTTTATTCTTGCTTCTTTGAATGTTAATTTTGTTAGAAAATTTGCGATCTCAAATGTTGTAGATGTAGTTCATATGAGCATGAATTTTGGAGCTAAAATTTGGTGCCATGTTTTTGGGGAAATTCGGCCAAATCCAAAGGGTGGATTTTTGGGTTCATGTTTGTCTTGTTAAAAGAGTTTTAAAGTGACTTTTGGAACCCCTAAGTGCCCTAGGATGTTAACCCTCTTTTGTATAGTGAAAATTTGATTTTTATTGACTAAAAACATTCATGGAGCTCTTATGAGTTTTCATGTGTGTTCTTCAAAGTTCTTGAAGTTCTTACCAAGAACAAAAAGGTTTGGTGTTTTGATTCAAAGTGTTTGATGTTTTGCATAAAGTTTTGTTTATGGTGGTTGGTGTGACTTTATTGTAATAAATGGTTGATCGGATCATATTTATATATATTTTTACTTCAAATTCACTCGTCTTTTCTTGGTTAGTTCCTTATATTTTTGAGCTATTTACGTTATTTTTGTGTTTTTAGGATCTGTTATGCAAAGAAAATAAAAATAGCACAAATGAGTTTTAAATAATAAACAGAAAAGTGGAACACGGGTGGACCACTAGAAAAATAATGGAGCGCATAAAAAATATAGAGGGAGTTGGTGGAGGCGGCTTGAAAAGCAGTAAAGCAGCTGTGAGTGGGATGGCAATATTCTAATGGACAGAGAAGAGTGCGGGATAAGAGAAGAGGAAGGCAGGTGGAAGAAAAGAGGAATGCATGATGGAAGAATAAAAGAAAAGAAAGAAAAGGTAAAGACTGACAGCAAGCGGAGAAGAAAGAATATAAAACAGAGTGGGGAGAGAGCACTGAGACTAGCGGAAAGAATAAAAGAAAAGGATGGCATTTTTTTTATAAAAAGCACACGGACAGAGAGACTGGGCAGAAAATAAAAGGGGCAGAAAGCCAGAGACGCAGGGACGCAGAAAAAGGGGAAAACAGAATAAGAGGCACGGAGGAGAGAAGCAGCTTAGCTGCCTTGCGGGGAGAAAAAGGAGCAGGGAGGGCGCCAGTGAAGAAAGCAGCAAAGCTGCCTTGGGCATCTTTAATCAGAAAAGGCACGGACAGACAGAAGCAGCAAGCTGCCTTCTCTCTCGGTTAAATCTTTCCAAACTTATATTTTATTTCTGTTTTAATAATGTGTAACTAAATTTATTTTGGCTAGAGGTTAATTCAAAGCCATGAATATATTTGTAATATGAATTGATTACCTTCAGTTGTGATTTCTGAGTTGTGATTTAATTTGCTTAACTGCTTGATTGATAGCTTATTTTTGTATGTCGATTAAGAATGCATACTTAATTTATGTCACAGCCCGTCCCGGAGGTACTTTTGACGGGAATGTGAAATGACAGAATTGCCCTTATTGGACATTAAGGTACGTAGGTACATAGCGTTATTTTGAAAATAGCATTGGTTGGATGGGATTTTATTGGAAATTGATTTTTGGTATGTTTGGTTAGGATGAAATGGAGGGTGTGGATTAATTTGGACCACACATGACCTTCCTCTCTCCCTCTCCTTTCCCCGTGCTTTCCCTGTCTCTGTCTCTCTCTCTCTCGACTTCACACACACACACCCATATCGTACGGACCTTCACCCAAAACCCTTCGAAACTCAACGGATCGGGGCAAATAAGGTATGTATCTTCATCGTTTTGACGTCCTGAGTTCATTGGTGCTAGTTTTAGGAAGTGAAACCTTCGATTTCACGTAGATCCCGAACCTCCATTTTTGAGGTACTGTTCATGCGAACGTAAAATGTTGTGTTTCAGGAGATTTCAAGCTTGTGGTGAGCTTTAGGAGGTCCTAAGGAAGCTCGGGGACGTTCGTTGGAGAGTTTTGGACGTCGGGATCGTAGGTTTCAAGTTTGGCCGAATCCTTGGTTTTTGCAAGGTGAGATTTCGTAGTTTTTAGGCCCTAAAACTAGTCCAACGTGATAGTACACTCTTAGGGCTTCAATTTGGTATAAAATACGAAGAAAATGGGTGAAAAACGAAGGAGAACAGTGAGTTTGAAAATCGGCCGGAGTTCGGCCGGAGTCCGGCCACCGGAGAACCAGTCCGGCGAGGCCCTGCGAAGAAGACGACACGTGCGCTGCACGTGCTGCGCGTGGCCAGCGCGTGGACCCGTGCCACGTGTGGCGCGTGGGGGCGCGTGGGGCTTCCAAAATTTTTTCTGAAAATTTCTCGACGCTCGTGACGTCGAGTAGGTCGATGTGGTATATTCATATACCAAAATTGAGCATCGTATGAGAAGTTATTTCGAATTATTGGTGATATGCTTAAAATTAATGTTTTTATAGTTGTTTCGCATATAGGTGAGACGTATCCCGAGGACGACCGCATCCAGGGACGCCACGGGGGTTACGACCCGTCGACTTATCAGTGAGTGGGCAGTTTTGTTTTCGTATTACCTATATGCTATTGTTTTCCCAGAAAATGCATTTATATGAGAAAACGTTTTTAAAATGCCATGCATAGAATTATTTGGAAAAGGTGAATTTCACATGAGTTATATGATTGATATATGATGCATACATGTTGCATGGTGCTGTGGAGGCATAGGTAAGTCAGGTGAGTTCATTTATTCATTGAATTGTTGTTGTTGAGATGTGTTGAGCTCATAATCTGCACCCTAGGTGTTAGTGCTTATATTATTCACCACACCGCACGCTCGCCTTGGATCCAAGTAGGTGGATGTCGTACAGACCATGTGAGGGTTCCGACATGCTAGTCGTACAGATCACTAGGCGTGATTCCGACTAGTGGGTGACCTTAGTTATGCGCGCTGATGATATGATGAGAGAAGCACTAGAGCGTATTTTTACACCTTTCATCGTATAGACTACCTTACGTAGTTCTGAGTGATGTGCAGAGTAGGGCCGTATAGGTCACTGTGGTGACTCCGGCTTAGTGAGATATTGAGCTATTGAATTAATCGTATAGGACCAACTGCAGGGTCTCCGATTGATTCCTTATTTCACCTGATTTATATTTTGATTTATGGCATGGCATGTTTTCTTGAAAATGTTAAA
The DNA here is from genome assembly GCF_916048215.2 of Malus sylvestris. Lineage (NCBI taxonomy): Eukaryota > Viridiplantae > Streptophyta > Magnoliopsida > Rosales > Rosaceae > Malus > Malus sylvestris. Next base: position 14,486,732 of record NC_062265.1, on the reverse strand, counting down.
GATTTGAGATTTAAATGTTGAGATTTTATATGGTTATATAATTTCTGGGAAAGTATACAGGTTTTTACGGCGAGGGGATATAACTGTTTTAATGAAATGTTTTGGAAAACTAATTTGTTTTACTGACCCACTCATTTTGTTTTGCGCCCCTCCAGGTTCTAGTTTAACGGTGGTTGGCTCACGAGGTCCTTTCCGGCTTTCTGACAGATTTGGGACATGTAGGACTCACCTGAGGGTGATGTATTCTTATTTTAGTCCTACTTGACTGCAGATAACCTATGCTCTGAACTTATGTGTTTACTTGTAAACTCGTCCGGATATGTCCGTATGTGGTTATGTTGAGTTTGGTTTGAATTTCTGCTGATTTATGTTGTTGTTACGCTTCCGTGTCGTGCTTATGGTTACGTCACGCCCACGTGACGGCCAGCACACCTGGATCCTCCGGATCAGGGTGTGTCAATTTACATGCATGAATTTGACGCTAGAATATAAGGGAGTTTCACCTAATCGTTATGAACTTATATTCACAAGTAGTGAAGGTTGCTAGTCACAATCACGTTAAGTAAATTCTTGGCATAAGTTTAATGCAAATCATAGTAACGAGTGCCTCGTCAATGCTTATGTTTTTCATAGAACTTAATGATTCTTGCTTGTATCTCTATTATGCAATTCATGTAGGGAACTTGTAGGGAATGTTTTGGGTTGTCGTATGCAATCATCCAACCCAATAACTTGTGGAAAAACTGAGGGTTAATTAGTGCAATTCACGGTTAATTTGGGGCGTTGAGATTTACAATTTATTGAAAGAACAACTGAAAATCAATTTAGGTTGCATATGTGTCATGTGTGGAGAAGAACCCTCTAGCTAGTCCGTCACCTATCCTTTCACCTTAATTTCATGCTTTTGTCAATTCTGTAATTTATTTAAGTTTAATTTACTTCTCGTCAAAACCAAACCCCCCCATTATTAAATTATATTATTTAGTTAGTTTTCATTGTTGTTAGTCTTTTAATTCAATTTCCGTCCATTTCAGTTCCTAGTGTCTAATTTGATTGTTTCCATTATTTTGAGTCATTCTAAGTGTGTTTCGAGTTATTAGAGTTTTTTGCCTAGTTTTGTGTCCTTGAGTCTTGTTTAATATTTTTAAATTAATTTAGAATAGATTAGCAATCCCTCCTAATCCCCGGCCTAGAACGATACCCTATTTACATCTATACTACAATTGTCAAAAAGAGGGTTAAATTTGTGTGCTTATATATTTCGCACCAATGGTATGACATGATTTGTCCCTTTTTAATCAACACCCATACCAATCAACTTTTCCAACCCATCAATTTTACCTTTTTCAACACTCTTTAAATTTTTGAATTTTCACCAAAACCTACTTCCCCCTTTTTCACAGTCCGTTAAGATCAGTACATGCTATGTCTCTCTTAAGGAGAGTGACTGGTCGAAAGTCATTGGTGTGACAGACACCAAGATAAGCATGTAGGTGCACAATAGAGAATGAGTCCACTGAACACGATCAAAACCTTTTCCCCCTCCTTTTTCACTCTCACCAACCGGCCACCCCATAAAGTAGGGTACTTTTGGGGTTTTAATGCAATTACATAAAGTTTTGATACTTTTGTGTATTTGGACTTTGACCCAAAAGTTTACGTATTTACGTAAAGGCCCAAAATCACTAAAGGACAAAAATGTTTTGCTCCTTTAATGAAGTTTTTGTATTTTGATGAAATTTTTGGGTTCCAGTTGTAATTACATGAAGTAGTGGACTTTTGTGATTTTACAAAGTGACCTCAAAAGTTTGTGTTTTGCAATATAGCCCAATAGTTAAGGTTATTGTTTTTCAGCCCAAATTAGTTGAGAACAAAATAGTTTTGTATCTTTAAATGAGAATTGGATTTTCATTTCATTTAGCTCCATTTAAATCAATTCTATTGATACAAAAACCAAATGAAAATATTGCATTCAAGTTTAATTAGTTAAAGCATTAATTAATTAAAGAAATGGTGATTATGAACCTAAGCCTACGATAATTGAGCTATGTGAAAGGCCTCTCAAATTTGTTGGAACCATGGGAATGTGTAGATTAGATTTTGGTTGTAATTTGATATGATCAAATATTGTAAAAGAGCATAAGCTCTTCTTTACTTTAAAGTAATTTGTTTTGATCAAATGTTGTAAAAGAGCATAAGCTCTTCTTACTTTGAAGTACTTCTTTGTTGCTTTATTTGATATGCATGAAAATGAAGTAGAGGGTCCAACACCCAATAAGAAAACATGCCTTAATGTGATTAAATGCGTAACTAAAATCAATCACCATCCCTAGACCGAGATTCAACACTAGGCTCGTGTTGGATCGAATCAAAGGTTTATAGTCATCCTAAGGCCCTAAGGCAACTATATAGTCCATCAATGAATGCAAACCTTATGTTAGTAGTACCATATACTCTTGCTTTAAAAACCGTTTTACAAGCATAGTGGGAGTATTATATACAACTAAATCAATCACATGGACCAATAGTTGTAATAGGACCAAATTGTTTTAATAAGATTAAAATGCATGCTTATATGTGATGAGACCTAAACCCTCAACCAACCCATTATTAAGTTGATAAGTGTGAGAGTGCTTTGAACATATCATGGGGGAATACAAAGTGCGTGCTTACACTCAGGAGGAGTTCTATATGCATACATGATGTTGTAAAGGTAGGCAACGAGAATGATCAACATCATATCATTGTGAGGTTGTTCTTGAACCCCTACTCGAACTTGCATGGTGGGAATGACTTAACTAAGTGCAATGGAGCCAACATCATATCATTGTGAGGCTTCATTCTCTAGAGGCCAAATAAGAAGGGTACTTGTAAGAGATGCAAATGAGTAAGCGTACTCTCTCATTATTATTGATGTTAGCTAACATCATATCATTGTGAGGTGGGCTTGGTAATGATAAGTCTCCCATACCCTACTAAGAGTTTCCTCCAAAACTCTCGAATTCCGATGAGGGATATGGAATTTGCCAAAAATAGTGGGTGGTGCTATTTGATTTAAAGACCCAGTTCAAATGGCTTAAAATCAATAAATTTATATTTGTTATGTATTTATTTACCAATATATTTGCAAACGCTATCCAAAACTTGACAAAGAAAAAGCCGAAAGCTTTAGTTTCTGGACTTGGTACTACAATCCCATAGATTGTCTTTAATGGCTTGTATATGTACCTAAGTAGTCTTATCCTCGCAATCTTCCTATTGATAATGTATCATTGGAAGAACATGTTAGATAAGTCTATCATAAAGAGGACAACACTTTTAATGTCATAATTCTTCAATTACAAATTGTTGTATGAAGAAGTAAGAGTTGCTTTGAACAACCCTTAGTTAACACAAACATTTGTGCTCGTTTCTTTGTTACATGAACAAGGAACTTGAGAAGTAAGCACAAGGGCATGGACACTTTATGTGCCATGATTCTTCACTTACAAATTGTTGCATGAGGAAATGAGAGTTTCCTTGAACAACTCTTGAAAGTTTGCAACTGTGTTTAGAACATAATGGTTGGTTGACAAAAATAGTCCATCAACATGGACTTATGATGATTTTGAATCATTGAGTGTTGAAGTGTTAAACCACTTCTAGAGATGGAAACTAGGGAAGGACTTCACTTTCGTGTCCCTATCCAAATGGTTCACTAAGTTTATTGTAAACTATATAGTGAACAATAACCACACGCTCTCCAAATTGTTTGATGTGTATAACACAATTGAAATGAGTTTCAAGAGAGATAGTGGGAGTTTAGGGACCATGACTATTGTAGTCAAAGGAGAAGTCAAATGAAGAAGGCAAAATAACTCTAAGGGAACAAACTTTCTTTATGAAAGGATGGCGGGTATTTGCAAGAAATGTCTTGCAAGTGTCAAGAACACACCTTTCGAAGGTGTTGTAAATTGTTCTTGAATAGTTCAAAACAGTTGGTTCTTCTACTTGAATACTTGATTCCGTATTAGTAACTATGTTTTACAATCATTGTAAAAGTGTGGCTAATAAGAAGTAGAAGATTAATGAGAAAAGAGAAAGTACTTCACATTCGGAACGTGAATCAAATGTAGATCTCTGTGAAAGCAGGTAGTACTTACTTCCTCATATGAACTACCAAAGAAAATGGAAAAACAAAGATTGTCTTTACATTTCAATTTGAATAAAGGAACTTAATTCCGTATGAGAAATGGATGAATGTTTTGTTTGACAAAACATTGTTCTTTATTAATAAATGATTAGATTATTGTAATCTAATTGATTATCTCTATAGTAGAGATGATATGGTAGTGTTAACTATTTAGAATATAACGATGCTTAAAACCCAAAAGGTTGCAAGGTAGTGACTAATCCCAACTAAGTTGTGATACCTCTAGAACATAAATTATGAGTTGGTCATAGATGGATGCTTTGGATCGTTAGATCTGGATCCAATGCCTTCTTGTTAAAATTGTATAGAGGCAAAATGTTTGAATCTTTATTCTTTTGGAAAGGAAGAAAGAATCCTAATCAAAGGGTAATAATAATAAAAAAAAATAAAAAAAAAATAAAAAAAAAGGCAAGCCCAAAATACTGGGCTGGAAGGTTATGTGGAGGGCGAAGGCCCATATGCCCAAAAGTGCCACGCCCAGTACTTCAAATTTATTTAGCACCCTGCCGCTATTATCACCAACCAGGTGATCAAAAGTACGCCCATTACTTCAAATTTATTCGGCACCCTGCCGCTATTATCACCAACCAAGTGATCAAAAGTACGCCCAGTACTCCAAAATTATTCGGTAGCCTGCCACTATCATCACCAACTAGGTGATCAAAAGTATGTCCAGTACTCCAAAATTATACATGAGCAATACTCATGTCAATCATACATAAACATTCATGAGCATCACTCATGTCAATCATACATAAACATTCATGACCATCATTCACGTCAACATTCATGAGCATCACTCATGTCAACATTCATGAGCATCACTCATGTCAATCAACATAAACATTTATGAGCATCACTCATGTCAATCTAGCTTCAAAAGCTTCATTTACAAAAGCTCCAGCTTCGAAAGCTTCATTTACAGAGCTCTAGCTTCAAAGCTTCACTTACAAAGCTTTACCTACAAAGCTTCAGGGCAGGGTATACAAATACTGCCTCCGAACAACCGCCACTTCGACCCATACATGGATTCAATTTGAAGTCTCCAACCAACAGACTCTATTGACTGAAGACTTGGGGGATTACATTATGTACCATATTTTGGGCCTCCACTGGGCATCATGAAAAATACTTGGGGGACTTAGCCTATTATTTATGTATTGAGGAGCAAGCCTTTATTCTATAAAAGGGACTCTCTCACTTTCATTAGAGAGCACACACTATTCATGTACTGAGGAGCGAGCCCTTATTTTATAAAAGGGACTCCCTCACCTTCATTAGAGAGCATCGCCACCAGCTGAGCAACCGCCATGCCGCGAACATCACTCATATGCCATTATTCATGTACTGAGGAGCGAGCCCTTATTTTATAAAAGGGATTCCCTTACCTTCATTAGGGAGCATCGCCGCCAGTTGAGTAATTGCCTCGCCGCGAGCATCACTCATAACCCATCACTTATGTATTGAGGAGCGAGCCCTTATTCTATAAAAGGGACTCCCTCACCTTCATTAGAGAGCATCGCCGCCAGCTGAGCAACCGCCTCACCGCGAGCATCACTCTTACTCCATCACTTATGTACTAAGGAGCGAGCCCTTATTTTATAAAAGGGACTCCCTCACCTTCAAAGCCACAAGACGAGCCAGCCAAGGCAACATAAGCCGCAAACCGAGCAACCTCGCAACATGTGCTACTTCTAGTTGAGCATTATTTCACTTTAAGCACCGCCTCATATCAAGTATCAGTTCAAGACGACATCTAGTTACTTCGGCCCACACATGGACTGAATTTCAAGTCTCTAGCCAAAAGACTCTCTTGACTGAAGACTTGGGGGACTACTATTTGTACCATACTTAGGGCCTTAGTATTTAGATCTCGTATAAATACTCGAAGGACTCAAATGTAATTATGTAATAAATGAAGGGGCAAATATGTAATAAGTGAGGAGCCCTTATTCTATAAAAGGACCCCTCACTCTCCTCATTAAGGGAGGCCAATTCTTAGGCTATGGGAAAAGCCACTTCTGTTGGAAATGTGCCCTAAAATCAATCATATGATGATACTTTACGCACATTTCACATGTTAAACTAATCTAGTTTAATATCAAGGGCAAAGATTATTGTTTGAGTCGTCTCATATAAATGTTATACGTTTAAACGATAAGTCCAAGGAATATGTGATTGGGAGAATGCGATCTAAAGAAGTTAGATTTATGAGACCATTCTTTCGTAGACACATCCTAAACGTTCCTGATCATAGGATTGCCAATTGGGCAACAAGGGATCTCTAACCTTCAAACCATTTAGGGGAGAATACTCTATGATATGATTAAGAATCTCTGGCCAAAGTATGAATGAGATTTAGGAAGTCGTTCCAAATCACATTCAAGGTAATCATATAAGCACACGAATCACATTGGATAGTAGACATGAATAAACTATCAAACCAAACAATGTGGTCAAGAGTATTGTATTAGAGAAAGACCGTATTGCATTTGTAATCCTAAACTGAATAGGTTCTCCACCTCTTCTGATTAGATTGGGTAACCATGATATGCTGCTAGGTGTCACTCATGGTTTGTGGAAGCCCTAAACGTGTATAATCACTAAAGGGAGAATTGAAAGTAAGTTTCAATTCACAATCGATTTGAAATGGTTTTAATCGCCCACTGCCTCGCTAAAAGGAACATAATGGATCGTACACCGTGTAAGGTGGAGATTGAAGAAACAATGGAGATGAGTAAGAATAATTAAATGGTTTAATTATTTATGGCAAGGATTAATTAATATGTTAATTAATCAAACGAATAAGTTCGTTAAAGACCTCGGGATAGTTTTGGACCTTAAGGCCCAATGGGCTTCGAACGTCAAGCCCATTGACTTAAGTTGTATGACAACTTAATGAATAATGATTCACAAAGGCCCAATTAGCCTAATAATACCCTAAGGCCGGCCATTTAGAGATGGAGTGAGTTTTGGACTTATTTACAAGTTTGCCACTCCAATGAATTAAGGTATAAATATGACTTTATAGCCAAAATTCATTTAGGGTTTTCTTTTGGGGAAAGGATGAGAACATAAGCTCTCCTTTCTCTCTAAAGTGGCCGGCCTCCTTGGAGGGTTTAGCTAGCAATTCTACTACTCCAAGGTCACTCATTTCTTCTCCAATCTAACCTTGGTGAAGAGACTTAGAGGTTCTCAATTTTGGGAACTTGGAGAACCATTTCATCCATCCAAATCCATAGATCTAAGATGCAAGGAATGAAGGCCCTCTCTTTGGGTGATTAGCCTTTGCTTATGCAAAGAGGAATCTACAAAGGTATAATTTCTCAACTAACAAATGTTGTTTTAAGTTGAGTCAAGGTTCACCAATCTACTAGGCTTTGAATTTCATGGGTAATGTTTTGTTTTTGAGTGCATACAAGCATGATTCCGCCTTTAAATTTGTTAATTGCATGCTATAGATGTTGCTCAAATCAACATGTTTTTACAAAATTTCCTTCACCTTCACCCTCTCAAAGCCTCACTCTCACATTATAGAGGCTCTCTCCCTCATAATCCTCTCAGAGAAATACAATATCAGTGTGGACATAGCCCAAACATTGGGGTGAACCACGATACATCTTGTGTTATTTACTTTCTTGCAGATTCACGGTCGGATTTACGTTGTTCCAAGACCCCTCTGGTTTTGTGCATCAACATGGTGCATCCCATGTATGCCGTGACACGTCAAAACTTTAAACAGATTGCTCTCACCATCTATGCTCGCTCTTAACCCTCTCTATCGTGTTGAAACTTCTACCCTTTCACCTTTGTAAGGTTCCCCAAGCAGCTTCTACTTTCCTCTATTTCAATCCTCTGTAGCAGTAAGAAAATACTTGTATGACATGAATGATGAGAGTGTGGATTGTGAGGGTGTTTATGGAAAAGTATATATGGTGTATTAAGATAAATTTTAATTGAAAAAACAAATGTGAGGTTTATTAAGAATATGAGGTGTATACAACAATGTGTGGGGTGTTAATATAATAAGCCTAATAATAATCTTCCAAGAGCCACTTTCTACCCTTCCCACCTCCAAAGGGCAATGGGCCAGTGTGCAATCACTCTAGTTCACCAATCCAATAGTAAATATTTCAAATTTAATAAATAAACAAAATAAATGAAATGAATGAATAAAGTTTGGGGGGTTTACTGATTGGTTTAGGGTTTAAACATGAATACATCACTCTAACTAATATCGGAATTTTTATGATAAATCTTGACACCTAATAGATTGGACAAGTGGTAATTGAAGAAAATTAAAGTTTCACCATAAAACCAATTGCCAATATGGGAGTAACCCTACTTACTTATAAACCTATGCAAAGTCCCTTGTCTCATCAATGTGAGATTTATTCTCAATAGTAATTACTAAATTGAAGACAGTATTGATGGGTTGAAATGGAACTCTCAGCCCGACGACCTAAAAATTCAACAAGAGCTGCTGCCTTTGACTACGCCAGTTAAAACACTTAGCTGCATAATGCACATTTCTTATTTGGCCTGCCCTTTGTATGTATCGGTTTGCAGTGGACTAAAAGTCCAAAACTACACTTATTTCTTTCATTTTTTTTTTGGTCAAATCCTTTTCATAGAAAGGAAGAAGTTTTATTATAAAAGTTAATTGCAAGACAAAGTCCCACAAACAAATATTAATAATACAAAAAGGGGCCACCCAAACTATCTTACAAAAGCCCAACCCAAAGCCCAAATTTTGATACAAAGCTCTGGAACATTCCAGTTTGCTTCCACTGCCGCAACAGTGCTTCCTGATCAACCAAAACCAATTACCCAAATTGACGCCACCACTCCCTCCAAGCAGCACCATATAGATGAAATGAAGGGATACCTTATCTCCCAACCACGATTGCCGCACCAGTCTCAGCCAGAAAATGAAGGAAGCCCATGGGAAAACCATGGACAACATTGCTAACAAAGGCAAATAGAGAGAAGGAGGTGGTGTTGTAAACATCTGAGCCGGCATAACCAGAACTTGACACACCTTCTCGGAAGAGCACATCAAAACGAATTGAAAGCTGATAGCAGACTGGATTGGAAAAGGTCGAAGAAGATGGACATCCATAATGTATAACAGACTGGATAAAACGGGAAGGATAGATGGGGAGAGAGGAAGCAAAAAGAACAGAAGGATGAAGGAGAAAGAAAGCGGCCAAAGCATCCACCGACCCTCACCTCGGTGAGGGCCAGCGGCAATAAAATCGACGGGTTAGAAGCTACACACACTAAAGGTGGGATAGACTCTCAAGAATCTGCAGCTTGAGAATCCTTGCATGCCCCAAAGTTAATTTGTGCACTCTTTTTCTTTCTTGGGGGCTTCGCTTTACACACGTTGACTTGTTTAATTTCTTGCCCTTTCTTTGTGTACTCTTCTGCTATTATTGAAGACACGATTCATAATCCCAATACGAAATTAACAGATTTTTGGACCGACATGATAAGGAATCGAGCCGTTATCGGTAATCCAATAAGCACATGTTAAGATAACGGGTCGGTCTAAGTATACATACGAATAACCCATTACATCATAAAAAAAATATTAGTTTATTAATTTATACCACTACAAGAAAAAAAGTACTATAATTAACAACATTAGAATTTAATCACGAACCGAATTGAAAGTTAAAATATAAATATATGTATATTAAATATATTTAAAAAAATTAAATTTAGAAAATTGATGATCTTTGGATCGACTGAAATTTAATTTCGGTCGTCCAATGTTTTTCTTAACCCTAAATCAAACTCTCCTTCATTTTGCATATCCTTTGCACATTTGATATTTTGTAGTGGTGTATTGATAATTTTTTTATTAGCCTCTTATTTTTGAGTATGTAGTACTTAACTATAAATATGTTTTTATTTTTTGAAATAATATTTATGTGGCAATGTGGTATGTGCAAATTTAGAAAGAAGAAAAAAATCTTAATGGGTAATAGGTCAAATCATTTCACCTGTTAGGTAAAATGACCTAACTTGTTAAAAACATGTTAATATAATGATTGTGACACGACATGACCCGTTAAGATAACATGTGTTACACAAAAACGACACGAACAAGACAAACGCATCCCATTTTCTAGGCCTGATCATCTTCTTACTACTACCAAATGACAATTGATACTTGATGGTTCAAGACTCCTGTGCAAAGTACTTCGTGTTGGAGGTCCGATTTAAATGTTGTAGATTTAATTTTAGACACAATCATGTCACAGCCCGTCCCGGGATTCTTTATATCGGGGACGTGAAATGACGGCATTACCCTTGATGGGTATTAAGGTATGTGTGTGTGTGACATATTATTTGGACTAAATTCATATATTTCAAGCTTTTGGAAAATATTTTAAGTTGGATTAAAATTGGTTTGTAATTTATGTGGTTAGGAAAATAAGGGTGGAATGGTTTTGAGGGACCACACACACACACGGGACACCCTGTCCCTTTCCCCGTGCCCTCTATCTCTCTCCCCTTCTCAGTTCTTCCTCTCTCCCTCTCGACTCGTACGGACGAGGCACCAAAACCCTCCAACTTTCACGGATCGACGTCAAAAAGGTAAGTTTGTGGATCCTTGCAACCTTGTGAGTTCATTGGTGCAGTTTTTAGAACTTGGAACCCTCGATATCACGTGAAACCCGAAACCTATTTTGAGATCACTGTTCATGCAATCGTGATATGTTAATTTTCAGGGAAATTTAAGCTTATAGTGAGCTTAGTGAGGTCCTAAGGAAGCTCGGAGTGCTTCGTTTGAAGGTTTTGGACGTCGGGATCACTAGGTTCGAATTTGGCTGGTTTTCTTAGAATTTCTCCGGTGAGATTTTGTAGTTTTTAGAGCCTTAAAGTAGTATAACGTGAAACTACATGCTTAGGGCTTCATTTTGATATAAAATACGAAGAAAATGGTTGAGAAACGACGGAGAACAAGGAGATTGAAAAATCTCCGATTTTCCGGCCACCAAAAAAACCAGTCCGGCGAGCCGAGGTAGGAGACGCGCGTGGGGGGCACGTGGGGGCGCATGCAGCTTGAAAAAAAATTTCTAAAAATTTCTCGACGTCCGTGACGTCGAGTAGGTCGATGTGGTATATTCATCTACCCAATTTGAGCACCGTATGAGAAGTTATTTCGAATTGTCGGTTATGTACTTAAATTAACGTTTTTATAATTGTTTCGCATATAGGTGACACCTATCCCGAGGACGAGCGCATCCAGGGATGTCACGAGGGTTACGACCCATCGACTTATCAGTGAGTGGGCAGTTTTGTTTTCAGCATATACTTATATACTATTGATTTTCCCAGAAATTGAATTTATATGAAAGTATGTTTTCAAATGCCATGCATGCATATTATGAATTGCATGAATTGATATTGATGCATATATATATATATATGTGAATTGGTACTGTGGACGCACATGTGAGTTTCAGGTGAGTTTTATGTTACTCATGTGAATCATCGATGATGTGAATTGTGTTGAGAGCTCATAACTTGCACCCCTGGTGTTAGTGCTTATATTATTCACCGTACCGCACACTCACCTTGGATCCAAGTAGGTGCATGTCGTACAGACCATGAGAGGGTTCTGACATGCTAGTCGTACAGATCATTAGAGGTGGTTCCGACTAGTAGGTGACCTTAGATTATGTGCGCAGATGATTGATGAGAGAAACACTAGAGCGTATCATTACACCATTCTTGTCGTACAAACTGCTTCAGGTAGTTCCGACTTATGTGCAGAGTAGTGTCGTACAGGTCACCGTGGTAACTCCGGCTGGGTTGGATATTGAGCTATAGAATTAACCGTACAGGACCAACTGAGGGTCTCCGGTTGATTCATTATTGAAGGAATATTTTGTGAAAACATGTTCATTTAAGCAACATCAATAAGCATGCAATTAACAATTAAAGGCGGAATCATGCTAGCATGCACTTAAAAACAAAACAATAACCAAGAAATTCAAAGCCTAGTAGATTGGTGAACCAATAAACAACTCAAAACAAAGTGAGTTGAAATATATACCTTTGTAGATTCCTCTTTGTATTTAAACAAAGGCTAATCACCCAAGAGATAGGGCCTTCATTCCTTGCATCTTAGATCCATGGATTTGGATGGATCTACACCAAGGAGAGCATGGATGATAAATGAGTGACCATGGAAGAATAGATGGCTAGCTACAACTTCCATGGTGGCCAGCCTTTCTAGAGAGAAATGGAGAGACAATTCTCACCAATTTCCCCAAAACAAACCCTTAATGAATAAAAGACTATAAAGTCATATTTATACCTTTATTCATTTGAGTGGCAAACTTGTAATTAAAGCAAGTTCACTACCCTTTCTCTATATGGCCGGCCATGGGGGGTTGTTTGGGCTTTTGGGTCTTAGTGAATCATTATTCATTAAGTTGTCATACAACTTAAGTCAATGGGCTTGACGTTCGAAGCCCATTGGGCCTTAAGGTCCAAAACCTATCCCGAGGTCTTTAACGAACTTATTCGTTTGATTAATTAACATATTAATTAATCCTTGCCATAAATAATTAAACTATTCAATTATTCTTACTCATTTAGTTTGTTTCATCCATCTCCACCTTATACGGTGTACGATCCATTAGGTTCCTTTTAGCGAGGCAGTGGGCGATCAAAACTCTTTCAAATCGATTATGAATTGAAACTTACTTTCAATTCTCCCTTTAGTGATAATACACTTTTAGGGCTTCCACAAACCATGAGTGACACCTAGCCGTATGTCATGGTTACCCAAGCTAATCAGAAGAGGTTAAGAACCTATTCAGTTTAGGATTACAAATGCAATACGGTCCTTCTCTAATACAATACTCTTGACCACATTGTTTGGTTTGATAGTTTATTCATGTCTACTATCCAATGTGAATCTTGTGCATATATGATTACTTTGAATGTGATTTGGAACGCATTCCTAAATCTCATTCATACTCTGGCTAGAGATTCTAAATCATATCATAGAGTATTCTCCCTCAAACGGTTTGAAGGTTAGAGATCCCTTGTTGCGCATTCACTTGCCTCCATGACTAAGTGGCTTAACCCCAACGATGCCGTGGACACCCCGATGGGGTGACTTTGACATAATCAAAGATCAAGGACTTAACCACAAGACAAATGTGATGCCTCAGGTCAAAGGACTAATTTGCATTATCCCAAACATGAGTTCTCATGTGACATGAGTATGAGAACTCTTCGTTGATCGCGTTCAGTGAACTCATTCTCTACTGAGCACCTACGTACTTGTCTTGATGTCACACACACCAATGACTTGAGACTAGTCACTCTCCCTGAGAGAAGACATAGCACGTACCGATCTTGACGGACTGTCAATGCCCAATTGGCAATCCTATGATCAGGAACATTTAGGATGTGTCTACGAAAGAATGGTCTCATGAATCTAACTTCATTAGATTGCATTCTCCCAATCACATATTCCTTGGACTTTATCGTTTAAGCATATAACATTTATATGAGACGGCTCAAACAATAATCTTTGCCCTTTATATTAAACCAGATTAGTTTAACATGTGAAATGTCCGTAAAGTATCATCACATGATTGGTTTTAGGGCACATTTCCAACAATCTCCCACTTGCACTAGAGCCAATCAGCTTGGTCATCAGTGATGATACCTCTTCTGTAGTCATTTCATAAATGGCTGAATAGTAGGCCTAGACCATGGATATCTATATGTTATCCATAGAAGCAACCTTGAGAATAACGACGTCACCATTATACATGATTCTCAATCATGTGGTTCAGTCTCTCATATGAGTTTGGATCTTGATGAGACCTTGATTCCCAAGCTTGAGCTATCGCCCCATTAGTGTCATAGTGTCAGTACACTAGATACACTTTCTGGTTGGAACCGAATAAAGAGTTCACTAAATGAACTTTCCCATCCAAACAACATTGTTGCAAACTTCTATATGGAAATATATTTTGCATTCATAATGGAACACACTAAAGTCATTACTTTAATGTTTCCATCCAAATATCTCTTTAGTCATAATAAAGAGATATTTGTTTATCTCTTCATTCATAATGAAGAAACATCCAATGATGGATTAGATTCATAATCTAATACATTTATGCTTCCATTACGTTACTCTAATTCTTCCTCGATCTTTGAGGGATTTATCCTTTAGTATTTCTTAAACACTTAAGGACTCACTTGACAGTTGCCATGGTTCTGATCCTGGGCTTGCACTGATATCGTCTTGTACCGTTCTAGGTACAACTCATATCAATGTTTTTCATGTAATATGAAATACATAAATCATATCAATGTTTTTCATATAATATGAAATAGATAAATCACCTTTATGCGTATGCATAAAGGATTCTTATTTACGCATTATTTCTTTGGGAGTCAAAGGGTACGTTCCCTTTGAGAAGGGCAACTTGCTAGTCACACTAGAGTCATCCTTCTAATATGATAAACTTCCTAGCAACATTTGTCTATTATTAGGGATTAATATAATCAAATTATATATTGAAATCTATCAATATAGATTTCCATCCCATGTATTTAGACTATGTCTCCCATATAGATTCTATCTTCACATAATGTTTAAAGTCATAACTTTAACGAAGAAATTTTCTTTTCATTTCCAAAATTAATATATCATATATATATATTCATACATATCACATATATATTTATATATATATATATATACAAATTTAGGAATATGATAAACTCCCACTAATCTTTTGTAAACCTAGTAAACAAAAGATTCATTTACATCCTTATGAGAAATCAAACGATTTGACCTTTCTCTCATAAGACGCTTATAGCTCCCACTAGCTTGCTAAGATCCATGATGGATGGATCTCTACAACTTACATGTCTTGTGATTCATAGTTTTAGACATATATTATCAAGACTATCTTAATAATGGTTTCGGAAACCCATATTATGTCCAAACATTGAATCACCATTTAGTTGTAGCTAGCTATCTTCGAATTAATTGAAACTAAGACTACGTCAAAAATGGTTCCTTCAAAGTCAACCATTCTCTTTGATTGTAGTCACCTTAAGCTACCAATTAGCTATGAAGGTTTCATTATTTCGAGTCAAATGGTACTTTACCATTTCCTTGAGTATATATCATATATATACACTCAATGTAGTCATAAGGATTTTCATTCTTATTTCTTTCGAATTAAGAGGTGTAACTCTATGACATAGTCATAAAGTTCAAACCATTCAACTGAGATGGTTTATAAATCCTTCTCGACTACCTTGGAGCTTTTGATATAGGAACTAGGTTGTTATATTTGTTGATTATTATCTTGTCTCTCAAAGAACCCATTCTTTGAGTTCTATCTCTCGTTCATTTGCTCTTAGGCAAATCACATTGTAGGATTACAATGAACTATCCAACAAAACAACATTTGTTAATTGGTTTATAGAAGCGATATCCAAAAGTTAATTTAAGGATATCCTACAAGATTGTTATCAAACAAATATTGTTTATTAACACACAACCCCAAATCTTAACATGTTTTAAGATTTGTTTTTCTTTCCAACTACATCTTATGGAGTCATGAAAATATTGGAAGATCTTCTCATTGACAATCATATTGTTTTAGAAGTATATATCCTATATATGGGTAATAGATAACATCTAACGAACTAAATCTTATTCAAGTTCGTTCTTCTCCTAATGGAGAAATCTATTATCTTATGATGCTTCTTTCCTTGATATCTTTCAAGAAAACTATTCTAAAGTGTTACCATTCCTTGGATCAAATCTAAGGATGTAAATACTTTAGACGTCTTACTCATCAACTTACATTTCTTGAATTCTTTGAAACCTTTTGCAAAGTATTCGGACTTGTGTTTATTTAAAATAAACTATAGTCCAACCGAGGGTGATCTTCGGTGAATGTCATACAACATGAGTAGCATTATGTTGTGGACAAGTGCCACTAACATCTAAGTGAATTAACCTCAACAACTTTGTGATTCTTTATTCTTTCCAAAAGAATGAAGATTCAAACATTTTGCCTCTATACAATTTTAACAAGAAGGTATTGGATCCGGATCTAACAATCCAAAGCATCCATTTATTACCAACTCGTAATTTATGTTTTTAGAGGAATCACAACTTAGTTGGGATTAGTCACTACCTTGCAACCTTTTAGGTTTTAAGCATCGTTGTATTCTAAACAGTTAACACTACCATATCATCTCTACTATAGAGACAATCAATTAGATTACTATAATCCAATCATTGATTAATAAAGAACAATGTTTTGTCAAACAAAACATTCATCCATCTCTACTATAGTGACGGAATTAAATTCCTTAAAATTGGAATGTAAAGACAATCTTTGGTTTTTCCAATTTCTTTGGTAGTTCATATGAGGAAGTAAGTACCATCTGCTTTCGCAGAGATCTATATTTGATTCACTTTCCGAATGTGAAGCACCTTCTCTTCTCTCATTAATCTTCTACTTCTTATTAGCCACACTTTTACAACGATTGTAAAACATAATTACTAATACGGAATCAAACATTCAAGTAGAAGAACCAACTGTTTTGAACTATTCAAGAACAATTTACAACACCTTCGAAAGGTGTGTTCTTGACACTTGCAAGACATTTCTTGCAAATACCCCTTCCAATGTCCATCCTTTCATAAAGAAAGTTTGTTCCCTTGGAGTTATTTCGCTTTCTTCATTTGACTTCTCCTTTGACTACCATAGTCAAGGTCCCTAAACTCCCACTATCTCTCTTGAAACTTATTTCAATTGTGTTATACACATCAAACATTTTGGAGAGCATGTGGTTATTGTTCATTATATAGTTTACAATAAACTTAGTGAACCATAAGGATAGGGACACAAAGGTGAAGTCCTTGCCTAGTTTCCGTCTCATTAAGTGGTTTATCACTTCAACACTTAATGATTCAAAATCATTATAAGTCCATGTTAATGGACTATTTTTGTCAACCAACCATTATGTTCTAAACATAATCACAAACCTTCAAGAGTTGTACAAGGCAACTCTCATTTCTTCATACAACAATTTGTAAGTGAAGAATCATGGCACATAAAGTGTCCATGCCTTTGTGCTTTCTTCTCAAGTTCTTTGTTCATTTAACAAAGAAACAAGCACTAAGTGTTTGCATTGACTAAGGGTTGTTCAAAACAACTCATTATTTCTTCATACAACGATTTGTAAGTGAAGAACTAATAACACTAAAAGTGTCCTTTTCTTTATGCTAATCTTCGTAAGTTCCTTTGTTCATATAACGAAGGAATAAGCATTGGTTGTTTGTGTTGTTCTCTTCATGATAGACTTTTCTAACATGTTCTTCCAATGATACATTATCATTAGGAAGATTGTGAGGATGAGACTACTTAGGTACATATGCAATCCTTTTTAAGACATTCTTTGGGATTGTGGTACCAAGTCCGGAAACTAAAACATTCGGTTTTTATTTGTCAAGTGTTGGATAGCGTTTGCAAATATATTGGTAAACAAATACATAACGAATATAAATTGATTGATTTTAAGCCATTTGATCCGGGTCTTTAAATCAAATAGCACCACCCACTATTTTTGGCAAATTCCATATCCCTCAAAGGAATTCGAGAGTTTTGGATGAAACTCCTAGTAGGTTATGGGAGGCTCACTATTACCAAGCCCACCTCACGATGATACGATGTTTGGCTAGCAACAATAATAATGAGAGAGTACGCTTACTCATTTGCAACTAATGCAAGTACCCATCTTATTTGGCCTCTAGAGAATGTCACCTCACAATGATATGATGTTGGCTCCATTGCACTTAGTTAAGTCATTCCCACCATGTTTAGTTCGTGAAGGGGTTCAAGAATAGCCTCACGATGATACGATGTCGGCCATCCTCGTTGCCTACACTCACCTCATCATATGTATATGGATTCCTCCTGAGTATAAGCATGCACTTTGTACTCCCCCATGATAGGGTGAAGCCGGTGTACAAGTCATAAACGATTGGAGCCACCACGGTGGAAGGCCTACGAAAGAGTGTTCTAAGCACTCTCACGCTTATCAACTTAATAATGGTTTGGTTGAGGGTTTTAGGTCTCATCACATATAAACATACATTTTAATCTCTATTAAAACAATTTTGGTCCTATTACAACTATTGGTCCATATGATTGTTTTTAGTTGTATATAATACTCCCACTATGCTTATAAAACGGTTTTTAAAGCAAGAGTATATGATACTACTAACATAACCTTTGCATTCATTTGATGGACTATATAGTTGCCTTAGGGCCTTAGGATGACTATGAACCTTTGTTTAGATTCAACACGAGCCTTGTGTTGAATCTCGGTCTAGGAATGGTGATTGATTTTAGTTACGCGTTTAATCACATTAAGGCGTGTTGTCTTAGGGGCGTTGGACCCAACTACTTCATTTTCATGCATATCAAATAAAGCAAGAAAGAAGTACTTCAAAGTAAAGGTGAGCTTATGCTCATTACAACATTTGCATAAAACAAATTACTTTAAAGTAAAGAAGAGCTTAAGCCCTTTTACAACATTTGATCAAATCAAATTACAACCAAAATCTAATCTACACATTCCCATGGTTCAAACAAATTTGAAACGGCCTATCACATAGCTCAATTATATTAGGCTTAGGTTCATAATCACCCTTTAATTAATTAACACTTTAACTAATTAAATTGAATGCAACATTTTCATTTGGTTTTTGTATCCATAAAATTGATTTAAATGGAGCTAAACAAAATGAAAATCCAATTCTCATTTAAAGAGACAAAACAATTTGTTCTCTACTTAATTTGGGCCAATATGCAATAACCACAACTTTTGGGCCATAAAGCAATTAACCTCAACTTTTGGGCTATATTGCAAAACTTTTGGGGTCACTTTGTAAAGACACAAAAGTCCACTACTTCATGTAATTACAATAGAACCCAAAATTTAATCAATGCAAAAACTTCATTAAAGGAGCAAAACAATTTGTCCTTTAGCGTTTTTCGACCTAAACGTAAAAACGTAAACTTTTGGGCCAAAGTGCAAATACACAAAAGTATCAAAACTTTATGTAATTGCATAAAAGACCCAAAAGAACCCTAATAATAGGGTGGCCGGTTTTGGAGTGTTAGTCCACAAAAAATTTTGAAAATTTTTTTTTTCAACAAATTCATAAAGCCTTGCAAGTGGTTTTTGGTTGGTGTAAATCATTAAACCATGCATGTGGTGTGTAAGGTGTGTAAGTCTTACACACCCATCACAATTTCTATCACCTTTCAAAAAATAAAAAAGTTTTGATGATAGATATTTCACACCAATCAACACAAAACAAAGACTTTATGAAATTAATCAAAACTTTGAATCAAAACACAAACCTTTTTGTTCTTGGCAAAAATGTCAAGAACAATGAAGAACATTCATGAAAAACCCAAAATTTTCCCATGAACTTTTTCCACCCAAAAACATTCCAAAACCATTCAAGCTTTAGGGAAATAACATCTAACCAAACTAGGGTACATAGGGGTTCCAAAAGTCACTTGAAAACACTTTTAACAAGTCAAACAAGAACCCAAAAATCCACCCTTTGTATTTGGCCGAAAATTCCCAAAGTCATGGCACCAAATTTTAGCCCCAATATTCATGCTCATATGAACTACATCTACAACATTTGAGATGGCAAATTTTCTAACAAAATTTACATTCAAAGAAACAAGAATAAAGCTTGTAACAATTACAACTTTTAAATCACAAACTATGAACCACAAAACCTAAAAGGATTCACCAACTACTAGACCTAGGCTCTGATACCACTTGAAGGAATATTTTGTGAAAACATGTTCATTTAAGCAACATCAATAAGCATGCAATTAACAATTAAAGGCGGAATCATGCTAGCATGCACTTAAAAACAAAACAATAACCAAGAAATTCAAAGCCTAGTAGATTGGTGAACCAATAAACAACTCAAAACAAAGTGAGTTGAAATATATACCTTTGTAGATTCCTCTTTGTATTTAAACAAAGGCTAATCACCCAAGAGATAGGGCCTTCATTCCTTGTATCTTAGATCCATGGATTTGGATGGATCTACACCAAGGAGAGCATGGATGATAAATGACTGACCATGGAAGAATAGATGGCTAGCTACAACTTCCATGGTGGCCGGCCTTTCTAGAGAGAAATGGAGAGACAATTCTCACCAATTTCCCCAAAACAAACCCTTAATGAATAAAAGGCTATAAAGTCATATTTATACCTTTATTCATTTGAGTGGCAAACTTGTAATTAAAGCAAGTTCACTACCCTTTCTCTATATGGCCGGCAATGGGGGGTTGTTTGGGCTTTTGGGTCTTAGTGAATCATTATTCATTAAGTTGTCATACAACTTAAGTCAATGGGCTTGACGTTCGAAGCCCATTGGGCCTTAAGGTCCAAAACCTATCCCGAGGTCTTTAACGAACTTATTCGTTTGATTAATTAACATATTAATTAATCATTGCCATAAATAATTAAACTATTCAATTATTCTTACTCATTTAGTTTGTTTCATCCATCTCCACCTTATACGGTGTACGATCCATTAGGTTCCTTTTAGCGAGGCAGTGGGCGATCAAAACTCTTTCAAATCGATTATGAATTGAAACTTACTTTCAATTCTCCCTTTAGTGATAATACACTTTTAGGGCTTCCACAAACCATGAGTGACACCTAGCCGTATGTCATGGTTACCCAAGCTAATCAGAAGAGGTTAAGAACCTATTCAGTTTAGGATTACAAATGCAATACGGTCCTTCTCTAATACAATACTCTTGACCACATTGTTTGGTTTGATAGTTTATTCATGTCTACTATCCAATGTGAATCTTGTGCATATATGATTACTTTGAATGTGATTTGGAATGCATTCCTAAATCTCATTCATACTCTGGCCTGAGATTCTAAATCATATCATAGAGTATTCTCCCTCAAACGGTTTGAAGGTTAGAGATCCCTTGTTGCGCATTCACTTGCCTCCATGACTAAGTGGCTTAACCCCAACGATGCCGTGGACACCCCGATGGGGTGACTTTGACATAATCAAAGATCAAGGACTTAACCACAAGACAACTGTGATGCCTCAGGTCAAAGGACTAATTTGCATTATCCCAAACATGAGTTCTCATGTGACATGAGTATGAGAACTCTTCGTTGATCGCGTTCAGTGAACTCATTCTCTACTGAGCACCTACGTACTTGTCTTGATGTTACACACACCAATGACTCGAGACTAGTCACTCTCCCTGAGAGAAGACATAGCACGTACCGATCTTGACGGACTGTCAATGCCCAATTGGCAATCCTATGATCAGGAACATTTAGGATGTGTCTACGAAAGAATGGTCTCATGAATCTAACTTCATTAGATTGCATTCTCCCAATCACATATTCCTTGGACTTTATCGTTTAAGCATATAACATTTATATGAGACGGCTCAAACAATAATCTTTGCCCTTTATATTAAACCAGATTAGTTTAACATGTGAAATGTCCGTAAAGTATCATCACATGATTGGTTTTAGGGCACATTTCCAACAATTATGTCACCTGTTATTTTGATGCATCCATGTTTTGTTATTGACATTTATGGCATGGCATATTCCTAGATTTGTGATAGATTGGTGATTTGTGACGTTTGAGGTTTTATATACTATTATGTTATTTTCTGGTAAAGTATACAGGTTTTACAGTGAGGGGTTAGAAATGTTTTAAATGAAATGTTTTGGAAAACTTTGGTTTTACTGACCCACTCAATTTTGTTTTTGCACCCCTCCAGGTTCTAGTTAGCAGTTGGTGGCTCACGAGGTTTTCTTCGGCGTTCTAACAGACTTCCTGCATGTAGGACTCACCTGCGGGTGTTGTAATTTAATTATAGTCCTACTTAACTGCACCTAGTTTTTATGCTCTGAAATTATGTACTGCACACTTAAACTCACTCTAGCATGCTAGTTGGATATTTTTGCTAGTAGTTGTTTTAAATTCCTTCATATTTCTCTTATCCTTTGCTTCCGCATCGCACTTTTGGTTATGTCACACTCACGTGACGGCCAGCACGCCTTGATTCTAGGATCGGGGTGTGTCAATCACGTATTATATCAACACATTAAAAATAAACATATTGACAAACACAAAATGCAAGATATATAGAGGATTAAAAATTCACATTTTTAAGTTACTATATTAGTAGGATGTCTCGATTAACAATTGATCCTGAAGGAATGATCCAGTTTTTTGTTTTTCAGATTTTAGAACTCTGTTCGGGGCAGGAATTTCCGTAGGGGACGTTTCCTGGCCAACGAGCACACAGCTCCCCTGGAGGTTCGGTGCCGGTTGAGGGCTGCTGTCGGGCTTCTGCTTTCCTGTTGGGCTTTGTCGGGCAAGTCTCGTCGGGCAAGAACTCGTCGGGCAAGTCTCTTCGGGCAAGGCTGAAAGAGAAGGACAGCGTTAACTTTGAGAGGTGCCTTTGTGGGGCCTTAGGTGTAGGCCTTAAGGCTCACAATCAAGGTTAACATTGTAGTGCTCAGGCGTGCCACTGCCATCTTTAGCATGGCAGATGTCGAATGGATGTCAAGTTTTAGTTGTGAATATGCATATGCCCGAGGAACCGTGTTAGATATAACAGGCGCCTTTGTGAGGCCTTAGGTGTAGGCCTTGAGGCTTCCTGTCAAACTAAATCAGCACTTGAGCATATTATATTCTGTCTTTATGGTTGTCGGGGTCTGATAACTATTATATTTCTGATTATCCGAGTCTGCGAGGTAGAGCGAACCCAAATAGGTGCCTCTGTGGGGCCTTAGGTGTAGGCCTTGAGGCTTCCTATTAGAGTCCGTTCTTATACTCAAACCATTTAGACCGCAGAATAGAATGAATCCAGATAAGTGCCTTTGTGGGGCCTTAGGTGTAGGCCTTGAGGCTTCCTATCAGAATCCATTCCATACTTAAGCGTTCTATAATAATCATGATATAATAGAAATAAAACCAGGAGGTAGGTCGATTACTTGCGCCCCAAGTAACTTCGGACTTCTCGTTTATCAAGGATTGTCGTGGATGGGTTAAGTCCACATAAAGTTCTTTTTTATGCCTTGAGGCCAAGGACTTTTAAACTAATCAGATTTACATGCCTGCGGGCTTAGGACTTGGATCTGATTTAAACACTGAAGATACATTTAAATCGGATCCAAGTACTGAGAAAGCTTTGTCATCATGATTTTGCTAGAAACAACTTGCATATAACTAGAAATATACAACATATTGCTAGACTTTAAAGAAAGAGAAGACAAAGACAGAACAAAGCAGGTCGGGCAAGATTAAACCTTATTAATTAAGGCTGATCGTCTTGCAGGTCCCTATCTTTGTAGTTCTGTCAAGGGTCTGAAAGCTTAAAGGGGGAGAGGGGAAGGGAGATTACAAAAGGTGAATCGATACTACAACAAGTTTGAACAAGGTAGCAGAGCTATTACAAAGGTTAAGAGAAAAGACTATCCCGCGGGGGATGAAGGCTTGGGCTGACTACAGCTTTGTTTTGAAAGGCAAATCTAGCTTTTTGAGCAGAGTTTGTGCTTTTGTTTGTTTGATTGAGTGTCCTTGTCTTTGTCTTCTCTTCCTCTATTTATAGACGACTTGGTTTGGCTCCTGTAGCAACAGCTTTGCCCGAATGCGGTCTGAGGGTGATGACTCATCAGTTTTATTTCATGTAATGCCCCCATAAAGTACTTTATGGGCTGTGCAGTCTGATCAGTCTACACCACTTGGTCCTTGGGTAGGTAGGCAAGTGGCCTTTGTGAATTGTATCAAGTCAGAAAAGGCCCTTTCCTGCTTTCCCAAGTTTCGGCCAGGCTTTGATCTTCTATTCCTCCAGGCCTCCTTTTGGGCCGACTCCATCCTTGGGCCAAAAATCAAGTTTTGATCCAAACAAAGTCCATGTCCTTTATGTTGTCCTTGCATTTCTGTACCTCTTCTCGATCAACTAATACAGGACAAAGATCCATCCGAACCAGCCATCTCTTTGTCTTGGCATTTACCTCATAACACATTCACTTACCATGCATTTTAAAATTAGTAACCAAAAATTGACAGAAAATAAGCCAAGAAATTATATATTAGCATATATATTTATATATTGATGGAAAAAATTAATTAAAGACATTAGTTTAATAAAATATCAGAGTCTGATCGTATAAATTCCAGCCAGCCTATATATATCCAATTCTTTTGGTGGCTTTTATATATCAGACGGTTTGATCGGAGAATCCAACAAAGTAATTAGCACGCCTGGTTCGTTCTCATTAGGTTGCTTTCTGTTGTTAGTGGAATTTCTTTTTATTAATCAAGCTTGTCTTGCCCTGGAAAATTCTAGTTCTCACGTTCATACAGTTTTCCAGTTCTTCATGCATGAGTACGTACGTACGTGTAAAGGTGTTCTAAACTCCTTAAGTTTATACGTACTTTAAATTTATTGGTTAATTCAATTAAACTACTTTTGAAATCTAGCCATTGAATTTGTATCAATTAATTAAGTGAGGAGCTAGTCCTCAAAAAAAGGCTCAAAGAGGCTACATTTGGCCAACCTGATGCCCCTTGGCCAAATAATGGCATGGTGAACTCCATAAAATTATAGTCTAGTCATCGGTTGTAGATGAATTTTTTAGGCAAATTAGGTTTTTTTTTAGCTTTTGGACCTTTAGCCCTCTCCATTCAAGATGACTTAAACATCTCGCACTTTCATGTCATTAGTTAAAGGCCGACGTACTAAAATAAAACATCTCGCACATTCATGTCATTAGTTAAAGGCCGACGTACTAAAATAAAATTAAAAATTAGTTGAATGACAAAACCTTGGGGTGTAATATGAAAAAATTAGAAATTCCCGATCCATAAGTGACCATGCATTCTTTGATCACCAGGTGTCTAAAACAACGTTTCTGTAGTAATTGAATTGTGGTAAAGCAGCATGATCACACTATGGATATTATATCTCTTCTGTCTACTCTAAATTCTAATGAACTTGGCCTCGTGGAAAAGTAGCGACTTCTAGATGACCATGTTCTTTAACTAATCTCCTTTTCCCTTTTTCTCTTGCTCTTTCCCTTTGTGGTAACTTTGTCGCTTAAAATGTTTGTAGGCACTAGTGTCCCATCACTAGAATACAGCAAATTGGCATCAAAAACACTAATTTAATTTGGTTTAATTCACTATTAAAAATCCACCAAAGTTGGAACAAAGAATCGAATAAAAGGGACTTGGTTTAACAGGAAACCTTGGCTTCTTCTTCCAACTCCTTTTGTGTTTGCAGCTGGAATCTCTCAAATTCTTGCTTGGCCTTTTCTAGTTGTAGATAGCTAGCTAGACATATCAATGACGTTTCCAGCTGATGCAGGCTGGAAGTAGAAGAGCATATGCGGATAATTAGGTAATGTTTTGTGAATTTATAACATGTTTGTCGATCGTATATATAATCTGGATTGGTACTAATATATAATGCATAAATTGACTTCCCTACTTGTCATATGGTGTATAATTAACAATTAACTTTAATAGACCATGCCATGTTTAGAAAAAGATATTTTTTTAGCACAAAATTTAAAAAAAAAACATAAATACGATCCAATGGCCTTATATTAAAAAAAAAAAACATAGTTGCCCAACCGCGCACAAAGTTGAAATTCGATTAATGGGTCGGTGAAATTCCAAAGACATTAATGGATTAGTGACAATGTTTGTTATCCTTTTTGTACAAGTCTTGCTAAAAACTCATTAATGTTAGTTGGACCAAATTTTTATTTTTTAACAATGACGATAGCTTTATTCCATAGAAACTTACAAGGGTATAAATTTTGGTAGGGTACCTTTACTGTTCTAAAAATCTCCACCTAGCATCGCCTAGGCAGTAGGCGGCTGGCCATCGTCCCGATTAATGCATAGGCGTTTGAAAATTAAGAAATGGCGCTTAGACCTGCTGAGGCGCCCTCCTAGACAGCTTAGACCGTCCAAACCCACCTAGGCACCCGCCTAGGTTGCGACTCACTTGGATAGAAAATAAATAACTTTCATTTTGCATTTTATTTTTTTCAATAAATAGTAAGAGACTAGTTGCATACTTAAATGAACACACATTATATGCTTGTTGACACACCCCGACTTGAATCAAGACGTGCTGGTCGTCACGTGAGGTTGACGTAGTCATGTGTGCAGTGCATAAGTGATAGTGATATGAAAATGTGG
This sequence comes from Malus sylvestris, assembly GCF_916048215.2. Lineage (NCBI taxonomy): Eukaryota > Viridiplantae > Streptophyta > Magnoliopsida > Rosales > Rosaceae > Malus > Malus sylvestris. The sequence goes on along the minus strand of NC_062265.1, from coordinate 14,460,201 downwards.
GTAAATAAAAACCAAACTAACTAGTTTACACCAGATATATACACAAGTACGAGTAGATGTGTTTAAAGTGTAGATACGCATAGCCAGAGCATACGTAACCTAGATACAGTCCAGCCAGCAAAATATTAATTATACTAGACATGAAAGAAATTCCTACATTATTTGAAGTCTGTCAGAACCGCCGTAAGTTCTCGTAAGCCACCAACATGAATGTCTAACTACAACCTGGAGGGGATCAAAACAGAAAACGTGAGTGGGCAAAAACAAAGCTTTTTTAAACCTTTTCTCTTTCCAAAAATAATAACCCCTCGCCATAAAACTCGTATAATTTCCCAGAAAATAATAATATATACGTATGTAGAAATCATGCTCAAGAGCAATGAAACCAAATATATGCCATGTCAAGTATCTCAATAATAAATGTGTAAGCTAGGTGATGTGAATCAATATAAAATGATATGTCAGTTGGAGTCACCTAACGTGATCTGTATGGCAGAACCCATAGCTCATAAACCAATTCCTGCACACGAGTTGGAACCACCTAATGTGGTATGTACGACAGGTTGGGTGTAAATAAGTATGCTCAAGTGCTACGATCACGTGAAGACTATGCAATGAATCGCAGGTCACCTACGAGTCGGAACCACCTAATGTGGTATGTACGACAAGCTGGCACCAAACTTGGATCCAAGATAAGTGTACTGTGCGGGAGGTGAACAATCACGTGAAGGCTGTGGCCTAGCCTCATGCGGGAGCACTAACACCGAGGTATAGGATAATGAGCTCTAAATGCATCTACGTATAACCATACACAATGCAACCACTACCATCATACAATACTCACCTGAAACTTACCTGGGCCTCCACAGAGTCATTCAATATTATGCATAACTATACTAATGCAAATACTAAAATGTAATGCATCCATGACATGGTATTTAAAACGTAAATTCAATTAAAAACAGTTTCTGGGATCGTAAAGCTTATATACGTATATATAGAAAACAAAAGCCCACTCAATGGTATGTAGCAAGGTCGTAACCCCCAAGTCTTGCCTGGCTACGCTCATTGTCCAGAAACGTCTCACCTATATGTGAAACAACTAATTTAGCATTAATTCAAAAGTACATAACCCAAACCGTGTAATAACTTCTCATACGCTGCTCAATTGGGATGTTTGAATATACCATCGTGGCCTACTCAACACCACGAGCATCCCTATATTTTTAGAAATATTTTCTAATATTTCATGCGCCCTCACGCGCCGGCCACGCGCAGGCATGTGCCTAGCATGCTGACGGAATCCCTAACGGCGTTAGGGAATATTCCGTTAAATATTAGAATATTCTATTTAAAAACTAACGGAGTTACCTGACGCCATCAGTATATTCCATCAAAGTTGACGAAATATTCCCTTTCTTCTCTGGTGGCTTTGCCAGAGCCGCCGCCGGCCGCTGCCTATTACGCCGAAAACTAGAAAATTTTAAAACTTCAATATCTCCCTCGTTTCTCAACCAAAATTCATGAATTTTATATGGATTTAAAGCTCTTTGAGTATAGAACACAACCATACCTATTTGAAGTCCTAAAATCGACGAAAAGTGGTCGAAAAATCCTTCAAGATTCAGGCTAAACCTACAACTCAGTGAACCCGTGTGTCTCGACGTCCAAATCACTTCAAAACTAACCTAGGGTCCCTATAGAGGTTGTTAGGACCCTCTCTGGACCTTAAAACCTTGCAAAACCTCAGCGATCATGTTGGAGTAAACTTTCACCTCGCCGGACCTCGAAAATTCTCGGGTTTCTTAAGTCCTTTCCTTGAACCAACAGTACCACCAAGCTTGGGAAGTCAAGAGGAGTACGGAGATGCTAACCTTAAGCTCGATCCGTGGAGTTTTGATGGTGTTTGAAGGTTGGAGAGCTCGAGTCGTACGAACGAGAGAGAGAGAGTTCGAGAAGGAAGGAGAAATGAGAGTTGCATGTGTGTGTGTGTTACGGGATTCGCCAATTTCAAATGGTCTTAAGCCCTAATTGGGCTATAGGATTTAGGGCTTAAGCAATTGATAGACGCATATTTATGCGACTTAGTTAACTAGTTTTCTTGCATTTACGTTATTAGTTCTTAGTTATTTTAGTACTTTAAGCCATTTTCGTGTGTTTGTAGGTCCAAAGGGCTAAGGTAGCAAGAAAGTGCATTTTGGTGCATTTTGGAGCAGTTTTGAGCTTGTAATGGATTACATATGATATGAGCAAGATGGATGGACGAATTTGAAGACAAAAGAGGCTAAGAACATGCTAAAAATCTGGTGAAACAAATACAAGTTGCAAGAAGGGATAAATTTCTATAAGGATTGGCCAAAACTTCACTCAAAACACATCAATGCCGTGACTTTTACTTCCACCTCCACCAGAAATTTGAGTAATGATGCAATGCTTAAATCACCATGACATGTGAGTGGATGATGCAATGCTTAGCTAACCATGACATGTGAGTGGATGACTCAAAACCTACCCCAACAACAATTCCCACTCAATGCCGTGACTTACCTACCCATTCCACCAGAAATTTGTGCTTAAACAAGTCCATCATCTCCCTATAAATACCATGCAGCAACCTCATTGAAATCATCCAGAAATTAACCATTCTCCAAGCCTTTCCTTGCCTCTCCTACATATCTAAACCCCTTCCCATCCATCCCTCCAAATAACCAACCCTTCAACATCATTCCAACCTTGTTGTGGCGGCAAGGAGAAGGAGAAAAGTCATTGGACGCGCTTGCTATCCAACATGGATCGTTGGAACGTTTAGGTGCTTTCTTCCCTTTGTTTTTCAATGGTTAAATTTGTTTATCTTTGTTTTGTAATAATGAGGAACTAAACCCCCCTTGGCTAGGGGGGGATTCAAAACCATGTTTATGCTTGCTATATGATTTGATTACTTCCAATTGCGTTTCTTGAATTGTGAATTCAATTTACTTATCCGTTCGTATAAAAACTAATTTGTGTATGTTGGTTGAGAGTGCACGCTTAATTTTCATGCATGAATTTAACGCTAGAATATAAGGGAGTTTCACCTAATCGTTATGAACTTATATTCACAAGTAGTGAAGGTTGCTAGTCACAATCACGTTAAGTAAATTCTTGGCATAAGTTTCATGCAAATCATAGTAACGAGTGCCTCGTCAATGCTTATGTTTTTCATAGAACTTAATGATTCTTGCTTGTATCTCTATTATGCAATTCATGTAGGGAACTTGTAGGGAATGTTTTGGGTTGTCGTATTGTTGGAAATGTGCCCTAAAGCCAATCATGTGATGATACTTTACGGACATTTCACATGTTAAACTAATCTAGTTTTACATGTAAAGGGCATACATTATTGTTTGAGCCGTCTCATATAAATGTTATATGCTTAAACGATAAAGTCCAAGGAATATGTGATTGGGAGAATGTAATCTAATGAAGTTAGATTCTTGAGACCATTCTTTCGTAGACACATCCTAAATGTTCCTGATCATAGGATTGCCAATTGGGCGTTGACAGTCCGTTAAGATCAGTACGTACTATGTCTTCTCTCAGGGAGAGTGATTAGTCTCGAATCATTGGTGTGTGTGACATCAAGACAAGTGCGGTAGGTGCTCAATAGAGAATGAGTTCACTGAACGCGATCAACGAAGAGTTCTCATATTCCATGTCACATGAGAACTCATGGTTGGGATAATGCAAAGTAGTCCTTAGACCTGAGGCATCATAGTTGTCTTGTGGTTAAGACCTTGATCTTTGATTATGTCAAAGTCATCCCATCAGGAGGGTGTCCACGGCATCGTTGGGGTCAAGCCGCTTAGCTATGGAGACAAGTGAATGCGCAACAAGGGATCTCTAACCTTCAAACCGTTTAAGGGAGAATACTCTCTGATATGATTTGAATCTCTGGCCAGAGTATGAATGAGATTTGGGAATGCGTTCCTAATCACATTCAAGGTAATCATATAAGCACAAGACACACATTGGATAGTAGACATGAGAAATAAACTATCAAACCAAACAATGTGGTCAAGAGTATTAGATTAGAGAAAGACCGTATTGCATTTGTAATCCCGAACTGAATAGGTTCTCTAAACCTCTTCTGATTAGCTTGGGTAGCCATGATATGCTGCTAGGTGTCACTCATGGTTTGTGGAAGCCCTAAACGTGTATAATCACTAAAGGGAGAATTGAAAATAGTTTCAATTCACAATCGATGTAAAATGGTTTTAATCGCCCACTACCTCGCTAAGAGGAACCTAATGGATCGCACACCGTGAAAGGTGGAGATTGGAGATTAAACGGAAATGAGTAAGAATGATTAAATGGTTTAATCATTTATTTATGGCAAGGATTAATTAATATGTTAATTAATCAAACGAATAAGTTCGTTAAAGACTTCGGGATAGTTTTGGACCTTAAGGCCCAATGGGTTTCGAACGTCAAGCCCATTAACTTAAGTTGTATGACAATTTAATGAATGAAGATTCATTAAAGCCCAAAAGCCCAAAATCCCCTAAATGGCCAGCCATGATGAAATGAATTAGGGTTTTGGTTGTTTAGGTCACTTAAAGAAGTGACTATATAAATGATTTTATAGCCAAATATTCATTAAGTGAAATAAGGGTTTATTTTTGGGGAAAATGGGTGAGAATTGTCTCTCCATTTTCTCTCTAAAGAGGCCAACACCTTGGAGGTGATTAGCTAGTCATCTAATCCTCCAAGGTCACTCATTCATCATCCAATATCTCCTTGGTGTAGAGACTTAGAGGTTCTCAATTTTGGGAACTTGGAGAACCTATTCTTCCATCCAAATCCATGGATCTAAGAAGCAAGGAATGAAGGCCCTATCTCTTTGGGTGATTAGCCTTTGCTTATGCAAAGAGGAATCTACAAAGGTATTAATTTCAACTTACTTATTTTTGAGTTGATTAATGGTTCACCAATCTACTAGGCTTTGAATTTCATGGGTTAATGTTTTGTATTTGAGTGCATGTAAGCATGATTCCGCCTTTAATTGTTAATTGCATGCTATATGATGTTGCTCAAATGAACATGTTTTTCAAAATAATTCCTTCAAGTGGTATCAGAGCCTAGGTCTAGTAGTTGGTGAATCCTTTTGTGTTTTGTAGTTCATAAGTTTGTGATCTAAAAGTTGTAATTGTTACAAGCTTTATTCTTGCTTCTTTGAAAGTAAATTTTGTTGGAAAATTTGCTATCTCAAATGTTGTAGATGTTGTTCATATGAGCATGAATATTGGAGCTAAAATTTGGTGCCATGCTTTTGGGAAAATTCGGCCAAAATCAAAGGGTGAATTTTTGGGTTCTTGTTTGACTTGTTAAAAGTGTTTTAATGTGTTCTTTGGAACCCCTAAGTACCCTAGTTTGGTTAGATGTTATTTCCCTTAAGTAAGAATGGTTTTGGAATGTTTTTGGGTGGAAAAAGTTCATGGAAAAATTTGGGTTTTTCATGGATGTTCTTCATTGTTCTTGATGTTCTTGCCAAGAACAAAAAGGTTTGGTGTTTTGATTCAAAGTTTTGAATTATTTCTTAAAGTATATGTGATATGTTTTTAAATGATTTATCATGTATTTAAAGTGTTAATTATTTGTATAAATGATGATTGAAATAATAATGATTGAATTATTTCATAAACATATCCTTTTACATACACTTGCATGTTTTTTGACAAAACTTACAAATCAACACACACACCACTCTTATCCTCTCCCTAAAACAGGCCACTCCCTCAAAGGGAGTACTTTTGGGGCTTTTATGCAATTACATAAAGTTTTGATACTTTTGTGTATTTGCACTTTGGCCCAAAAGTTTACGTTTTTACGTTTAGGTCCAAAAACGCTAAAGGACAAATTGTTTTGATCCTTTAATGATGTTTTTGCATTATTAAAGTTTGGGTTCTAGTTGTATTTACATGAAGTTGTGACTTTTGTGTATTATACAAAGTGACCCCAAAAGTTTTTGTTATTGCAATATGGCCCAAAAGTTGAGGTTAATTGCATGATGGCCCAAATAGGATGAGAACAAAATTGTTTTGTCTCTTTAAATGAGAATTGGATTTTCATTTTGTTTAGCTCCATTTAAATCAATTTTATGGATACAAAAACCAAATGAAAATGTTGCATTCATTTAATTAGTTAAAGTGTTAATTAATTAAAGGGTGATTATGAACCTAAGCCTAATATAATTGAGCTATGTGAAAGGCCGTTTCAAATTTGTTTGAACCATGGGAATGTGTAGATTAGATTTTGGTTGTAATTTGATTTGATCAAATGTTGTAAAAGGGCTTAAGCTCTTCTTTACTTTAAAGTAATTTGTTATATGCAAATGTTGTAATGAGCATAAGCTCACATTTACTTTGAAGTACTTCTTTCTTGCTTTATATGATATGCATGAAAATGAAGTAGTTGGGTCCAACGCCCATAAGACAACACGCCTTAATGTGATTAAACGCGTAACTAAAATCAATCTTCATTCCTAGACCGAGGTTCAACACAAGGCTCGTGTTGAATCTAAACAAAGGTTCATAATCATCCTTAGGCCCTAAGACAACTATGTAGTCCATCAAATGAATGCAAAGTTTACGTTAGTAGTATCATATACTCTTGCTTTAAAAATCGTTTTAAAAGCATAGTGGGAGTATTATGTACAACTAAAACAATGAGATGGACCAATAGTTGTAATAGGACCAAAATTGTTTTAATAGAGATTAAAATGTATATATGTGATGAGACCTAAAACCCTCAACCAAACCAATATTAAGTTGATAAGCGGATAGTGCTTAGAACACTCTTTCGTGGCCTTCCACCGTGGTGGGATCCAATCGTTTATGACTTGTACACCGGCCTCACCCTATCATGGGGGAGTACAAAGTGCATGCTTATACTCAGGAGGAATCCATATACATATGATGAGGTGAGTGTAGGCAACGAGGATAGCTATATATCGTATCATCGTGAGGCTATTCTTGAACCCCTTCACACACTAAGCATGGTGGGAAGAACTTAACTAAGTGCAATGGAACCAATATCATATCATTGTGAGGTTACATTCTCTAGAGGCCAAATAAGATGGGTACTTGCATGAGTTGCAAATGAGTAAGCGTACTCTCTCATTATTATTGTTGCTAGCCATATATCGTATCATCGTGAGGTGGGCTTGGTAATAGTGAGCCTCCCATAACCTACTAGGAGTTTCATCCAAAACTCTCGAATTCCTATGAGGGATATGGAATTTGCCAAAAATAGTGGGTGGTGCTATTTGATTTAAAGACCCAAATCAAATGGCTTAAAATCAATCAATCTATATTCGTTAAGTATTTGATTACCAATATATTTGCAAACGCTATCCAACACTTGACAAAACCGAACGTTTAGTTTACGGACTTGGTACTACAAAACCATAGATTGTCTTTAATGGCTTGTAAAAGTACCAAAGTAGTCTCATCCTCACAATCTTACTATTGATAATGTATCATTAGAAGAATATGTTAGAAAAGGTCTATCATAAAGAGGACAACAATTTTAATGTCATAATTCTTCAATTACAATTTGTTGTATGAAGAAATAGGAGTTGCTTTGAACAACTCTTAGTCAATGCAAACACTAGTGCTTATTTCTTTGTTAAATGAACAAAGAACTTGAGAAGAAAGCACAAAGGCATGAAAACTTTATGTGCCATGTTTCTTCACTTACAAATTGTTGTATGAAGAAATGAGAGTTGCCTTGTACAACTCTTGAAGGTTTGTAATTATGTTTAGAACATAATGGTTGGTTGACAAAAATAGTCCATTAACATGGACTTATGATGATTTTGAATCATTGAATGTTGAAGTGATAAACCACTTAACGAGACGGAAACAAGGCAAGGACTTCACCTTTGTTTCCCTATCCTAATCGTTCACTAAGTTTATTATAAACTATGTAGTGAAAAATAACCACATGCTCTCCAAAATGTTTGATGTGTATAACACAATTGAAAAAGGTTTCAAGAGAGATAGTGGGAGTTTTGGGACCATGACTAATGTAGTCAAAGGTGAAAGTCAAATAAAGAAGATAAATAACTCAAAGGGAACAAACTTTCTTTATGAAAGGATGGATATTGGAAGGGGTATTTGCAAGAAATGTCTTGCAAGTGTCAAGGACACACCTTTCGAAGGTGTTGTAAATTGTTCTTGAATAGTTCAAAACAGTTGGTTCTTCTACTTGAATGCATGATTCCGTATTAGTAACAAAGTTTTACAATCGTTGTAAAAGTGTGACTAATAAGAAGTAGAAGATATATGAGAGAAGAGAAGGTGCTTCACATTCGGAAACGTGAATCAAATGTAGATCTCTGCGAAAGCAGATGGTACTTACTTCCTCATATGAACTACCAAAGAAATTGGAAAAACATAGATTGTCTTTGTATTCCAATTTTAAGGAACTAAATTCCGTCATTATGTGAAATGGATAAATGTTTTGTTTGACAAAACAAAGTTCTTTATTAATCAATGATTGGATTATGGTAATCTAATTAATTATCTCTATAGTAGAGATAATATGGTAGTGTTAACTGTTTAGAAAATAATGATGCTTAAAACCCAAAAGATTGCAAGGTAGTGACTAATCCCAACTAAAGTTGTGATACCTCTAAAACATAAATTACGAGTTGGTCATGGATGGACGCTTTGGATCGTTAGATCCGGATCCAATACCTTCTTGTTAAAATTGTATGGAGGCGAAATGTTCGAATCTTTATTCTTTTGGAAAGAAGAAAGAATCACAAAGTTGTTGAGGTTAATTCACTTAGATGTTAGTGGCACTTGTCCACAAACATATTACTACTCATGTTGGATAACATTCACCGAAGATCACTCTCGGTTGGACTATAGTTTATTTTGAATAAACACAAGTCCGAATACTTTGCAAAATGTTTCAAATAATTCAAGTAATGTAAGTTGATGAGTAAGACATCTAAAGTATTTACCTCCTTAGATTTGATCCAAGGAAAGGTAACACTTTAGATGAGTTTCCTTGAAAGATATCAAGGAAAATAGCATCATAAGATAATGTATTTCTCCATTAGGAGAAGAACGAACTTGAATAAGATTTAGTTCGTTAGATGTTATCTATTACCCATATATAGGATATATACTTCTAAAACAATATGATTGTCAATGAGAAGATCTTCCAATATTTTCATGACTCCATAAGATGTAGTTGGAAAAGAAAGACAAATCTTAAGCATGTTAAAGATTTGGGGTCGTGTGCTAACAAGCAATATTTGTTTGATAATAATCTTGTAGGATATCCTTAAAATAACTTTTGGATATCGCTTCTATAAACCAACTAACAAATGTTGTTTTGTTGGGTAGTTCATTGTAATTCTACAATGTGATTTGCCTAAAAGCAAATGAACGAGAGATAGAACTCGAAGAATGGGTTCTTTGAGAGACAAGAAAGTAATCAACAAATATAACAACCTAGTTCCTATACCTCAAGCTCCAAGGTAGTCGATAAGGATTTATAAACCGTCTCAGTTGAATGGTTTTTGAACTTTATGACTACATTGAATGTATATATGATGTATACTCAAGGAAATGGTAAAGTACCATTTGACTCGAAATAATGAAACCTTCAAAGCTAATTGGTAGCTTAAGGTGACTACAATCAAATAGAATGGTTGATTTTAAAGGAACCATTTTTGACGTAGTCTTAGTTTCAATAAATTCGAAGATTGCTAGCTACAACTAAATGGTGATTCAATGTTTTGACATAATATGGGTTTCCGAAACCATTATTAAGATAGTCTTGATAATATATGTCTAAAACTATGAATCACAAGACATGAAAGTTGTAGAGATCCATCCATCATGGATCTTAGCAAGTTAGTGGGAGCTATTTGCATTTTATGAGAAAAAGGATCAAATCGTTTGATTTCTCATAAAGATGTAAATGAATCTTTTGTTTACTAGTTTTACAAAAGATTAGTGGGAGTTAATCATGTTCCTAAAAATTTAAATATATATGATATATTAATTTTGGAAATGAAAAGAATACTTCTTTGTTAAAGTTATGACTTTGATACATTATATGAAGATAGAATGTATATGGGAGATATAGTCTATGTACATGGGATGGAAATCTATAATGATATATTTCATGATATAATTGGATTATATCAATCCCTAATAATAGACAATGGATGCTAGGAAGTTTCTCATATGATGATAAACTTCAATATGAAGGACGATTCTAGTGAGACTAGCAAGTTGCCATTCTCAAAGGGAATGTACCCTTTGACTCCTAAAGAAATAATGCGTAAATTGAATCCTTTATGCATACGTAGAAAGGTGATTTATGTATTTCATATTGTATGAAAAACATTGATATGAGTTGTACCTAGAACGGTACAAGACGATATCAGTGCAAGCCCAGGATCAGAACCATGGCAACTGTCAAGTGAGTCCTTAAGTATTTAAGAAATACTAAAGGATAGATTCCTCAAAGAATGAGGAAGAATTAGAGTAACGTAAAGGAAGCGTAAATGTATTAGATTATGAATCTAATCCATCATTGGATGTTTCTTCATTACGAATGAAGAGATAAACGAATATCTCTTTATTATGACTAAAGAGATATTTGGATGGAAACATTAAAGTAATGACTTTAGTGTGTTCCATTATGAATGCAAGATATATTGCCATATAGAAGTTTACAACAATGTTGTTTGGATGGGAAAGTTCATTTATGAACTCTCTATTCGGTTCCAACCAGAAAGTGTTTGACACTAATGGGGCGATAGCTCAAGCCTGGGAATCAAGGTCTCATCAAGATCCGAACACAAATGAGAGACTGAACCACATGATTGAGAATCATGTATAATGGTGACGTTGTTATTCTCAAGGTTGCTTCTGTGGATAACACATATAGATATCCACTGCCTAGGCCTACTATTCAGCCATTTATGAAATGACTACAGAAGAGATATCATCATTGATGATCAAGCTGATTGGCTCTAGTGCAAGTGGGAGATTGTTGGAAATGTGCCCTAAAGCCAATCATGTGATGATACTTTACGGACATTTCACATGTTAAACTAATCTAGTTTTACATGTAAAGGGCATACATTATTGTTTGAGCCGTCTCATATAAATGTTATATGCTTAAACGATAAAGTCCAAGGAATATGTGATTGGGAGAATGTAATCTAATGAAGTTAGATTCTTGAGACCATTCTTTCGTAGACACATCCTAAATGTTCCTGATCATAGGATTGCCAATTGGGCGTTGACAGTCCGTTAAGATCAGTACGTACTATGTCTTCTCTCAGGGAGAGTGATTAGTCTCGAATCATTGGTGTGTGTGACATCAAGACAAGTGCGGTAGGTGCTCAATAGAGAATGAGTTCACTGAACGCGATCAACGAAGAGTTCTCATATTCCATGTCACATGAGAACTCATGGTTGGGATAATGCAAAGTAGTCCTTAGACCTGAGGCATCATAGTTGTCTTGTGGTTAAGACCTTGATCTTTGATTATGTCAAAGTCATCCCATCAGGAGGGTGTCCACGGCATCGTTGGGGTCAAGCCGCTTAGCTATGGAGACAAGTGAATGCGCAACAAGGGATCTCTAACCTTCAAACCGTTTAAGGGAGAATACTCTCTGATATGATTTGAATCTCTGGCCAGAGTATGAATGAGATTTGGGAATGCGTTCCTAATCACATTCAAGGTAATCATATAAGCACAAGACACACATTGGATAGTAGACATGAGAAATAAACTATCAAACCAAACAATGTGGTCAAGAGTATTAGATTAGAGAAAGACCGTATTGCATTTGTAATCCCGAACTGAATAGGTTCTCTAAACCTCTTCTGATTAGCTTGGGTAGCCATGATATGCTGCTAGGTGTCACTCATGGTTTGTGGAAGCCCTAAACGTGTATAATCACTAAAGGGAGAATTGAAAATAGTTTCAATTCACAATCGATGTAAAATGGTTTTAATCGCCCACTACCTCGCTAAGAGGAACCTAATGGATCGCACACCGTGAAAGGTGGAGATTGGAGATTAAACGGAAATGAGTAAGAATGATTAAATGGTTTAATCATTTATTTATGGCAAGGATTAATTAATATGTTAATTAATCAAACGAATAAGTTCGTTAAAGACTTCGGGATAGTTTTGGACCTTAAGGCCCAATGGGTTTCGAACGTCAAGCCCATTAACTTAAGTTGTATGACAATTTAATGAATGAAGATTCATTAAAGCCCAAAAGCCCAAAATCCCCTAAATGGCCAGCCATGATGAAATGAATTAGGGTTTTGGTTGTTTAGGTCACTTAAAGAAGTGACTATATAAATGATTTTATAGCCAAATATTCATTAAGTGAAATAAGGGTTTATTTTTGGGGAAAATGGGTGAGAATTGTCTCTCCATTTTCTCTCTAAAGAGGCCAACACCTTGGAGGTGATTAGCTAGTCATCTAATCCTCCAAGGTCACTCATTCATCATCCAATATCTCCTTGGTGTAGAGACTTAGAGGTTCTCAATTTTGGGAACTTGGAGAACCTATTCTTCCATCCAAATCCATGGATCTAAGAAGCAAGGAATGAAGGCCCTATCTCTTTGGGTGATTAGCCTTTGCTTATGCAAAGAGGAATCTACAAAGGTATTAATTTCAACTTACTTATTTTTGAGTTGATTAATGGTTCACCAATCTACTAGGCTTTGAATTTCATGGGTTAATGTTTTGTATTTGAGTGCATGTAAGCATGATTCCGCCTTTAATTGTTAATTGCATGCTATATGATGTTGCTCAAATGAACATGTTTTTCAAAATAATTCCTTCAAGTGGTATCAGAGCCTAGGTCTAGTAGTTGGTGAATCCTTTTGTGTTTTGTAGTTCATAAGTTTGTGATCTAAAAGTTGTAATTGTTACAAGCTTTATTCTTGCTTCTTTGAAAGTAAATTTTGTTGGAAAATTTGCTATCTCAAATGTTGTAGATGTTGTTCATATGAGCATGAATATTGGAGCTAAAATTTGGTGCCATGCTTTTGGGAAAATTCGGCCAAAATCAAAGGGTGAATTTTTGGGTTCTTGTTTGACTTGTTAAAAGTGTTTTAATGTGTTCTTTGGAACCCCTAAGTACCCTAGTTTGGTTAGATGTTATTTCCCTTAAGTAAGAATGGTTTTGGAATGTTTTTGGGTGGAAAAAGTTCATGGAAAAATTTGGGTTTTTCATGGATGTTCTTCATTGTTCTTGATGTTCTTGCCAAGAACAAAAAGGTTTGGTGTTTTGATTCAAAGTTTTGAATTATTTCTTAAAGTATATGTGATATGTTTTTAAATGATTTATCATGTATTTAAAGTGTTAATTATTTGTATAAATGATGATTGAAATAATAATGATTGAATTATTTCATAAACATATCCTTTTACATACACTTGCATGTTTTTTGACAAAACTTACAAATCAACACACACACCACTCTTATCCTCTCCCTAAAACAGGCCACTCCCTCAAAGGGAGTACTTTTGGGGCTTTTATGCAATTACATAAAGTTTTGATACTTTTGTGTATTTGCACTTTGGCCCAAAAGTTTACGTTTTTACGTTTAGGTCCAAAAACGCTAAAGGACAAATTGTTTTGATCCTTTAATGATGTTTTTGCATTATTAAAGTTTGGGTTCTAGTTGTATTTACATGAAGTTGTGACTTTTGTGTATTATACAAAGTGACCCCAAAAGTTTTTGTTATTGCAATATGGCCCAAAAGTTGAGGTTAATTGCATGATGGCCCAAATAGGATGAGAACAAAATTGTTTTGTCTCTTTAAATGAGAATTGGATTTTCATTTTGTTTAGCTCCATTTAAATCAATTTTATGGATACAAAAACCAAATGAAAATGTTGCATTCATTTAATTAGTTAAAGTGTTAATTAATTAAAGGGTGATTATGAACCTAAGCCTAATATAATTGAGCTATGTGAAAGGCCGTTTCAAATTTGTTTGAACCATGGGAATGTGTAGATTAGATTTTGGTTGTAATTTGATTTGATCAAATGTTGTAAAAGGGCTTAAGCTCTTCTTTACTTTAAAGTAATTTGTTATATGCAAATGTTGTAATGAGCATAAGCTCACATTTACTTTGAAGTACTTCTTTCTTGCTTTATATGATATGCATGAAAATGAAGTAGTTGGGTCCAACGCCCATAAGACAACACGCCTTAATGTGATTAAACGCGTAACTAAAATCAATCTTCATTCCTAGACCGAGGTTCAACACAAGGCTCGTGTTGAATCTAAACAAAGGTTCATAATCATCCTTAGGCCCTAAGACAACTATGTAGTCCATCAAATGAATGCAAAGTTTACGTTAGTAGTATCATATACTCTTGCTTTAAAAATCGTTTTAAAAGCATAGTGGGAGTATTATGTACAACTAAAACAATGAGATGGACCAATAGTTGTAATAGGACCAAAATTGTTTTAATAGAGATTAAAATGTATATATGTGATGAGACCTAAAACCCTCAACCAAACCAATATTAAGTTGATAAGCGGATAGTGCTTAGAACACTCTTTCGTGGCCTTCCACCGTGGTGGGATCCAATCGTTTATGACTTGTACACCGGCCTCACCCTATCATGGGGGAGTACAAAGTGCATGCTTATACTCAGGAGGAATCCATATACATATGATGAGGTGAGTGTAGGCAACGAGGATAGCTATATATCGTATCATCGTGAGGCTATTCTTGAACCCCTTCACACACTAAGCATGGTGGGAAGAACTTAACTAAGTGCAATGGAACCAATATCATATCATTGTGAGGTTACATTCTCTAGAGGCCAAATAAGATGGGTACTTGCATGAGTTGCAAATGAGTAAGCGTACTCTCTCATTATTATTGTTGCTAGCCATATATCGTATCATCGTGAGGTGGGCTTGGTAATAGTGAGCCTCCCATAACCTACTAGGAGTTTCATCCAAAACTCTCGAATTCCTATGAGGGATATGGAATTTGCCAAAAATAGTGGGTGGTGCTATTTGATTTAAAGACCCAAATCAAATGGCTTAAAATCAATCAATCTATATTCGTTAAGTATTTGATTACCAATATATTTGCAAACGCTATCCAACACTTGACAAAACCGAACGTTTAGTTTACGGACTTGGTACTACAAAACCATAGATTGTCTTTAATGGCTTGTAAAAGTACCAAAGTAGTCTCATCCTCACAATCTTACTATTGATAATGTATCATTAGAAGAATATGTTAGAAAAGGTCTATCATAAAGAGGACAACAATTTTAATGTCATAATTCTTCAATTACAATTTGTTGTATGAAGAAATAGGAGTTGCTTTGAACAACTCTTAGTCAATGCAAACACTAGTGCTTATTTCTTTGTTAAATGAACAAAGAACTTGAGAAGAAAGCACAAAGGCATGAAAACTTTATGTGCCATGTTTCTTCACTTACAAATTGTTGTATGAAGAAATGAGAGTTGCCTTGTACAACTCTTGAAGGTTTGTAATTATGTTTAGAACATAATGGTTGGTTGACAAAAATAGTCCATTAACATGGACTTATGATGATTTTGAATCATTGAATGTTGAAGTGATAAACCACTTAACGAGACGGAAACAAGGCAAGGACTTCACCTTTGTTTCCCTATCCTAATCGTTCACTAAGTTTATTATAAACTATGTAGTGAAAAATAACCACATGCTCTCCAAAATGTTTGATGTGTATAACACAATTGAAAAAGGTTTCAAGAGAGATAGTGGGAGTTTTGGGACCATGACTAATGTAGTCAAAGGTGAAAGTCAAATAAAGAAGATAAATAACTCAAAGGGAACAAACTTTCTTTATGAAAGGATGGATATTGGAAGGGGTATTTGCAAGAAATGTCTTGCAAGTGTCAAGGACACACCTTTCGAAGGTGTTGTAAATTGTTCTTGAATAGTTCAAAACAGTTGGTTCTTCTACTTGAATGCATGATTCCGTATTAGTAACAAAGTTTTACAATCGTTGTAAAAGTGTGACTAATAAGAAGTAGAAGATATATGAGAGAAGAGAAGGTGCTTCACATTCGGAAACGTGAATCAAATGTAGATCTCTGCGAAAGCAGATGGTACTTACTTCCTCATATGAACTACCAAAGAAATTGGAAAAACATAGATTGTCTTTGTATTCCAATTTTAAGGAACTAAATTCCGTCATTATGTGAAATGGATAAATGTTTTGTTTGACAAAACAAAGTTCTTTATTAATCAATGATTGGATTATGGTAATCTAATTAATTATCTCTATAGTAGAGATAATATGGTAGTGTTAACTGTTTAGAAAATAATGATGCTTAAAACCCAAAAGATTGCAAGGTAGTGACTAATCCCAACTAAAGTTGTGATACCTCTAAAACATAAATTACGAGTTGGTCATGGATGGACGCTTTGGATCGTTAGATCCGGATCCAATACCTTCTTGTTAAAATTGTATGGAGGCGAAATGTTCGAATCTTTATTCTTTTGGAAAGAAGAAAGAATCACAAAGTTGTTGAGGTTAATTCACTTAGATGTTAGTGGCACTTGTCCACAAACATATTACTACTCATGTTGGATAACATTCACCGAAGATCACTCTCGGTTGGACTATAGTTTATTTTGAATAAACACAAGTCCGAATACTTTGCAAAATGTTTCAAATAATTCAAGTAATGTAAGTTGATGAGTAAGACATCTAAAGTATTTACCTCCTTAGATTTGATCCAAGGAAAGGTAACACTTTAGATGAGTTTCCTTGAAAGATATCAAGGAAAATAGCATCATAAGATAATGTATTTCTCCATTAGGAGAAGAACGAACTTGAATAAGATTTAGTTCGTTAGATGTTATCTATTACCCATATATAGGATATATACTTCTAAAACAATATGATTGTCAATGAGAAGATCTTCCAATATTTTCATGACTCCATAAGATGTAGTTGGAAAAGAAAGACAAATCTTAAGCATGTTAAAGATTTGGGGTCGTGTGCTAACAAGCAATATTTGTTTGATAATAATCTTGTAGGATATCCTTAAAATAACTTTTGGATATCGCTTCTATAAACCAACTAACAAATGTTGTTTTGTTGGGTAGTTCATTGTAATTCTACAATGTGATTTGCCTAAAAGCAAATGAACGAGAGATAGAACTCGAAGAATGGGTTCTTTGAGAGACAAGAAAGTAATCAACAAATATAACAACCTAGTTCCTATACCTCAAGCTCCAAGGTAGTCGATAAGGATTTATAAACCGTCTCAGTTGAATGGTTTTTGAACTTTATGACTACATTGAATGTATATATGATGTATACTCAAGGAAATGGTAAAGTACCATTTGACTCGAAATAATGAAACCTTCAAAGCTAATTGGTAGCTTAAGGTGACTACAATCAAATAGAATGGTTGATTTTAAAGGAACCATTTTTGACGTAGTCTTAGTTTCAATAAATTCGAAGATTGCTAGCTACAACTAAATGGTGATTCAATGTTTTGACATAATATGGGTTTCCGAAACCATTATTAAGATAGTCTTGATAATATATGTCTAAAACTATGAATCACAAGACATGAAAGTTGTAGAGATCCATCCATCATGGATCTTAGCAAGTTAGTGGGAGCTATTTGCATTTTATGAGAAAAAGGATCAAATCGTTTGATTTCTCATAAAGATGTAAATGAATCTTTTGTTTACTAGTTTTACAAAAGATTAGTGGGAGTTAATCATGTTCCTAAAAATTTAAATATATATGATATATTAATTTTGGAAATGAAAAGAATACTTCTTTGTTAAAGTTATGACTTTGATACATTATATGAAGATAGAATGTATATGGGAGATATAGTCTATGTACATGGGATGGAAATCTATAATGATATATTTCATGATATAATTGGATTATATCAATCCCTAATAATAGACAATGGATGCTAGGAAGTTTCTCATATGATGATAAACTTCAATATGAAGGACGATTCTAGTGAGACTAGCAAGTTGCCATTCTCAAAGGGAATGTACCCTTTGACTCCTAAAGAAATAATGCGTAAATTGAATCCTTTATGCATACGTAGAAAGGTGATTTATGTATTTCATATTGTATGAAAAACATTGATATGAGTTGTACCTAGAACGGTACAAGACGATATCAGTGCAAGCCCAGGATCAGAACCATGGCAACTGTCAAGTGAGTCCTTAAGTATTTAAGAAATACTAAAGGATAGATTCCTCAAAGAATGAGGAAGAATTAGAGTAACGTAAAGGAAGCGTAAATGTATTAGATTATGAATCTAATCCATCATTGGATGTTTCTTCATTACGAATGAAGAGATAAACGAATATCTCTTTATTATGACTAAAGAGATATTTGGATGGAAACATTAAAGTAATGACTTTAGTGTGTTCCATTATGAATGCAAGATATATTGCCATATAGAAGTTTACAACAATGTTGTTTGGATGGGAAAGTTCATTTATGAACTCTCTATTCGGTTCCAACTAGAAAGTGTTTGACACTAATGGGGCGATAGCTCAAGCCTGGGAATCAAGGTCTCATCAAGATCCGAACACAAATGAGAGACTGAACCACATGATTGAGAATCATGTATAATGGTGACGTTGTTATTCTCAAGGTTGCTTCTGTGGATAACACATATAGATATCCACTGCCTAGACCTACTATTCAGCCATTTATGAAATGACTACAGAAGAGATATCATCATTGATGATCAAGCTGATTGGCTCTAGTGCAAGTGGGAGA
Organism: Malus sylvestris; assembly: GCF_916048215.2. Taxonomy (NCBI): domain Eukaryota; kingdom Viridiplantae; phylum Streptophyta; class Magnoliopsida; order Rosales; family Rosaceae; genus Malus; species Malus sylvestris. The sequence goes on along the minus strand of NC_062265.1, from coordinate 14,441,366 downwards.
TTGTTGGAAATGTGCCCTAAAGCCAATCATGTGATGATACTTTACGGACATTTCACATGTTAAACTAATCTAGTTTTACATGTAAAGGGCATACATTATTGTTTGAGCCGTCTCATATAAATGTTATATGCTTAAACGATAAAGTCCAAGGAATATGTGATTGGGAGAATGTAATCTAATGAAGTTAGATTCTTGAGACCATTCTTTCGTAGACACATCCTAAATGTTCCTGATCATAGGATTGCCAATTGGGCGTTGACAGTCCGTTAAGATCAGTACGTACTATGTCTTCTCTCAGGGAGAGTGATTAGTCTCGAATCATTGGTGTGTGTGACATCAAGACAAGTGCGGTAGGTGCTCAATAGAGAATGAGTTCACTGAACGCGATCAACGAAGAGTTCTCATATTCCATGTCACATGAGAACTCATGGTTGGGATAATGCAAAGTAGTCCTTAGACCTGAGGCACCATAGTTGTCTTGTGGTTAAGACCTTGATCTTTGATTATGTCAAAGTCATCCCATCAGGAGGGTGTCCACGGCATCGTTGGGGTCAAGCCGCTTAGCTATGGAGACAAGTGAATGCGCAACAAGGGATCTCTAACCTTCAAACCGTTTAAGGGAGAATACTCTCTGATATGATTTGAATCTCTGGCCAGAGTATGAATGAGATTTGGGAATGCGTTCCTAATCACATTCAAGGTAATCATATAAGCACAAGACACACATTGGATAGTAGACATGAGAAATAAACTATCAAACCAAACAATGTGGTCAAGAGTATTAGATTAGAGAAAGACCGTATTGCATTTGTAATCCCGAACTGAATAAGTTCTCTAAACCTCTTCTGATTAGCTTGGGTAGCCATGATATGCTGCTAGGTGTCACTCATGGTTTGTGGAAGCCCTAAACGTGTATAATCACTAAAGGGAGAATTGAAAATAGTTTCAATTCACAATAGATGTAAAATGGTTTTAATCGCCCACTACCTCGCTAAGAGGAACCTAATGGATCGCACACCGTGAAAGGTGGAGATTGGAGATTAAACGGAAATGAGTAAGAATGATTAAATGGTTTAATCATTTATTTATGGCAAGGATTAATTAATATGTTAATTAATCAAACGAATAAGTTCGTTAAAGACTTCGGGATAGTTTTGGACCTTAAGGCCCAATGGGTTTCGAACGTCAAGCCCATTAACTTAAGTTGTATGACAATTTAATGAATGAAGATTCATTAAAGCCCAAAAGCCCAAAATCCCCTAAATGGCCAGCCATGATGAAATGAATTAGGGTTTTGGTTGTTTAGGTCACTTAAAGAAGTGACTATATAAATGATTTTATAGCCAAATATTCATTAAGTGAAATAAGGGTTTATTTTTGGGGAAAATGGGTGAGAATTGTCTCTCCATTTTCTCTCTAAAGAGGCCAACACCTTGGAGGTGATTAGCTAGTCATCTAATCCTCCAAGGTCACTCATTCATCATCCAATATCTCCTTGGTGTAGAGACTTAGAGGTTCTCAATTTTGGGAACTTGGAGAACCTATTCTTCCATCCAAATCCATGGATCTAAGAAGCAAGGAATGAAGGCCCTATCTCTTTGGGTGATTAGCCTTTGCTTATGCAAAGAGGAATCTACAAAGGTATTAATTTCAACTTACTTATTTTTGAGTTGATTATTGGTTCACCAATCTACTAGGCTTTGAATTTCATGGGTTAATGTTTTGTATTTGAGTGCATGTAAGCATGATTCCGCCTTTAATTGTTAATTGCATGCTATATGATGTTGCTCAAATGAACATGTTTTTCAAAATAATTCCTTCACGTATGCAATCATCCAATCTAATAACTTGTTGAAAAACTGAGAGTTAATTAGTGCAATTCACGGTTAATTTGGGGCGTTGAGTATTCATAACTTATCGAAGAGCAATTGGAAATCATTTTGTATGCAAGCAAGACATGTGTGGAGAAGAACCCCTTAGCTAGCCTTCCATTATCCATTCAACCCAAATTTGTTTAAAAATCTATTTAAGTTTTTAGTTTATTCCTTTTTACTTTCAACTTCACCAAACTCAAATCCCCCTTTTACTTTCTTGTTTTAAAATCTTTTGTTTACATTTATAACTTTGTTTCTTTTTGTTTTTGAGTCAGTTTAGAGGTTTTAGCAAGCCCTCCTAATCCCCGGTTTAGAACGATCCCTACTTACATACTTTGCTACAATTGTCAAAAAGAGGGTTTAATTTGTGTGTCAAGTAATTCTCACATCAGCAATTGAGTCCAAATGGAAATAAAACCAACCCCAATTCCACTTATTCATTCGTAACATTTCCGTTACGAACCCGATTCGGCCCTAACTCGCATCAACACGCTCGTGATGACGAGTACCATTTAATTACATTAGCGAGAAAAATAATTTAAAACTATATATGTACATCCACGTCACTAAGCCCCGAGGGCATTATCATCACTTTACATACTCGGGGATAAATATATATATATAATAATTTGGGACGGGTTGTCACACTTGTTCCCCATGTTTTCATTATGTTCCAATATTTTGTAATATATATGTCATTTTATTTTGTAGTTTCTGATGAAATTATATATATTTTAAGTATAAACAGACGCTTATTTACACAAAATATAATAGATTTACTTAAATCTGTCTAGTTCGCCTAGGCGCTAGGCCTCAGTTAGCCGCCCGACTAGCGCCTAGCGTCTTTTAGAACCTTGAGTGCCTCCTTATAGTATCCAGGGGTTCTTCAAACCAAATTACCTTTGGCACACAACTCTCGGGGGGCCAAGATGAGCCACATAGTCACGGTCAAGAAACAATTACCCCCAACTCTAGTTAATCAGAAAACAAACATATAGGAAAACCTGATAAGAACTCGAGTCATGTCTTGCCACCATATGCAGAGTGTGGGGTGCCAACAAATATTTGTGCTGTCGAATATCGCCTGATTGGCGGGGATTAATTATGCGGTATCTCAATAACCCAGGGGAAAACATAACCGAAAGGTCAAGCACCATGTCATGAATTATGTCATGTACCAAAATGAGCTTACTGAAAAATTGAGGACGACCTTTTTTTTACTATGCTTAGGCCGAGAGTGTTCCTTCCTTGACCATAGTTGTTCAGTCTAGAAGTCAACAACAAGATTCAACAACACCACTACATTAATCTTACTCACCTGATTCACCTAGGTAGCGAGTTGGCACGCCTACATCAACCACAAAAAGAACATAATTAGCTCTTTACTCGGTATGCGGACCACATGACCTTGATAGTTTTTAAGTTCAACAACACCAAAAATAACAACCAAATTATTCAGAATTCGATCACGTTCGTCTTAACTCCCTTAATAATCCTCGTGTTAATTATATATAGATTAGTTGGAGAATCTTGGAAAAGCCAGTGTTCCAAATCAGACTTGTGATGAGCCGCAATCTTTATAATTTCTAGTGAATAATCTCTTTATCCTTGTCCAGCCTTTGCCTTTCCCCTTTTTTTCACTTGTTCACATAGCTTTAGCAAACACAAATAATTTTAAGCTCAGGACATTTCAAATATTCTTTTTAGCTAGTAATTACATCGTGTAAAGAAGATGCCCAGATACTATATATGCTAATTAGACAACTGTCCAAGGAAAATTCAAGTGAACTTCATGGACAATGTTCTTTTTTATATATTATATCATTCTTTCCGTGAAGAACAAGGAATTAACATTGTGAAACAAGACCTTATTGGATTGGAAGTCCAAATTAGAAGTTAATTTATAGTTTTACATGAATTAAATTAATTATGCTATTTTTATTAACTTATGTCTATGTGAGTCTTCCCGACCCTCGGAATGATGGATTGTCATGACAACGCTACTAGCTAAACCCCTTTTTTAAAAACGAAACAAGGAATATAGTCCACTTAGTTAGCCAGAAAGTAGAGTTTGACCCTTGAGATACCAAGAAAGCAACAAACATGCAGGCGAATGGAACAACATATTTAGGTGGGGAGAAACGCAATGTCACAGTTCTTGGAAACATTTTTTTTTTTTTCTGATTGATTTTCTTCGTCATTCTCCTATCTTATTGGAACTCACTAATTGGATGGGCGGCTATCTTTGTGTTGAAATTATTAATTAAATTTCTTAATTAAGTTAATTAAAACAAAGTCAGCTCAAGTTTTAGCGAGTAGAAGAAGGAGGAGACTTAATCTTACTGGAATCTTGGATGCTAAAAGAGGACCTTTTCTATTTGTAATTAAGCAGAATCTAAACAACGCCAGCATTTGACATTTTCTTTTTGTAATAATTTCATAAAACGTTGAATGTTATGTCTGTTTGACACAAATATAGAAAACAAGATTCTTAGCGATTATTTGTTAAAAACCGTCTTTAATCACTACGTTATGGGTTTGAAATTCTCCCCCTCCGTGGTTTGTTTCATTATTGGTTTTGATGATTCATATCCATGGCTCCAACTAGTATGAAGTTGGTGGGCCATTAAGCCTGAGGTTTTAAAAGCCTGAAGAGATGTGACTCAGTGTTACAGTGTAGTAGTATGTTTTACTTGCAAGTGAAAGGTCTTAAGTTTTTTCGTCAAAGGCGAATTTGAATCATATTATTGCTAGTCCATTGTGAGGCTTAGCACACTCCCCTTCCCTCTTAGTGTAGATAATATTGTTTGTTAAAAAAAAAAAAGACTGAAAAGATGTAGAAGAAGGAAAAATATGTGAAAATCACTTTCACTGTGTTATAATTATAATGGTAGGTTTTCATGTGAATTTAATTCAGGCTGACAACAAAATTAAATTACAAGCCCAATAGAAACAAGCTTTAGGTCAAACGGACTGGACTGAACATTACCTTATTATTCTTTCTTAAGCAGACTTTTTGTGCTAAGCAAGAAATAGAGAGGCCCACTGTTTTATTAATTCAAAAGAAAGCAGTGGTTCTCGACTCAAATTCTCAATTATGAAAGAGTGGAAGCTTCTGTTCATACCCAACATTGATGTCTTGGACACCCACGGTTATTGATTTTTCTAATGTCATTTGTATCCTAATATAACATGTTCATATAAGCCACTGAGTACTGAAGTTTAGTGGTATTTTTCTTTATTTGTAAGTAAAAAACTTTAGGTTCGATTATCGTCAAAAACGAATTTGAACGACATTATTATGGCTAGCCTATCGTGAAACTTAGCTCACTTCCCCACCTCTTAATCTATCTCCAATGGAGAGGGGTAAAGATCCAAAAGCCAAAAAATTGTCTGATTTGTTCAAACATTTATTTCTAACCGATAACTAAGCTATAATTCTATGAAACCCACTAGACCATTATTTGGCCAAAGGGGCATCAAGTTGACCAAATGTAGTCACCCTCTTAGCTAATTTTTGGAACCCAACTCTTCCCTTCTAATAATTGATTCAAATTCAATAGCTAGATTTGAAAACATTTAACAGTGGTTTAATTACCCAATAAGTTTAAAGTATAAGCTTAAAACTAATAAATTATTGAGAGGACCATGTTTAGTCTATTCGGTTAAAGATGATACATGAGTATGGCCTCACAGTATTCATTTAAAAATAATTTTTTGCAAGACTATAATTCTGGACAGGATTATATTTATTTTTTTAATTGGAGATGATCTTAGTGTAGATAATATATTTGGTTCAAAAAAATAAAAATAAAAAAAAGATTACATACAAAAAAAAAACAAAAAACAAAAAACCCTAAAAGAAAAAGGAAAAGAGGCATGAATGGTTGCGGTCCTCTCGCAGCCTCAACCCCCACCCCTCCCTGCCCACTCTCTCCCTTTTTCTTCCACACCATCAATGGTTGATGATGGGTGCCCTCCCACCCCTCAACCCCTGTCCAAATCTACCCCAACCAAACGCCATAAGGATGAGTGCTACTAGACCAACCCCAGTGTCCTATTTTACCACCCACACAATAATTCCATCTACCATAAAAAATTAAAAAGTAAAATGTTATTTTTGACACACCCCGATCCTAGAATCAAGGCGTGCTGGCCGTCACGTGAGCGTGACGTAACCAAAAGTGTGATGCGGAAGCAAAAGATAAGAGAAATACGAAGGAATAAAAAACCAACTACTAGCAATAATATCCAACTAGCATGCTAGAGTAAGTTTAAGTGTGAAACACACATATTCAGAGCATAAGTACTAGGTGCAGTCAAGTAGGACCATAACTAAATTACAACACCCGAAGGTGAGTCCTACATTTCTGCAGTCTGTCAGTATGCCGTGGAAATCCTCGTGGGCCACCAACGCTGCTAACTAGAACCTGGAGGGGCGCAAAACAAAATTGAGTGGGTCAGTAAAACAAAGCTTTTCCAAAACATTTCAATGTAACAACATTTCTAACCCCTCGCTGTAAAACCTGTATACTTTCCAAAAAAATAACATAATATGCATATAACTCTTCAAATATCTCAAATCACCAATCTTTATAAAAAACCAGAAAGTATGCCATGCTATAAGTGTCAATCAGAATAAGGATGCAACATTATAACAAGTGAAATAAGGAATCAACCGGAGACCCTTCAGTTGGTCCTGTACGGTTAATTCTATAGCTTAATATCCAACCAACCGGAGTCACCACAGTGACTTGTATGGCGCTACTCTGCACATAGATCGGAACTACCTGAAGTAGTCTGTACAATAAGAAAGGTGTAAGAATACGCTCTAGTGCTTCTCTCATCAACAGCTGTATAATAATCTAAAATCACCTACAAGTCGGAACCACCTCTCATGGTCTGTACGACATGTCGAAACCCTCTAATGGTCTGTACGACATGCACCTACTTGGATCCAAGGTGAGCGTGTGGTGCGGGGTGAATAATATAAGCACTAACACCAGTGGTGCAGGTTATGAGCTCTCAACGCAATTCACATCATCAATAAACCATATGAATAATATAAACTCACCTGATACTCACATGTGCGTCCACAACACCATTTAACATATATATGCAACAAGATATTTCATAATATGCATGCATGACATTTTAAAACATACTTTCATTTAAATTCGATTTATGGGGAAAATCAATAGTATATAGGTAAATACAGAAAATAATTGCCCATTCACTGGTAAGTCAAAGGGTCGTAACCCCCATGACGTCCTTGAATGCGCTCGTCCTCCGGACAGGTATCACTTATATGCGAAACAACTATAAAAATGTTATTTAAAGCACATAACCGACAATACGAAATAACTTCTCATATGATGCTCAAATTGGGTATATGAATATACCACAGTGACCTACTCGACGTCACAGACGTCGAGGTATTTTTAGAAAAAAATTTCGATGCTGCACGCGCTCCCATACACCAGGATAAGCACGGGTCTACGCACCCCCAACGCGCGTCATCTCCTTCCTCCAGAGGCCGGAAAAACTCCCCGGCGCCGGAAACTAGGCAGACCTGTAATCGTCATTTTCTCGCTCAATTCTTAACCATTTTTCATGAAATTTTCACCAAAACTTCACAAATTACGAGAGAAAGAAGGCTATACCTTTAAAAACTTCCAAATCATTCGAAATCATGTATGGAAATTTCACCAAAACCGGCCACCTTCGAACCTTGTGATCCCGACGTCCAAAACCTTCAAACGAACATCCCCGAGCTTCGTGAGAACCTCCTAAAGCTCACTGTGAGCTTGGATTGTCCTAAAAACCAACAATTACAAAGTTCATGAATAGTACTCAAATTGGACCTCGAGTTTTCAACGTGAAATCGAAAGGTTTCTTACCTGAAATGGGTATGGGTGAGTTCGTTGGGTCCTCACGAGCACAATAGTGCCTTCAAAACCTTCGATCCATGCTTGGAGGCTCGATGGTGAGTGTGTCTGTACGGTTCGAAAGGAGAGAGATACCGAGAGGGAAGAGACAGACACGGGATAGGAGAGAGAGTGATAGGGAGTTGTGTGGTCCAAAAAAAAACCACCAACAAAAACTAAGAAGGATCTTAGTTCTAATCGGTTCCAAAGATCCCAAAATTAAACCAAATGTAAGTCACACCCCAAATAACATCCGAGGGTAATTCTGTCATTTCACATTTCCCAAAGAAAATCTCGAAACGGACTATGACAATCTACCCTCCTTATAGAATTTCATCCTCGAAATTCATAAAACCACTCACTCCACTTAATACTCATAAAACAACCTTGGATACATCTCTCTCATTCGATCTTTCGTCTCCCAAGTAGCTTATCATACGTCAAATCTGAATTAATCTCCAAGGGTTGAGGAGGAATCACATGTGAAGGATCTGAAGCATAATATCGAAGCATCGAGACAAGAAATACATTATGTACCTTAGATAACTCAGGAGGCAACTCCAATCTGTAAGCAACTTCACCAATCCTTTCAGCAATCTCATAAGGTCCTATGTACCTAGGACTTAGCTTGCCTTTCTTTCTAAACCGTACTTCACCTCTCCAAGGTGACAATTTCAAGAATACCAAATTGCCCACATCATATACTCGATCAGTAGCATGTCTATCTGCTAAACTCTTTTGTCGATCCTGGGCTGCCTTCAGGTTAGACTTAATCACCTGAACATTTTGAGTAGTCTCATCCACAATCTCTGGGCCCTCTAGCACTCTTTCGCCAACCTCTGACCAACACAATGGCGTACGACAAGCTCTACTATAAAGTGCCTCAAATGGTGACATACCAATGCTTGAATGAAAACTATTATTGTAGGCAAATTCCATCAAGTCTAGGCGATCATGCCAAGAATCACCAAACTGTAACACTGAAGATCTCAGCATATCCTCTAACGTCTGAATAGTCCTCTCTGATTGTCCATCTATTTGAGGATGATAAGCAGTGCTGTAAAGTAATTTCGTACCAAGAGCTTCCTGAAAAGCTATCCAAAACTTAGAAGTAAATCTTGGATCTCGATCAGAAATAATATTCACTGGAACTCCATGATACTTCACAATCTTCGTGATGAACAACTTAGCCAATTTATTCAGGGGATACTTTTCCCTCACTGGAATGAAGTGTGCTGACTTGGTAAGTCGATTTACAATCACCCAAATGCCATCAAATCCATTCTGTGTACGTGGAAGCTTATACATAAAATCCATAGTTATATTTTCCCATTTCCACTGAGGAACTGGAAGTGGTTGCTTCCGCCCAAAAGGTTTCTTTCTTTCAGCTTTGACTTGCTAACAAACAATACACCTACTTACATAATCTGCAATTTCCCTTTTCATACCCGGCCAATAATAAAACGGTCGAATGGTATGGTACATCTTAGTTCCTCCTGGATGCAACGCATAAGCCGAACAATGTGCTTCATCCAAAATTTCCTTCTTTAATTCCTCATTATTCGGCACATACATTATGTTCTCTTGCATAAGCATGCCATCCGATTCCGGAATCCTGAGGTCTTTCCTTTTCCCTTCATTTCTCAATTGGATCATTTCTTGGATCTTTTCATCAACCATCTGAGCTTCAAGTACACGATCGACTAAAACTGGCCTGACTTGGAAACTAGCAAGAAAAGCTTATCTTCGTTCTTCGATATCCAACTTTACTCCAGTGGCTCTCAAGTCTGCAAGAAGAGGAACACGGCAAGCATACAAAGCATTAAGTCAACCTTGAGGTTTCCTACTCAGTGCATCGGCTACCACATTTGCACGACCTTGATGATACTCAATAGTGCAGTCATAATCACTTAGTAACTCCATCCACCTTCGCTGACGAAGATTAAGATCATGTTGAGTAAAAAGATACTGAAGACTCTTATGATCTGTGAAAATCTTACATTTCTAACCATAGAGATAATGTCTCCAAATCTTCAAAGCAAAGACAATGGCTGCCAACTCAAGATCATGAGTAGGATAATTCCTTTCATGAATCTTCAACTGTCGAGAAACATTGGCGATCACTCTATTATGCTGCATCAAAACACATCCCAAACCATTCAAAAAAGCATCACTGTAAATCTCAAAGTTACCACTATCATCAGGAAGTACCAATATTGGAGCATGAGTGAGGCAATATTTCAGCTGCTGGAAACTTTGCTCACAATTCTCGTCCCACTCAAACTTAACATCCTTCCTGGTTAACTTCATTAGTGGCAAAGCAATCATGGAAAAATCTTGAACAAACCGTCAATAATAACCTGCTAGACCAAGAAAACTCCGCACCTCAGTGACGGTTTGTGGCTGTTCCCAATTCTCCACTGCTGCAATCTTTTGAGGATCTACTTGAATTCCTGAAGGAAAAATTTTATCCTAGCTAAGAACAAGTACGAACATTTGAATACATATGCTTACTATTAACACTTTAAAGTAGGCATGCATTAAAAAACAATTCATAAAACCCATGACTTTCAAAGCCTAGTATATGGTGAACCAATAAACTCTTTAACAACATTAAAGAGAAGTAAAGATTTAGAGTTTCTTTACCCTTGAAGCTCATCCTTGTTTACACAAGGGATTCACCCAAGTGGAGGGCCTTCAAGTCACCTCCAAGCTCCTTGAATATTCCTTGTGATTTTCCTCCTTTTAGTGCTCCTTTGATTATTTGAGGATTTGAGGATTTGTTCTCCAAAACACCAAAAGTTTGATGTCTCTAAGTCTCCACACCAAGGATGTATTTTGTGAAGATAATATGGATGACTTAGGGAAGAAGAGATTGCTAGATATCCCTCCCCTAAGTGGCCGGCCTCTTTAGAGAAAAATGAGAGAAAGTGTTTCACCCAATTTCTTTTAGAAAACCCTTAATGAAAATAAAGCTATAAAGTTGAATTTATACTTCATTACAAGTGAGTGGCAAACTTGTAATTAATCCAAGTTTGCCCATCCACCCTAATGGCCGGCCTCTTTGATGTTATTGGGCTATTTGCCCATTTTGCTTTAGTTGTCATACAACTTAAACATAATGGGCCTTTTGGACCAAAACGCTTTTGGGCCCCGAAATCCAAAACCAACATATAAGCCCAACACGAACCTTTTCGTAAAATTAATTAACTAATTAATTAATCTTGACCATTCTTCAATTAAACCATTTAATTGCTCATCCATTTCATTTGATTTCTTCACATACATCCTTACTCGGTGTACGATCCATTAGGTTCCAATTAGCGAGGTAGTGGGCGATTGTTACTCTTAACGATCGATTGTGAAATTGAAACCACATTTCAATTCTCCCTTAATGATTAGTGTTTGCTAATCATTTAGGGCTTCCACAAACCATGAGTGACACCTAGCAGTATGTCATGGTTACCCAAGCTAAGTAGAATTGGTTGGAGAACCTATCCAGTTCCAACTACAATGCAATACGGTCCTTCTCTAATACAATACTCTTAATCACATTGTTTGAGTGATAGTTTGTTTCATGTCTACTATCCAATGTGATACATCTTTATATGATTCCCTTGAATATGATTTGGAACAAACTTCCTAAGTCATATTCATATGCTTTGGCCAAAGACTTTAGAATCATATCTTAGAGTATTCTCCTTCCACCATGGAAGGTTAGAGATCCCTAGTTGTGCATTCATATGCCTACATGACTAGATAGCTTGACCTTAACAATGTCGTGGACACTCCGATGGAATGCCGTTTGACATGATCAAAGATCAAGGACCTAACCATTAGACATCTATGATGCCTCAGGTCAAAGGACTACTTTGCATATTGCAACTTTAGAGTTCTTACATGGCATGTATGTTCGAACTCTCTTTTGATCGTTGTTCAGTGTACTCGATTACACTTTCGAGCACCTATGTGTTTGTCTTAGTGTCCAACACCAAATGACTTGAGACTAGTCATGCTCACGCTTGAGTCAACATAACACATACTAACCTTAACGGATTGTCAATGCCCAATTGGCAATCCTATGGCTAGGAACGTTTTAGGAATGAACATAAGAGAATGGTCTCGATAATCTAACTCACTTAGATCACTTGTCTCTTAGATCAAATACATTCCTTGGATTCACTTATTGCTTAAACACATGATACAATAAATAGTGATTAACAATAAGCTTTGCCCTTCATTAAACATATAAAAGTTTAATACATTAAGTATTCCAAAAGCTATTACATCAAATGAGTGGCTTTGTGGGCATACTTCCAACAATCTCCCACTTGCACTCAAAGCAACAATAATGATGAGAGAATAACGCATTATTCATTTACAACCTTTTGTAATTACCCATCTAGTTTGGCCTCTAGAGAATGATGCCTCAGAAGAATATCATATTGGCACCATTGCACTTAGTTAAGTCGTTCCCACCATGCTTGTTCAAGTAGGGGTTCAAGAATGGCCTTAGAAGAATATCATATTGGCCATACTCGTTGCCTACTTTCACTTCATCATATGTTTATGGGCTTCTCCAAAATGTAAGCACATACTTTGCATACCCCAGAACTGGACGAATACGGTGTATGAGTCACAAACGATTGAAGCCCACCACGGTGGAAGGTCTACGAAGAGATGTTCAAAATATCTCTCGCTTATCAACTTAATATTCGTTTGTTGAGGGAGTAGTTTTGGGCTACATCAAAATCATTTTAATCATATTAAAAGAACATGGGCCTATCACAACTATTGGTCCAAGTTAATATGAATTTAGTAGTTTATAATACTCCCACTATTTCGAAGAAATAAGTGAGACTATATGGAACTACTAACGAATGCATTGCATCCTCATATGGACTATATAGTCATATTAGGTTTTAGGATGATTATGAACCGATTAATTTGATCCAACACGAGCCTTGTGTTGGACCTTGGGTTTAAGGTAGATAGTTGTTGATTTTATTTACGCGTTTAATCCAATTAAACCGTTATTTCCTATTGGGCGTTGGACCCAACTATTCCATTTTGCATACAAATAAACAAAAGGAATACATGAAATAATAAGAAGGGCTTATGCCCTTTTACAACACAAATCAAATGATGGACTTATGTCCATTTACAACAAATTGAATTAATCAAATTACATTCAAATCTACACTACCAAACCCAAACATTCATAATGTAAAGCGGCCAATCACATAGCTCAATTATCGAGGCCTTTGGTTCATAATCACCCTTTTTCTTAATCAATCACATTAACTAAGAAAACAACTTTAAACAATTGGTTTTTGGATCCATAGAATTAATTTAAATGGAACTAAATGAAATGAAAATCCAATTCTCATTAAAGAGACAAAACAATTTTGTTCTCATCCTTTTGGGCCAAAAGGAAACTATGACCACAACAATTGGGCCATAATGCAAATACAAAAACTTTTGGGGTCACTTTGTAAAAACACAATAGTCCACAACTTCATGTAATTACAACTAGATCCCAAAATTTTATTAATGTAAAAACATCATTAAAGGATCAAAACAATTCGTCCTTTAGCGTTTTAGGGCCTTAACGTAAAAACGTAAACTTTTGGGCCAAAGTGCAAATACACAAAAGTATCAAAACTTTATGTAATTGCATAAAAGACCCCAAAAGTACCCCCACTAGGGGGTGGCCGGTTTTGGAGTGGTAAAGGAGTGTGAAAGGGTTTTATGCAAGTTGATTTTGGTGGGTGAGGTAAAGGTGAAATTGATGGTTTGTAAGAAAATGTTTTGTAAAACATTTATGAGTTTTGACAAACATTAAAGCCATTTAAACACTTCTCACCAATAACAATCACCCATCAAATAATAAACCAAAACTTTATGAAAAACATAAAACTTTTGAATCAAAACTTCAAACCTTTTTGTTCTTGGCAAGAACTTCAAGAACATTTGAAGAACACCATGAAAACTCATAATAGCTCCATGAATGTTTTCACTTACCAAAACTCAATTTTTCACCACTCAAAAGAGGGCTAATATCCTAGGGTACTTAGGGGTTCCAAAAGTCACCTTAAAACCATTTTAACAAGACAAATATGAACCCAAAAAGTCACCCTAAGGATTTGGCCGAATTTCCCAAAATACATGGCACCAAATTTTAGTTCCAATATTCATGCTTGAATGAAATACATCTACAACATTTGAGATGCTAAATTTTCTAGCAAAATTTACATATTAAAAAGCAAGAACAAAGCTTGTAACATTTACAACATTTAAAACACATATTATGGAAATCACAAAACCCAAAAGGATTCACCATAAACTAGGCCTAGGCTCTGAAACCACTTGAAGGAAAAATTTTGTCCTAGCTAAGAACAAGTAAGAACATTTGAATACATATGCAAACTATTAACACTTTAAAGTAGGCATGCATTCAAAAACAATTCATAAAACCCATGACTTTCAAAGCCTAGTATATGGTGAACCAATAAACTCTTTAACAACATTAAAGAGAAGTAAAGATTTAGAGTTTCTTTACCCTTGAAGCTCATCCTTGTTTACACAAGGGATTTACCCAAGTGGAGGGCCTTCAAGTCACCTCCAAGCTCCTTGAATATTCCTTGTGATTTTCCTCCTTTTAGTGCTCCTTTGATTATTTGAGGATTTGAGGATTTGTTCTCCAAAACACCAAAAGTTTGATGTCTCTAAGTCTCCACACCAAGGATGTATTTTGTGAAGATAATATGGATGACTTAGGGAAGAAGAGATTGCTAGATATCCCTCCCCTAAGTGGCCGGCCTCTTTAGAGAAAAATGAGAGAAAGTGTTTCACCCAATTTCTTTTAGAAAACCCTTAATGAAAATAAAGCTATAAAGTTGAATTTATACTTCATTACAAGTGAGTGGCAAACTTGTAATTAATCCAAGTTTGCCCATCCACCCTAATGGCCGGCCTCTTTGATGTTATTGGGCTATTTGCCCATTTTGCTTTAGTTGTCATACAACTTAAACATAATGGGCCTTTTGGACCAAAACGCTTTTGGGCCCCGAAACCCAAAACCAACATATAAGCCCAACACGAACCTTTTCGTAAAATTAATTAACTAATTAATTAATCTTGACCATTCTTCAATTAAACCATTTAATTGCTTATCCATTTCATTTGATTTCTTCACATACATCCTTACTCGGTGTACGATCCATTAGGTTCCAATTAGCGAGGTAGTGGGCGATTGTTACTGTTAACGATCGATTGTGAAATTGAAACCACATTTCAATTCTCCCTTAATGATTAGTGTTTGCTAATCATTTAGGGCTTCCACAAACCATGAGTGACACCTAGCAGTATGTCATGGTTACCCAAGCTAAGTAGAATTGGTTGGAGAACCTATCCAGTTCCAACTACAATGCAATACGGTCCTTCTCTAATACAATACTCTTAATCACATTGTTTGAGTGATAGTTTGTTTCATGTCTACTATCCAATGTGATACATCTTTATATGATTCCCTTGAATATGATTTGGAACAAACTTCCTAAGTCATATTCATATGCTTTGGCCAAAGACTTTAGAATCATATCTTAGAGTATTCTCCTTCCACCATGGAAGGTTAGAGATCCCTTGTTGTGCATTCATATGCCTACATGAGTAGATAGCTTGACCCCAACAATGCCGTGGACACTCCGATGGAATGCCGTTTGACATGATCAAAGATCAAGGACCTAACCATTAGACATCTATGATGCCTCAGGTCAAAGGACTACTTTGCATATTGCAACTTTAGAGTTCTTACATGACATGTATGTTCGAACTCTCTTTTGATCGTTGTTCAGTGTACTCGATTACTCTTTCGAGCACCTATGTGTTTGTCTTAGTGTCCAACACCAAATGACTTGAGACTAGTCATGCTCACGCTTGAGTCAACTTAACACATACTAACCTTAACGGATTGTCAATGCCCAATTGGCAATCCTATGGCTAGGAACGTTTTAGGAATGAACATAAGAGAATGGTCTCGATAATCTAATTCACTTAGATCACTTGTCTCTTAGATCAAATACATTCCTTGGATTCACTTATTTCTTAAACACATGATACAATAAATAGTGATTAACAATAAGTTTTGCCCTTCATTAAACATATAAAAGTTTAATACATTAAGTATTCCAAAAGCTATTACATCAAATGAGTGGCTTTGTGGGCATACTTCCAACAATTCCTTGTGCCGATACTACATGTCCCAAAAATGCCACTTGATTCAACCAAAACTGGCATTTGCTAAATTTGGCATACAATTGATGCTCCCTCAATTTCTTTAATACCAAGTTAAGATGTCAAATATGATCTGCTTTCAACTTAGAGTATACCAGAATATCATCAATAAAAACAATGACAAACCTATCAAGATATTGCTGGAATACTTCATTCATTAGCCTCATGAAAGCTGCAGGTGCATTAGTCAATCCAAATGGCATCACCAAAAACTCATAATGTCCGTAACGGGTCCTGAAAGCCGTTTTAGGTACATCTTCATCTTTAATCTTCAACTGATAATAGCCGGATCTCAAATCAATCTTAGAGAACACACATGCACCCTTGAGTTGATCAAACAAATCATCGATACGAGGCAATGGATAACGGTTTTTAATCGTTACCCGATTCAATTGCCTGTAATCAATACATAATCTCAAAGTTCCATCTTTCTTCCTTACAAACAATACTGGAGCTCCCCAAGGTGAAGTACTAGGTTGAATGAAACCTTTATCAGTTAATTCCAGTAACTAAATTTTCAACTCTCTCAATTCAGCTGGAGCCATTCTATATGGAGTCAAAGATATAGGGTCTGTACCTGGAAGCAAATCAATAGAGAACTCCACATCTCTGTCTGGCGGTAATCCAGGCAAATCATCTGGGAATACATCAGGATAGTGTCTGACTACTCAAACTTCCTCCACACTGTTAGGAACAATATCATTTAACACCATATGTGCTAAGTATCCTTGACAACCTTTCGATAACAACTTCTTTGTTCTCATGACAGAAATAACACCATGTCTCACCCCACTTCTTTCACCCACAAAAGTAACCTCTGGTAGTCTAGGACAAAGAAAAGTAACTGATTTCCCGTAACAATCTATATGGGCACGATTATAATGCAACCAATCTGCCCCTAAAAGCACATCAAAATCCACAATATCTAACGGGATAAGATTAGCTGGCATAACCACACCATCTACCATCACTGGACACCCTGGATAAACATTATCAACATAACATTTGTCCCCTATAGGCATAGCAAACTCTAAATCAAATCCTAGAGGTGTAGGGTGAGGTCGTGTCATTTGAGCAAATGTATGAGAAATCACATAATGGGTAGCACCACAATCAATCAAAACTCTAGCAAAGTGACCAAAAATATTTAACGTACCCATAATCAAGTCCGGATGATTCTGAGCATCTTGCAGTGAGATATGATTATCACGTCCCTAGGCTTACTGTCGTCCTCTACGACCTCTATTACCTTGATTACCTCGTCCCTGAGAAGTACGTCTCTATCCTGTGTGGCTAGACTGCTTAGACGGTCCTGCACTACTAGCGGCAACCTCTCCCTGTCGGGGCTAACCTCCCTGATACCACTAAGATCCACTAGCTGGCATGGAAGGATATGAAGTATAACCTCCAGGATCTTGGGAATACCCAGTCTGAAAATAAGGATCCTGAGAATACTGATATTCCCCGGAAGCATAGGGAGCAGCATCACCCTGATAGTGGTAAGCACCACCACAACCCATCTGACCATAACTGCCTGATGCAAAGTTCTGCTGAATCGGTGCTGGAGGTGGCATAGCAGACTGCTGAGACCTCTGCTGACTCTGGGGACACTGAGCAGCTCTATGTCCCATCTGTCCACAAGTGTAGCAACCATCACCACTTCTCATACACTCTCCATGATGTCTGAAATTACAACGGCGGCATAACAGAGCACCAGAACCACCAGCACCACCAAAGTCTCTCTGCCTTTGTGAAGGGAAATTTATGAGATTCTAGAATGGGATTTCATAATGACTATCATGCATATACAAATCAAAATTTAATATACGAAAGCAGCGGAAGCATTTATAACATATTATCAAAGCTATAGTCATGCAAATCCCCTTCAAGGTTCATAGGTTTATATATAATGCATCAAAACAATTATAGAATCAAGAACAAAGTGAAGGTTAGTCTTATACCTCTTGATCTAGACTTAAGACCAAGGATAGACCACCTCCAAGGCCTTTGCTCCTTGAAATCCTTGAGCCTAGCTTCCCTCCTTGCCTCCTCCACTTTGTTACAATGAGTGCTCCTAGGTTCTCTTCAAGTTCCCAAAGTAGGAAACCTCTAAAGATCCTCACCCACTAGTGTAGTGAGAAGGATGAAGGAATAACCAAAAGGGTGTAAGAGATGTTAGTAAAAACCCCCTTTGGTGGCCGGCCTTTGTGGTTCAAGATGGCTATTTTCTTTTGCCTCTTTTGTTGTTCAAAACTCACAAAAACCCTAATGAACTTTATCTCTATAAAGTTGCTTATATAGACAAAAAGAAAACCTAGTCAACACTTGACTAAATATCTCACCTTTCCTCACCTAAAGTGGCCGGCCCCTTTGTGTTGTTTTTGGGCTTTGGGCTTTTGTTATTTCAAGTCATCCAATGCTTGAATAAAAGCCCAATGGGTTTAGGCCCAATGGGCCTAATTAAACCCGAACGTTTCTTTAAGCCCAAAACGATCTTTATCGCTTTTATGATTTCTTTAGACTTTTCTAAATTAATCACAACACATAATTAATCCAATTAATTGTTTCCATCATCCATTAGTTACTCACTACAATAGTGTTGTGGTGAACAATCTTTTAGGTTCTAATTAGCAAGGCAGTGAGGTGATTGGCATTAATCCAATTGCTTATATTTAATTCAATCACTTAGTGAATTAAAACCTCATTTTAATTCACCTTTCTTCTTTGACGACTACATCTAATCATCTAGAAGAACTCACAAGCTATGAGTGACATCTAACCATATGTCATAGCTACCCAAGCTAATGTAGAAGTTTATTCAAAGAACCTAGTCAGTTGGAATTACAATGTAATTCAATCCTTCTCTAATACAATACTCTCAATCACATCATTAGGGTATGGATATATCATGTCAAACCCCTAATGTGATTATTCCTTCTTATATGATCCAATTGAGTCGTATAGGAACGCTTTCCTTTATTACGCTCGATACTTCGGCCGAAGATTCCCGAATCATATCTTAGAGTATTCTTCCTCTCTTATCGAGGATTAGAGATTCCTTGTTGCGCATACACTTGCCTTCATGACTAAGTGGCTTAACCCCAATTATGCCGTGGACACCCTCGAATGGGGAGACTTTGACATAATCAAAGATTAAGTACTTAACCACAAGACAACGACGATGCCTCAGGTCTAAGGATTACTTACATCTTTCCAACCATTAGAGTTACTTGCTTGACATGTGAGTAGACCTCCATGCAAGTACTCCCGTTCGATTGTGTTCAGTGAACTCATTCCCTTAATGAGCACCTACATACTTGTCTTAGTGTCACAACACGAATGGGATGAGACTTTCCATCCTTCCAATTGAAGCAGACATAGTATGTACCGGTCTACGCATTGTCAGTATCCCTCCGACAATCCAATGACCAGGAACCTTTTTGGACATCTGTTTATGTGAAGAAGGTCTCTGTAGTCTAACATCATTAGATTACTTCTTCAATCGATCCATTGTCCATGGATTCACTATTCAGGACATATTTCGTTTATTGAGATAGTCCTAATTAGTATCTTTGACATTTGATGTATAAGAATCATCCATACATCGATTCATTTGTCCTGAAAGATTTCTTCCAAAGATTGACTTTCAGGGCATATTTCCAACAATCTCCCACTTGCACTAAAGTCAATCACTAGTGTATCTCATACATCTTGTCGAGAGAGTTTATGCTCGTAGGTTAGCTTGGTTATGTATTAATCTCTTTTATTAAAAGGGATTTACTTATCAAATGTTTCCAAGACATTTGATGATGTCTCTTTAATGTGTTCGAATACTTTGATGAGACCTTGATTCCATGGCTTGAGCTATCGCCCCATTACGTCGTAGTACTCTACTAACGACCTTATGGTTTGGATTCAATCATGGGTTCTTAAAAGAACCCCTTTCATTCAAAACACCTTTTGAAGCAGTTTCTAAAACATATATATCTACATATATTTCGTTTGTATACTTTATACAAACTTTGCTTCAATCTTGAGACCATTGTAGTACAATACTAACAATTCATTCATATGATTAGTACTTCATCCAACATGAAGTTCCATTCATTAAAATGGCTTATTTTTCACTTTGGTTAACAACCTAAGTGAATGCACGCTTCCAGAGTCCCACTCTGATGTTTCTTTCTTAAAAGGCAATAATACTCTATCAGTTGCTTTGGTTCTGATCCTGGGATATAGTAATATCTTAAAGTGATAAACTCAGTGGTTTCTTCACCTTTGGATATCTACTTCACAAGTCAATACATGTGTCCCTTTTGTGATTTTATGACACATTCATTATAAGGGTTATAAAAGGGATTTCCTATCGCATAGGAAAATGCTTTCTTAAATCTTCAACATTTGAGATTTAATTCCCATATAACATTATTGAGATAGCCTTGCTATATCAGTAAGTCCAATTTCAAGTCTATACTTCAAAATTGATTGTGTCATGTTTTGTCATTTTCGAGTAACATCTATGTTTCATCAAGTCTATTAAATAGACTTTATTCACACCTTGTTGCTCAAATTATGACATCACTCCCACTGGCCTTGTTGTAACTTAGCATTCATTCAAAAATAACACTTATATTTTCTTGATTTGAATGCGTGTTGCTCCCACTAACTTGTCTTGGATCCATTGAGAATTATTGAGATCCATTAGCTTATTGATGATGTTCTCAACAATTTTGAGACCATCAACAACCCTAGCTAACACAAGTTATTTAAATGAATCACATACAAAAGAATTCCTTCTAAAGTAATTCCTTTTGAATATGTGACTTGTTTTATCAAGTCTATTCATTTAATTATACGATGTCATAAACCATACTAAAAGTTTTAGTCATACTAAGACCTTTAATGTAGTCATATAAGAATTATCTAATTCCTTAGTGGAAGTATGGCTCCTACTAAGGATATAGATACTCAACCATTCCTTCTAGGTGGTTGATATAATTCTCTATCAAAACTACATAGAGCAATATCGTTACATGAGATGTTGAATTTGGATTGTCTTGTTGTTAAACCATATGTTGTGACTCATTTTGAAACTTATTCCCTTTTGTTTCATCAACTTGTCCATATGCTTTGTCATTAGCATGTTCTCATAAAAGAGAATGATGGACAACTCCCAACATATAATCATTTTATGCTAGGTTGACGAAACCAACATTCAAAGACTATTCTTTAAATGTTTCACAACATAGAATTTTAACGTTTGAAGAGCTTGAGTCCTTTTAACAATTAAAATTATAAACTCTTAATAATAGTCAAGTACTATTATTCTTTAGACAACTATAAACCAATCACATTCAAGTTTATATCCATTTTCACGCCTCCCACTATTTTTCATGACTTTAATGAGAAATCATTTCATACATTCAAAATGTATAAAATTGGATTATATTGGTAGAAGACATTGTGTAGTAGCTTTGAAACATTTCAAGCTTATTTGTTTCAATCTTCACTAAGTTTAATGTCTTGTTATTTAAGTGACTAAATTCTTTAAACCTTTTATAGATTTAGACACTTCTTTCTTGGTTTAATCACTAACACCATTGACATTTTAAAACAATTTTAAGAATGCCCAATTAATTGTTCAAAACTACTAATTGAATCAAGAGTAATCTTGATCATTGTGTTTCAAGTGATAACCATATAAGAAACGTTTTTCTTATTACTTATATCATTGTAATGTGATCTTCCTTTTCTTCAAGAAAGGATTCTCTAGACTTTTGTCAATTCATATAGAACTCATAAGTGGACAAATGGAACCAAATCTAAAGATTCATTGTATCCTTTTATGTCCTACATGTAAGATCTATCCATAATTGATAAATCTAAAGTTTGGTTTATCACATTACAATTAAGTGATATAACTCTTGTATCTCATCTAGGATACAACAAGACAATTTTCAATTCATAACACTACTTTAAGGAAATAGTATATTAAAAAGGCATACTTCACATTACATTAATATGATAGTTCAAACATTCATAATGTTTAATACAAAAGGTATTAGCTCTATACATTTAGAGACTAATATAAATGCCTTTATACATTTAGGCACTAATAGTGGCCTTCCATCAAATGAAGCCATATAATTAGTTCTTAACAAAATAAGAAAGTTTAAAGACAATCTTTAAATGCCTAACAAACTTCCTAAGTAGTAAGCAAAAATCATAGTGGTCGAACCCTTCACCACATTTTCTTGCTTGTTCCTCTTCTACTTGGCTCCTCCACCTATATACAATTATACAAGTGATTAGCCCTTTATATCAAATATAAATATTTAGAAGATCTAACAATTAGAATTGAAGATAAGAACACAAACCATACCTTGTGGCTTGTCCTTAAGAGTTGCAAGGTATAACCTGCAATTCCTCTTCCAATGCCCCTCTTTTCCACAGTGGTGGCAAGTCCCTTTGGGCTCCATTGCCTTCTTTTTCCTCACTCCTCCTTTCGGCTTAGGAGTGGGAGACTTCTTCTCCTTCCCTTTGCCTTTGCCTTGCGGCTTGGCCTTGGAAGAGGATGGCTTATTGTAGGCTACTGCAGCAGTCCCTACAACGTTCTCTTTCTTCATAGTCTTCTCGGCGGTTACTAACATGTTTAGTAACTCGGAGAGAGTGCTATCCATCTTATTCATGTTGTAGTTCATTACGAACTACGAGAATGAATCAGAAAGAGAAGCCAATATGAAGTCCTGGGCTAATTCCCCGTCAAGTGGAGTACCAAGGTTCTCCAATTGTTCAATGAATCCTATCATCTTCAGTACATGTTGATGCACTGGAGCCCCCTTGACCATCTTGGTCTTCACAAGTTCACAGACAGTGCTAAAGCGACGGTTGCGCGTCCCTTCACCATATAACTCCGTAAGATGGAGTATTATGGAAGATGCACTGTCCATGCCCTCGTGCTGTCTCTGTAGCTCCTCATTCATGGAAGCCAACAGATAGCACTTGGCTTGTGTATCATCCTCAACGTTCTTGTCATACTTAGCACGTTCATCCTCAGTGGCGTCAGGGCCAAGAGGTATGTGAGGTGGAGCCTTGTCTAGTACGTAAACAATTTTCTCCAAGGTTAGGAGAATCTTGACATTACGATACCATGATGGGAAATTGTGCCCCTCTAGGCAATGTTTGTCGAGTATTTTCGCGAGTGTGCTTCCAACCATATCTATATACATAAACAAATAAAATAATTAGATTGATTGTTGTTTAAGTCAAACGATTTGGGTCTTTAAACCGAATGACACCACCCACCATTTTTGGCAAATTCCATATCCCCCATAATGGAATCCGGGAGATTTCAAAGAAAGCTCCTAGCGGGTTATGGGAGGCTCACTATTACCAAGCCCACCTCACGATGATACGATGTCGGCTAGCAACAATAATAATGAGAGGGTACAAGTACCCATTCACAACAACCTCTTGTGATTACCCATCTTTTTGGCCTCTAGAAAATAATACCTCACGATGATACGATGTTGGCATTATGTTTCTTAGTTAAGTTCTTTCCCACCATGCCGGTTTAGTTTGGGGTTCAAGCATGACCTCACGATGATACGATGTTGGCCATACTCGTTGCCTACCTTAACCTCATCAAATGTTTTAAATAAACTCCTCCTGAATATAAGCATGCACTTTGTCACTTCCCCATGATAGGGTGAAGACGGTGTACAAGTCATAAACGCTTGGAGCCTACCACGGTGGAAGGCCACGAAAAAGTGTTCTAAGCACTTTTACGCTTACAACTTAATATTGTTTGGTTGAGGGATTTTAAGGTCTCATCAATTTTATTTATTTAATCACAATCAAATAAATTGTCCTATTATAACTACTAGTCCAAAGTTAATGAATTTAGTAGCATATAATATCCCCACTATTCGTTTTCATAAAACAAATCAATATCAAAACATTTTTCAAAATATTGGAGATATTTATATAACTTCTAATTGTATTCATTATAGTCTAGTAGCGTATGATACTCCCACTATTTGTTTTGAGAAAAAACAAATCAATATCAAAAACAAATTTTTCAAATATTGGAAGTAACTACTACTACTATGGTTTTTGCATTCCTTTGAAATTGGACTTTATAGTTATCTTAGGCTCTTGGATGACTATGGACTTATAAGGTTATTGCAACAACGAGCCATCATTGTTGAATATAAACTCGGGGAGGTTGTGTCAATTTAATTACGTGCTTATCAATCCAATTAAAACCATTTTAATTGAGCCATTAGAAATGAAAGACAATCATTCATAGCTAATTTGGGCATTGGACCCTTTTAATCTTTAATCTCATGTCAAAACCCTCTTTTAGTTATGTCTCCTTACCAATAGTTAAAGAAACTCTAGTCTAGCACTAGAGTGAATCCACCAACGAATAGAGATTAAGAAGTAATAAGAATTAAAAACCGATTTGTACAAATTCCTATAAATTACATATACTAAAAGGGGAGAGAAAGATTAACGTCAAACGTGACAAGGTCCAATTAAACAGTAATTAAAACACATTCCCAAGGTTCAAACAATTTGATTTTAGCGCCTTATCATATAGCTCAATTATCGTTTAAGGCATAAGTCCAAAGTCATCCATTTTATAACTACTTAAACACATTTAAATAATCATAATGGAATGCAACATAAACATTTAGATTTAGTGCATATGGGCATAATATAATTATGAGTTTAAACAACTAACAAAATTAAAATAAAATATTTTAACTTTCTAGTTAGTAGGGGCCTAAATGTAAATATGAAAAGTTAGGGGTAAAACCGTAAATATTTCAAAGTAAATATCAACTTTTTAAAGATTACAAAATAGCCCCACAAGTGGATAAATCCACTAGGGAGGCCGGCCACATTAAGGGTGTTGGAAATGTGCTCTAAAGCCAATCATATGATGATACTTTACGGACATTTCACATGTTAAACTAATCTAGTTTACATATAAAAGGCAAAGATTATTGTTTGAGCCGTCTCATATAAATGTTATATGCTTAAACGATAAAGTCCAAGGAATATGTGATTGGGAGAATGCAATCTAATGAAGTTAGATTAATGAGACCATTCTTTCGTAGACACATCCTAAATGTTCCTGATCATAGGATTGCCAATTGGGCATTGACAGTCCGTTAAGATCAGTACGTACTGTGTCTTCTCTCAGGGAGAGTGACTAGTCTCGAGTCATTGGTGTGTGTGACATCAAGACAAGTACGTAGGTGCTCAATAGAGAATGAGTTCACTGAACGTGATCAACGAAGAGTTCTTATATTCCATGTCACATGAGAACTCATGGTTGGGATAATGCAAAGTAGTCCTTTGACCCGAGGCATCACAGTTGTCTTGTGGTTAAGTCCTTAATCTTTGATTATGTCTAATTCACCCCCTCGGGGTGTCACGGCATCGTTGGGGTTAAGCCACTTAGTCATGGAGACAAGTGAATGCGCAACAAGGGATCTCTAACCTTCAAACAGTTGAGGGAGAATACTCTATGATATGATTTGGAATCTCTGGCCAGAGTATGAATGAGATTGTGGAATGTGTTCCAAATCACATTCAAGGAAATCATATAAGCAAACGATTCACATTGGATAGTAGACATGAACAAATAAACTATCATACCAAACAATGTGGTCAAGAGTATTAGATTAGAGAAAGACCGTATTGCATTTGTAATCCCGAACTGAATAGGTTCTCTATCCTCTTCTGATTAGCTTGGGTAACCATGACATGCTGCTAGGCGTCAACCATGGTTTGTGGAAGCCCTATACGTGTATAACCACTAAAGGGAGAATTGAAAATTGTTTCAATTCACAATCGATGTAAAATGGTTTTAATCGCCCACTGCCTCGCTAAAAGGAACCTAATCGATCGCACACCATAAAAGGTGGAGATTGAAGATTAAATGGAAATGAGTAAGAATGATTAAATGGTTTAATCATTTAATTATGGCAAGGATTAATTAATATGTTAATTAATCAAACGAATAAGTTCGTTAAAGACCTCGGGATAGTTTTGGACCTTAAGGCCCAATGGGCTTCGAAAGTCAAGCCCATTGACTTAAGTTGTATGACAACTTAAGGCCCAAAAGCCCAAAAATCCATAGGTAGGCCGGCCATGTTAGATGAATTAGGGTTTTGGTTCTTTAGGTCACTTATTTGAAGGGACTATATAAATGACTTTATAGCCAAATATTCATTAATGTGATTAAGGGTTTATTTTGGGGGAAAATTGGTGAGAATTGTCTCTCCATTTTCTCTCTAAAGAGGCCAACACCTTGGAGGGTACATCTAGCAATCCTACTACTCCAAGGTCACTCATTTCTTCTACAATCAAACCTTGGTGAAGAGACTTAGAGGTTCTCAATTTTGGGAACTTGGAGAACCTATTCTTCCATCCAAATCCATGGATCTAAGAAGCAAGGAATGAAGGCCCTATCTCTTTGGGTGATTAGCCTTTGCTTATGCAAAGAGGAATCTACAAAGGTAATTATTTCAACTCACTTTGTTTTGAGTTGATTATTGGTTCACCAATCTACTAGGCTTTGAATTTCATGGTAATGTTTTGTTTTTGAGTGCATGCAAGCATGATTCCGCCTTTAATTGTTAATTGCATGCTATATGATGTTGCTCAAATGAACATGTTTTTCAAAATAAATCCTTCAAAGGGGATGGGAGTTCTCTTACACAATCTTACACAACATGCATTAAAAGCCACATTATGTAAGAAAAATTAAATTTTACTTGTCACTTGGTTTTGCCATTAAAACTTAGGTGAGATGGGTGATGGAAATCCTCCTAGTCAAGTCTAGGGTTTTATAAGTTTTTAATATGGTTATGGATGGTAAGAACATCATCCAAAACCATAAAACCATGCATGAAAACCAATTAAAACTATTTTCACCCAAAACCAAACCATGAACACCAAGAACAAAACCATGAACACAATTTCAAGATTTGTACATTCTTGGTGATTTTTCAAACCCAAAAACAAAAGTGACAAGAACACTACTTTTAAGCTTTAATAGGATGTGTGAGTGGTTTACAATAAAACACAAACACAACCCAAAAAACCACCCCCAAAACCGTGCCTTCCCTTTTGAACAAAACCCCAAATTTTGTTCATGACTAATTCTTCATTCATGCATACAAAACAACTTTTACATGCATATCTTTTTCAACTCTTGATTTACATTTTTCAACCATTGAAAAACAAAAGACAAACATACTTTTAAATGAAGAAATAATATGTCAAACTAGTTCTAAACTCATTTTTCATTCATGTATACAAAACACTTTTGCAAACATATCTTTCTCAACTTTTGACTAACATTTTTCAACTATTGAAAAACAAAAGACAAACATACTTTGAATGAAACAATAAATATGTCATGCATAATATTAATACCCATATGCATAAAATCCAAAAGGACACATTATATATAAACCATTGGCTCTGATACCACTTGAAGGGAAATTTATGAGATTCTAGAATGGGATTTCATAATGACTATCATGCATATACAAATCAAAATTTAATATACGAAAGCAGCGGAAGCATTTATAACATATTATCAAAGCTATAGTCATGCAAATCCCCTTCAAGGTTCATAGGTTTATATATAATGCATCAAAACAATTATAGAATCAAGAACAAAGTGAAGGTTAGTCTTATACCTCTTGATCTAGACTTAAGACCAAGGATGGACCACCTCCAAGGCCTTTGCTCCTTGAAATCCTTGAGCCTAGCTTCCCTCCTTGCCTCCTCCACTTTGTTACAATGAGTGCTCCTAGGTTCTCTTCAAGTTCCCAAAGTAGGAAACCTCTAAAGATCCTCACCCACTAGTGTAGTGAGAAGGATGAAGGAATAACCAAAAGGGTGTAAGAGATGTTAGTAAAAACCCCCTTTGGTGGCCGGCCTTTGTGGTTCAAGATGGCTATTTTCTTTTGCCTCTTTTGTTGTTCAAAACTCACAAAAACCCTAATGAACTTTATCTCTATAAAGTTGCTTATATAGACAAAAAGAAAACCTAGTCAACACTTGACTAAATATCTCACCTTTCCTCACCTAAAGTGGCCGGCCCCTTTGTGTTGTTTTTGGGCTTTGGGCTTTTGTTATTTCAAGTCATCCAATGCTTGAATAAAAGCCCAATGGGTTTAGGCCCAATGGGCCTAATTAAACCCGAACGTTTCTTTAAGCCCAAAACGATCTTTATCGCTTTTATGATTTCTTTAGACTTTTCTAAATTAATCACAACACATAATTAATCCAATTAATTGTTTCCATCATCCATTAGTTACTCACTACAATAGTGTTGTGGTGAACAATCTTTTAGGTTCTAATTAGCAAGGCAGTGAGGTGATTGGCATTAATCCAATTGCTTATATTTAATTCAATCACTTAGTGAATTAAAACCTCATTTTAATTCACCTTTCTTCTTTGACGACTACATCTAATCATCTAGAAGAACTCACAAGCTATGAGTGACATCTAACCATATGTCATAGCTACCCAAGCTAATGTAGAAGTTTATTCAAAGAACCTAGTCAGTTGGAATTACAATGTAATTCAATCCTTCTCTAATACAATACTCTCAATCACATCATTAGGGTATGGATATATCATGTCAAACCCCTAATGTGATTATTCCTTCTTATATGATCCAATTGAGTCGTATAGGAACGCTTTCCTTTATTACGCTCGATACTTCGGCCGAAGATTCCCGAATCATATCTTAGAGTATTCTTCCTCTCTTATCGAGGATTAGAGATTCCTTGTTGCGCATACACTTGCCTTCATGACTAAGTGGCTTAACCCCAATTATGCCGTGGACACCCTCGAATGGGGAGACTTTGACATAATCAAAGATTAAGTACTTAACCACAAGACAACGACGATGCCTCAGGTCTAAGGATTACTTACATCTTTCCAACCATTAGAGTTACTTGCTTGACATGTGAGTAGACCTCCATGCAAGTACTCCCGTTCGATTGTGTTCAGTGAACTCATTCCCTTAATGAGCACCTACATACTTGTCTTAGTGTCACAACACGAATGGGATGAGACTTTCCATCCTTCCAATTGAAGCAGACATAGTATGTACCGGTCTACGCATTGTCAGTATCCCTCCGACAATCCAATGACCAGGAACCTTTTTGGACATCTGTTTATGTGAAGAAGGTCTCTGTAGTCTAACATCATTAGATTACTTCTTCAATCGATCCATTGTCCATGGATTCACTATTCAGGACATATTTCGTTTATTGAGATAGTCCTAATTAGTATCTTTGCCATTTGATGTATAAGAATCATCCATACATCGATTCATTTGTCCTGAAAGATTTCTTCCAAAGATTGACTTTCAGGGCATATTTCCAACACTTTGAAACCTGGGTCCACCAGTAAACCTTCCACCTCTCCTCGGGCCTGTGACACTAAATCCTCCGCTGGAAGAACTTGAGCTCGCTCCACTTCTCTTGAAATTCTGTGTCTTACTGGGTCCTTAAGTGGAGATACCTTTACCCCTATCATCTTTCTTCTGATTATCATTCTTATCTTCATCTTCCTCACTATTACTAGGAAGGTTGTCGGAATCCTCCATCCGAACCAAAATCTCAGAAAACTCATGATAAGTGGTGCAAGGAATCACACTAGCAAATGTCCGCCATTTCCTCTTAGTTCCCAACTTAAAACGGCGAAGCATCCCTACCTGATTACCAGCTGTATCAGGATCATAGCGAGATAAGTCTGTAAACTTCCTATAATACTCATGCGTCGACATATTCCTTTGCTTCAATTGAGTGAACTTCTTCTTCTTACGATCAATATACTCCGGAGGAACAAATCTTTTCTTAAAATTCTCTTTGAATACTTCCTAATCAACTGCCATCTCAGGTGACATAAACTGAGTTTGATTAACCCACCAAGCTGCTGGTTCTCGTCCTAAAAACCAAGTAGTGGTCTTAACCCATCTACTAGCAGGAAGATTCCCTTGACTCTGCATCACCTGAAAAGTCTTCTCAATATGGTCTAACCACTTTTCTACCCCTTCATGGCCCTCATTACCCATGAAGCGGTCTAATTTCAGATTATACACAGTCTCCAGGGGTGTTCTCTGAGGAGGAAAATGACGGATTGCATTCTGAAAGGCCTGGGCCATCGCTTCCCCTAATTGAGTTATATCAGGGAAATTAGGCTCAGAAGTACGACGTGATTCCCTACGAGGCGGCATAGTTTTGACAAAAGACATCAAAAGATCATTAGAGCAATAATAATTATACAGGACTGCAAACCTAGGCTCTGATACCAAACTGACACACCCCGATCCTAGAATCAAGGTGTGCTGGCCGTCACGTGGGCGTGACGTAAACAAAAGTGCGATGTGGAAGCAAAAGATAAGAGAAATACGAAGGAATAAAAAACCAACTACTAGTAATAATATCCAACTAGCATGCTAGAGTAAGTTTAAGTGTGAAACACACATATTCAGAGCATTAGTACTAGGTGCAGTCAAGTAGGACCATAACTAAATTACAACACCTGAAGGTGAGTCCTACATTTATGTAGTCTGTCAGTACACCGTGGAAATCCTCATGGGCCACCAACGCTGCTAACTAGAACCTGGAGGGGCGCAAAACAAAATTGAGTGGGTCAGTAAAACAAAGCTTTTCGAAAACATTTCAATTTAACAACATTTCTAACCCCTCGCTGTAAAACTTATATACTTTCCCAGAAAATAACATAATATGCATATAATTCTTCAAATATCTCAACTCACCAATCTTTATCAAAAAACTAGAAAGTATGCCATGCTATAAGCGTCAATCAGAATAAGGATGCAACATTATAACAGGTGAAATAAGGAATCAACCGGAGACCCTGCAGTTGGTCCTGTACGGTTAATTCTATAGCTCAATATCCAACCAACCAGAGTCACCACAGTGACCTGTACGGCGCTACTTTGCACATAGATCGGAACTACCTGAAGTAGTCTGTACGATAAGAAAGGTGTAAGAATACGCTCTAGTGCTTCTCTCATCAACAGCTGTATAATAATCTAAAATCACCTACAAGTCAAAACCACTTCTCATGGTCTGTACGACATGTTGGAACCCTCTAATGGTCTATACGACATGCACCTACTTGGATCCAAGGTGAGCGTGTGGTGCGGGGTGAATAATATAAGCACTAACACCAGGGGTGCAGGTTATGAGCTCTCAATGCAATTCACATCATCAATAAACCATATGAACAATATAAACTCACCTGATACTCACCTGTGCGTCCACAGCACCATTTAACATATATATGCAACAATTACTAATTCAAATATTTCATAATATGCATGCATGGCATTTTAAAACATACTTTCCTTTAAATTCGATTTCTCGGAAAATCAATAGTATATAGGTAAATACAAAAAATAACTGCCCACTCACTGGTAAGTCGAAGGGTCGTAACCCCCGTGACGTCCTTGAATGCGCTCATCCTTGAGATAGGTATCACCTATATGCGAAACAACTATAAAAATGTTATTTAAAGCACATAACCGACAATACGTAATAACTTCTCATACGATACTCAAATTGGGTATATGAATATACCACAGTGACCTACTCAACGTCATGGACGTCGAGGTATTTTTAGAAAAACTTTTCGATGCTGCACGCGCCGGGATAGGCACAGGTCTACGTGCCCCCCACACGCGTCATCTCCTTCCTCCAGACGTCGGAAAAACGCGCCGGCGTCGGAAACTAGGCAGACCTGTAATCGTCATTTTCTCGCTCGATTCTCAACCATTTTCCATGAAATTTTCACCAAAACTTCACAAATTATAGCCTTTAAAAACTTCCAAATCCTTCGAAATCATGTCGGGAAATTTCACCAAAACTGGCCACCTTCAAACCTTGTGATCTCGACGTCCAAAACCTTCAAACGAACGTCCCCAAGCTTCATGAGAACCTCCTAAAGCTCACTATGAGCTTGGATTGTCCTAAAAACCAACCATTACAAAGTTTGTGAATAGTACTCAAATCGGACCTCGAGTTTTCAACGTGAAATCGAAAGGTTTCTTACCTGAAATTGGTATGGGTGAGTTCGTAGGGTCCTCATGACCACAATGGTGCCTTCAAAAACTTTGATCCGTGCTTGGAGGCTCGATGGTGAGTGTGTCCGTACGGTTCAAAAGGAGAGAGTTACTGAGAGGGAAGAGAGAGAGACACGGGATAGGAGAGAGAGTGATAGGGAGTTGTGTGGTCCAAAAAAAAACCACCAACCAAAACTAAGAAGGATCTTATTTCTAATTGGTTCCGAAGATCCCAAAATTAAACCAAACGTAAGTCACACCCCAAATAACGTTCGAGGGTAATTCTGTCATTTCACATTTCCCGATGAAAATCTCCAGACAGGCTGTGATAATTTTCCCACCCATCATTTTTTCCAAAATAACCCTAATAAATTTTTTTAAATAGCTCTAATATATCTTTAAATAATATTATAATAAATAAATAAAAATAGAAAAAATGAAAGAAAATGCAAGACCTAAGACATGGACATTCATCATATCCTTCACACCTATCGCCGCCTTGCAAAGACCCCGGATCCCCGAACCACTCTTCTTCCTCCTTTTTGTCAAAGCTGCAGATCTCACACTCAAGTCTCTTTTTCCTCCATTTAAGTTTCTCACCTTCGTCTAGCACTTTCCTTCAACCTTTCCATCGATTCTAACTCAAATCTTTCCCAACCTCTTTCCACCAAAGATATCACACCTCACCCTCCATTATTTATTTATTATTTTAAATTATTTTTTGTTTTTTCAAAATTTTAGTACTTAATTAAATAGGGGTTTAAGATTCTTCTTTTAAAAGGATAAATATGTTATTAACATTTTCATTAAATGGTGGATGGGGGAAATAAGACACGAGGATGAGAATATCAGCACTCATATCAAACGATCAAGATTAATCTGATTAGATGGGAAATTAAAGAGAAATGAAGATATATACAGTTTTCATGTGGGCAGCCGAGGGAGAAGAATCAAGTATGGTATGCTATTCCGGCGAAGAGGCCGTGGAGATATTATTGACAAAGAAAATCAGCAGCAATACGGAAGCATTTCTTTTTGAATTTTATTTTATTTTATTTTATTTTATTTTTAAACTTCAAAGGGCAGTGTTTGTAACATCTCACATTGACCAACGGAGAGGGGGTGATGTGCCTTATATGTACATGCCCACCTCCATATGGCACGAAGTCTTTTGGGAACTCACTGGCTTCGGGTTCCATCGGAACTCCGAAGTTAAGCGAGTTCGGGTGAGAGCATTCCCAGGATGGGTGACCCACTGAGAAGTTCTCATGTGAGTTCCCAAAAACAAAACCATGAGGGCATGGCTGGAGCCCAAAACGGACAATATCGTGCTACGGCGGAACCGATCTGGGATGTGACAATGTTGGCTTAATTGAAAGATTTTTGTGAGAAGGGCTTTAATTCAACTTTATTTACGTAAATATCAAAACTTAAAGTCAATGGTGATAATTTCACATACTGTAAATAAATTACTTTAAATAAATAAAATTTGTGACAAAGACTTTAATTTAGCATCATTCACATATATATGTTAATAGAAGAAGGGCGATAAATTCACACCATTGATATTATGATAATATATAGTATATAGTATAGAATGATAATAAGGAAAAGTAAATATTAACTTGTTATACTCCCTTTGTCCTTTCTAAAGTGATCATGCATAGAACCATAATCTTTGTAAGATCCTATTAGTGTTTAGGAGGTAGCAGTAATGTTTTCAACACGTTTTGGAGTCAAGAGTGGTGTCTGAGAAGTTGTCACACCCTAGACCCGGGGTCAATAGGAAAAATCTCGAACCTGAATCCGGCGCGCGAGCTAAAAAACTAAATAATTAAAGTAAAACTGAAACGGGTTGGAAAATAAAATTCTTCTTATTTAAAATAACTCAATTCAAAAGTCATTTGGTTGACTATAATGCTGTACAAAATAGTTTCGTATATAGCAAACATGTATGGTGCTTATTCAAAAGCCTTTTGCCTTCAAAACCATTCAAGTAATATATATAAATAAACTGTACATAAAACCATTTACTAGCATGCTATTCATTTAACAATAGACATACATCCATACATATACATATATATGCAGTACATGCTTCGACTCTTCTCTTTGCAATAGAGCACCATCCAAGTCTCCTAAAGTTAGGTGCCTTTCCAAATAGGAATCAATATGGTATTGTTATGTAACATGCGAAATACAGAACATAAGAGGCTATCACTAAAGAACAACATGAATAGAAAGACTTTTCTATAAAACTAAATCAGCAGTATGAACGAATTCAAATACATATGCATAACGATGCCCAGTAGCCCCTTTTTAGTTTAGATACAAACATTTATAATTTATTAATAACATAGAGGGATATGAGACAAATAACTAAGACGAAAACCTGAAAGGAAAACTCTTTAAACTTGACAGAGAGTAGACCCCGATAGAAAACGTTTCATCTAGCCAGTGAAGAAAACCGAAGCAAGAACATTGTATTTATAGGAGAGGGAAGTCGGCACAGAGGAAGGTGAGATCAGACCAAGCAAACTTACACCACCTAAAAGCTATCGATAGGAATGATGTAAAAGCCCTTTAATTGGCTATGATTTTGGTCCAATTAGAATAGAACAAACAGCTTAATAAAATAATGTAAAAGGAAAGAAAATGAATAATATGAATATATAGTTCAAATATGTATACTGAACTTATTTGATTCAAAATAATAGTAAATTAGAGTATAGAAAAATGAAATAAAGGAATTAACGATTAAATAAGAAGTAATACAAAACTTTCTGAAACTAATAAGTATATACAACACATAATTATATATAATTATTTTTGAAAATACAGGTCTCACAATCTACCCTTCTTAAAAGAAATTTCGTCCTCGAAATTTATAAGACCTTACTCAATAAACAATATATAATAGTAGTTGAAGAAAGCTAAGAGAATATCCAACCAGAGTAGTTGCATAGAGATTACCCTTCCATTTCAAGTGGATTGCAATTCTCTATGTATTTTGCCTTCCAACTCCAGAAATTATTCCCTTTACATATAGTTTTAACATTGTACAGTCCACTGAATAGTAAAACGGATATATGCCAAAAAATAAGTTTTCTTTTCAAGCAACAATAAAATTGAACATAACCCTTCCATTAAAAACATAAGGGCCATATCTTTTTCTTTTTCAAAACGAGCGGATGAAAGTTTTGAAATGAAACACAAAATTTGCATTTGGAGCGAAATCATTTTCTTCTGTACTAACAAAATGATTTTTAAAAACCATTTACCCAGACAATTATCAGGAAACCAAAAGCTCAATCCCAAAGCTCAACTCACAATCCCAACACTAGTTGCCTCTAATATCAATCTCAAGAAAAACACTAGTAATTAACAAGCGGTCTAACCTAACCTCAACACCACTAATTGGATTTGAGTGAATCCATTTCCTTGATCTAAATGTAGTTTCCAAACGAAATAGTACTTCAAGTAGTATCCCTAATGGCTGCCTAGTATAACAACATTCATAAATGTGACCCATCACTTAGCTCCACTATTTAATTCTTTTATTCTCACCACACGACATTCGTGACTTCGTTTTACTCATCATATAGCCTGAAGCTATATAGGAATGAGGATCAGTAGTCTCATCACACAACCGTAAGTCATGTAGGAATGAAGTTCTTTGTCAAATTCATCACATAGCCCATAGCTATGTAGGAATGAAATTTATCAAACTTATCACACAACCAATAATTGTGTAGGAATAAAGTTCAATGATTCATCACACAACCAGAAGTTGTGTAGGAATGAAATATAATATACTCATCACACAATCCAAAATTGTGTAGGAATGACATTTAAGTAGTTCATCATACAACCCCAGTTGTATAGGAATGAATCACCATGTATATAATACCAACTCGTGTAGGAATGAGAATGTCACTTAACCATTACCTTTATGAGTAGGAGTGAGTCACATGTGAGTTGGATTCCTCTTCGTAACATAATCGAACTAATAAATACTCAGTAAATCCAAACCTTAATTTTAAACTCCTGTCTAAGAGAGTCTCTTACATCAAAGTTCTAAGACATCCCCCATCTTATAAATTTAGGACGGTTCCCAACTAATTCTTTTCTGAAAGAAATGTGGTGTTTGCAAAACTATGCAAGCATAGAAATACTCCTAAGTCATCTAATGGACCCTAACAGAAACTTGTGCTCCAATCACCACCATAGAATTAATCCATGAAAATTCAATGAATAACATGGATCACATGTGAATTTGTTTCTTCTCCGAAACTTTATCGAATAAATGACTACTTCTAGTAGTCAAAACTTTGACTTTGAACCTACATTTAAGAGAGTCACTTGTATCTCAGACAACCTTTCACTCTTAATTCTAAGACAATCTTCAACCAAAAATTTCAAGATAGTCCATCTCATAAGAGAGGTGATGTTTGCGAACCAAGCAAACAGATTAGTACGAGTATTCATACTCTCTATCTCAAGATATGGTTTAATTGGTAACCACCACCCTAGGATTCATGAGATCATTGAACACCATGCACTACCTAAAGACTGGTGATTGGTAATCTCGTCCTCCAGCTAATTGGTTGAATCCCAACGAACTAACATAACGGAAACAATGGTAATCAACCAGTGAAATGAAGTACAGCACTCAATTCAAAAGTGATTTTGGTTAATCTAAAACAACATACTCATAACAAAAGGAACATTACTATAGAAATGCCTCTAATGAAACACATGTATATATACGTACATGCTTATGTATGTATATCCAACATATATAATCATTTCCAGCACTAAATACATGCTTTACTTCATATATAATTGAAACCATATATAGCATAAAGGTATGTAGCTTGATAACTAACATGGAAGCTCACAAATCCATGACAGATAAACCATTATATAAAATTAAAAACAACATGATGGATAGACATGAAAATAGCTATAGAAAATATAAGGGAAAACTGGGGATATGTCATAAACTTATCAAGGTATTATGTCAAAATATATTTTCTTTTTAAAATGAATCGGTAGATCAACTGATATCACACAGCCCTTTCAGCTTCCGTATGAAAACGGCCAACACAAATATGCAGTGCATAAAACCAAATGGATTAAGATGTGGAAAGAAACATTTGTACAAATTAAGTTGTCAATCACAATACTGCATAACATTAACAACATATTAAGAAAGTCATAGTATAGCCACTAACAAAATACAGGGAATATGAAAATAATTACCAAAGCTTTGTGAGCTACAGGCTTACGACATATGTATTCGTGATTGTTTCATGATTTAGACGCCATAGATTTTGATGAAACCTCTCTCTCTGTTTCTGAGTTTAGTTTGCAGCTGAAACCCTGGTCTTTATTTATACTAGGGGAAATGCGAGAGTGGAATGGATAGACTTACCAGAACGGAATAAGATCTTTCCTACAAAAAGCAACTTGTAAAGCCAGATGGCTTTGGATTTAGTGGTGTGACACCTATTCCACCTTGTGGCAAACCCATTCCAGCTTCCAACTTGATTAGCACGAACTCAAGCTAATAGATAGCTTACTCACTCATTTGAATGCAGTAGGGGTCAGTTACTTAAGTAGGTAGAATATCACGCATATTGCCAGCTTTTGCTTTGACAATCATCTCAACATTTCAATTCAATTCTAAACGTCTATCACTCGGCAGTTAGGAAAACTATAGAATAGTTGGACACACGGGTGAAGAAAACACTAACAAATTAAAGATTTTTTTTTTTTAATACGGGTCTTCCACTTCTACTGAGTATTTGATGTGAAATATATAAGCACACAAATTAAACCCTCTTTTTATCAATTGTAGCAAAGTATGTAAGTAGGGATCGTTCTAGGCCAGGGATTAGGAGGGATTGCTCAATCACTTGAAAATTGACTCAACACGTAAAAGCAAAGTTTAAAACACTAAACTAGACTCAAAGAATACAAAACTAAACTCTAAAACACTAAAACAAACCAAAAGACTCAAAACAGCTCAGAAACACTCAAAACTGCCTTAAAAACACTTTCTGGGCAGTTTTGAACACAAAACACAATTTGGACGAAAATAGGTTGTAACTTGACCCAAGACACTTAAAAACATAAACTAAATTGACTTCTAACTAAGATGACTCAACAAAATAAAGGGGGATTGATTTTAGACGAATTTAAAAACAAAACAGAAACTTTGTAAATTGAACAGATTCCAAAACGAATTTGATAAAAGTGAATGGATGGGAAGCTAGCTGAGGGGTTCTTCTCCACACATGTCACACTTGCATACAAAACGATTTCCAATTGCTTCTCAATAAACCATGAATTCCCAACAGCCCAAGTTAATTAGGTACGCTTAAATTAACTTTCAGATTTCCCTTTAGTCATTGAATTGAATGGAAATAGCGCATCACAATCAAATTATTCCTTAAAAGTTACCTACATGAAAGCGCATAATAGATAAACAATCAAAGATTATTAAGTTCTATGGAAATCATAAGCATTGGCGAGGCACTTGTTACAATGAAAGCGCATGAAACTTATGCCAAGAATTTACTTCACACGATTGTGATCAACAACCTTTACTACTTGTGAATATAAGTTCATAACGATTAGGTGAAAATCCCTTATATCCTAGCATTAAACTTATGCATGAAAATTAAGCGTGCACTCTCAACCAACACACACAAATCAGTTTTAATTCATGTAGATAAGCAAATTGAATTCACAACTTATGAAATGTAATTAGAAGTAATCAAATCATATAGCAAGCATAAACATGGTTTCGAATCCCCCCTAGCCAAGGGGGGGTTTAGTTCCTCATATGCATAAAGCAAAGATAAATAAGTTTAAACATTGAAATCCAAAGAAAGAAAACACCTAGATACTCCAACTTGGACAGCAAGTGCATCCACGAAGTTCCTTCCTTTCTCCTTGCTGCGGCACAAAGGTTGTGGACAGGTTTGGGGTTATGAATGGTGTAGAATGGATGGGGGATGTGTGGTGGTGTCTAGGGTTGATGGGTGGTGCGGCTAGGGATGATTTTGGGCAGAAATTATGGAATATGGTGGTGGAAGGGTGCGGCAGAGAGCAAGGGATGATTTCTGGCGTGAATTGATGTGTATGAGAGGTGGTAATTTGGCCAAAGGGTTAATATGAGTATATATAGGCACTTAAAACCCTAAGGGAATCAGATATGGATTTCTAGAATCCAAATCCACAAGGAAAAAGGCTAAGAAATTAGAATCCTCAAGGGAAAAGGGCAAGGAGGTGCGGCTGGATAGGGAATGAAGGATAAGGCTTCTAGAAAGCCTTGCAAGGCAAGGAAAATAGGTCATCTAGAAGGAATTGGTGCGGCACCTTATGGGGAGTGTTCTAAAACCTTCTTTTGTCTCCAAAAATGCTTAGGAAACCTTCAAAATATCTGGAACTTAAGGCCATCTAGGTTTAGGAAAGTTCAACCCAAAATAGGAAACCTTGTTTGAGTAGGAATCTTCATTCTTCTAGGAATCCATCTTCAACTAGGAATCCCTCGTTGATTAGGAATCCTTCTTCAATTAGAACTCCTTCGTTGATTAGGAATCCTTCTTGGACTAGGAATCCTCAAATCTTCAATTTTGTCCAAACCTTTTGTTCCAAGCATGTGCTATTCACTCTAAGCTCACTTTTGCTCCAAAAAGCTCCAATTTGCATCATTTTGTATAATACGCCTTTAAAACCTGAAAACACATGAAAATAGCTTAAAAGACTACTTTAACTAAGAAAACATAACAAAAATGCATAAGAACTAGCTAACTACGGCGCATAAATATGCTCCTATCAGTATTCACAACACAAGTAATATGTACCACATAAGCCGAATAAAATTTCAACATATCACAGCAGTAAAGCAAACAATGACACTTTACTTCCAACTACGTTAAGACCTAACAACCCATATTACTACCCACTAACTAGACCTACTAGTCTCTCAGTCAAATGAATTCAAGTCCAAACAAAAGACTTGACAAAACTAATACCACAAAACAGAAATGCTCTACCTCTTTTAGTTCAACTGACTATTTAATTGGTAACACAACTTTCCCAAGGGTGTCTAATCCCTATGCTCTGATACCATTCTGTCACACCTCGGACCCAGGGTCAATAGGAAAAATCTCGAACTGAATCCGGCGCGCGAGCTAAAAAACTAAATAATTAAAGTAAAACTGAAACGGGTTGGAAAATAAAATTCTTCTTATTTAAAATAACTCAATTCAAAAGTCATTTGGTTGACTATAATGCTGTACAAAATAGTTTCGTAAATAGCAAACATGTATAGTGCTTATTCAAAAGCCTTTTGCCTTCAAAACCATTCAAGTAATATGTATAAATTAAACTGTTCATAAAACAGTTTACCAGCATGCTTATTCATTTAACAATAGACATACATCCATACATATACATATACATATATATGCAGTACATGCTTCGACTCTTCTCTTTGCAATAGAGCACCATCCAAGTCTCCTAAAGTTAGGTGCCTTTCCAAATAGGAATCAATATGGTATTGTTATGTAACATGCGAAATACAGAACATAAGAGGCTATCACTAAAGAACACGAAAGACTTTTCAGTAGCCCCTTTTTAGTTTAGATACAAACATTTATAATTTATTAATAACATACAGAGATATGAGACAAATAACTAAGACGAAAACCTGACAGGAAAACTTTTTAAACCTGACAGAGAGTAGACCCCGATAGAAAACGTTTCATCTAGCCAGTGAAGAAAACCGAAGCAAGAACATTGTATTTATAGGAGAGGGAAGTCGGCACAGAGGAAGGTGAGATCAGACCAAGCAAACTTATACTGCCTAAAAGCTATCGATAGGAATGATGTAAAAGCCCTTTAATTGGCTATGGTTTTTGGTCCAATTAGAATAGAACAAACGGCTTAATAAAATAATGTAAAAGGAAAGAAAATGAATAATATGAATATATAGTTCAAATATGTATACTGAACTTATTTGATTCAAAATAATAGTAAATTAGAGTATAGAAAAATGAAATAAAGGAATTAACGATTAAATAAGAAGTAATACAAAACTTTCTGAAACTAATAAGTATATACAACACATAATTATATATAATTATTTTTGAAAATACAGGTCCTCACAGAAGTATGAGAATATCAAACCATTAGATATGATCCAAATTTTAATATGGTATGGATGAGAGGATAATGAACTACTTCAATGAAAAAGTGGTTTCATCCAAGGTTAGGAAGTTGGAGTTCAAAACTTTCTAACATGACTGTCAGTTTTTCTGCGGATCTCAAGTTTGTAACAGTATTTTGAAGATCGGGAATGAATTCACCATTGAATCTTTATAAGATTTGATATGTTATGATAGAGAAGATAAGGAACAACTTTTATGAAGAAAAAGTTTCTGTTTGAGCTTGGAAAGTTGGTGTTTCATAGCTCGTAATTGGGGATTTCAAGTCTGTACTTTTTTGTTCTTTGCTTCTAGCAATAATAATATACAATCATACTACAATATATATACTTACTTAAAAAAAATTATCATACAGAGGTATGAGGATAAAGTAAAACGATTATGATATTGTGCTTTCCACTGATACAAGAGCTTGTCATACTGATAATGTGTTGTGAAATAGACGATATATGTGTAGTTGTATATAAAGTAAATAAGGCACAATATTTACGAAGTTCGGCAAATGTGTCTACGTCATCGTTACATCATCAGTAGTTTCTTTCATTGTCTGAAATAATAAGAATACAAAAGTAACTCTGACTATTTTTCTTTCGTTTCCCTAGCCTTGGCATAACCTTCTTACTCTCACATATATATGTATGAGAATGGATGGTGTAGTTTACAAATGAGCTCTCGACACCTATTTATAGCAAATGGTGTGAAGTACAAACAAAATGACTTTTACCAGTGATTTGTTGTAGGTGAATTATCCACTATTTTGTTAGTGTTTTCACCTCTCGTAATTTGGTGTTTTGCATGGATGAATTCAATATCATTATAGTTAGTCATCCACATTTTACATCCGCGTTTACGACTTGGTGTCAATTTTTGAGCTTGACAGAGGACAAGAAATAGTAGTGGGCTCAATTGGAATGTTTGTACTAGCTTTAAAGAGAGGTCCCGTCTATTTTTTTATGATGCCCTTTTGGCGTTGAATTGCTGATGCAAACTTTAATATATATGGACTGCTGAGGAGTGAGGAGTGGAGTGACCCAGTGGCCAGTCGGAATATCTGTCACCTAATATCATGTACAATAATATGTGTACCACACGAAGAACAGATTGCGGCATCATTTTTATGAGTTCTCAAAATGGAATGATGCCGGAAAGAATATTTATACAAATATTGATTGGGCGTATCTTCACATGCTTATTGTTATTCATGTTGACATGTTGGGGTCCTAAAAAAATTCAAGCGGCTAATGTTAACTATGTTCCTGCCCTCTGGGGGGAAGGCAGATGAGTTTTTTCTACAGTGCGGACGGGGTTGGTTAGTGCCATCTTATTGTATCAAACGACTGTAACATTAAATAAAAGGTATGGTACAAGCGGGTCGAAAATAACTGAATATAATATACGCAGCGACACGAACAACGTAAATAAAGAAATTTGGGCATAATATCAAGCTAAAAATATTTTAGAGTGACAAAATTGACCTAAATGACAATGACTCAGCAAGTTATTCCACAAAGACATTCTCTGTGAACACCCCAAATTTTCTTCAGCATTTGAAAATAGACTTGTGCTTAGCAAAAACAGTTAAAGCAAGAGGACACAATAAAAGTAAAAGAAGGGGTGGGAGGAATACGTCCTTTTCTTTTTCATTTATTTTTATTTAAATTTAAATAACGTTAAGAAAATTTTGAAATTTGATATTTGCATCAAATCATTTGATATTCGATAACTTTGTCAAATTTCACTATTTTATAAACAAAAGAACGTGCAAAAGCCAATTTCAAGTTTCATTACTAAAACCATAACCATACCTAGAAAGTGAAAATTTGATTCGAAAAATTGTGCCACAGTCCGTATAAGTGAATATAAGATCATACAACTATATATATTCTCATAAAGGTTTTTGTGTGTTTAAGTTTAACTAGTGAATAGCCACTTAGTACTATGATCTAGTAGTATTGTTCTTCACTTG
This sequence comes from Malus sylvestris, assembly GCF_916048215.2. Lineage (NCBI taxonomy): Eukaryota > Viridiplantae > Streptophyta > Magnoliopsida > Rosales > Rosaceae > Malus > Malus sylvestris. The sequence goes on along the minus strand of NC_062265.1, from coordinate 14,397,927 downwards.
TAAGTGAGAGGTCATAGGTTTAATTCTCGTCGAAAGCGAATTTAAACCACAATATTATGGATAGCCAGTGTGAGGTTTAGCCCATTATCCCACCCCTTAGTGTAGATAATATCTTTTTTTTTTCATAAAAAACAAAGGGTTTAACTAGTGAACAAGGAGACATCTCAAAACAAGTAAGAAAATTGTCCTAAGATTGAATGACCCCAAATAATCCTCTAATCTGATCCTTCGTTTATGAGAAAACGGATTTGTGAATGAAGAATCAATTAAATTTCCGTGTTTGGCAATTTCATTTTCTCATTTTTTTTTGTCTAAAAGAATGGGGAAATGACAATTTTCACGAAGTTTGAGTTTTACCTTCTTTTCCATGGAAACCAAGACAAGCACAAATTAGGCTTTTAACAACCAACCCTTGTTAATTACTTTCTACATGATCACTATGTATAATTTACAAATTCTGTGAATTTATAATTTAGTGATATAATTGTTGAGAAAAAAATAAGGATATATTTGGAGAACTAAAAAGAAATTACTTACAATTAATGTCACATCCAGGTCTGGGCCCCCACCACATTCTAGGCTCGACTCTGCCGTAGCACGATATTGTCCGCTTTGGTGCCCGACCACGCCTTCATGGTTTTGTTTCTGAGAACTCACACGAGAATTTCCCAGCGGGTCACCCATCATGGGATTGCTCTCGCGTGAACTCGCTTAATTTCGGAGTTCCAATGCAACCCGAAGCCAATGAGCTCTCAAAAAGCCTCGTGCTAGGTAGAGATGGGAATATACATATAAGGTTTACAAGATTCACTCCCCTGGGCAATGTGGGATGTTACAATCCACCCCCATTAGGGGCTCGACGTCCTCATCGGCACACTTCCGGCCAAGGATTAGCTCTGATACCAAATTGTCACATCCCGGCCCTGGGCTCCACCACATCCAAGGGCTCGACTCCATCGTAGCACGATATTGTTCACTTTGGGCTCTGACCACACACTCAAGGTTTTGTTTTTGGGAACTCACACGTGAACTTCCCAGTGGGTCACCCATCCTAGGATTGCTCTCGTGTGAACTTGCTTAACTTCGGAGTTCTGATGGAACCCGAAGCCAGTGAGCTCCCAAAAAGCCTCGTGCTAAGTAGAGATGGGAATATACATACAAGGCTTAGAGGATCCACTCCCTTGGGCGATGTGGAATGTTACAATTAACAACTCAATCGTGAAAAAGATAATAAAATGTAGTTATTGGTTACTTTCTTAACATTATTAAACAATTGTTTTGTGCAGTATTGGTTAGATTTTTACTTTTAACTTACTATGTTGTAGATTCAAATCTCGGCCCTTTTCTTTAGTGCGGATTAATGTATAATATCTTTTGTATTCCAAATAATTTATTTTTCTTGTGGAATAGTAACATAACCTTTATTAAGACACAATCTAGATTAATTCAGAACTTTGATTTTGTTTTCTCTAAGATTAGGAGAACGTTTTGACATTAATATCAACTATGTTGATGCACAAAATCAGCGAGAACTTTGGTACAACAGAAAATGTTAAGTTTGTGACCTTCGCTAGATTGCTCCGGTCGCTAGTGTGGATAAGTATGTAAATGGATAGAGACAGGGAAGCAAACACAAGATGTACGTGGTTCACCCAGATTGGCTACGTCCACGGAGTAGAGGAGTTCTCATTAATTGTGAAGGGTTTACATAAGTACATAGGTTCAAGCTCTCCTTTAGTGAGTACAAGTGAATGATTTAGTACAAATGACATTAGGAAATATTGTGAGAGAATGTTCTCTATTTATAGAAGAGAGTTTCTAGTTTCATTCTGACATTGGCACGTGTCGTGCTGTGATTGGCCTCTAATGTCGACACGTGTCGTGTTATGATTGACCTCTGATGTTGACATGTGTTGCGTTGTGATTGGCCTCCTGGTTGGAGGGAGACTCTTATGGGTCCTTGGCGATATAATGTTGACCGGTGCTTAGTAGTTTCGGGGTTGGTCAAGTATGGTACAAACAATGCTCCCCTAAGTTCCCGAGTGAGGGAAGCTCCTTGGTTGGGGAATTGCAAGATCCAAGCCATTGAGTAATCACGAAACTTCTAAGTACCGAAGTGTGGTATCATTTTCACTTGCCTTATCTGTCTCATATGTAGATGTGGCATCTTCTTTAGAAGTATTTTTCCTTCATCCAGGGGTGGTATCTTTAACCGATAAAGATGCACAAGGTAATGTATCAATTTCACTTGAAGCTTACTTGTAGTTTCGGGCTTGGTCAAGTGCGATACAAACCCTATAGTAGGAGTCCCCCAAGTCGTCGAGCTAGGAGATTTGCCGAAAGAGGTAACAGACAAGGTAAGCAATCAGACTTCCAAGCAAGCAACCTGGATTGGAGGTTCAACTTCGGCTTTTGGTTGATTGTTCTCCTTCTCCTTTCGTAGTAAACAGCAACATGGATAAGGATAAGCAAATGGAGAAGAGATGATATGAGATACTTTTGCTTTTGAAGAAGTAACTTTCCACCGGCTTATTCTTGAACTGGGCTGGAGGGTTTTCTGGTTTCCTCTAAAGTATAAGGCCGACTCAAGAATTTAAGGGTCAAAACAAGTCCATCAAATCTAGAGTACATTCGACCTTGATGATATGAGATACTTTTGCTGTTGACAAAGTAGTGGATGTATCGGCACGCGTTCTGTTACGCTTGTCTCCACATGCTTCCTTGTATCCTTTTCACTTGCCCTATCTGTTCCTCAGGCAGATATGGTATATTCTCTGGAAGCATAAGATGTTGAAGATGAGTACTCGAGAGCAATGCCAGGTAAGTAATCAGGCAAGGGGTTCCAGGCAGTCAGTTCCTGACTGGAAGCTTGATTCTAAGTGCTGACTGATTGCACTCTTTCTCCTTGTCTTGCAGGTAAGAACAAGGCCAAAGGAAAAGACAGGGAAAAAGCATGATGTCACAGCCCGTCCTGGGATTTATATATCGGGAGCGTGAAAGGACGATTTTACCCTTGGCGGGTACTAAGGTACGTATGTATGTGACCTTATATTTGGTTCAAATATTAGTCAAGTTTTGGAAGAAATATATATTTAAGTAAGTTGGCTTATTAAAAATTGATTTTGTTAATTTGGTTAGAGATTATTTGGATGGTGTGGATTGAGTTGGATATCAAAAACCCCTTTTTCTCTCTCCTCATCCCGTAGCCTCTCTCTCTCTCCTCCCTCACGACCCTCTCTCACTCTCTCTCACCCAAACCGTACGGACGACACCCAAATCCAACCCAAACTTCATGGATCGACGTGGAGATTAGTATCATCGTGTTCGTGAGTGTCCTACGAACTCAAAGATACCATTTTCAGGTAAGAAATCCTTCGTTTTCACGTTCAAAACTCGAGGACCGAATGTGGCACTATTTATGAACTTTATGTTGGTTGATTTTTAGGACAATCCAAGCTCATAGTGAGCTTTAGGAGGTCCTAAGGAAGCTCGGGGACGTTCGTTTGGAAGTTTTGGACGTCAGGATCGTCGAGTTCGACTTTGGCCGGTTTTGCTTGGATTTTTCCGGTGAGATTTGGTTGTTTTTAGAGCCTTAAACTAGTCTATTGTGATTCTACATGTTTGGGGCTTCAATTTGGTATAAAATACGAAGAAAATGGGTGAGAAACGAAGGAGAACGAAGAGTTTTAAAACTCGCCGGAAATCGGTCGCCGGAAAAACCAGTCCGGCGAGCCAAGGAAGAAGGAGATGCGCGTGGGGGGCATGTGAACCCGTGCCACCCACGGCGCGTGGGGGCACGTGGGACCTCCAAATTTTTTTCTAAAGATTGTGCGACGTCCGTGACGTCGAGTAGGTCGATGTGGTATATTCATATACCCAAATTAAGCATCGTATGAGAAGTTATTTCGATTTATTGGTGATGTGTTTAAAATTAACGTTTTTATAGTTGTTTCGCATATAGGTGACACATTTCCCGAGGACGAGCGCATCCAGGGATGCCACGGGGGTTACGACCCCTCGACTTATCAGTGAGTGGGCAGTTTTGATTCGTATTTACCTATATACAACTGTTTTTCCCAGAAAATCCGTTTATGTGAAAATTATGAATCTATTTGCCATGCATGAAACTGTTGAGATATTTAGTTTGATAATTAACATATATATATGTGTGAAATGACGCGGTGGATGCTCAGGTGAGTTTATTATTTTCAGCTGAGTTATTTATCATGGATTGTATTGAAAGCTCATGACCTGCACCTAGGTGATAGTGCTTATATTGTTATTCACCACACCGCACGCTCGTCTTGGATCCAAGTAGGTGGATGTCGTACAGACCATGTGAGGGTTCCGACATGCTAGTCGTACAGATCACTAGATGTGATTCCGACTAGTGGGTGACCTTAGTTATGCGCGCTGATGATTGATGAGAGAAGCACTAGAGCGTATTTATACACCTGTCATCGTACAGACTACTATATGTAGTTCCGAGTGACGTGCACAGTTGAACCGTACAGGTCACCGAGGTGACTCCGGTTGGATTGGATGTTGAGCTTTAGAATCAGCCGTACAGGACCATTGTAGGGTCTTCGGTTGATTTATCATTCACCTGATTGATATTGATGTATTTTTATCATATTTTGGGCATGGCACGTCATTATTGAGATATTATGTTGATGAAATTGAGTTGAGTTTGATGTTGCGTATATATATATGTATATATACTATTTTCTGGGAAAGTATACAGGTTTTTACGGTGAGGGGTTAGAAGTGTTTTTAATGAAATGTTTTGGAAAATCTTTAGTTTTACTGACCCACTCATTTTGTTTTGCGCCCCTCCAGGTTCTAGTTAGCAGTTGGTGGCTCTCGAGGTCTCTTCTCAGGCATTCTGACAGACTCTTGACATGTAGGACTCACCTGAGGGTGATGTAACTTTATTTTAGTCCTGCTTGACTGCACTTAAACCTATGCTCTGAATTCACTTGTTTGCTTTATAACCCGTCCTGTTATTTTAGTAGGTTGTTCTGCTAGAGTTTGGTTTGAATTCCTTCTTATGTATGTTAGTGTTTTGCTTCCGTGTCGCGCTTATGGTTACGTCACACTCGCGTGACGGCCAGCACGCCTTGATCCTCTGGGTCGGGGTGTGTCACATGATATGGGATACTCTTGCTTTTAACCCTGATGATATGAGATACACTTGCTTTGGTGTGACTTGTTTGCAGAGGTATTATCGGGAGGAAAAGAAGCTGAGTATTTCGAGAGACTCTGCTGAGAGTGTCCTCTCGAATGTGAAGAGAAGTTGAGCATTTTTTTTATTTGCAGGTTTGCTTGGCTGTGGAGAATGGAGGTCGACATATATACGAGTCTCCCTAACAACAAGTAGTAGTGCTATTCCTTTACCCTTCTTGGTCATAGCAATGTAGTGGGAGCTGCAAGCTTCACGTGTTTTAATTTTGTCAGAGCACTTTGAAAAAGTGGTCTGTGGTATCTGGAAAGCTGATGTTGAGTGTGAAGATTGCAGACAAGCTTTATCCAAGGAAATATGGCTCTCGAAGTTCGGAGAGCGGTGCCTCTTCGATTTTTGAACAAGCAATCATGTCGGGGATCTGGCTCTCGAGATTTAGAGAACGGTGCCTCTTCGATTTTTGAGAAAGCAATCTTGTTAGGAGTTTGACTCTTGAGATTCGGAGAGCAGTGTCTCTTCGATTTTTGAGAAAGTAATCATGTTGGGAGTCTGGCTCTTGAGATTCGGAAGGCGGCGCCTCTTCGATTTTTAAGCACATAATCTTGTTGGGAGTCTGGCTCTCAAGATTCGGAGAGCAGTTCCTCTTCGATTTTTGAGAAAGCAATCATGTTGGGAGTCTAACTCCTGAGATTCGGAGAGCAGTGTCTCTTCGATTTTTGAGAAAGTAATCATGTTGGGAGTCTGGCTCTCGAGATTCGGAGAGCAGTGTCTCTTTGATTTTTAAGAAAGTAATCCTATTGGGAGTCTGGCTCTCGAGATTCGGAGGGTGGTGCCTCTTCGATTTTTTAGCACATAATCCTGTTGGGAGTCTGGCTCTCGAGATTTAGAGAGCGGTGCCTCTTCGATTTTTGAGAAAGCAATCATGTTGGGAGTCTGACTCTTGAGATTCTTACAGTAGTGTCTCTTTGATTTTTGAGAAAGTAATCCTGTTGGGAGTCTGGCTCTCGAGATTCGGAGGGCGGTGCCTCTTCGATTTTTGAGCAAGCAATCTTGTTGGGAGTGTTTTCTTGAATGTGAGTAAAGGTTGGGCATTTTTGCCAGTCTGCCTTGCCACGGAGCACGGAGGTTGACACACATTGGGACTTTCTAGTTATCAAGCAGCGGTGCTGTTCCTTTACCCTTGTGGGTAATAGTAGGGTTGCTGGACCTTCAAAATTTATGTGTCTAAACTTTGTCAGAGATCTTTGGCAAAGTTATTTGTGGTACCCGAGGAGCTGATGTTACGTGTGGAAAGTGGTGCCTCTTCGGAATCTGGAGAGTGGTGCATCTTTGATTTTTGAACCAACGACCCTGTTGCCCTTTCTTTTATAAGGACACCAAGTGTGTGCAAGAAGTACATTAATGGAGTTATTATTTGTAGGAATTTTCCCCTTACTTCAGAGTTTATTGCACCTCATTTCTCCTTCATCATTTCTGAGAATGTATCGCCCATTCGACTGTCGTTTTGACTTGAACTTTGGTGAAAAGGCAGCCATGCCTTCTCAAGACAACATATGGCGCTCATCCTTCTTATCACCTACTGGTCCTCTTACCGATTGAGACTCTGTGATGAAGAATGATATGACCGCTGCAATGGTGGCCAGGAACATTCTCACTCCCAAAGATAACAGACTACTTTCCAAACGGTCTGATGAGTTGGCTGTTAAGGATTCTCTGGCTCTCAGTGTTTAGTGTGCAGGTTCTGTGTCTAATATGGCCCAACGCCTATTTTCTCGAACCCGCCAAGTTGAATCATTGGCGGCTGAAGTGATAAGTCTCAAACAGGAGATCAAAGGGCTCAAGCATGAGAATAAACAGTTGCACAGGCTCACACATGACTATGCTACAAACATGAAGAGGAAGCTCGACCAGCTGCAGGAATCTGATGGTCAGATTTTACTTAATCATCAAAGGTTTGTGGGTTTGTTCCAAAGGCATTTATTGCCTTTGTTTTCTGGGGCTGTACTGAGTAATGAAGCTCCAAATGATCGACCTTCGGTGCTTTCTCTTTCTGGGGTTCTGCCTAGTACCGAGGCTTCAAATAATCACCCTCTAGTGCCTCCTCTTTCTGGGGCTCTGCTGACTGCTGGGACTTCCCCTGAGCAACCTTTGTGAAGGCTCCCTCTTATTTTTTTATTTTGATTCATGTATATGTACATATTTGTAACTTATCGGAGATATCAATAAACAAGCTTTGCTTCATTTCAACGTATTGTGTTAAATACACCAAGGCCTTCTTCACTAAGTTCTTCGAATTTTTCCTTTTGTTGAAGCTTTATGAATGAAGCATGTAAGTTGAGGTAGTGCTCCCTTAATTTCCCGAGTGAGGAAAACTTCTCGTTTGGAGACTTGAAAAATCCAAGTCACTGAGTGGTCGTGAAACTTCCGAGTATTAAGGTGCAGTAGCATATGGTAGGAGTCCCCCAAGTCTCCGGTCGAGGGAGTTGATGAATGAGGCATTTCCTTTCTAAGTGGTAGCCTAAAACTCATTCTTCATATATATTTGTTATGAAAGTTGTTAGACCCAAAGAAGATGAGGCCTAAGCAATTTTTTTTTTCGATTTTTTTTTTTTGAATTTTCGAATTTTCGAATTTTTTAATTTCCGAATTTTTTAATTTTCAAATTTTTGAATTTTTGAATTTTCGAATTTCCGAAAAAAAAAAAAAATATATATATATATATATATATATATATATATTTTAAAGCTTTGTAGGTGAAGCTTTGAGGTTGAAGCTTTGTTGGGTACCATGAATTGATTTTGCTTCACACTATCTTGATCTTTTGTAGGTGAAGCTTTTGTGTTGAAGCTTTGTATGTGAAGCTTTTGTGGGTGAAGCTTTTGTGGTTGGTGAAGCTTTTGTGGGTGAAGCTTTTATGGGTGAAGCTTTTGTGGGTGAAGCTTTTGTTGGTGAAGCTTTTATGGGTGAAGCTTTTGTGGGTGAAGCTTTTGTTGGTGAAGTGATAGGAGCATATTTATGCGACTTAGTATGTTTGTTTTCGTGCATTTATGTTCTTAGTTCTTAGTTATGTTAGTAGTTTAAGCCATTTTCGTGTGTTTATAGGTTCTATGGGCCAAGGATGCAAGAAGATGCATTTTGGAGCATTTTGGAGCATTTTTGGGCCAAGATTGGATGGTGCAAACATGGAGACATGAGGATGGACGAATTTGATGATTCAAAGGGCTAGAAATCTGCATGTGTGTGTGCAAAGTGTTGGCCTACAATTTCAAACATCATAGATGCCATGTGATGGCAGAAAATGTGTTTATTGCTAGCTAAATGGATGAAGAACATGTATGTGCAAGTATAAACACCACATGGGCAGCAAGAAGGAAAGAAAACAGCAAGGAACACACCACATAGGCAGCAAGGAATCAGAAATTAAAGCATGGAGGAGTGGGAAGTGATGAGGACAGCACACACACACACACACACGGCAATGGAATGGAGTTGGCAGATTTCTACAACATTGGTAGTGAATGGACAGCAAGGAATGGCAGAAATTGGACCACTATGAGGTGGATTTCTGGTTGGTCTTCCACTTATAACTTTGGGTGGCTTTGGAATGATTGTTTCTAGGTGGAAAGAGCACAAAAACAGCACACACACATGCAAAATGGAGCTGGCAGCTTCACATCCTTCCATTGCCGTGAGTGCCTTGTCCATTACCTTGCATTGCTTGACATTTTCAACCTCTATATAAACACCATTCAGCCTTCAAGGAAGACACACAGCCATTCATACACATTTCCATTAGTTCCAAGGCTTGCAAAGAAGGAGGAGTGCTTGGAGTTGTGCTAGCCATTCCATTGGAGTTGTTGGAGCATTCTAGGTGTCTTCTACTTTGTTTCTCTATGTTTAATATCAATTGTTTTTGTTTAATTGCAAGTATGAGGAACTGAACCCTTACTTAGCTAGGGTGAAGTTCGAAGCCATGAACATGTTTGAGATATGAATTGATTTCTTCCAATTGTGATTTAATAAGTTGTGAATGCAATTCAATTAACTACTTTCTTCAAAACTAATTCTTGTATGTTGATTAAGGATGCATACTTAGTTTTCATGCATGAATTTGATGCTAGGATATAAATGAGTTTCACCTAATCGTTACAAGTTTATATTCATTGGTAGTGAAGGTTGCTAGTCACAATCGCGTTAATTGAATTCTTGGCAAACGTATCATGCATTCATAGTTACGAATGCCTCGTTAACACTTATGATTTTCATAGAACGTAATGATCTTTGATTGTATCTCTATTATGCATTCATGTAGAGGACTTTTGGAGAATAATTTGGATTGTCGTATGCATTCATCCAATTCAATAAATCAAGGAAAATCTGAGGATTAATTAGTGCATCACGGTTAATCTGGGGTGTTGAGTTTCATAATCTATTGAAAAGCAATTGGAAATCAATTCATGTACAAGTGTGTCATGTGTGAAGAATGGATCTCTAGCTAATCCATAAACCATCTATTTAGTTTTACTTTTTGTTGTTATCTCAATCTCATCCAAACCAATACCTCCCATTTACTTTCTTGTATCGAAGTGTGTTTAAGTTTGTTTAGTTTGTGCCTTAAAGTGTTTTGAACTCTTTGAGTCTAGTTTAGTGTTTTAAAGCCTACTTTTGTGTTTTTAAGTTTCTTCTTATATTCTTGAGTCTTATATTTGTTGATTAGCATCCCTAGTTAATCCCCGGTCTAGAACGATCCCTACTTGCATCATTACTACAATTGTCATCAATAGGGTTTAATTTGTGTGTCAAGTAATTCTCACATCATGAAGCTTTTGTAGGTGAAGCTATTGTGGGTGAAGCTTTTGTAGGTGAAGCTTTGGAGTTGAAGCTTTGTAGGTGAAGCTTTGGAGTTGAAGCTTTTGTTGGGTACCATGAATTGATTTTGCTTCACACTATCTTGATCAAGATAGTGTGAAGCTTTTGAGAATTTGTAGTTGTCCTCCATTGATGAAGCTTTTGTTGGTGAAGCTTTGGAGTTGAAGCTTTTGTTGGTGAAGCTTTTATGGGTGAAGCTTTTGTTGGGTACCATGAATTGATTTTGCTTCACACTATCTTGATCAAGATAGTGTGAAGCTTTTGAGAATTTGTAGTTGTCCTCCATTGATGAAGCTTTTGTTGGTGAAGCTTTGGAGTTGAAGCTTTTGTTGGGTACCATGAATTGATTTTGCTTCACACTATCTTGATCAAGATAGTGTAAACCTTTTGAGAATTTGTAGTTGTCCTCCATTGATGAAGCTTTTGTTGGTGAAGCTTTTGTGGTGAAGCTTTGTTGGGTACCACGAATTGATTTTGCTTCACACTATCTTGATCAAGATAGTGTAAAGCTTTTGAGAATTTGTAGTTGTCCTCCATTGATGAAGCTTTGTTGAATTTCCATTTTTTTTTTTTTGGGAAACTAGAAATTTGAAAATGTGGGAAAGACAACATATACAAATTTTGCTTCCACACTGTTGAGCAAGAGATTGTGATGCAAGCCACACCTTGTAGTAGTCGAAGGTTTGGATGAACCATATAAATTGAATTTGCTTCGAAGGTTTGAGAATAGTAGTTGCCCACCATTGATGAAGCTTTTGTTGCCACCATAAATTGGTTTTGCTGCACACTGTCTTGATCAAGAGTGTGTGAAGCTTTTGAGAATTGTGGTTGAACTCCTTTGATGAAGCTTTTGTTGGCACCATATTTTGGTTTTGCTTCACACTGTCTTGATCAAGAGTGTGGGAAGCTTTTGAGAATTGTGGTTGCCCTCCATTGATGAAGCTCTTATTGGCACCATAAATTGGTTTTGCTTCACACAGTCTGGATCAAGAGTGTGTGAAGCTTTTGAGAATTGTGGTTGCCCTCCATTGATGAAACTCTTGTTAGCACCATAAATTTACTTTGCTTCACACTGTCTTGATCAAGAGTGTGCGAAGCTTTTGAGAATTGTGATTGAACTCCTTTGATGAAGCCCTTGTTGGCACCATAAATTGGTTTTGCTTCACACTATCTTGATCAAGAGTGTGTGAAGCTTTTGAGAATTATGGTTACGTTTCATTGATGTAGCTCTTGTTGGCACCATAAATTGGTTTGCTTCATACTGTCTTGATCAAAAGTGTGTGAAGCTTTCTACGAGTTATAGTGTTTGCATTGTTACAGAGGGGAAATGTTTGAAGCAGATGCAAAAGGGCTGAATAGCTTGATCTTCGTATGCCATGCACTGAAGTTGTTGTTGGCTTGTAATAAGACTTTATTGGTGACTATAACTCTTGTTGGGCATTAGTTCTCCCCTAGTTGAGTTGTCCAGCTTGAGGGTTTTTTATTATTTGTGAATGCTAGGAGTTCACATGTAAAAGTTGTACCACTCGTCTTCTGGTAGGTGGAATGAATGGTGAGTTGCTTTCATCACTTGGTTGGTGGTACGAAGGTGAGTTCCTTCATAACCTTTCATCACATTTCATCACCTGGTTGGTGGCACGAGGATGAGTTCCTTCTTCTCCTGATTAGTGGCATGAATGGCAAGTTGCCAAATGATATTAGAGTACGGGTTGTACATTTCATCACCTGGTTGGTGGCATGAAGGAGAGTACAGGTTGTACATTTCATCACCTGATTGGTGGCATGAAGATGAGTTTATTCTTCACTTGGTTGGTGGCATGAGTGGCAAGTTGCCAAATAATATTAGAGTACAGGTTGTACATTTCATCACTTGGTTGGTGGCATGAAGGAGAGTACGGGTTGTACATTTCATCACCTTGTGAAGGGAAATATTGAGATTTATGTGGGATGTCTTGTGACTAGCATGCATATACAATTCAAAATTCATATACATACGCAATAGAAGCATGTTATCACATAATATCAAAGCTATAGTCATGCAAATCCCCTTCAAGAAGCATAGGTTTATATAAGATGCATCAAAACATTTTATTGAAGAACAAAGTGTAGGAGTAAATTTATACCTCTTGATCTAGACTTGAGACCAAGGATAGACCACTTCCAAGCCCTTTGTTGTTGGAACTCCTTGAGCCTAGCCTCCCTCCTTGCTTCCTCCACCTTGCTAGAATGAGTGCTCCTTGGTTCTCCTTTAGTCTCCAAGGTTGAAGACCTCTAAAGATCCACACCTACTAGTGTAGTGAGATGGATGGAGGAATAACCAAAGGGTGAGAAGATGATTAGCTAAACCCTCTTTGGTGGCCGGCCTTATGTGTCTATTTTAGAGAGAAATATATTTTCTTCTTTTGTTGAAAGAACACACAAAACCCTAAAAATGAAACCTTTTCACTAAAAGTCCTTTATAAATGTCTAAGAAGTGAATCAACAACTTGACTCTCTCTCTGTCTCTTCAATGGCCGGCCCCTATGTGTTGTTTGGGCTTTTGGGCTTTTATCATTTCAAGTCATCCTATGCTTGAATAAAAGCCCAATGGGTTTGGGCTTAATGGGCCCATATTAACCCGAACTTTTCCTTAAGTCCAAAAATGATCTTCTATCGCTTTTATGATTTCTTTAGACTTTCTAATTAATCACAACACTTAATTAATCCAATTAATTATTTCCATCATCCATTAGTTGTCTCACTACAAGAGTGTATCGGTGTACAATCATTTTAGGTTCTAATTAGCAAGGCAGTGAGGTGATTGGCACCAATCCAATTGATTATATTTAAACCAATCACTTAGTGAATTAAAACTTACTTTTAATTCTCCTTCTTCTTTGACGACTACTTATTTAATCATCTAGAAGAACTCACAAACCATGAGTGACATCTAACCATATATCATGGCTACCCAAGCTAATGTAGAATTTGTTCGGATAACCTATTCAGTTGGAATTACAATGTAATTCGATCCTTCTCTAATACAATACTCTCAATCACATTATTAGGGTATGGATATATTATGTTAAACCCCTAATGTGATTATTCCATGTTATATGATCCAATTGAGTCGTATAGGAACACTTTCCTTTATTACGCTTGATACTTCGGCCGAAGATTCCCGAATCATATCTTAGAGTATTCATCCTCTCATAACGAGGATTAGAGATCCCTTGTTGCGCATTTACTTGCCTCCATGGCTAAGTGGCTTAACCCCAACTATGCCGTGGACACCCGCGGATGGAGTGACTTTGACATAATCAAAGATCAAGGACCTAACCACAAGACAACTATGATGCCTCAGGTCAAATGACTATTTACATTATTCCAACTGATAGGAGCATATTTATGCCACTTAGTTAGCTTGTTCTTGTGCATTTACGTTGTTAGTTCGTAGTTATTTTAGTATTTTAAGCTATTTTCGTGTGTTTGTAGGTCCAATGGTTTAAAGTGGCAAAGAAGTGTATTTTGGAGCCTTTTGGAGCAGTTTTGGGCATCAAATGGATTGCACATGCTTGGAGCTAAGAAGATGGACGAAATTGAAGATCAAATGAGCTTAGGATTGAATGAAGATGTGAAGAATTGGATTCAAGAGAAATGAAGAACAAAGAGTTCAAAATTGGAAGCCAAAGTTTCTAAAGTTGGAAGTTTCTATTCTTGGAGGTTTCCATTTGTGAAGGTTTCCATCTTTGGCTCTACACTTTCCTAATCCTAAGTCACATATGTTCCAGCCACAAAAGGGGTTCCTAAATCATTTAGGACACTTAATTATATGATTTTAGGAGACCTAGACCTATCCCTAATCCTTGCCGCACATGGGATCCTCTCCTTTCCTATTTTCTGATTTTAATTCACATTCCCCTTTTGTTTCTTCCATCCTTGCTGCACCCTACCTCATCTCCTTACCTATTTTCTGACCCAAAATTACATTCCCCTTTGTTCTAAAGCCTTGCCACACAAGGGGAGAGGTTCTTACCTATTTGGTGACCCAAAACACATTCCTAAAATCTGCCCTAAAATCTCTGCCGAATTTCCCTTATTTTTCTCTTTAATTCCTGCACTTACCTTCCCTTTTTCCTTCAAATTTCTGACCTCTATTCACTTTCCTTTTCTCTGCCACAATTATTTACCTCTTTTCCTTCAAATCTGCCATATATTTTCCTCTCCTAAATTCATTAATTTCTGTTAGGTTTTCTTGGGGATTTGGAAAGCTAAATCCTTCCCTAAAACTACTTCAAATTCGTAGCCCTTCCTTGCCCTATAAATAAAGACCCTTGCAGCAGCTTTTGGGGATTCCATCCTTCACCATAACCTACCTACATCCATCCACCACCATAAAACATTCACCATTCACGCCAGAAACACCATCCCACTCTCTGCTGCACCTTTCCTTCACCATTCACCATACTTTCTAACCCAAAACCACCCTAGCCGTCCCATACACCTATCCCAGCCATAAACCCATCCTTCTACACCATCCATAACCCCCAAAACTCACCCATTCGTGTGTCGTAGCAAGGAGAAAGAAGGAAGGACTCTTGGATGCTCAAGCTTCATCGTTGGTGCATTCTAGGTATAATTCGTTTTATGATTTCAATGTTTAATTTCTTTTCCTTTCGTTTTGCTATGAACATGAGTGGCTAAACCCCTATTGGTTAGGGGTAATTTCGAAGCCATGACTATGTATGCAAGTTGATTTGATAAATTCCAGTTATGAGTTCTTGAATGGTGAATGCAATTGGCTTAACTGTGCGAGTAATAACTTATTTGTGTTTGTTAATTAGGGGTCGACACTTAATTGGCTTGCATGAATATGTTGCTAGAATATAAGGTTGTTTCACATAATCGTCACACACTTATATTCATATGTAGTGAAGGTCGCTAGTCACGATCGCGTTAAGTCCAATTCCTAGCATGAGTGACATGATGTCATAGTTGCAAGTGCTTTGTCAATGCTTATAGTTTTCATTGAACGTAATGATCTTTGATTGTATCTTTATTATGATGTCATGTAGGGAACTTTTGAGGAATGCTTTGGGTTGTCGAATGATGTCATCCAATCCAATAACACAAGGAAAACTTGAGAATTAACTAGTGATGTCACGGTTAATTTGGGGCATTGTCATTCATAATTCTATGAAGGAATAACTGGAAATCGAGTCGTTTGCATACTTGTCATGTGTGGAGAAAGAGCCCCTAACTAGTCCATCATCCATTTAAAACCCCAAAAACATTTTAAAAATCAGTTTTACTTTGCAATCTGTTCTCTCAACTTTAATTTTGTCCAAATCAGATCCCCCTTTACTTTGAAGTCTCAAATTAGTTAGAAAGTCTTTTGGTTTATGTTTTTAAGTGTTTTGAGTCAAGTTTTCAACCAATTTCGTCCAAATTAGTGTAGGTGCTCAAAACTGCCCAGAAAGTGGTTTTTAGGCAGTTTTGAGTCTTCTAGTTGCTGTTTTGAGTTTTTGGTTTGTTTTAGTGTTTTAAACTTTAGTTTTTCATTCTTTGAGTCCAAATTAGTGTTTTAAACTTTGTTTTTAAGTTTTTAAATCAGTTTTCAAGTGTTTAGCAATCCCTCCTAATCCCCGGTCTAGAACGATCCCTACTTACATACTTTGCTACAATTGTCAAAAGAAGGTTTAATTTGTGTGTTAGTTTATAACGCATCACCAACCATTAGAGTTACTTGCTTGACATGTGAGTAGACCTCCATGCAAGTACTCTCGTTCGATTGTGTTCAGTGAACTCATTCCCTTAATGAGCACCTACATACCTGTCTTAGTGTCACTACACGAATGGGATGAGACTTTCCATCCTTCCAATTGAAATGGACATAGTATGTACTGGTCTTTTGCATTGTCAGTATCCCTTTGACAATCATATGACCAGGAACCTTTTTGGACATGATGGTTATGTGAAGAAGGTCTTTGTAGTCTAACATCATTAGATTACTTCTTCCATCGATCCATTGTTCATGGATTCACTATTTAGGACATATATCGTTTATTGAGATAGTCCTAATTAGTATCTTTGCCATTTGATGTATAAGAGTCATTTATACACACATTCATTGTCCTGAAAGGTTTCTTCCAAAGATTGACTTTCAGGGCATATTTCCAACACCTGGTTGGTTGCATGAATGGCAAGTTGCCAAATGATATTAGAGTACGGGGTTGTACATTTCATCACCTGGTTGTTAACATGAAGGAGAGTACGGGTTGTACATTTCATCACCTGGTTGGTGGCATGAAGATGAGTTCCTTCTTCACCTGGTTTGTGGCATGACTAGCAAGCTACTAAATGATATTAGAGTACGGGTTGTACATTTCATCACCTGGTTGGTGGCATGAAGATGAGTTCCTTCTTCACCTGGTTTGTGGCATGACTAGCAAGCTACTAAATGATATTAGAGTACGGGTTGTACATTTCATCACCTGGTTGGTGGCATGAACGAGAGTACGGGTTGTATATTTCATCACCTGGTTGGTGGCATGAAGATGAGTTCCTTCTTCACATTTCATCACCTGGTTGGTGAGAATAAGGGCAAGGTGTCGAGGCACATTGTAGCAAGTGTCGAAGACACAAAGTATGTTGAACCATTTTGAAACACAGTTGGCTTATGTATGGATGTGTTGGAATGCATGATGTTTATGTATGAATGTGTTTGAATGTATGATGTTTTTGTATGAATGTGTTGGAATGTATGATGTTTATGTTGATTGATATGAATGATGCTTATGAATGTTTTACTATGCATGAAGGGATCCATGCTTTTGATATGTGAACCATGTTGGTTATAACACTTAGTATCACATACTTTGTGTCAAAGTACGCATGTTGAAGCTCTGAGTTGGAGAATAAGGGTAGGTCAGCGTAGACCAAGTGTTCCAGTGTTAGGAACACAAAAGACTCAGAAGAAGTTCTCTGAATTCCTTCTTCCTTTAAATATTTGCCAAATGGCTTGTGTGGCAAAAGATCTCAAGCGGTTGAAAGTCAAAACATTTGTAATGTGTATGCCTTCTTATAATAACATTTTCTTTAGTACCTAGTCCTCCACTTTGAAAGAGTGAGGCTTAGCCCCATAGTCATAATAGTCGACGGTACATTCACCCCTGGTTGTCTTGATACGAACTTTTATCTCTTTTGTTGTATTAGGCTTACTGAGAGTAAAAATCCTTCCTCTTACCAAGAGATAGATACGTTTGGTGACTTAACGAGTAGTTAAATGAGGCAGGAGATGGTGTAACAGGTGTTTGAATGGCCAAGATCTCCTCACTTGGTAGAACTTGACTTCCACTTCCCACTTGTTGATAGGGGTTAACCATATGGTGGTTCCCTTGGTATGTCATTACTTCAGCGGAGGCGTGGTTATAAGCCTGTGCCATCACCTTAGAGTAAGTCTTCCAAGTGTTGGCATTGATCATGTACTTGAAGAAACAATCATGTAGGCCTGCTGTGAAGGCCTTGAGGGCGATCTTGTCATCTGCCTTAGCGCAGCGAGAATACTCATGGCTGAAGCGACCGGCATACTTTCGTAGTGACTCGTCTGGCTTCTGGCGAATAGTGTACAAGTCATCTGCAGAATGCAAGCGATCGGTCTAGAAGATGTGTTGAGAGACAAACAGTTTCCTCAGTTCCTCAAATGAGTCTACTGTCTCAGGTGGAAGACAGCAATACCAGTTTAGAGCTCCGCCAGAGAAGGTGGAGGGGAGGAGAAGACATTGCTCTTCGTCGGTGTGCATCCGATATGCCATGGTAGACTCAAAGAGGTTAAGGTGTTCAATTGGGTCCTCCCTTCCAGTATAGAGTTGTAAACCAATCTTTTATTTTGTCTTGGCTTGAAGAGGGGTGTCGAGGATCCTCCTTATGAGAGGGCCAGGCCTGGGTTGGTTCCGGTTAGGTATCTCGGCCTGACGTTCGGCCTTCAACTTGTTTACTTCCTCAAGGAGCTATAGGACAAGGAGGTCCTGAGTGAAGTCATGTACCACTGGAATTTTCTTTCATAAGTCTCCATTGCCTCTTGGAAGTAGGAAAGTTTAAGCATGGGTGTATGGTTTTTCTTGGACTTGCGTACTGACTTCTAGGGCGAGTCTGTCGGAATACCTCAGAGTCCTCCTGACCTTCATGTTCCTCTGGGACCTGTCGTTCCTTCCCTAGATTGGCAGCTGGCCTGGGTCGTGAGAGGGCACCGAGTCTTTCAGAAACCCTTAGGTCATTGATCTTCGAGCATATGTGGAGGGGATTCTCTCGACGTTGCGTCTCGGCAGTCACGGTAAATGGCTTTCGATCATTCCAACCCTTCTGTAAGGAGGTGTCTTCCTCCACTTCTTCTACTTCAGGTCGAAACATCTGGGTTAAGAGAAGTCTCATGTTGATCAATGTTTTGATGATTAGCTCGCTCCTCATCAGGGATACCCATGTCGAAGGGAGGTGACCCTCCGTG
This sequence comes from Malus sylvestris, assembly GCF_916048215.2. Lineage (NCBI taxonomy): Eukaryota > Viridiplantae > Streptophyta > Magnoliopsida > Rosales > Rosaceae > Malus > Malus sylvestris. The sequence goes on along the minus strand of NC_062265.1, from coordinate 14,379,394 downwards.
TTGGGGGGCACCCAGATGATGGTTGATGTCTACAGGGGCAACGAGCTTGCATGTTTGAGTACGCCTAGTTTCGTGGAGCGTCTCAAATAGCTTCTCATACTGCTCCTGGAGGACCTCATTCTTCATTGCTATCTTGTTGTTCTGAGCTTCTAGCTCATCGACTTTAGCTTGAAGAGCAACCCTCTTTCCTTCCTTCTTTCGTTGCTTCGCACTAGGTGCAAGAGGGGTGTCATTCTGTGTGTTGTGGTTTCCTTCGCTCCCCATGTTGGAAAGGGATGCCTGGTCAAAATAGAGTGTACGAATGGTGGAAACTAGCTTGGCAAAGCTGAAGAGAGTGGGAATAAGTGTCGTTCCCACAGACGGCGCCAAATGTTGATGCAGAAAATCAGCGAGGACTTTGGTATAACAGAAAGTGTTAAGTTTGTGACCTTCGCTAGATTGCTCCGGTCGCTAGTGTGGATAAGTATGTAAATGGATAGAGACAGGGAAGCAATCACAAGATGTACGTGGTTCACCCAGATTGGCTACGTCCACGGAGTAGAGGAGTTCTCATTAATTGTGAAGGGTTTACACAAGTACATAGGTTCAAGCTTTCCTTTAGTGAGTACAAGTGAATGATTTAGTACAAATGACATTAGGAAATATTGTGAGAGAATGATCTCTATTTATAGAAGAGAGTTTCTAGTTTCATTTTGACATTGACATATGTCGTGCTGTGATTGGCCTCTGATGTCGACACGTGTCGCGTTATGATTGGCCTCTGATATTGACATGTGTCGCGTTGTGATTGGCCTCCTGGTTGGAGGGAGACTCTTGTGGGTCATTGGCGATATAATGTTGACCAGTGCTTAGTAGTTTCGGGGTTGGTCAAGTATGGTACAAACAAACTATATAGTGATATTTCTTTTTAATTGTAGGTGAGATTTGACGGTCTGACGCTTTCATCCTTGAAAGTATGGTCCAATCAAAGCAAATACATATATAAAAAATAAAAATAAAAAAGCTAGTCTTTTGATAAGAGACAGTGTTGGACTCGTATTTCAACTTATTTGGGGGTCTTGCTATGCTCTCATCTAAGTTCTAACAACGTGATAAAAGTGAACGTAACCTTTGTTTATTTAATATGTTGGTCAATAAAAGTCGCAAAACCTTCCAAAAATAATTCAATTATGGTCAAATGGTCAGTGAGTAGTTCACCAATTCTTGCAGATGGTGCTTTTGCTCTTTTCACACCCACAATGCTTGTTTTTCATAGTTTTGTTTTACGGTAAATTATATTTTATCCTTTTACATTTCACTCCACTTTAAATTCACATACGTCTTTTAATGTTTTTTTAATTTCATACAACATCTTAAGATTTTGTATCAATATCATATAATCGTTAAAAAATTTATTGTGTTTACCATTATACATCCTATACAATATATATAATTCGACATTAACATGGTTCACTTTAGCTAGAGTTAGGTGCAACTTGCAATGCCACCATCACATACCATTACCACCGTCATTACTAGCACATCTCCTAAATACAATCTCTCATTTATTTTAAGGATTCTACGTATACATTAAATTTCGTATTTAAATTTCATTGTTCCTTTCGCCATTTGAATTTCTATCATTTTAAAAGGCTAATTATATTAACAAACACCCCACAGATTGTTGAATAAACCCCACATACTTAATACACCCCATATTTATTTTTTCACTTAAAAATTATCTTAATACACCCCACATACTTTCCCATAATACCCCTGAAGGGAAATAATGAGATTTATGTGGGATTTCTAGTGACTAGCATGCATATACAATTCAAAATTTATATACATTTGCAACGGAAGCATGTTATCACATAATATCAAAGCTATAGTCATGCAAATCCCCTTCAAGAAGCATAGGTTCATATATGATGCATCTAAGAAAATATTGAAGAACAAAGTGAATGTATAGTTTTATACCTCTTGATCTAGACTTGAGACCAAGGATGGACCACCTCCAAGCTCTTTGTTCTTGGAACTCCTTGAGTCGAGCCTCCCTCCTAGCTTCCTCCATCTTGAAAGATTTAGAGCTCCTTTCTCCTTTAGTCTCCAAAGTAGAAGACCTCTAAAGATCCACACCCACTAGTGTAGTGAGATGGATAATGGAATAACCAAAGGGAGAGAAGATGATTAGCTAAAATCCCCTTTGGTGGCTGGCTATTTGTGTGTAGAGAGAGAGACTTGTTTTTCTCTTTTGTGAAAAAGAACACACAAAAACCCTAATGAAACTTTTTCACTAAACTTCCTTTATAAATGTCAAAGAAGTGAGTCAACCACTTGACTCCCTCTCTCTCCTTTCACTTGTATTGGCCGGCCCCCTTAGTGTGGGTTTGGACTTCGGGCTTTCATCATCTCAAGTCATTCTATGCTTGAATAAAAGGACCCAATTCGTTTGGGCCCAATGGGCCCGAATGAACCCGAACTTTTCTTTAAGTCCTAAACGATCTTTTATTGTTTATATGATTTCTTTAGACTTTCTAATTAATCATAACACTTAGTTAATCCAATTAATTAATTCCATCATCCTTTAGTTGTCTCACCACAAGAGTGTTTCGGTGTATAATCATTTTAGGTTCTAATTAGCAAGGTAGTGAGGTGATTGGTATCAATCCAATTGATTATTATTTATCCAATCACTTAGTGAATTAAAACATACTTTTAATTCTCCTTCTTCTTTGATGGATACTTATTTAATCATCTAGAAGAACTCACAAGCCACGAGTGACATCTAACCATATATCATGGCTACCCAAGCTAATGTAGAATTTGTTCGGAGAACCTATTCAGTTGGAATTACAATGTAATTCGATCCTTCTCTAATACAATACTCACAATCACATTACTAGCGTATGGATATTTAATGTCAAACCCTTAATGTGATTATATCAAGTTATATGATTCTATTGAGTCGTATAGGAACGCTTTCCATCATTGCGCTCGATACTTCGGCCGAAGATTCCTGAATCATATCTTAGAGTATTCATCCTCTCATAACGAGGATTAGAGATCCCTTGTTGATCATTCACATGCCTTTGAGAATAAATCACTGACCCCAACAATGCATAGAACACATCCAAGATGAGATGTGGTCACGTCTCATTATCAAATGATCAGCAACGTATCCCCAAGACAACTATGATGTCTCAGGTCAAAGGATTATTTACATTATTCCAACCAGTAGAATTACTTGCTTGACATGTGAGTAGACCTCCATGCAAGTACTCTCGTTTGATTGTGTTCAGTGAACTCATTCCCATAATGAGCACCTACATACTTGTCTTAGTGTCACTACACGAATGGCATGAAACTTTCCATCCTTCCCATTGGAAGGGGACATAGTATGTACTGGTCTATGTATTGTCAGTGTCCTTCCGACAATCCTATGACCAGGAACCTTTTTGGACATCATGGTTATGTGAAGAAGGTCTCTGCAGTCTAACATCATTAGATTACTTCTTCCATCGATCCATTGTCCATGGATTCACACTTTAGGACGTATATCATTTATTGAGATAGTCCTAATGAGTGACTTTGCCTTTTGATGTATTAGAGTTTTCCATACATATAGACATTGTCCTGAAAGGTTTCTTCCAAAGATTGACTTTCAGGGCATATCTCCAACAATCCCCACACCCCACATTCTCAATATACATCTTATATTTTGTACATACACCCCACATTTTCTTTACACCCCACATTTTTCAAATCTTATAACACTCATTTTTAATTTTCAGGGATTGAATCTAACCATTTGAACATTTAATTTGTCGAAATATTTCAAATCATCTGAACGTTTAGTTTACCGAATGATTTCAAAATGATGATTTGAAATCATCTTAGTATAGTTTGAAATCATCTTATTCAACTTCTAAAAAGCCTTAAAAATGACCCGTGGTGCTGAGCCTTTCCGAGTAAAAAAAAAAAAAAAAAAAGACTCTCTCGTTAATGCTAACAGATAATGCTTCTATATATATTTCACAAGTCTTTAGACTTAGTCTTGAACAAAATAAATAAAGACCCTCTCTCTGCTAATGATCCAGGTGTAGAAGTTAATTAATAAATCAAAACTAAATCGGTCTCAGATTTCTTTAAATATAGGCCATGTCTCTCCTCATTTTCCACAGATCATCTCCCAGTGACAAGAAAAGAAGAAGAAAAAAGAAAGAAAAACTCACGATGAGAAACGTATGTCAATCAAACGGCTAAAGATTAAGAGTAGGAGTTCATGTGGAGAATGGCTATCGTCAATTTGTAAAAGTAGTATATGACTCATGTTACTGGGTACGCAAGATTAATATGAACCCTAAAAGATGAATATAATATAGTAGTTTAAATAATGCAGCAAATGCAAGATTAAATAATTATTGATGTCATCGAAATCACTAAAACAATGAAAAATGTGAAGTCTTATCTCATGTAAAGCTTCAGAAACATTGATTTTGTATTCCATTCGTCAAAAACAATTTTTCTCAATCAACATGTTTGTAGTTTCATTGGTTAGAGTTTTATTCAACAATGGAAGATGAGAGGGTTTTGATAGTTGAGAAAATAAATAATACGTTAAAAGTGATTTGGGGTGTATTTATAAATTTTTATTTTTTTTAAAACCTAATAAGGTTAAAATTGTCGTTGGATAGTGGAGTAAATAAGTCATTTAATATTAAATTTTATATGGGGTGCAATCAACATTTTGTGGGGTGCTAATATAAAAAGCCTTTCAAAATTCCTAAGTAATCTTAAATTTAGTCATCCAAACCCAGTGTTTAAGGCGATTCCAAATTAGTTCCAACCTTTTAAAACATTCCAAATAATTACTTAACGTTTAAAAAAAATGACACTCATTAGATCGCATTCGTTAAGTAATGATGTCATTACCGTGAATTGATAATGTCCTTAAAATTAAGTGATGACAATGACAAATATTGATGTTGATTTTCACTAACACATCATTTTTGGAGTTTTGAATTCCCAAATAGACCCCTTTTAGGCAAGATAAACACAATAAAAGTCTAGTTAAAAAGGATCGGTTTAAGGATCTAAAACTCTATAGATGACATGAGAGTGAACTCTGCTTCAATACTTGTCTAGATCATCATTAATGTTGGAGACCTAATCAATGTCCAATTTTCAAAATGTTATGTTGTTATTTGGAATGTTTAAAAGGTTGAGACCAATTTAGAATTATTGTTTACCGTTAGGTAATCCGTACTTAACACTTTTTTATATAAAAAAACTACGTCTTCAGCTATCTCTTATACATTATTAACCTTCTTTATTCTAACAAATTATTAAGTTTACTTTGCTTCACATTTTTACTGAGCGTACTTATGTTAGATTAAGAACTAGTGGATCGCTCAAATTATATTTGGCTCATTTCAATAAAAGGAGAATACAAAAAAACTCAAATTAGGTATCATTTCTGTTCTATTTAAATAAAGAAAAAGAAATAGGGATAATTGTGACAGCCTGTCCCTGATTTTAAGAGTTTTTAAAGTTTTAATAAAGGATTTTACAAAAATGCCTTTTTCGGCACGCGCATTATTCGAGGTTAATTGTTATGTCGTGCCATCTAAGATTTGTTTTCTTAACATATCCTCGTAGTACTCGTCGCTACGGAAGCGTGGACGCAGACGGTTCGTGATTTGAAGTTATAACGAAAAAGATTTTAAAGTTTGAAGTTTGGGCATTTTATGAATTTTATTATTAAAATTTGGATGGCCCAGATGAAAGGAAATCTGAAATGGATGGCTCGGATGTAAGTGAAGGAAAATAAAAATAAAAAGATGTAGAAAGGTTTTGTGTGTGTGACTGGTGAAGAAGAAGAAAAAGGGATTGGGCAAGCTGCCTAACCAGAGGAAGAGAGAGCAGGAGCTCCGGGAGAAAAAGGGAGAGAGCTGGGCGAATGGGGAGAAGAGAGAGAAGCTGATTGGCCAATCAGAAGAAGGAAAGGAGGAAAGGAGAGAGGGCGAGAAGCGGAGGAGAGAAGAAAGAAAATGGGTCTTCACCTGCAACCCGTTTCGACCCGCGGCACCCACACCCAAATTTCGACGTTTTCACCCATTTTTCCGATGCATTGAGCCAAACAACCACTCCCAATCATCTTATATGCCTTCCTTCTATCATTTCCATATCAAATTTGAAGACATTAGGTGTGAGTTTGGATGAAAATACACACGGGTGCCGCAAGCTTCATGTTCAAAATTCTCCTATGTTTGAAGCAAATTCTTCCAATTGCCACCACCCATAGCTTCCTCTTGAGGCCTAGAAAAAAGCCCAAGCATTGGTTGGGACGACAGAGTTGATTTGAGGACGAATTGAAACTCACCCATTTCTAGGGTTCTTCACGGTTTTGGTATAAAGTTTACTCTACTCGTTGAGATCTTCATTTCTGTAAATTTTGGTAATTTTTGGAAATAGTTGGAATTTCCGGCGAGCCGGGGCGGCGCGTGTCCAGTGACCCACCAATGTCATTCTTAGCATGTATTTAATGTTCTAGGTTTAGTTTTGATAATTGATTGACGTAAATTGAATAATTGAACCTAAGTTCGTTACGATTCGTGGTTAGGTGAAAATATGAATTGACGATCCGACCGTTGGATCGTCACCAAACTTTGATACGTTGTAATACGTAATATTTGAGGATTATAGGAACTTACGGATTGGGAATCCGATTTACGGATCTTCCAAAATTGGAGTTGTAAGTTCATAAAATAGAATGTTAACCGTCACTTGGTTTTGACAATTGACGGAGATCCGACCATTGGATGGTAAGGAAATTTTAGGATGTTGTTCTAAAGATATATTGTGGACCTCTGGAAGTTTTGGATTGGAAATCTGAGATGCAGATCTTCCGGATTGAACTACGTAGTGGCGTGTTTTATAGAAGTTATATATTCTATCGATATTATTTCTAAGGTTTGATTTGATGATTGTTCTAGGCGCCGATCGTCATGACGCCTTGATGTGTTATGCTAGGGAGTTGTAAGGCGAACTCCAGGTGAGTGGGCAATATTTTTTGTATTTACCTATATACTATTGATTTTCCGAGAAATTGAATTTAAATGAAAGTATGTTTTAAAATGCCATGCATACATATATGTGAAATATATGAATCAGTAATTGTTGCATATATATGTTAACTGGTGCTATGGATGCACATGTGAGTATCAGGTGAGTTTTATGTTAATCATGTGATTTATTGTGAAGTGAATTGTGTTGAAAGCTCAAACCTGCACCCTTGGTGTTATTGCTTATATTATTCACCCTGCACCACATGCTCACCTTGGATCCAAGTAGGTGCATGTCGTACAGACCATGAGAGGTAGTTCCGACATGTCATACAGACCATGCAAGGTGGTTCCGACTTGTAGGTGAACTTAGATTATTATACAGTTGTTGATGAGAGAAGCACTAGAGCGTATTATTACACTATTCTTATCATACAGACTACTTCAGGTAGTTCTGATTTATGTGCAGAGTAGTGCCGTACAGGTCACAGTTGGTGACTCCGGTTGGATTAGATATTGAGCTATAGAATTAACCGTACAGGACCAACTGCAAGGTCTCCGGTTGATTCCTTATTTCACCTGTTATAATGTTGCATCCTTATTATGTTTTGATGCATAGCATGGCATGTTTTCTTGAAAAGTATTAAAGACTTGTGATTTGAGTTTTGTGATTATATATGGTTATATATATACTATTTTCTGGGAAATTATACAGGTTTTACAGCGAGGGGTTAGAAATGTTGTTAAATGAAACGTTTTCGAAAAACTTTGTTTTACTGACCCACTCACTTTATTTTGCGCCCCTCCAGGTTCAAGATAGCAGAGCTTTGGTGGCCACGAGGAATCCAACGGTGTTCTGACAAAATTCACAACAGTAGGACTCACCCTCGGGTGTTACATTTTTATAATTGTATCTTTAAAGCTTCCGAACTGTGTAAATGGTTACATCACTCTCACGTGATGGCCAGCATGTCCTCCTTCGGGACGGGGTGTGTCAATAATATTCACACCTCTAAATAAAATAAAAGAAGCTTGTGGAAGCAATGTGCATCGCGTTCATCACCATATTTTTCAAATGCTCAAACAATTTAATTATTAGTTGTTCTTATCTAATCAAATTTCTTTAATATTTTCCTAGCATTTTGGTAACTTATTTATGCCTAATTTGAAAATGATGTGTTTTAAGGTTTATTTGGAAATGTTTTTTAAATGACTGAAAGTGTTATAGAAAAAAAAAAATTCAGTTTCAAAAGCACTTTAACTTCAAATGCCTTTCCAAGATTAACATGCATTTAAGATAACGATTGGTATAAAAAATACTTATACCAAAAACGTTTTCAGTTATTTTTAAAAGTATTTCTAAAGAATTTTTAATCTTTTAAATATTATTCACATAATAAATTGCGTTTGCTTGGTCAATGGTTCTGGTCCCTATTCAAGTTAGTTTGATTGTGTTCTTCAAGTGTGATCACTTCCAAAAATTCTACAATTTCTAATCAATTTGGTTACACAATTTTGTACAACAAAATTACATGTTTATATTACACAGAAGAGATGGGAGTTTTAAATTAAAACGCACTGTGTTGAAGTAAAGGACTTTGTCCACTGAGATAACCCATCACTTGCGAGTGCTAAGTAGAGTATAGAGACGAGAAATCTCATATAGATGGGAGAAAAATTCAAAAAGTTTTACTATCTCTACGGGATAATATATATTAGCCTTCATGCACATGCTCACGCGCGTGCAGTAGGCATTTTTTGAATCACGGCATACTACTCGCGACTTATATGTTTTAAAAGCATTTATATGCGTAAATTGATAAAATGAAAGTCAAATATTTGAAGTAAATGAATAATTTTAGATCATGCTAGAAGAAATCCCTCATAAACCAATTAAAACAACTAAATTCGCACAAGAAAATTGGTCTCTATAGAATTTACATTAAGAATAGAGAAAATAATATTTAATAAACAATTGATTGAATCATATCATATTATTGCTAGTCTATTGTGAGGCTAAGCTCACCCCATCCCTCCTAGTGTAGATAATATCGTTTATTTAAAAAAAAAAATCATTTGACAATTAATTTAATCAAATTATTATTCGTGTGCAAAATGTTGGAAGTATGCCCACAAAGCCACTTATTTGATGTAATAGCTTTTGGAATACTTAATGTATTAAACTATTAAATGTTTAATGAAGGGCAAAGCTTATTGTTAATCACTATTTATTGTATCATGTGTTTAAGCAATAAGGGAATCCAAGGAATGTATTTGATCTAAGAGAGAAGTGATTTAAGTAAGTTAGATTAACGAGACCTTTCTCTTATATTCATTCCTATAAATGTGACTTTATAGCCTTTTCTTCATTAGGGTTTCTTTTGGAGAAAAGATGAGAACACAATGTCTCTCCCTTTCTCTCTAGGAGGCCGGCCCCTTTGGAGGAGATTAGCTAGCAATCTTCCCTCCTTCAAGGTCACTCATCTCTTCTTCAAGTCTCTCCTTGGTGTGAAAAAAATTAGAGGTTCTCAAGTTTGGGAACTTGGAGAATCCTTTCAACCATCCTCATCCAAGAAATCCATGGAGCTAAGAAGCAAGGAATGATGGCCCTCTCCTTGGGTGATTAGCCTTTGCTTATGCATAGAGGAATCAACAAAGGTATAAAATTTCTCGACTCACTTTGTTCTTGAGTTAAGTCTTGGTTCACATAACTACGAGGCTTTGAATTTCATGGGTAATGTTTTGTTTTGAATGTATACAAGCATGATTCTGCCTTTAAATGTTAATTGCATGCCATAAATGTTGCTCAAATGAACATGTTTTTCACAAAATTTCCTTCAAGTGGTATCAAGAGCCTAGGTCTAGTAGTTGGTGAATCCTTTTGGGTTTTGTATTTTCATAGTTTATGATTTGAATGTTGTAATTGTTACAAGCTTTATTCTTGCTTCTTTGAATGTAATTTTTTTTAGAAAATTTGTCATCTCAAATGTTGTAGATGTAGTTCATATGAGCATGAATTTTGGAGCTAAAATTTGGTGCCATGTTTTTGGGGAAATTTGGCCAAATCCAATGGGTGGATTTTTGGGTTCATGTTTGTCTTGTTAAAAGTGTTTTAAAGTGACATTAGGAACCCCTAAGTACCCTAGTATGGTGATATGTTTTTTTCCCTCAAGTTTGAGAGTTTTTGGGGTGTCTTTGGGTGAAAAATGTTCATGGAGCTCTTATAGGTTTTCATGGATGTTCTTCATTGTTCTTGTTATGTTTTTGGCAAGAACAAAAAGGTTGGATATTTTGATTCAAAGTTTTTGGTTGTTTACATAAAGTTTTTGTTAGTGATGGATGATTTGAATTTTCAATCAATACCCATACCTTTTCTACTATTCACATCATACCAATCACTTACACCTTTTCCTTGTTTCAAGGAACCATGTTTTATGGAAATCATTTTTTCAAACCTACCCATCACCTTTCACTTTTGTTGAAAAATTCAAAAGTTTTATGACACCTTCTCTCATCCAAAACCGGCCACCCTATTAAATAGGGTACTTTTGGGGCTTTTATGTAATTACATAAAGTTTTGATACTTTTGTGTATTTGTACTTTGACCCGAAAGTTTACATTTTTACGTGAAGGCCCAAAATCACTAAAGGACAAAATGTTTTGCTCCTTTTATGAAGTTTTTGTATTTTGATGAAATTTTAGGCTCTAGTTGTAATTACATGAAGTAGTAGACTTTTGTGTTTTTACAAAGTGACCTCAAAAGTTTGTGTTTTGCAATATAGCCCAATAGTTGAGGTTATTGTTTTTTCGGCCCAAATTAGTTGAGAACAAAGTAGTTTTGTATCTTTAAATGAGAATTGGATTTTCATTTCATTTAGCTCCATTTAAATCAATTCTATGGATACAAAAACCAAATGAAAATGTTGCATTCAAGTTTAATTATTTAAAGCGTTAATTAATTAAAGAAAGGGTGATTATGAACCTAAGCCTACGATAATTGAGCTATGTGAAAGGCCGTCTCAAATTTGTTTGAACCATGGGAATGTGTAGATTAGATTTTGGTTGTAATTTGATATGATCAAATATTGTAAAAGAGCATAAGCTCTTCTTTACTTTAAAGTAATTTGTTTTGATCAAATGTTGTAAAAGAGCATAAGCTTTTCTTTACTTTGAAGTACTTCTTTCTTGCTTTATTTGATATGCATGAAAATGAAGTAGAGGGTCCAACGCCTAATAAGAAAACACGCCTTAATTTGATTAAACACGTAACTAAAATCAATCACCATCCCTAGACCGAGATTCAACACTAGGCTCGTGTTGGATCGAATCAAAGGTTCATAGTCATCCTAGGGCCTTAAGGCAACTATATAGTCCATCAATGAATGCAAACCTTATGTTAGTAGTACCATATACTCTTGCTTTAAAAACCGTTGTACAAGCATAGTGGGAGTATCATATACAACTAAATCAATCACATGGACCAATAGTTGTAATAGGACCAAATTGTTTTAATGTGATGAGACCTAAAACCCTCAACCAAACCATTATTAAGTTGATAAGCATGAGAGTGCTTTGAACACTCTTTCGTGGCCTTCCACCGTGGTAGGCTCCGATCGTTTGTGACTCGTACACCGACTTCACCCTATCATGGGGGAGTACAAAGTGCGTGCTTACACTCATGAGAAGTTCTATATGCATACATGATATTGTGAAGGTAGGCAACGAGATTGATCAACATCATATCAATGTCAGGTTGTTCTTGAACCCCTACTTGAACTTGCATGGTGGGAATGACTTAACTAAGTGCAATGGAGCCAACATCATATCATTGTGAGGCTTCATTCTCTAGAGGCCAAATAAAATGGGTACTTGCAAAAGATGCAAATGAGTAAGCGTACGCTCTTATTATTATTGATGCAAGCCGACATCATATCATTGTGAGGTGGGCTTGGTAATGATGAGTCTCCCATACCCTACTAAGAGTTTCCTCCAAAACTCTCGAATTCCTATGAGGGATATGGAATTTGCCAAAAATAGTGGGTGGTGCTATTTGATTTAAAGACCAGGATCAAATGGCTTAAAATCAATCAATTTATATTTGTTATGTATTTATTTACCAATATATTTGCAAACGCTATCCAAAACTTGACAAAGAAAAAGCCGAAAGCTTTAGTTTCTGGACTTGGTACTACAATCCCATAGATTGTCTTTAATGACTTGTATATATACCTAAGTAGTCTCATCCTTGCAATCTTCCTATTGATAATGTATCATTGGAAGAACATGTTAGATAAGTCTATCATAAAGAGGAGAACACTTTTCATGTCATAATTCTTCCATTACAAATTGTTGTATGAAGAAGTAAGAGTTGCTTTGAACAACCCTTAGTTCACGCAAACATTAGTGCTCGTTTCTTTGTTACATGAACAAGGAACTTGAGAAGTAAGCACAAGGGCATGGACACTTTATGTGCCATGATTCTTCACTTACAAATTGTTGTATGAAGAAATGAGAGTTGCCATGAACAACTCTTGAAAATTTGAAATTATGTTTAGAACATAATGGTTGGTTGACAAAAATAGTCCATCAACATGGACTTATGATGATTTTGAATCATTGAGTGTTGAAGTGTTAAACCACTTCACGAGACGGAAACTAGGCAAGGACTTCACTTTTGTGTCCCTATCCAAATGGTTCACTAAGTTTATTGTAAACTATATAGTGAACAATAACCACACGCTCTCCAAATTGTTTGATGTATATAACACAATTGAAATAAGTTTCAAGAGAGATAGTGGGAGTTTAGGGACCATGACTATTGTAGTCAAAGGAGAAGTCAAATGAAGAAGGCGAAATAACTCCAAGGGAACAAACTTTCTTTATGAAAGGATGGACATTGGAAGGGGTATTTGCAAGAAATGTCTTGCAAATGTCAAGAACACACCTTTCGTAGGTGTTGTAAATTGTTCTTGAATAGTTCAAAACAGTTGGTTTTTCTACTTGAATGCTTGATTCCGTATTAGTAACTATGTTTTACAATCGTTGTAAAAGTGTGGCTAATAAGAAGTAGAAGATTAATGAGAGAAAAGAAAGTACTTCACATTCGGAACGTGAATCAAATGTAGATCTCTGCGAAAGCAGGTAGTACTTACTTCCTTATATGAACTACCAAAGAAAATGGAAAAACAAAGATTGTCTTTACATTCCAATTGAATAAAGGAACTTAATTCCGTATGAGAAATGGATAAATGTTTTGTTTGACAAAACATTGTTCTTTATTAATGAATGATTATATTATTGTAATCTAATTGATTATCTCTATAGTAGAGATGATATGGTGGTGTTAACTCTTTACAATATAACGATGCTTAAAACCCAAAAGGTTGCAAGGTAGTGACTAATCCCAACTGAGTTGTGATACCTCTACAACATAAATTACGAGTTGGTCATAGATGGATGCTTTGGATCGTTAGATCCGGATCCAATGCCTTCTTGTTAAAATTATATAGAGGCAAAATGTTTGAATCTTTATTCTTTTGGAAATGAAGAAAGAATCACAAAGTTGTTGAGGTTAATTCACTTAGATGTTGGTGGCACTTGTCCACAACATAATACTACTCATGTTGTATGACATTCACCGAAGATCGCTCTCAGTTGGACTATCATTTATTTTGAATAAACACAAGTCCGAATACTTTGCAAAAGGTTTCAAAGAATTCAAGAAATGTAAGTAGATGAGTAAGATGTCTAAAGTATTTACCTCCTTAGATTTGATCCAAGGAAAGGTAACACTTTAGAACAGTTTCCTTGAAAGATATCAAGGAAACAAGCATCATATGATAATGGATTTCTCCATTAAGAGAAGAACGAACTCGAATAAGATTTAGTTCGTTGGATGTTATCAATTACCCATATATATAGGATATATACTTCTAAGACAATATGATTGTCAATTAGAAGATCTTCCAAAATTTTCATGACTCCATAGGATGTAGTTGGAAAGAAAGACAAATCTAAATCGTGTTAAGATTTGTGGTTGTGTGCTAATAAGCAATATTTGTTTGAGAATTATCTTGTGGATATCCTTAAATTAACCTTTGGATATCACTCTATAAACCAACTAACAAATGTTGTTTTGTTGGGTAGTTCATTGTAATCCTACAATATGATTTGCCTAAGCGCAAATGAACGAGAGATAGAACTCAAAGAATGGGTTCGTTGAGAGATAAGATGATAATCAACAAATATAACAACCTAGTTCCTACACCACAAGCTCCAAGGTAGTCGAGAAGGATTTATAAACTGTCTCAGTTGAATGGTTTGAACTTTATGACTATGTCATAGAGTTACACCTCTTAATTCGAAAGAAATAAGAATGAAAATCCTTATGACTACATTGAGTGTATATACGACATATACTCAAGGAAATGGTAAAGTACCATTTGACCCGAAATAATGAAACCTTCATAGCTAATTGGTAGCTTAAGGTGACTACAATCAAAGACAATGGTTGACTTGGAAGAAACCATCTTTGACATAGTCTTGGTTTCAATTAATTCAAAGATTGCTAGCTACAACTAAATGGTGATTCAATGTTTGGACATAATATGGGTTTCCGAAACCATTATTAAGATAGTCTTGATAATATATGTCTGAAACTATGAATCACAAGACATGTAAGTTGTAGAGATCCATCCATCATGAATCTTAGCAAGCTAGAGGGAGCTATAAGCATCTTATGAGAGAAAGATCAAATCGTTTGATTTCTCATAAAGATGTAAATGAATCTTTTGTTTACTAGGTTTACAAAAGATTAGTGGGAGTTAATCATGTTCCTAAATTTGAATATATATATATATATATATACACACATATATGATATATTAATTTTGGAAATGAAAAGAATACTTCTTCGTTAAAGTTATGACTTTAAACATTCTATAACGATAGAATGTATATGGGAGACATAGTCTATAAACATGGGATGGAAATCTATAATTATAGATTTCAAGATATAATTAGATTATATCAAGCCCTAATGATAGACAAAAGCTGCTAGGAATTTTCTCATATGAAGATAAACTTCAATCACAAGGACAACTCTAGTGAGACTAGGAAGTTGCTCTTCTCAAAGGGAACGTACCCTTTTGACTCCTAAAGAAACATAATGCATAAATAGAATCCTTTATGCATACGCAGAAAGGTGATTGACGTATTTCATATTGTATGAAAAACATTTATATGAGTTGTACCTAGAACGGTACAAGACGATATCAGTGCAAGCCCAGGATCACAACCATGGCAATTGTCAACTGAGTCCTTAAGTATTTAAGAAATACTAAAGGATATAATCCTCAAAGAATGAGGAAGAATTAGAGTAACGTAATGGAAGCGTAAATGTATTAGATTATGAATCTAATCCATCATTGGATGTTTCTTCATTATGAATGAAGAGATAATTAGATATCTTTTTATTATGAGTAAAGAGATATTTGGATGGAAACATTAAAAGTAATGAATTTAGTGTGTTCCATTGTGAATGCAAAATATATTGCCATATAGAAGCTTACAACAATGTTGTTTGGAAGGGAAAGTTCATTTATGAACTCTCTATTCGGTTCCAACCAGAAAGTGTCTCCAGTGTACCGACACTATAACACTAATGGGGCGATAGCTCAAGCCAGGGAATCAAGGTCTCATCAAGATCTGAACTCAAATGAGAGACTAAACCACATGATTGAGAATCATGTATAATGGTGACGTCGTTATTCTCAAGGTTGCTTCTGTGGTTAACATATAGAAATCCATTGTCTAGGCCTACTACTCAACCATTTTTGAAATGACTACAGAAGATGTATCATCACTCATAACCAAGCTGATTGGCTCTAGTGCAAGTGGGAGATTGTTGGAAATGTGCCATAAAACCAATCTTATGATGATACTTTACGGACATTTCACATGTTAAACTAATATAGTTTAATATAATGGGCAAAGATTATTGTTTGAAGCCGTCTCATATAAATGTTATACGCTTAAACGATAAGTCCAAGGAATATGTAATTGGGGGAATACGATCTAAAGAAGTTAGATTCATAAGACTATTCTCTTTCGTATACATATACTAAACGTTCCTGATCATAGGATTGCCAATTGGGCATTGACAGTCCATTAAGATCAGTACGTGCTATGTCTTCTCTTAGGGAGAGTGACTGGTCTCGAGTCATTGGTGTGACTGACACCAAGACAAGCATGTAGGTGCTCAATAGAGAATAAGTCCACTGAACACGATCAACAAGGAGTTCTCGTACTCATGTCACATGAGAACTCATGGTTAGGATAATGCAAAGTAGTCTTTTGACCTGAGGCATCATAGTTGTCTTGTGGTTAGGTCCTTGATCTTTGACTATGTCAAAGTCACTCCGTCAGAGGGTGTCCATGGCATAGTTGGGGTTAAGCCACTTAGCCATGGAGGCAAGTGAATGCGCAACAAGGGATCTTTAACCCTTAATCCATTTGAGGGAGAATACTCTATGATATGATTAAGAATCTCTGGCCAGAGTATGAATGAGATTTAGGAAATCATTCCAAACCACATTCAAGGTAATCATATAAGTAAGAGAATCACATTGGATAGTAGACATGAATAAACTATCAAACCAAACAATGTGGTCAAGGGTATTGTATTAGAGAAAGACCGTATTGCATTGTAATCCTAAACTGAATAGGTTCTTAACCTCTTCTGATTAGCTTGGGTAGCCATGACTGTTGGAAATGTGCCCTAAAACCAATCATATGATGATACTTTACGGACATTTTACATGTTAAACTAATCTAGTTTAATATCAAGGGCAAAGATTATTGTTTAAGCCGTCTCATATAAATGTTATATGCTTAAACGATAAGTCCAAGGAATATGTGATTGGGAGAATGCGATCTAAAGAAGTTAGATTCATGAGACCATTCTTTCGTAGACACATCCTAAACGTTCCTGATCATAGGATTGCCAATTGGGCATTGATAGTCCGTTAAGATCAGTACGTGTTGTGTCTTCTCTCAAGGAGAGTGACTAGTCTCGAGTCATTAGTGTGTGTGACATCAAGACAAGTACGTAGGTGCTCAATAGAGAATGAGTTCACTGAACACGATCAACGAAGAGTTCTCATATTCATGTCACATGAGAACTCATGGTTGGGATAATGCAAAGTAGTCCTTTGACCTGAGGCATCATAGTTGTCTTGTGGTTAGGTACTTGATCTTTGATTATGTCAAAGTCACCCCATCCGCGGGTGTCCACGGCATCGTCGGGGTTAAGCCACTTAGCCATGGAGGCAAGTGAATGCGCAACAAGGGATCTCTAACCTTCAAACCGTTTAGGGGAGAATACTCTATGATATGATTAAGAATCTCTGGCCAGAGTATGAATGAGATTTAGGAAGTCGTTCCAAATCACATTCTAGGTAATCATATAAGCACATGAATCACATTGGATAGTAGACATGAATAAACTATCAAACCAAACAATGTGGTCAAGAGTATTGTATTAGAGAAAGACCGTATTGCATTCGTAATCCTAAACTGAATAGGTTCTCCACCTCTTCTGATTAGCTTGGGTAACCATGATATGCTGCTAGGTGTCACTCATGGTTTGTGGAAGCCCTAAACGTGTATAATCACTAAAGGGAGAATTGAAAGTAAGTTTCAATTCACAATCGATTTGAAATGGTTTTAATCGCCTACTGCCTCGCTAAAAGGAACCTAATGGATCGTACACCGTGTAAGGTGGAGATTGAAGAAACAATGGAGATGAGTAAGAATAATTAAATGGTTTAATTATTTATGGCAAGGATTAATTAATATGTTAATTAATCAAACGAATAAGTTCGTTAAAGACCTCGGGATAGTTTTGGACCTTAAGGCCCAATGGGCTTCGAACGTCAAGCCCATTGAATTAAGTTGTATGACAACTTAATGAATAATGATTCACAAAGGCCCAATTAGCCCAATAATACCCTAAGGCCGGCCATTTAAAGATGGAGTGAGTTTTGGACTTATTTACAAGTTTGCCACTCCAATGAATTAAGGTATAAATATGACTTTATAGCCAAAATTCATTTAGGGTTTTCTTTTAGGGAAAGGATGAGAACATAAGCTCTCCTTTCTCTCTAAAGTGGCCGGCCTCCTTGGAGGGTTTAGCTAGCAATCCTACTACTCCAAGGTCACTTATTTCTTCTCCAACTAACCTTGGTGTAGAGACTTAGAGGTTCTCAATTTTGGGAACTTGGAGAACCATTTGATGTTGGAAATGTGCCCTAAAACCAATCATGTTATGATACTTTACGGACATTTCACATGTTAAACTAATCTACTTTAAATATAAAGGGCAAAGATTATTGTTTGAGCCGTCTCATATAAATGTTATATGCTTAAACAATAAGTCCAAGGAATATGTGATTGGAAGAATACGATCTAAAGAAGTTAGATTCATGAGACCATTCTTTCGTAGACACATCCTAAACATTCCTGATCATAGGATTGCCAATTGGGCATTGACAGTCCGTTAAGATCAGTACGTCCTGTGTCTTCTCTCAGGGAGAGTGACTAGTCTCGAGTCATTGGTGTGTGTGACATCAAGACAAGTACGTAGGTGCTCAATAGAGAATGAGTTCACTGAGCACGATCAACGAAGAGTTCTCATATTCATGTCACATGAGAACTCATGGTTGGGATAATGCAAAGTAGTCCTTCGACCTAAGGCATCACAATTGTCTTGTGGTTAAGTCCTTGATCTTTGATTATGTCAAAGTCACCCCATCGGGGTGTCCACGGCATCGTTGGGGTTAAGCCACTTAGCCATGGAGACAAGTGAATGTGCAACAAGGGATCTCTAACCTTCAAACCGTTTGAGGGAGAATACTCTATGATATGATTTAGAATCTCTGGCGCCAGAGTATGAATGAGATTTAGGAAGTCGTTCCAAATCACATTCAAGGTAATCATATAAGCACACGAATCACATTGGATAGTAGACATGAATAAATAAACTATCAAACCAAACAATGTGGTCAAGAGTATTCTATTAGAGAAAGACCGTATTGCATTTGTAGTCCTAAACTGAATAGGTTCTCCACTTCTTCTGATTAGCTTGGGTAACCATGATATGCTGCTAGGTGTCACTCATGGTTTGTGGAAGCCCTAAACGTGTATAATCACTAAAGGGAGAATTGAAAGTAAGTTTCAAATTCACAATCGATTTGAAATGGTTTTAATCGCCCACTGCCTCGCTAAAAGGAACCTAATGGATCGTACACTGTGTAAGGTGGAGATTGAAGAAACAATGGAAATGAGTAAGAATAATTAAATGGTTTAATTATATATGGCAAGGATTAATTAATATGTTAATTAATCAAACAAATAAGTTCGTTAAAGACCTCGGGATAGTTTTGGACCTTAAGGCCCAATGGGCTTGGAATGTCAAGTCTATTAACTTAAGTTGTATGACAACTTAATGAATAATGATTCACAAAGGCCCAATTAGTCCAAAAATATCCCAATGGCCGGCCATATTAGAGATGGAGTGGGTTTTGGACTTATTTACAAGTTTGCCACTCCAATGAATTAAGGTATAAATATGACTTTATAACCAAAATTCATTAATGGTTTTTTTTTTGGAGAAAATTGGTGAGAACTTGTCTCTCCTTTTCTCTCTAAAGAGGCCGGCCCCTTGGAGGGTGTATCTAGCCATACTAACTACTCCAAGGTCACTCATTTCTTCTTCAATCTAACCTTGGTGAAGATACTTAGAGGTTCTCAATTTTGGGAACTTGGAGAAACCTTTTCATCCATCCAAATCCATAGATTTTAGATGCAAGGAATGAAGGCCCTCTCTTTGGGTGATTAGCCTTTGCTTATGCAATGAGGAATCTACAAAGGTATGATTTCAACTCACTTTGTTTTGAGTTGAGTTTTGGTTCACCAATCTACTAGGCTTTGAATTTCATGGGTAATGTTTGGTCACCCTACAAATGGGAGTACTTTTGGGGCTTTTATGCAATTACATAAAGTTTTGATACTTTTGTGTATTTGCACTTTGGCCCAAAAGTTTAAGTTTTTACGTTTAGGTCCAAAAACGCTAAAGGACAAATTGTTTTGCTCCTTTAATGAAGTTTTTGCATTTGTTGAAATTTTTGGGTTCTAGTTGTAATTACATGAAGTAGTGGACTCTTGTGTTTTTACAAAGTGACCCCAAAAGTTTATGTTTTTGCAATATAGCCCAAAAGTTGAGGTTATTGCATTTTGGCCCAAATTAAGTTGAGAACAAAATTGTTTTGTCTCTTTAAATGAGAATTGGATTTTCATTTCATTTAGCTCCATTTAAATCAATTTTATGGATACAAAAACCAAATGAAAATGTTGCATTCAATTTAATTAGTTAAAGTGTTGATTAATTAAAGGGTGATTATGAACCTAAGCCTACGATAATTGAGCTATGTGAAAGGCCGTTTCAAATTTGTTTGAACTATGGGAATGTGTAGATTAGATTTTGGTTGTAATTTGATTTGATCAAATGTTGTAAAAGAGCATAAGCTCTTCTTTACTTTAAAGTAATTTGTTTTATTCAAATGTTGTAAAGAGCATAAGCTCATCTTTACTTTGAAGTACTCCTTTCTTGTATTATTTGATATGCATGAAAATGGAGTAGAGGGTCCAACGCCCCTAAGACAACACGCCTTAATGTGATTAAACGCGTAACTAAAATCAATCACCATCCCTAGACCGAGATTCAACACTAGGCTCGTGTTGAATCTAAACAAAGGTTCATAGTCATCCTAAGGCCCTAAGGCAACTATATAGTCCATCAAATGAATGCAAAGTTTATGTTAGTAGTATCATATACTCTTGCTTTAAAAACCGTTTTATAAGCATAGTGGGAGTATTATATACAACTAAATTCAATCAAATGGACCAATAGTTATAATAGGACCAAAATTGTTTTAATAAAGATTAAAATGAATATTTATATGTGATGAGACCTAAAAACCCTCAACCAAACCATTATTAAGTTGAGAAGCGTGAGAGTGCTTTGAACACTCTTTCGTGGCCTTCCACCGTGGTAGGCTCCGATCGTTTGTGACTCATACACCGGCTTCACCCTATCATGGGGGAGTACAAAGTGCGTGCTTACACTCAGGAGGAGTCTATATGCATACTTGATGTTGTGAAAGGTAGGCAACGAGAATGATCAATATCATATCATTGTGAGGTTGTTCTTGAACCCCTACCCGAACTTGCATGGTGGGAATGACTTAACTAAGTGCAATGGAGCCAATATCATATCATTGTGAGGTTACATTCTCTAGAGGCCAAATAAGATGGGTACTTGCAAGAGATACAAATGAGTAAGCGTACTCTCTCATTATTATTAATGCTAGCCAATATCATATCATTGTGAGGTGGGCTTGGTAGTAGTGAGTGTCCCATACCCTACTAAGAGTTTCCTCCAAAACTCTCGAATTCTAGTGGGTGGTGCTATTTGATTTAAAGACCCAGATCAAATGGCTTAAAATCAATCGATTTATATTCGTTATGTATTTATTTACCAATATATTTGCAAACGCTATCCAACACTTGACAAATAAAAGCCGAAAGCTTTAGTTTCCGGACTTGGTACAACAAAACCATAGATTGTCTTTATTGGCTTGTAAATGTACCTAAGTAGTCTCATCCTCACAATCTTCCTATTGATAATGTATCATTAGAAGAATATGTTAGAAAAAGTCTATCATAAAGAGGACAACACTTTTAATGTCATAATTCTTCAATTACAATTTGTTGTATGAAGAAATAAGAGTTGCTTTGAACAACTCTTAGTTAAATGCAAACATTAGTGCTTGTTTCTTTGTTACATGAACAAGGAACTTTAGAAGTAAGCACAAGAGCATGGACACTTTATGGGCCATGATTCTTCACTTACAAATTGTTGTATGAAGAAATGAGAGTTGCCTTGAACAACTCTTAAAAGTTTGTTATTATGTTTAGAACATAATGGTTGTTTGACAAAAATAGTCCATCAACATGGACTTATGATGATTTTGAATCATTGAGTGTAGAAGTGATAAACCACTTAACGAGACGGAAATTAGGCTAGGACTTCACCTTTATGTCCCTATCCTAATGGTTCACTAAGTTTATTGTAAACTATGTAGTGAACAATAAACACATGCTTTCCAAAATGTTTGATGTGTATAACACAATTGAAATAAGTTTCAAAAGAGATAGTGGGAGTTTAAGGACCATGACTATTGTAGTCAAAGGAGAAGTCAAATGAAGAAGATAAAATTAACTCCAAGGGAACAAACTTTCTTTATGAAAGGATGGACATTGGAAGGGGTATTTGCAAGAAATGTCTTGCAAGTGTCAAGAACACACATTTCGAAGGTGTTGTAAATTGTTCTTGAATAGTTCAAAACAGTTGGTTCTTCTACTTGAATGCTTGATTCCGTATTAGTAACTATGTTTTACAATTGTTGTAAAAGTGTGACTAATAAGAAGTAGAAGATATATGAGAGAAGAAAAAGGTGCTTCACATTCGGAACGCGAATAAAATAAAGATCTCTGCGAAAGCAGATAGTACTTACTTCCTCATATGAACTACCAAAGTAATTGGAAAAACCAAAGATTGTCTTTACATTCCAATTTTAAGGAACTTAATTCCGTTACTATAGTAGAGATGGATGAATGTTTTGTTTGACAAAACATTGTTCTTTATTAGTCAATGATTGGATTATAGTAATCTAATTGATTGTCTCTATAGTAGAGATGATATGGTAGTGTTAACTGTTTAGAATATAACGATGCTTAAAACCCAAAAGGTTGCAAGGTAGTGACTAATCCCAACTGAGTTGTGATACCTCAAAAACATAAAATACGAGTTTGTCATAGATGGATGCTTTGGATCATTAGATCCGGATCCAACACCTTCTTATTAAAATTGTATAGAGGCAAAATGTTCGAATGTTTATTCTTTTGGAAAGAAGAAAGAATCACAAAGTTGTTGAGGTTAATTCACTTAGATGTTAGTGGCACTTGTCCACAACATAATACTACTCATGTTGTATGACATTCACCGAAGATCACTCTCGGTTGGACTATAGTTTATTTTGAATAAACACAAGTCCGAATACTTTGCAAAAGGTTTCAAAGAATTCAAGAAATGTAAGTTGATGAGTAAGATGTCTAAAGTATTTGCCTCCCTAGATTTGATCCAAGGAAAGATAACACTTTAGAACAGTTTCCTTGAAAAATATCAAGGAAAGAAGCATGAAAAGATAATGGATTTCTCCATTAGGAGAAGAACGAACTTGAATAAGATTTAGTTCATTGGATGTTATCAATTACCCATATATAGGATATATGCTTCTAAGACAATATGATTGTCAATTAGAAGATCTTGCAAAATTTTCATGACTCCATAAGATGTAGTTGGAAAGAAAGACAAATCTTAATCATGTTAAGATTTGGGGTTGTGTGCTAATAAGCAATATTTGTTTGAGAATTATCTTGTGGGTATCCTTAAATTAACATTTGGATATCACTTCTATAAACCAACTAACAAATGTTGTTTGTTGGGTAGTTCATTGTAATCCTACACCAGGATTTGCCTAAGATAGAGCAAATGAACGAGAGATAGAACTCAAAGAATGGGTTCTTTGAGAAACAAGATAGTGATCAACAAATATAACAACCTAGTTCCTACACCACAAGCTCCAAGGTAGTCGAGAAGGATTTATAAACCGTCTCAGTTGAATGGTTTGAACTTTATGACTATGTCATAGAGTTACACCTCTTAATTCGAAAGAAATAAGAATGAAAATCCTTATGACTACATTGAGTGTATATACGATATATACTCAAGGAAATGGTAAAGTACCATTTGACCCGAAATAATGAAACCTCCATAGCTAATTGGTAGCTTAAGGTGACTACAATCAAAGAGAATAGTTGACTTTGAAGAAACCATCTTTGACGTAGTCTTAGTTTCAATTAATTCGAAGATTGCTAGCTACAACTAAATGGTGATTCAATGTTTGGACATAATATGGGTTTCCGAAAACATTATTAAGATAGTCTTGATAATATATGTCTAAAACTATGAATCACAAGACATGTAAGTTGTAGAGATCCAACCATCATGGATCTTAGCAAGCTAGTGGGAGCTATAAACGTCTTATGAGAGAAAGATCAAATCGTTTGATTTCTCATAAAGATGTAAATGAATCTTTTGTTTACTAGGTTTACAAAAGATTAGTGGGAGTTAATCATGTTCCTAAATTTGAATATATATATATATATATATATATACAAATATATGATATATTAATTTTGGAAATGAAAAGAATACTTCTTCGTTAAAGTTATGACTTTAAAACATTATATGAAGATAGAATGTATATGGGAGACATAGCCTATATACATGGGATGGAAATCTATATTGATAGATTTTAGGATATAATTGGATTATATCAAGCCCTAAATATAGACAAAAGATGATAGGAAGTTTCTCATATGATGATGAACTTCAATAAAAAAGGACAACTCTAGTGAGACTAAGAAGTTGCTCTTCTCAAAGAGAACGTACTATTTGACTCCCAAAGAAATAATGCGTAAATAGAATCCTTTGTGCATACGCAGAAAGGTGATTTATGTATTTCATATTGTATGAAAAACATTGATATGAGTTGTACCTAGAACGGTACAAGACGATATCAGTGCAAGCCCAGGATCAGAACCATGGCAACTGTCAAGTGAGTCTTTAAGTATTTAAGAAATACTAAAGGATATATTCCTCAAAGATCGAGGAAGAATTAGAGTAACGTAATGGAAGTGTAAATGTATTAGATTATGAATCTAATCCATCATTGGATGTTTCTTCATTATGAATGAAGAGATAAACAGATATCTCTTTTATTATGACTAAAGAGATATTTGGATGGAAACATTAAAGTAATGACTTTAGTGTGTTCCATTATGAATGCAAAATATATTGCCATATAGAAGTTTACAACAATGTTGTTTAGATGGGAAAGTTCATTTATGAACTCTCTATTCGGTTCCAACCAGAAAGTGTCTGACACTAATGGGGCGATAGCTCAAGCCAGGGAATCAAGGTCTCATCATGATCTGAACTCAAATGAGAGACTGAACCACATGATTAAGAATCATGTATAATAGTGACGTCGTTATTCTCAATGAAGGAATATTTTGTGAAAACATGTTCATTTAAGCAACATCTATAAGCATGCAATTAACAATTAAAGGCGGAATCATGCTAGCATGCACTTAAAAACAAAACATTAACCATGAAATTCAAAGCCTAGTAGATTGGTGAACCTATAAACAACTCAAAACAAAGTGAGTTGAAATATATACCTTTGTAGATTCCTCTTTGTATTTAAAACAAAGGCTAATCACCCAAGAGATAGGGCCTTCATTCCTTGCATCTTAGATCCATGGAATTGGATGGATCTACACCAAGGAGAGCATGGATGATAAATGAGTGACCATGGAAGAATAGATGGCTAGCTACAACTTCCATGGTGGCCGGCCTTTCTAGAGAGAAATGGAGAGACCATTCTCACCAATTTTCCCCAAAACAAACCCTTTATGAATAAAAGGCTATAAAGTCGTATTTATACCTTTATTCATTTGAGTGGCAAACTTGTAATTAAAGCAAGTTCACTACCCTTTCTCTATATGGCCGGCCATGGGGGGTTGTTTGGGCTTTTGGGTCTTAGTGAATCATTATTCATTAAGTTGTCATACAACTTAAGTCAATGGGCTTGACGTTCGAAGCCCATTGGGCCTTAAGGTCTAAAACCTATCCCGAGGTCTTTAACGAACTTATTCGTTTGATTAATTAACATATTAATTAATCCTTGCCATAAATAATTAAACTATTCAATTATTCTTACTCATTTAGTTTGTTTCATCCATCTCCACCTTATATGGTGTACGATCCATTAGGTTCCTTTTAGCGAGGCAGTGGGCGATCAAAACTCTTTCAAATCGATTATGAATTGAAACTTACTTTCAATTCTCCCTTTAGTGATAATACACTTTTAGGGCTTCCACAAACCATGAGTGACACCTAGCCGTATGTCATGGTTACCCAAGCTAATCAGAAGAGGTTAAGAACCTATTCAGTTTAGGATTACAAATGCAATACGGTCCTTCTCTAATACAATACTCTTGACCACATTGTTTGGTTTGATAGTTTATTCATGTCTACTATCCAATGTGAATCTTGTGCATATATGATTACTTTGAATGTGATTTGGAACGCATTCCTAAATCTCATTCATACTCTGGCCAGAGATTCTAAATCATATCATAGAGTATTCTCCCTCAAATGGTTTGAAGGTTAGAGATCCCTTGTTGCGCATTCACTTGCCTCCATGACTAAGTGGCTTAACCGCAACGATGCCGTGGACACCCCGATGGGGTGACTTTGACATAATCAAAGATCAAGGACTTAACCACAAGACAATTGTGATGCCTCAGGTCAAAGGACTAATTTGCATTATTCCAAACATGAGTTCTCATGTGACATGAGTATGAGAACTCTTCGTTGATCGCGTTCAGTGAACTCATTCTCTACTAAGCACCTACGTA
This sequence comes from Malus sylvestris, assembly GCF_916048215.2. NCBI lineage: Eukaryota > Viridiplantae > Streptophyta > Magnoliopsida > Rosales > Rosaceae > Malus > Malus sylvestris. The sequence continues at coordinate 14,352,680 of NC_062265.1, read as the reverse complement.
CTTGTCTTGATGTCACACACACCAGTGACTCGAGACTAGTCACTCTCCCTGAGAGAAGACATAGCACGTACCGATCTTGACGGACTGTCAATGCCCAATTCGCAATCCTATGATCAGGAACATTTAGGATGTGTCTACGAAAGAATGGTCTCATGAATCTAACTTCATTAGATTACATTATCCCAATCACATATTCCTTGGACTTTATCGTTTAAGCATATAATATTTATATGAGACGGCTCAAACAATAATCTTTGCCCTTTATATTAAACTAGATTAGTTTAACATGTGAAATGTCCGTAAAGTATCATCACATGATTGGTTTTAGGGCACATTTCCAACAATCTCCCACTTGCACTAGAGCCAATCAGCTTGGTCATCAGTGATGATACCTCTTCTGTAGTCATTTCATAAATGGCTGAATAGTAGGCCTAGACAATGGATATCTATATGTTATCCATAGAAGCAACCTTGAGAATAACGACGTCACCATTGTACATGATTCTCAATCATGTGGTTCAGTCTCTCATTTGAGTTCGGATCTTGATGAGACCTTGATTCCCAGGCTTGAGCTATCGCCCCATTAGTGTCATAGTGTCAGTACACTAGATACACTTTCTGGTTGGAACCGAATAGAGAGTTCACTAAATGAACTTTCCCATCCAAACAACATTGTTGCAAACTTCTATATGGCAATATATTTTGCATTCATAATGGAACACACTAAAGTCATTACTTTAATGTTTCCATCCAAATATCTCTTTAGTCATAATAAAGAGATATTCGTTTATCTCTTCATTCATAATGAAGAAACATCCAATGATGGATTAGATTCATAATCTAATACATTTACGCTTCCATTACGTTACTCTAATTCTTCCTCGATCTTTGAGGAATTTATCCTTTAGTATTTCTTAAATACTTAAGGACTCACTTGACAGTTGCCATGGTTCTGATCCTGGGCTTGCACTGATATCGTCTTGTACCGTTCTAGGTACAACTCATATCAATGTTTTTCATACAATATGAAATACATAAATCACCTTTATGCGTATGCATAAAGGATTCTTATTTACTCATTATTTCTTTGGGAGTCAAAGGGTACGTTCCCTTTGAGAAGAGCTACCTCCTAGTCTCACTAGAGTTGTTCTTCTGATTAAAGTTTATCATCATATGAGAAACTTCCTAGCATCTTTTGTCTATTATTAGGGATTTATATAATCAAATTATATCCTAAAATCTATCAATATAGATTTCCATCCCATGTATATAGACCATGTCTCCCATATACATTCTATCGTTATAGAATGCTTAAAGTCATAACTTTAACGAAGAAATATTCTTTTCAATTCCAAAATTAATATATCATATATACATTCATATATATCACATATATATTTATATATATATATATATATATATATATATATATATATACAAATTTAGGAATATGATTAACTCCCACTAATCTTTTGTAAACCTAGTAAACAAAAGATTCATTTACATCTTTATGAGAAAGCAAACGATTTGACCTTTCTCTCATAAGACGCTTATAGCTCCCACTAGCTTGCTAAGATCCATGATGGATGGATCTCTACAACTTACATGTCTTGTGATTCATAGTTTTAGACATATATTATCAAGACTATCTTAATAATGGTTTCGGAAACCTATATTATGTCCAAACATTGAATCACCATTTAGTTGTAGCTAGCAATCTTCGAATTAATTGAAACTAAGACTACGTCAAAAATGGTTCCTTCAAAGTCAACCATTCTCTTTGATTGTAGTCACCTTAAGCTACCAATTAGCTTATGAAGGTTTCATTATTTCGGGTTAAATGGTACTTTACCATTTCCTTGAGTATATATCATATATACACTCAATGTAGTCATAAGGATATTCATTCTTATTTCTTTCGAATTAAGAGGTGCAACTCTATGACATAGTTATAAAGTTCAAACCATTCAACTGAGACGGTTTATAAATCCTTCTCGACTACCTTGGAGCTTTTGATATAGGAACTAGGTTGTTATATTTGTTGATTATTATCTTGTCTCTCATAGAACCCATTCTTTGAGTTCTATCTCACGTTCATTTGCTTTTAGGCAAATCACATTGTAGGATTACAATGAACTACCCAACAAAACAACATTTGTTAGTTGGTTTATAGAAGCGATATCCAAAAGTTAATTTAAGGATATCCCACAAGATTGTTATCAAACAAATATTGCTTATTAGCACACAACCCCAAATCTTAACATGCTTGAGATTTGTCTTTCTTTCCAACTACATCTTATGGAGTCATGAAACAAATTTGGAAGATCTTCTAATCGACAATCATATTGTCTTAGAAGCATATATATCCTATATATGGGTAATTGATAATATCCAACGAACTAAATCTTATTCAAGTTCGTTCTTCTCCTAATGGAGAAATCTATTATCTTATGATGCTTCTTTCCTTGATATCTTTCAAGAAAACTATTCTAAAGTGTTACCATTCCTTGGATCAAATCTAAGGATGTAAATACTTTAGACGTCTTACTCATAACCTTACATTTCTTGAATTCTTTGAAACCTTTTGCAAAGTATTCGGGCTTGTGTTTATTCAAAATAAACTATAGTCCAACCGAGAGTGATCTTCGGTGAATGTCATACAACATGAGTAGTATTATGTTGTGGACAAGTGCCACTAACATCTAAGTGAATTAACCTCAACAACTTCGTGATTCTTTATTCTTTCCAAAAGAATGAAGATTCAAAATATTTTGCCTCTATACAATTTTAACAAGAAGGCATTGGATCCGGATCTAACGATCCTAAGTATCCATCTATGACTAACTTGTAATTTATGTTTTTAGAGGTATCACAACTTTAGTTGGGATTAGTCACTACCTTGCAACCTTTTGGGTTTTAAGCATCATTGTATTCTAAACAGTTAACACTACCATATCATCTCTACTATAGAGACAATCAATTAGATTACTATAATCCAATCATTGATTAATAAAGAACAATGTTTTGTCAAACAAAACATTCATCCATCTCTACTATAGTGACGGAATTAAATTCCTTAAAATTGGAATGTAAAGACAATATTTGGTTTTTCCAATTTCTTTGGTAGTTCATATGAGGAAGTAAGTACCATCTGCTTTCGCAGAAATCTATATTTTATTCACTTTCCGAATGTGAAGTACTTTCTCTTCTCTCATTAATCTTCTACTTCTTATTAGCCACACTTTTACAACGATTGTAAAACATAGTTACTAATACGGAATCAAACATTCAAGTAGAAGAACCAACTGTTTTGAACTATTCAAGAACAATTTACAACACCTTCGAAATGTGTGTTCTTGACACTTGCAAGACATTTCTTGCAAATACCCCTTCCAATGTCCATCCTTTCATAAAGAAAGTTTGTTCCCTTGGAGTTAATTCTTATCTTCTTCATTTGACTTTCACCTTTGACTACATTAGTCATGGTCCCTAAACTCCCACTATCTCTCTTGAAACGTATTTCAATTGTGTTGTACACATCAAACATTTTGGAGAGCATGTGATTATTGTTCACTACATAGTTTACAATAAACTTAGTGAACCATTAGTGTAGGGAAACAATGGTGAAGTCCTTGCCTAGTTTCCGTCTCGCTAAGTGGTTTATCACTTCAACACTCAATGATTCAAAATCATCATAAGTCCATGTTAATGGACTATTTTTGTCAACCAACCATTATGTTCTAAACATAATTACAAACTTTCAAGAGTTGTACAAGGCAACTCTCATTTCTTCGTACAACAATTTGCAAGTGAAGAATCATGGCACATTAAGTGTCCATGCCTTTGTGCTTTCTTCTCAAGTTCTTTGTTCATGTAACAAAGAAACAAGCACTAAGTGTTTGCATTGACTAAGAGTTGTTCAAAGCAACTCCTATTTCTTCATACAACAATTTGTAATTGAAGAATTATGACATTTAAAATTGTTGTCCTCTTTATGATAGACTTTTCTAACATATTCTTCTAATGATACATTATCAATAGGAAGATTGTGAGGATGAGACTACTTAGGTACATTTACAAGCCATTAAAGACAATCTATGGTTTTGTAGTACTAAGTCCGGAAACTAAACTTTCGGCTTTTATTTGTCAAGTGTTGGATAGCGTTTGCAAATATATTGGTAAACAAATACATAACGAATATAAATTGATTGATTTTAAGCCATTTGATTTGGGTCTTTAAATCAAATAGCACCACCCACTATTTTTGGCAAATTCCATATCCCTCATTGGAATTCGAGAGTTTTGGATGAAACTCCTAGTAGGTTATGGGAGGCTCACTATTACCAAGCCCACCTCACGATGATACGATGTTTGGCTAGCAACAATAATAATGAGAGAGTACGCCTACTCATTTGCAACTAATGCAAGTACCCATCTTATTTGGCCTCTAGAGAATGTCACCTCACAATGATATGATGTTGGTTCCATTGCACTTAGTTAAGTCATTCCCACCATGCTTAGTTCGTGAAGGGGTTCAAGAATAGCCTCACGATGATACGATGTCGGCTATCCTCGTTGCCTACACTAACCTCATCATATGTTTATGGATTCCTCCTGAGTATAAGCATGCACTTTGTACTCCCCCATGATAGGGTGAAGCCGGTGTACAAGTCATAAACGATTGGAGCCACCACGGTGGAAGGCCTACGAAAGAGTGTTCTAAGCACTCTCACGCTTATCAACTTAATAATGGTTTGGTTGAGGGTTTTAGGTCTCATCACATACAAATATTCAATTTTAATCTCTATTAAAACTATTTTGGTCCTATTACAACTATTGGTCCATATGATTGTTTTTAGTTGTATATAATACTCCCACTATGCTTATAAAACGGTTTTTAAAGCAAGAGTATATGATACTACTAACATAACCTTTGCATTCATTTGATGGACTATATAGTTGCCTTAGGGCCTTAGGATGATTATGAACCTTTGTTTAGATTCAACACGAGCCTTGTGTTGAATCTCGGTCTAGGGATGGTGATTGATTTTAGTTACGCGTTTAATCACATTAAGGCGTGTTGTCTTAGGGGCGTTGGACCCAACTACTTCATTTTCATGCATATCAAATAAAGCAAGAAAGAAGTACTTCAAAGTAAAGGTGAGCTTATGCTCATTACAACATTTGCATAAAACAAATTACTTTAAAGTAAAGAAGAGCTTAAGCCCTTTTACAACATTTGATCAAATCAAATTACAACCAAAATTAATCTACACATTCCCATGGTTCAAACAAATTTGAAACGGCCTATCACATAGCTCAATTATATTAGGCTTAGGTTCATAATCACCCTTTAATTAATTAACACTTTAACTAATTAAATTGAATGCAACATTTTCATTTGGTTTTTGTATCCATAAAATTGATTTAAATGGAGCTAAACAAAATGAAAATCCAATTCTCATTTAAAGAGACAAAACAATTTTGTTCTCAACCTAATTTGGGCCATCATGCAGTAACCACAACTTATTTGGGTCATTAAGCAATTAACCTCAACTTTTGGGCTATGTTGCAAAACTTTTGGGGTCACTTTGTAAAGACACAAAAGTCCACTACTTCATGTAATTACACTAGAACCCAAAATTTAATCAATGCAAAAACTTCATTAAAGGAGCAAAACAATTTGTCCTTTAGCGTTTTTGGACCTAAACGTAAAAACGTAAACTTTTAGGCCAAAGTGCAAATACACAAAAGTATCAAAACTTTATGTAATTGCATAAAAGGCCCCAAAAGTACCCCCACTAGGGGGTGGCCGGTTTTGGAAGAGGATAGAGTGATGTGTGTGTTGATTTGTGAGTTTTAGACATAAAGCAACAAGTGGTGCAAGTGGTGTGTGTGAAAGGAAATTAATCCTTACACACCCATCACCATTTCCATCACCATTTCCATCACCATTCAAATAAATATCTAATGCAATAAATCATTTGAAAAACATAAAACATAAACTTTATGAAATAAATCAAAACTTTGAATCAAAACACAAACCTTTTTGTTCTTGGCAAAAATGTCAAGAACAATGAAGAACATTCATGAAAAACCCAAAATTTTTCCATGAACTTTTTCACCCAAAAACATTCCAAAACCATTCAAACTTAAGGGAAATAACATCTAACCAAACTAGGGTACATAGGGGTTCCAAAAGTCACTTGAAAACACATTTAACAAGTCAAACAAGAACCCAAAAATCCACCCTATGGATTTGGCCGAAAATCCCCAAAGTCATGGCACCAAATTTTAGCTCCAATATTCATGCTCATATGAACTACATCTACAACATTTGAGATGGCAAATTTTCTAACAAAATTTACATTCAAAGAAACAAGAATAAAGCTTGTAACAATTACAACTTTTAAATCACAAACTATGAACCACAAAACCCAAAAGGATTCACCAACTACTAGACCTAGGCTCTGATACCACTTGAAGGAATATTTTGTGAAAACATGTTCATTTAAGCAACATCTATAAGCATGCAATTAACAATTAAAGGCGGAATCATGCTAGCATGCACTTAAAAACAAAACATTAACCATGAAATTCAAACCCTAGTAGATTGGTGAACCTATAAACAACTCAAAACAAAGTGAGTTGAAATATATACCTTTGTAGATTCCTCTTTGTATTTAAAACAAAGGCTAATCACCCAAGAGATAGGGCCTTCATTCCTTGCATCTTAGATCCATGGAATTGGATGGATCTACACCAAGGAAAGCATGGATGATAAATGAGTGACCATGGAAGAATAGATGGCTAGCTACAACTTCCATGGTGGCCGGCCTTTCTAGAGAGAAATGGAGAGACCATTCTCACCAATTTTCCCCAAAACAAACCCTTTATGAATAAAAGGCTATAAAGTTATATTTATACCTTTATTCATTTGAGTGGCAAACTTGTAATTAAAGCAAGTTCACTACCCTTTCTCTATATGGCCGGCCATGGGGGATTGTTTGGGCTTTTGGGTCTTAGTGAATCATTATTCATTAAGTTGTCATACAACTTAAGTCAATGGGCTTGACGTTCGAAGCCCATTGGGCCTTAAGGTCCAAAACCTATCCCGAGGTCTTTAACGAACTTATTCGTTTGATTAATTAACATATTAATTAATCCTTGCCATAAATAATTAAACTATTCAATTATTCTTACTCATTTAGTTTGTTTCATCCATATCCACCTTATACGGTGTACGATCCATTAGGTTCCTTTTAGCGAGGCAGTGGGCGATCAAAACTCTTTCAAATCGATTATGAATTGAAACTTACTTTCAATTCTCCCTTTAGTGATAATACACTTTTAGGGCTTCCACAAACCATGAGTGACACCTAGCCGTATGTCATGGTTACCCAAGCTAATCAGAAGAGGTTAAGAACCTATTCAGTTTAGGATTACAAATGCAATACGGTCCTTCTCTAATACAATACTCTTGACCACATTGTTTGGTTTGATAGTTTATTCATGTCTACTATCCAATGTGAATCTTGTGCATATATGATTACTTTGAATGTGATTTGGAACGCATTCCTAAATCTCATTCATACTCTGGCCAGAGATTCTAAATCATATCATAGAGTATTCTCCCTCAAACGGTTTGAAGGTTAGAGATCCCTTGTTGCGCATTCACTTGCCTCCATGACTAAGTGGCTTAACCCCAACGATGCCGCGGACACCCCGATGGGGTGACTTTGACATAATCAAAGATCAAGGACTTAACCACAAGACAACTGTGATGCCTCAGGTCAAAGGACTAATTTGCATTATTCCAAACATGAGTTCTCATGTGACATGAGTATGAGAACTCTTCGTTGATCGCGTTCAGTGAACTCATTCTCTATTGAGCACCTACGTACTTGTCTTGATGTCACACACACCAATGACTCGAGACTAGTCACTCTCCCTGAGAGAAGACATAGCACGTACCGATCTTGACGGACTGTCAATGCGCAATTGGCAATCCTATGATCAGGAACATTTAGGATGTGTCTACGAAAGAATGGTCTCATGAATCTAACTTCATTAGATTACATTCTCCCAATCACATATTCCTTGGACTTTATCGTTTAAGCATATAATATTTATATGAGACGGCTCAAACAATAATCTTTGCCCTTTATATTAAACTAGATTAGTTTAACATGTGAAATGTCCGTAAAGTATCATCACATGATTGGTTTTAGGGCACATTTCCAACACTCAAGGTTGCTTCTATGGATAACATATAGATATCCATTGTCTAGGCCTACTACTCAGCCATTTATGAAATGACTACAGAAGAGGTATCATCACTGATGACCAAGCTGATTGGCTCTAGTGCAAGTGGGAGATTGTTGGAAATGTGCCTTAAAACCAATCATATGATGATACTTTACGGACATTTCACATGTTAAACTAATCTAGTTTAATATCAAGGGCAAAGATTATTGTTTAAGCCGTCTCATATAAATGTTATACGCTTAAACGATAAGTCCAAGGGATATGTGATTGGGAGAATGCGATCTAAAGAAGTTAGATTCATGAGACCATTCTTTCGTAGACACATCCTAAACGTTCCTGATCATAGGATTGCAAATTGGGCATTGACAGTCCGTTAAGATCAGTACGTGTTGTGTCTTCTCTCAGGAAGAGTGACTAGTCTCGAGTCATTGGTGTGTGTGACATCAAGACAAGTACGTAGGTGCTCAATAGAGAATGAGTTCACTGAACATAATCAACGAAGAGTTCTCATATTCATGTCACATGAGAACTCATGGTTGGGATAATGCAAAGTAGTCCTTTGACCTGAGGCATCATAGTTGTCTTGTGGTTAGGTACTTGATCTTTGATTATGTCAAAGTCACCCCATCCGCGGGTCTCCACGGCATCGTCGGCGTTAAGCCACTTAGCCATGGAGACAAGTGAATGCGCAACAAGGGATCTCTAACCTTCAAACCGTTTGGGGGAGAATACTCTATGATATGATTAAGAATCTCTGGCCAGAGTATGAATGAGATTTAGGAAGTCGTTCCAAATCACATTCTAGGTAATCATATAAGCACACGAATCACATTGGATAGTAGACATGAATAAACTATCAAACCAAACAATGTGGTCAAGAGTATTGTATTAGAGAAAGACCGTATTGCATTTGTAATCCTTAACTGAATAGGTTCTCCACCTCTTCTGATTAGCTTGGGTAACCATGATATGCTGCTAGGTGTCGCTCATAGTTTGTGGAAGCCCTAAACGTGTATAATCACTAAAGGGAGAATTGAAAGTAAGTTTCAATTCACAATCGATTTGAAATGGTTTTAATTGCCCACTGCCTCGCTAAAAGGAACCTAATGGATCGTACACCGTGTAAGGTGGAGATTGAAGAAACAATGGAGATGAGTAAGAATAATTAAATGGTTTAATTATTTATGGCAAGGATTAATTAATATGTTAATTAATCAAACGAATAAGTTCGTTAAAGACCTCGGGATAGTTTTGGACCTTAAGGCCCAATGGGCTTCGAACGTCAAGCCCATTGAATTAAGTTGTATGACAACTTAATGAATAATGATTCACAAAGGCCCAATTAGCCCAATAATACCCTAAGGCCGGCCATTTAGAGATGGAGTGAGTTTTGGACTTATTTACAAGTTTGCCACTCCAATGAATTAAGGTATAAATATGACTTTATAGCCAAAATTCATTTAGGGTTTTCTTTTGGGGAAAGGATGAGAACATAAGCTCTCCTTGCAGGGTTTAGCTAGCAATCCTACTACTCCAAGGTCACTCATTTCTTCTGCAATCTAACCTTGGTGAAGAGACTTAGAGGTTCTCAATTTTAGGAACTTGGAGAACCATTTCATCCATCCAAATCCATAGATCTAAGATGCAAGGAATGAAGGCCCTCTCTTTGGGTGATTAGCCTTTGCTTATGCAAAGAGGAATCTACAAAGGTATAATTTCTCAACTAACAAATGTTGTTTTAAGTTGAGTCAAGGTTCACCAATCTACTAGGCTTTGAATTTCATGGTTAATGTTTTGTTTTTGAGTGCATGCAAGCATGATTCCGCCTTTTAATTGTTAATTGCATGCTATAGATGTTGCTCAAATGAACATGTTTTTCACAATATTTCCTTCAATGACATACTGCTAGGTGTCACTCATGGTTTGTGGAAGCCCTAAATGTGTATAATCACTAAAGGGAGAATTGAAAGTAAGTTTCAATTCACAATCGATTTGAAAGAGTTCTAATCACCCACTGCCTCGCTAAAAGGAACCTAATGGATCGTATACTGTGTAAGGTAGAGATTGAAGAAAGAATGGAGATGAGTAAGGATAATTGAAGAAAGAATGGAGATGAGTAAGGATAATTAAATGGTTTAATTATTTATGGCAAGGATTAATTAATATGTTAATTAATCAAACGAATAAAGTTCGTTAAAGACCTCGGGTTAGTTTTGGGCCTCAATGCCCAATGGGCTTCGAACGTCAAGCCCATTGACTTAAGTTGTATGACAACTTAATGACTAATAATTCACAAAGGCCCAAACAGCCCAATAAAACCCTATGGCCGGCCATATTGATAAAGGAGTGGGTTTTGGACTTATTACAAGTTTGCCACTCCAATGAAGGTAGGTATAAATGTGACTTTATAGCCTTTTCTTCATTAGGGTTTCTTTTGGAGAAAAGATGAGAACACAATGTCTCTCCCTTTCTCTCTAGGAGGTCGGCCCCCTTGGAGGAGATTAGCTAGCAATCTTCCCTCCTCCAAGGTCACTCATCTTTTCTTCAAGTCTCTCCTTGGTGTGAAAAAAATAGAGGTTCTCAACTTTGGGAACTTGGAGAATCCTTTCAACCATCCTCATCCAAGAAATCCATGGAGCTAAGAAGCAAGGAATGATGGCCCTCTCCTTGGGTGATTAGCCTTTTCTTATGCAAAGGGGAATCAACAAAGGTATAAAGTTTCTCAACTCACTTTGTTCTTGAGTTGAGTCTTGGTTCACATAACTACTAGGCTTTGAATTTCATGGGTAATGTTTTGTTTTGAGTGCATACAAGCATGATTCCGCCTTTAAATGTTAATTGCATGCCATAGATGTTGCTCAAATGAACATGTTTTTCACAAAATTTCCTTCACTCAACATGATTAAACCATATCTTTGATTTCTCCAATCCCTCATTACCAAAGAAATCATTAATCTTCAGGCGAGATACAATATCCAGAGTATTCTTGCGGTTGGACGGAGTGAAGACTGAATAACATTGGCAATAGCCTTACCAAACTGTTAAAAGTCCAGAAAATCATTCTCAGCTGATGTACGTGGCTCTCTACGAGGTGGCATGGTTCTGACATAAGAAAACAAGAGTTAAAACACACTAGGAAGTGCAGGACTATCTAAACCTAAGCTCTGATACCAAGCTGACACACCCTAACCTGGGAAGGTCGAAGCATGCAGGCCATCACCGTGAGGTGACGTAACCATAAGGGTAAGTGATGTAAGAAGTGAGTAAATTTAAAACTAATTAGAACTAGTTATACTAAATAGTGAAAGAGTGCACAATCGTGGGAAGAACACTTTACAATTATTTAGAGCATAATAGATAGTGAGACTACAGAAGAGTAGTCAGAGTAACTAAAGTACACTTATTACACGACAATGATAAGTTCGTACGTCTAAACAGTTGAGAATGTCAGAACTGCCAAGATTCCTCGAGTGCCACAAAGAGTACAGCTATCTAGGTTCTGGTGGGGCGAAAAATTAATTGAGTGGGTCAGCAAAACAATGCTTATACGAAATCCTTTATTTTCGAATATACTAACCCCTCGCCGTAAAACAAGTATAGTTTCCTTACACCATACTGCATAGGTATGTGAATAATAAATCAACAGTATTGTAATAATATTATAACCAGAAATATGCCAAGTTATGATGTATCAATGCCACAATAATATAATAATGTGATAATCAAGTATAGCTAAGTGCTCATCCATCTAAGCTGACACACAAGTTCTAACAGATAATTTCTGACACGAACATGACTGGGTATATGAAGGATTTATTTTGAAAAACATGTTCATTTGAATAACATCTATAGCATGCAATTAACAAATTAAAGGCGGAATCATGCTTGTATGCATTCAAAAACAAAACATTACCCATGAAATTCAAAGCCTAGTAGATTGGTGAACCAATAATCAACTCAAAACAAAGTGAGTTGAAATTAATACCTTTGTAGATTCCTCTTTGCATAAGCAAAGGCTAATCACCCAAAGAGATAGGGCCTTCATTCCTTGCTTCTTAGATCCATGGATTTGGATGGAAGAATAGGTTCTCCAAGTTCCCAAAATTGAGAACCTCTAAGTCTCTTCACCAAGGTTTGATTGTAGAAGAAAATGAGTGACCTTGGAGTAGTAGGATTGCTAGATGTACCCTCCAAGGTGTTGGCCTCTTTAGAGAGAAAATGGAGAGACAATTCTCACCCATTTTCACCCAAAATAAACCCTTAATCACACTAATGAATATTTGGCTATAAAGTCCTTTATATAGTCACTTCTTTAAGTGACCTAAACAACCAAAACCCTAATTCATCACCATATGGCCGGCCACCTAAGGAATTTTGGGCTTTTGGGCTTTAATGAATCTTTATTCATTAAATTGTCATACAACTTAAGTTAATGGGCTTGACGTTCGAAGCCCATTGGGCCTTAAGGTCCAAAACTATCCCGAGGTCTTTAACGAACTTATTCGTTTGATTAATTAACATATTAATTAATCCTTGCCATAAATAAATGATTAAACCATTTAATCATTCTTACTCATTTCCGTTTAATCTTCAATCTCCACCTTTTATGGTGTGCGATCCATTAGGTTCCTTTTAGCGAGGCAGTGGGCGATTAAAACAATTTTACATCGATTGTGAATTGAAACAATTTTCAATTCTCCCTTTAGTGGTTATACACGTATAGGGCTTCCACAAACCATGGTTGACGCCTAGCAGCATGTCATGGTTACCCAAGCTAATCAGAAGAGGTTAGAGAACCTATTCAGTTCGGGATTACAAATGCAATACGGTCCTTCTCTAATCTAATACTCTTGACCACATTGTTTGGTATGATAGTTTATTTACTCATGTCTACTATCCAATGTGAATCGTTTGCTTATATGATTTCCTTGAATGTGATTTGGAACGCATTCCCCAATCTCATTCATACTCTGGCCAGAGATTCCAAATCATATCATAGAGTATTCTCCCTCAACTGTTTGAAGGTTAGAGATCCCTTGTTGCGCATTTACTTGTCTCCATAGCTAAGTGGCTTAACCCCAACGATGCCGTGACACCCCTAGGGGGTGAATTAGACATAATCAAAGATTAAGGACTTAACCACAAGACAACTGTGATGCCTCAGGTCAAAGGACTACTTTGCATTATCCCAACCATGAGTTCTCATGTGACATGGAATATAAGAACTCTTCGTTGATCACGTTCAGTGAACTCATTCTCTTATTGAGCACCTACGTACTTGTCTTGATGTCACACACACCAATGACTCGAGACTAGTCACTCTCCCTGAGAGAAGACACAGTACGTACTGATCTTAACGGACTGTCAATGCCCAATTGGTAATCCTATGATCAGGAACATTTAGGATGTGTCTACGAAAGAATGGTCTCATTAATCTAACTTCATTAGATTGCATTCTCCCAATCACATATTCCTTGGACTTTATCGTTTAAGCATATAACATTTATATGAGACGGCTCAAACAATAATCTTTGCCCTTTATATGTTAAACTAGATTAGTTTAACATTTGAAATGTCCGTAAAGTATCATCATATGATTGGTTTTAGGGCACATTTCCAACAGTATAATCAATATGCTCTAGTACTACGATCACGTGAAGGCTGGTGCAGGAGCACGGTCACATACAAGTCAAATTGCCTAATGCAATCTACCCGACAGGACTGGCACTTAACTTGGATCCAAGGAAAGCGAACGGTGCGATGTGAACATACACGTGAAGGACTGGCCCTGGTCCTGGGGCAAGTACTAACACTAGTGCAGCAAGATGAGCATGTGCAAATATGTATGAATGTTATGACAGTAATAACCTAACCATATAGCAGCATTTATCACAATTATATAGTAGTTATCAATTATTCGGCAATATATACGTAAAGTGATGTATTTATCCAATTCTGGAAACTATAAATACGTATAGATATAAAAATAAACTACCCACTCACAATACGTCGCTGGGTCGTAGCCCCAGAGCCTAGCTTGGTGTCGAACGTTCTTGGGATATGTTTCCCCTACATACGAAATAACTAAAATAGAATTAATTAAAGCACATATACGGAAACCTAAATAAAACTCCCATAGTTTGCTCAAACCTAGGGTTTAAATATACCATCGTGACCTACTCGACGTCACGAACATCCCTAAATTTTTAAAATAATTTTTAGATGGCTCACGCGCCCCCACGCACAGGCCAGTGTCGTCAACTAGCTTGACGCTGTTAGGAATATTCTGTTAAGTGCTAACAGAAGTTAACAGCGTTACTTGATGCCGTTAGGAATATTTTGTCAACTCTAACGGAATATTCCGTCTCCTTCTCCGGTTATCCTCGCTGGTGCAGTCATTTGCCGCCGTCTGCAACTTGATTTTTCGTCAGTTTTCTAGAAAATTTTCAAACTCACTATTCTCTTTCATTTCTCAACCATTTTTGACGTACTTTATATGGATCAAAAAGTTGACGGAGGTCCTCGGAAAACGCTTCGAAAGTTCCGGCCAAAAGTGAACTCCTTGAAACTCGTTTGTTTCACTTCGACCTTCTTCCAAAACAAGCCTAAGACCCTTAGAATGTCATGTAGAAGCCTTCCCAAGCTTCAAAATATCCTAACTTGTTCAAAAACACGTCGAACTCAGTTTGTCCGAGTTCGGACCTTTCGAGTTAACGAGTCAAAACTCAGCTAAACCAGGTTTCAAGAACATGGTTGTAATCGTGGGACTGAGATGAGTACAATGGAGTGGTTTTTAGGTTCAATCTGTGAGCTTTGAAGCTCGTTTGAGGGTTTTGCAGACAACGACAGTATACGAGAGAAAGAGAGAGAGAGAGATAGAGAGTGTGTGTCCCTTTTATCTTTTTCTGATTGGAGGACATAAATGAGGGAATGGATGGGATTAGTGGAGTGCACGGGATGGCCTAATTAGAAGGCTAGGGATAGAGTTTGGATTTTGTACAGAAAAGGGTTATCGAAAATCTATTTGAAGTAGTGTTTTCACACTGATAAAAATTTATGTACACTGGTAACAACGTGTACAATTTAAATGCAATAGTGAGAAATAAAATAAAAGCAATATGAATACGTCCACGTCACTTGCCAATAAGGGCTTAATAATCAATACACATACTCGGGGAGAAATTACATAGGAAAATTAGGGACGGGTCATCACATAAAGTGGTATGAAAATGTGGTACAAAAACATGTATAAATAGCATAGCCATTTACAAGTGGTTTTTAGAAATAATTATTTTTGTTCTTTAACATTTCTCATTTGTCTCCTTCTTCACTAACTTTTTTTTTTTTTTAACATTTTACATTTTACATTTCTTAATTGAAAACAAATGAAAAAGAAAAATGGGACCAAAAGTACGCAAATGCATGTGAAATAAGATATCGTATTTATGTATTTATATATGTAGGCCCTTTGTTTATAGGATTTTCATTTTTGGATAAAAATTGGTACTAGTTGTAGGTTCATTCCACATCGAGTTTCAATGATTAGAACAATTTATTTTGTAAGTCTCGATTAAAAGATCATCTTTGCACAAAAAAGAATTAATTTGAAACCATTTGTTATTTAACTATCACGATAAAATTTTATTGTTTTTTATAAAACTTCTTAATATATATATATATAGGAAGCCTTTAAGGAAAGAGATCCCCATTTTTCAAAAAAAATTGGGACACTCTCTTGACCGTTAGATCTGGCTTTAATGAAATTATGTGGTTGAGATTCTGTGGTTTGTGATTTAATCTCAACCACTGAATTTCATTAAAGCCAGATCTAACGGTCAAGAGGGTGTCCCCATTTGTCAAAAAAAAGAGGATCCCTTTCCTTAAAGGGTCTGTGTGTATGTGTGTGTGTGTATATATATGCGTGTGGATTCTTATTGGTAATGCAAGTGTCGGGATAGGAAATAGGATCGGTAAAAGGGACCTTTTAAGTGGCCAATAGCAGGATTTAACTCCCTGTCCAAAGACTTGAACAAGGTTTTCAAAAAGTCCCAAGGTGTTTCTGTAGGGCGTCAAAATCCAAATGGCTGTTGAAAACTTTGGTCTTATGCCAAAAAGTGGTGAGATTCCACTATTGCTCTAAAAAATAACTATTAATCTGATTAGGATATGACACTAAACATACGAGATAAGGCTGAAGGAATATTTTGTGAAAACATGTTCATTTAAGCAACATCAATAAGCATGCAATTAACAATTAAAGGCGGAATCATGCTAGCATGCACTTAAAAACAAAACATTAACCAAGAAATTCAAAGCCTAGTAGATTGGTGAACCAATAAACAACTCAAAACAAAGTGAGTTGAGATTTATATACCTTTGTAGATTCCTCTTTGTATTTAAACAAAGGCTAATCACCCAAGAGATAGGGCCTTCATTCCTTGCATCTTAGATCCATGGATTTGGATGGATCTACACCAAGGAGAGCATGGATGATAAATGAGTGACCATGGAAGAATAGATGGCTAGCTACAACTTCCATGGTGGCCGGCCTTTCTAGAGAGAAATGGAGAGACAATTCTCACCAATTTTCTCTAAAACAAACCCTTTTTGAATAAAAAGCTATAAAGTCATATTTATACCTTTATTCATTTGAGTGGCAAACTTGTAATTAAAGCAAGTTCACTACCCTTTCTCTATATGGCCGGCCATGGGGGGTTGTTTGGGCTTTTGGGTCTTAGTGAATCATTATTCATTAAGTTGTCATACAACTTAAGTCAATGGGCTTGACGTTCGAAGCCCATTGGGCCTTAAGGTCCAAAACCTATCCCGAGGTCTTTAACGAACTTATTCGTTTGATTAATTAACATATTAATTAATCCTTGCCATAAATAATTAAACTATTCAATTGTTCTTACTCATTTAGTTTGTTTCATCCATCTCCACCTTATACGGTGTACGATCCATTAGGTTCCTTTTAGCGAGGCAGTGGGCGATCAAAACTCTTTCAAATCGATTATGAATTGAAACTTACTTTCAATTCTCCCTTTAGTGATAATACACTTTTAGGGCTTCCACAAACCATGAGTGACACCTAGCCGTATGTCATGGTTACCCAAGCTAATCAGAAGAGGTTAAGAACCTATTCAGTTTAGGATTACAAATGCAATACGGTCTTTCTCTAATCTAATACTCCTGACCACATTGTTTGGTTTGATAGTTTATTTATTCATGTCTACTATCCAATGTGATTCGTGTTCTTATATGATTTCCTTGAATGTGATTTAGAACGACTTTTCTAAATCTCATTCATACTCTGGCCAGAGATTCTAAATCATATCATAGAGTATTCTCCCTTAAATGGTTTGAAGGTTAGAGATCCCTTGTTGCGCATTCACTTGCCTCCATGACTAAGTGGCTTAACCCCAACGATGTCGTGGACACCCCGATGGGGTGACATTGACATAATCAAAGATCAAGGACTTAACCACAAGACAACTGTGATGCCTCAGGTCAAAGGACTAATTTGCATTATCCCAAACATGAGTTCTCATGTGACATGAGTATGAGAACTCTTCGTTGATCGCGTTCAGTGAACTCATTCTCTACTGAGCACCTACGTACTTGTCTTGATGTCACACACACCAATGACTCGAGACTAGTCACTCTCCCTGAGAGAAGACATAGCACGTACCAATCTTGACGGACTGTCAATGCCCAATTGGCAATCCTATGATCAGGAACATTTAGGATGTGTCTACGAAAGAATGGTCTCATGAATCTAACTTCATTAGATTACATTCTTCCAATCACATATTCCTTGGACTTTATCGTTTAAGCATATAACATTTATATGAGACGGCTCAAACAATAATCTTTGCCCTTTATATTAAACTAGATTAGTTTAACATGTGAAATGTCCGTAAAGTATCATCATATGATTGGTTTTAGGACACATTTCCAACAATCTCCCACTTGCACTAGAGCCAATCAGCTTAGTCATCAGTGATAATACCTCTTTTGTAGTCATTTCATAAATGGCTGAATAGTAGGCCTAGGCAATGGATATCTATATGTTATCCATAGAAGCAACCTTGAGAATAACGACGTCACCATTATACATGATTCTTAATCATGTGGTTCAGTCTCTCATATGAGTTCGGACCTTGATGAGACCTTGATTCCCTGGCTTGAGCTATCGCCCCATTAGTGTCATAGTGTCAGTACACTAGATACACTTTCTGGTTGGAACTGAATAGAGAGTTCATAAATGAACTTTCCCATCCAAACAACATTGTTGCAAACTTCTATATGGCAATATACCTTGCATTCATAATGGAACACACTAAAGTTATTACTTTAATGTTTCCATCCAAATATCTCTTTAGTCATAATAAAGAGATATCTGTTTATCTCTTCATTCATAATGAAGAAACATCCAATGATGAATTAGATTCATAATCTAATACATTTACGCTTCCATTACGTTACTCTAATTCTTCCTCATTCTTTGAGGAATCTATCCTTTAGTATTTCTTAAATACTTAAGGACTCACTTGACAGTTGCCATGGTTCTGATCCTGGGCTTGCACTGATATCGTCTTGTACCTTTCTAGGTACAACCCATATCAATGTTTTTCATACAATATGAAATACATAAATCACCTTTATGCGTATGCATAAAGGATTCTTATTTACGCATTATTTCTTTGGGAGTCAAAGGTTACGTTCCCTTTGAGAAGAGCTACCTCCTAGTCTCACTAGAGTTGTTCTTCTGATTAAAGTTTATCATCATATGAGAAACTTCCTAGCATCTTTTGTCTATTATTAGGGATTGATATAATCAAATTATATCCTAAAATCTATCAATATAGATTTCCATCCCATGTATATAGACTATGTCTCCCATATACATTCTATCTTTATAGAATGTTTAAAGTCATAACTTTAACGAATGTTTAAAGTCATAACTTTAACGAAGAAGTATTCATTTCATTTCCAAAATTAATAAATCATATATACATTCATATATATATCACATATATATTTATATATATATATACATACAAATTTAGGAATATGACTAACTCCCACTAATCTTTTGTAAACCTAGTAAACAAAAGATTCATTTACATCTTTATGAGAAAGCAAACGATTTGACCTTTCTCTCATAAGACGCTTATAGCTCCCACTAGCTTGCTAAGATCCATGATGGATGGATCTCTACAACTTACATGTCTTGTGATTCATAGTTTTAGACATATATTATCAAGACTATCTTAATAATGGTTTCGGAAACCTATATTATGTCCAAACATTGAATCACCATTTAATTGTAGCTAGCAATCTTCGAATTAATTGAAACTAAGACTACGTCAAAAATGGTTCCTTCAAAGTCAACCATTCTCTTTGATTGTAGTCACCTTAAGCTACCAATTAGCTTATGAAGGTTTCATTAATGGTACTTTACCATTCCCATGAGTATATATCGTATATGCACTCAATGTAGTCATAAGGATTTTCATTCTTATTTCTTTCGAATTAAGAGGTGCAACTCTATGACATAGTCATAAAGTTCAAACCATTCAACTGAGACGGTTTATAAATCCTTCTCGACTACCTTGGAGCTTGTGGTATAGGAACTAGGTTGTTATATTTGTTGATTACTTTCTTGTCTCTCAAAGAACCCATTCTTTGAGTTCTATCATTCGTTCATTTGCTCTTAGGCAAATCACATTGTAGGATTACAATGAACTACCCAACAAAACAACATTTGTTAGTTGGTTTATAGAAGCGATATCCAAAAGTTAATTTAAGGATATCCTACAAGATTGTTATCAAACAAATATTGTGTATTAACACACAACCCCAAATCTTAACATGCTTAAGATTTGTCTTTCTTTCCAACTACATCTTATGGAGTCATGAAAAATTTGGAAGATCTTCTAATTGACAATCATATTGTTTTTAGAAGTATATATCCTATATATGGGTAATAGATAACATCTAACGAACTAAATCTTATTTGAGTTTGTTCTTCTCCAAATGGAGAAATACATTATCTTATGATGCTATTTTCCTTGATATCTTTCAAGGAAACTCATCTAAAGTGTTACTTTTCCTTGGATCAAATCTAAGGAGGTAAATACTTTAGATGTCTTACTCATCAACTTACATTTCTTGAATTCTTTGAAACTTTTTGCAAAGTATTCGGACTTGTGTTTATTCAAAATAAACTATAGTCCAACCGAGAGTGATCTTCGGTGAATGTCATCCAACATGAGTAGTATTATGTTGTGGATAAGTGCCACTAACATCTAAGTGAATTAACCTCAACAACTTTGTGATTCTTTCTTCTTTCCAAAAGAATAAAGATTCGAACATTTCGCCTCTATACAATTTTAACAAGAAGGTATTGGATCCAGATCTAACAATCCAAAGCATCCATCTTTCACCAACTCATAAAGTTTTTAGAGGAATCACAACTTAGTTGGGATTAGTCACTACCTTGCAACCTTTTTGGGTTTTAAGCATCATTATGTTCTAAACAGTTAACACCACCATATTATCTCTACTATAGAGACAATCAATTAGATTACCATAATCCAATCATTGATTAATAAAGAACAATGTTTTGTCAAACAAAACATTTATCCATTTCACATAGTGACGGAATTTAGTTCCTTAAAATTGGAATATAAAGACAATCTATGTTTTTCCAATTTCTTTGGTAGTTCATATGAGGAAGTAAGTACCATCTGTTTTCGCAGAGATCTATATTTGATTCACTTTCCGAATGTGAAACACCTTTTCCTTCTCTCATATATCTTCTACTTCTTATTAGTCACACTTTTACAACGATTGTAAAACATAGTTACTAATACGGAATCAAGCATTCAAGTAGAAGAACCAACTGTTTTGAACTTTTCAAGAACAATTTACAACACCTTCGAAAGGTGTGTTCTTGACATTTGCAAGACATTTCTTGCAAATACCCCTTCCAATGTCCATCCTTTCATAAAGAAAGTTTGTTCCCTTGGAGTTAATTTTATCTTCTTCATTTGACTTCTCCTTTGACTACAATAGTCATGGTCCCTAAACTCCCACTATCTCTCTTGAAACTTATTTCAATTGTGTTATACACATCAAACATTTTGGAGAGCATGTGGTTATTGTTCACTACATAGTTTACAATAAACTTAGTGAACCATAAGGATAGGGACACAAAGGTGAAGTCCTTGCCTAGTTCCCGTCTCTAGAAGTGTTTTAACACTTCAACACTCAATGATTCAAAATCATCATAAGTCCATGTTGATGGACTATTTTTGTCAACCAACCATTATGTTCTAAACATAACTACAAACTTTCAAGAGTTGTACAAGGCAACTCTCATTTCTTCATACAACAATTTGTAAGTGAAGAATCATGGCACATTAAGTGTCCATGCCTTTGTGCTTTCTTCTTAAGTTCTTTGTTCATTTAACAAAGAAACAAGCACTAAGTGTTTGCATTGACTAAGGGTTGTTCAAAACAACTCATTATTTCTTCATACAACGATTTGTAAGTGAAGAACTAATAACACTAAAAGTGTCCTTTTCTTTATGCTAATCTTCGTAAGTTCCTTTGTTCATATAATGAAGGAATAAGCATTGGTTGTTTGTGTTGTCCTCTTCATGATAGACTTATCTAACATGTTCTTTCAATGATACATTACCAATAGAAAGATTTTGAGGATGAGACTACTTAGGTACATATACAATCCATTTAAGACATTCTTTGGGATTGTGGTACCAAGTCCGGAAACTAAAACATTCGGTTTTATTTGTCAAGTGTTGGATAGCGTTTGCAAATATATTGGTAAACAAATACATAACGAATATAAATTGATTGATTTTAAGCCATTTGATTCGGGTCTTTAAATCAAAATAGCACCACCCACTATTTTTGGCAAATTCCATATCCCTCATTGGAATTCGAGAGTTTTGGATGAAACTCTTAGTAGGGTATGGGAGGCTCACTATTACCAAGCCCACCTCACAATGATATGATGTTGGCTAGCATTAATAATAATGAGAGAGTACACTTACTCATTTGCAACTAATGCAAGTACCCATCTTATTCGGCCTCTAGAGAATGTCACCTCACAATGATATGATGTTGGCTCCATTGCACTTAGTTAAGTCATTCCCACCATGCTTAGTTCGTGAAGGGGTTCAAGAATAGCCTCACGATGATACGATGTCGGCCATCCTCGTTGCCTACACTAACCTCATCATATGTTTATGGATTCCTCCTGAGTATAAGCATGCACTTTGTACTCCCCCATGATAGGGTGAAGCCGGTGTACAAGTCATAAACGATTGGAGCCACCACGGTGGAAGGCCTACGAAAGAGTGTTCAAAGCACTCTCACGCTTATCAACTTAATAATTGTTTGGTTGAGGGTTTTAGGTCTCATCACATATAAATATACATTTTAATCTCTATTAAAACAATTTTGGTCCTATTACAACTATTGGTCCATATGATTGTTTTTAGTTGTATATAATACTCCCACTATGCTTATAAAACGGTTTTTAAAGCAAGAGTATATGATACTACTAACATAACCTTTGCATTCATTTGATGGACTATATAGTTGCCTTAGGGCCTTAGGATGATTATGAACCTTGGTTTAGATTCAACACGAGCCTTGTGTTGAATCTCGGTCTAGGAATGGTGATTGATTTTAGTTACGCGTTTAATCACATTAAGGCGTGTTGTCTTAGGGGCGTTGGACCCAACTACTTCATTTTCATGCATATCATATAAAGCAAGAAAGAAGTACTTCAAAGTAAAGGTGAGCTTATGCTCATTACAACATTTGCATAAAATAAATTACTTTAAAGTAAAGAAGAGCTTAAGCCCTTTTACAACATTTGATCAAATCAAATTACAACCAAAATTAATCTACACATTCCCATGGTTCAAACAAATTTGAAACGGCCTATCACATAGCTCAATTATATTAGGCTTAGGTTCATAATCACCCTTTAATTAATTAACACTTTAACTAATTAAATTGAATGCAACATTTTCATTTGGTTTTTTGTATCCATAAAATTGATTTAAATGGAGCTAAACAAAATGAAAATCCAATTCTCATTTAAAGAGACAAAACAATTTTGTTCTCTACTTAATTTGGGCCAATATGCAATAACCACAACTTTTGGGCCATAAAGCAATTAACCTCAACTTTTGGGCTATATTGCAAAACTTTTGGGGTCACTTTGTAAAGACACAAAAGTCCACTACTTCATGTAATTACAATAGAACCCAAAATTTAATCAATGCAAAAACTTCATTAAAGGAGCAAAACAATTTGTCCTTTAGCGTTTTTTGGACCTAAACGTAAAAACGTAAACTTTTGGGCCAAAGTGCAAATACACAAAAGTATCAAAACTTTATGTAATTGCATAAAAGACCCAAAAGTACTCCCATTGAGGGAGGGCCGGTTTTTAGAGAGGGAAAGGGAGTGGAGATAAGTCCACAAAAATTTGGAAATTTTTTCAACAATTTCATAAAGCCTTGCAAGTGGTTTTTGGTTGTTGTGAATCATAAAACCATGCATGTGGTGTGTAAGGTGTGTAAGGTGTGTAAGTCTTACACACCCATCACAATTTCTATCACCTTTCAAAATAAATGTTTTGGTGATAGAAAATTCACATCAACCAACACAAAACAAAGACTTTATGAAATTAACCAAAACTTTGAATCAAAACACAAACCTTTTTGTTCTTGGCAAAAATGTCAAGAACAATGAAGAACACTCATGAAAAAACTCAAAATTTTCCATGAACATTTTTCACCAAAAAACATTCCAAAACCATTCCAAAACCATTTAAGCAACATCAATAAGCATGCAATCAACAATTAAAGGCGGAATCATGCTAGCATGCACTTAAAAACAAAACATTAACCAAGAAATTCAAAGCCTAGTAGATTGGTGAACCAATAAACAACTCAAAACAAAGTGAGTTGAGATTTATATACCTTTGTAGATTCCTCTTTGTATTTAAATAAAGGCTAATCACCCAAGAGATAGGGCCTTCATTCCTTGCATCTTAGATCCATGGATTTGGATGGATCTACACCAAGGAGAGCATGGATGATAAATGAGTGACCATGGAAGAATAGATGGCTAGCTACAACTTCCATGGTGGCCGGCCTTTCTAGAGAGAAATGGAGAGACAATTCTCACCAATTTTCTCTAAAACAAACCCTTTTTGAATAAAAAGCTATAAAGTCATATTTATACCTTTATTCATTTGAGTGGCAAACTTGTAATTAAAGCAAGTTCACTACCCTTTCTCTATATGGCCGGCCATGGGGGGTTGTTTGGGCTTTTGGGTCTTAGTGAATCATTATTCATTAAGTTGTCATACAACTTAAGTCAATGGGCTTGACGTTCGAAGCCCATTGGGCCTTAAGGTCCAAAACCTATCCCGAGGTCTTTAACGAACTTATTCGTTTGATTAATTAACATATTAATTAATCCTTGCCATAAATAATTAAACTATTCAATTATTCTTACTCATTTAGTTTGTTTCATCCATCTCCACCTTATACGGTGTACGATCCATTAGGTTCCTTTTAGCGAGGCAGTGGGCGATCAAAACTCTTTCAAATCGATTATGAATTGAAACTTACTTTCAATTCTCCCTTTAGTGATAATACACTTTTAGGGCTTCCACAAACCATGAGTGACACCTAGCCGTATGTCATGGTTACCCAAGCTAATCAGAAGAGGTTAAGAACCTATTCAGTTTAGGATTACAAATGCAATACGGTCTTTCTCTAATCTAATACTCCTGACCACATTGTTTGGTTTGATAGTTTATTTATTCATGTCTACTATCCAATGTGATTCGTGTTCTTATATGATTTCCTTGAATGTGATTTAGAACGACTTTTCTAAATCTCATTCATACTCTGGCCAGAGATTCTAAATCATATCATAGAGTATTCTCCCTCAAACGGTTTGAAGGTTAGAGATCCCTTGTTGCGCATTCACTTGCCTCCATGACTAAGTGGCTTAACCCCAACGATGTCGTGGACACCCCGATGGGGTGACATTGACATAATCAAAGATCAAGGACTTAACCACAAGACAACTGTGATGCCTCAGGTCAAAGGACTAATTTGCATTATCCCAAACATGAGTTCTCATGTGACATGAGTATGAGAACTCTTCGTTGATCGCGTTCAGTGAACTCATTCTCTACTGAGCACCTACGTACTTGTCTTGATGTCACACACACCAATGACTCGAGACTAGTCACTCTCCCTGAGAGAAGACATAGCACGTACCAATCTTGACGGACTGTCAATGCCCAATTGGCAATCCTATGATCAGGAACATTTAGGATGTGTCTACGAAAGAATGGTCTCATGAATCTAACTTCATTAGATTACATTCTTCCAATCACATATTCCTTGGACTTTATCGTTTAAGCATATAACATTTATATGAGACGGCTCAAACAATAATCTTTGCCCTTTATATTAAACTAGATTAGTTTAACATGTGAAATGTCCGTAAAGTATCATCATATGATTGGTTTTAGGGCACATTTCCAACAAAGGCTCCAACATGTGCAAGCAACCACTAACATCCAGTCCATTTATTTAAGGACGCACCATACCCTTCAAGTACTCGTTTGGTTCCTTCTCAATTGAGCCCCCATTAACACACAATCGATTTCTATATGTGCATGCATCTACTTCAATCTGTCACTCCTTTTCTTTAATAAGATAAACATATTCATGATTTGTTTAGCTCATACAATGTACTATTTTGAGATAAAATGATAGTTCACTAACAATGATCAAGACTTCACATATGACAGACATGCAAAACGTGATTCTCAAAAAAAAAAAAACTTCAATTGGAAAAATCGCATATTTAGAGATAAAACAAGAGGTCACACCTGCCAAATTAAAGAAACACCACAATTTTACAATTGCAAACTCATTAGAAATACAATACAATTCCTCAACCAAGAAAGGCTCACATCCAACCAACATGAACGGTAACACTTACTATGACTGAACCTTGAAGGACAGAATACTATCGTAATGGCACCACGAGCAATTCCAACAAAATTTGAGCTTCCACCTCATCTTCCTTTGCCAAACACACACACACACACACACACACACACACACACACACACAAACACAAAAGGTTCTCATTCGAAAGAACGAGAGAACGGACACAGTCACAGAGACTCTCTTCGATAGAGTGAAAAAGTGACCACAACTAGGGGTGGGAAATTTTTCCATAAACTGACATACCAACCAAACCGTACCAATCAGTTCATATTGATGGTGGAGTTTTAGCATATTTAATAATTGGTTCGCATTATACTAAACAGACTATTAATGGTATGTCTTTGGTATGAGTTTTGTATACAGGTGGTATTACCATACCGACTGGTATTATATATAATTGATTCAAGGAAGATTTCACATAAATTGAAGTGCCAATAACAATTCCCTCAAATAATTGATTCAAGAAAATATGTTGGTTGTTGCTACTTCATTGCTATTACATTATCAAAATTCAATAAGGATCCTCTTCAGATCCTCTTTGTGAGGATACCGGGAATCCTCCAATCACGTCTATTCATCTTACATCGTGCAGTCAGTTTTCATCAGGTACTGTTTATATTCAATTTGAAATAAAAAAAAATTTACAATAATTTATGACCGCACGATGTACAATGAACAGATGTAACATCCCACATCATCCAAGGGAGTGGATCATGTAAGCCTTATATGTATATTCCCATCTCTACCTAGCACAAGGCCTTTTGGGGGCTCACTGGCTTTGGGTTCCATCGGAAATCCGAATTTAAGCGAGTTTGCGCGAGAGCATTCCCAGGATAGGTGACCCACTAAGAAGTTCTCGTGTGAGTTCCAGAAACAAATTCATGAGGGCGTGGTCGGGGCCCAAAGCGGACAATATCGTGCTACGGTGGAGCCGGTCTAGGATGTGACAGAAAAGCGTGGTGGACCCCAGGCAGGGATGTGACAATTTGGTATCAGAGCCAATCCTTGGCCGGAAGTGTGCCGACGAGGATAGCAGGCCCCTAAGGGGGATGGATTGTAACATCTCACATTGCCCAGGGGAGTGGATTATCTATGCCTTATATGTTTATTCCCATATTTACCTAGCATGGGGCCTTTTGGGAGCTCACTGGCTTCGGGTTCTGTAGGAACTCCGAAGTTAAGCGGGAGCAATCCCAGGATGGGTGAGCCACTAGGAAGTTCTTTTATGAGTTCCCAGAAACAAAACCATGAGGGTGTCGTAGGGGTGCAAAACGGACAATATCGTGCTACGGTGGAGTCGAGCTTAGGATGTGATGGGGGCCCAGGCCGAGATGTGACAATAGATGTGATTGGAGGATCTGGAGAGGATCCTCATTCATCAAAATTGCAAGTTATTTGTTTTTAGATTATAATCAAAAGGATCATGATCAAAATTAGACTTTTGACTTTTAAGATTTTTGTTTTTGCATTAGTTTGCTGCGTTGGTTTTAGACAATTATTTGAGTTAGACTTTTGAGTTTATGCACTAATAACTATTTGAATAATGTTGCTAACATTGTTGTTGGCTTATTAAGTTATAATTTGATTTCCATTTTAAATTTTAAGTTATGATTATGTTAGTTCATCCATGAATTGAAAGATTGCAGCAGCATTTTTTTTTTGCTTTCTATTTTTTTTTTTTTGCTTGTTCTTCTTCTTCACAGTCAGTGTGTGGTCTTGGGGTGGTGTTTTGGTAACTTGTTTTTATATAGTAATGATATTGCAGATCATAGATTGTGCCATTTACCAACCGAATCAGCCAATAATTTTGACTGAATCAATTTTTGGCAATCACAAAGAGATGATTGGCCAACAGTAATTGATTTTCAGTTATTATGTATATGTGGCTGGCTGGTGGAACAAAGAATTTGGCTTGGTTTGTTCTTCTTCACAGTCAGTGTGTGGCCTTGGGGTGGTTTTTTTTTAGCTTGTTTTTTATAGTAATGATATTGTGAATCATGGGTTGTTCCATTTACCAGCCAATAATTTTGGCTGAAGCAATTTTTAGCAACTGCAAAGAAACGATTGGCTAGCGGTAACTGATTTTCTGTAATTATGTTTATGTGGCTGGTTGGTGGCACAAGAAGTTTGTCAAAGTTTAACCACTAGATGAAGATGGTTGTAAGAAATGAGAAGCAAAAGACAGGGTAAAGAAAAGGAAGAGACTAAGACCTGGTTTGGTACTGAGGTGATTCTGAAAAAAGTGGGTATAAAAAAAAGCTGGGAGCTTTTTTGTGTTTGATAAACATTTAGCTTCAACTTTTTTTCACAGTTTTGGGTGAAACAAAGCCAAAAACACAAAACTGCAAAACCCAACTTTGAATAACCGGCTTTTTTTTCACATCTGTTTTACATAAAAGTTTACCAAACATTATAATAATGCTTTTTTTTTTTTCAAAAGCACTTTTGCAAAAAAGTTTACCAAACACTCTGCTGCTTTATTCCACAGCTGCTTATTCTCACATCACAGCAGAAGCAGTTTGTTTTCAAAGCACAGCAATACCAAACTAGCCCTAAAAGGCATTGTCGCCAACCCTTTAGCCGACGACTGAGAGGTACTTATTTCTTATTACCTCTCTTAAGTTATGGCATAACAAACTAGCTATTGATTTTAATAATATTTTTCTTTTACAATACTACAGGAGCGTCCATTAATCATTCTACTCAAAATTATGACATAACCACTTGAAGTAATCATATTCCAAGTTGGAAGCATGACATGATTATTGGTGAGAATTTTTATTAAACTCCAACACAAAAAGTTTGACACACCTCGACCAAGATCAACGCATGCTCGCGGTCATGTGAGAGTGATGTAGCCATATGCATAGTGCGGAAGCAATAAAGATATGAATTATACGAATAATTAAAAACCAAATTACTAGAGTGCACTACTAATTAGGAAGTGATAGGAGTTAGTTACAACAGTAAACACTCCTAAGCAGAGCATATTAAGTCTAGGTACAATTCAGTAGGACAAGTACTAATTATACAGTACCAGGAATGTCCTACTATTATTTAGATAGGTTAGAACCGCCAACGTCCTCAAGCCACCAGTAGCAAGCTTACTTAAAACCTGGAGGGGTGCAAAACAGAAAACGTGAGTGGGCAAAAACAAATGTTTTACAAAATCATTTTCTTTATCAACATATCTAACCCCTCGCTGTAAACCATGTATAATTTTTCCCAGAATTAGAATATGAGCATATACATAATATATATATATATATATATATATATATATATATATTTGAAATTATATCAATTCAATTCATGCTTCACATAATCATATTCAAATATATTCCATGCCAATATATAACAGAGTAAGCAATTCAGGTAAGAATAAATTCATAGAAATATGATATGTTAGCCAGAACCCCTATGGTAGTCTGTACGGCTAAATTCATAGCTCTAAGTCAATCTAGCCGGAGTCACTACAATGACCTATACGATATACTGCACATAAGTCAGAACCACTAAAAAGGTTTGTACGACAAGATTGGGTGTAATATAGTTATGCTCAATTTTACTCTCTCATAATAGCCGGGCGATAAATCGCTAGTCACCTACAAGTTGGAAACATAATTAAGGTCTGTACCACAAGACTCTGCACTTAAGTTGGATCCAATATGAGCATATAGTGTGGGAGGTGACATAAATAAACAGGCATGTACTTCATATCTCTGGCTAAATCACAATCACCCCAGGTGCAGTTTTATGAGCTCAACATCAATCCATCACATACCACATCATCGACGATTCACATAGCCAAACATAACTTACCTGAACTTACCTGTGCCTCCACAACACCGCATTTATATATATATATATATATGTAACCATGAAATGCGTATTCAGAATATAAAAGCATTTGGCATATTATTTCATAGCATACTTTCCTTAAAAAAAATGCATTTCTGGGAAATATATCAAGTATATAAATATATACAGAAAACAAAAGCCCACTCACTAGTATGTCGATGGGTCGTAACCCCCGAGTCGCCCATGGATACGCTCGTCCTCAAGATAAGTCTCACCTACATGCAAATTAACTATAAAAACATTATTTTAAAGCACATAGACAAAACTAGCTAATAACTTCTCATGCATTGCTCAAAATTGGTATATGAATATACCATAGTGACCTACACAACCTCAGGATCATCCCCAAATTTTCAAAATAATTTTTTGACCCCACATGCGCCGGCCAAGGCACGATAATACGCGCCGCCACGCGCAGGGGATCCTGACGAATTCTACAAACGGCGTTAGGAATATCCTTTGAAATATTCTGTTAAAACATAACGGTAACCGTCCGACTAACTGAAGGCGTGAGAATATTCCGTCATACTTGACGGAATATTCCTTCACCTTCTACCTCCAGCTCCGGCAATCGTCGCCGGCGTCGAAAACTGGGCAAATCTTTAAACTCATTATTCTCACTCGTTTTTCAACCATTTCCTACGAAATTTGAACCAAATGAAAGCTTAGAGTGGGAAGAATGGCGTTATACCTATTTGAAGCTTCAAATCTCATGAAATCACATCAGGGAAGCTTCAAAATTCCGACCAAACTTGCAACTCTTCGTTTCTTGCGATCTCGATGTCTAAATTCTTCAAATGAACTACCCCGAGACTCGTGAGGACCTCATTAAGCTTGCTATGAGCTTAGATTCCCCTAAAACACAAGGTTTTACGTGAGTATAAACAGTGCATGAAAATTGGGTTACAGGTTCACGAGTTTTTCGAATTGTTCCTTACCTGGAATGGGTACCAATCAACTTGTAGCACAACGAGAAACACAATGGTGCACTCAAAACCTTCAATCTGTGAAGATTTAGGTGATTTTGGTGCTTGTCCGTACATATAGCAAAGAGAGAGAGAGAAAAACCAAGAGAGAGAGTACGGGAGTGAGAGAGGAGATGATGTGGATATGTGTGTGTGGTCTAGGATTGGTCAACAACCCAAAATACACAATTACTTAATCCTAATTGGTCCCAAACAATTAGGATTTTAGAATAGTGATCCATAAACAACACTTAAACCACATTACACAATTTAACGTCCATGGGTATTTCCGTCACTTCACACCATCAAGAATAAAATAATATACATCTTCAGGAAAGGCTGTGACAAAGTTAATATGATTTATCAACGATAAAAACCCTAGCAAATAATAACGTAACACGTTTTATTTTCTAGAGAGAGACACAGTGAAAATATAACAAAAACCTTCTTAGCCACCGGCCCTAACATTTGGCTTTGGGCTCGGTGGCTACCCCTTATTCTCCCATTTCTCTCCTATTCTTTCCATTTTTCGTTACTCTAAACTTAATTTGTCTTAGTTTTTTCTTTGAGTTTTGTCTCAATTTTGTCTTTGAGCTTATGTACTTCATGCCTCTTCCTCTCATTTCTTCCATTTTTCTGTCATCTCCCCACTCCCATTGAAACCTGTATGTACAACTTCCCCCTTATCAACAATATATTCTTCACTCCTCCATTTATCATTATCCCATGTTTTCATGTCCTTCACCCATCAAAAGCTACCCTTCTCCACAAGTTTTCGACTGCTGCCTTTTGCTCATCTGACTCAATGTGTGTCTTCATGACTCATCCTTGGTTGCATACTATGGTGTTGTGTGTAAAAAGTGTATTTCGAATTATTTCATTGAATTATAGGAGAGCTTTTCACTTGGGTGGCTTGAAGGAAGTTTTGTGAAAAACATGTTCATTTAAGCAACATCTATAAGCATGCAATTAACAATTAAAGGCGGAATCATGCTTGCATGCACTTAAAAACAAAACATTAACCATGAAATTCAAAGCCTAGTAGATTGGTGAACCAAGACTCAACTCAAATCAAAGTGAGTTGAGAAATTATACCTTTGTAGATTCCTCTTTGCATAAGCAAAGGCTAATCACCCAAAGAGAGGGCCTTCATTCCTTGCATCTTAGATCTATGGATTTGGATGGATGAAATGGTTCTCCAAGTTCCCAAAATTGAGAACCTCTAAGTCTCCACACCAAGGTAAGATTGATGAAGAAATGAGTGACCTTGGACGAGAAAGATTACTAGCTAATCCCTCCAAGGGAGCCGACCTCTTTAGAGAGAAAGGGAGAGACATGTTCTCTCCAATTTTCTCCAAAAGAAACCCTAATGAATTTTGGCTATAAAGTTCTTTATATAGTCACTTCTTTAAGTGAACTAAAGAACCAAAAACCCTAATTCATATCAAATGGCCGGCCACAAAAGGGATTTGGGCTTTTGGGCCCTTGTGAATCTTTATTCATTAAATTGTCATACAACTTAAGTCAATGGGCTTGACGTTCGAAGCCCATTGGGCCTTAAGGTCCAAAACTATCCCGAGGTCTTTAACGAACTTGTTCGTTTGATTAATTAACATATTAATTAATCCTTGCCATAAACAATTAAACCATTTAATTATTCTTACTCATCTCCATTATTTCTTCAATCTCCACCTTACACGGTGTACGATCCATTAGGTTCCTTTTAGCGAGGCAGTGGGCGATTAAAACCATTTCAAATCGATTGTGAATTGAAACTTACTTTCAATTCTCCCTTTAGTGATTATACACGTTTAGGGCTTTCACAAACCATGAGTGACACCTAGCAGCATATCATGGTTACCCAAGCTAATCATAAGAGGTGGAGAACCTATTCAGTTTAGGATTACAAATGCAATACGGTCTTTCTCTAATACAATACTCTTGACCACATTGTTTGGTTTGATAGTTTATTCATGTCTATTATCCAATGTGATTTGTGTGCTTATATGATTACCTTGAATGTGATTTGGAACGACTTCCTAAATCTCATTCATACTCTGGCCAGAGATTCTTAATCATATCATAGAGTATTCTCCCTCAAACAATTTGAAGGTTAGAGATCCCTTGTTACGCATTCACTTGCCTCCATGACTAAGTGGCTTAACCCCAACTATGCCGTGGACACCCTCCTTTTGGAGTGACTTTTGACATAATCAAAGATCAAGGACTTAACCACAAGACAACTATGATGCCTCAGGTCAAAGGACTACTTTGCATTATCCCAACCATAAGTTCTCATGTGACATGAATATGAGAACTCTTCATTGATCGTGTTCAGTGAACTCATTCTCTATTGAGCACCTACGTACTTGTCTTGATGTCACACACACCAATGACTCGAGACTAGTCACTCTCTCTGAGAGAAGACATAGCACGTACTGATCTTAACGGACTGTCAATGCCCAATTGGCAATCCTATGATCAGGAACGTTTAGGATATGTATACGAAAGAATGGTCTCATGAATCTAACTTCTTTAGATTGCATTCTCCCAATCACATATTCCTTGGACTTATCGTTTAAGCATATAACATTTATATGAGACGGCTTAAAACAATAATCTTTGCCCTTTATATTTAAACTACATTAATTTAACTTGTGAAATGTCCGTAAAGTATCATCATATGATTGGTTTTAGGGCACATTTCCAACATGGCTTGTGCACCCCCATTTTCTGTTACGAAATTCAAGTTCTCTGGTTCTTGTTTGTTCCTTTTTGGTGGTATTGCGACAGGCTTCTTGTAAATTTGTATGTGACTTAATTGCAGTAATGGTCTCCGAACTTTATCCCTAATTTAAATTTAGTTCATGAACTCTCATACTAGTTTTTTTAGTCCTTGAATTTACACAATGTTTTGCACCATTGGTTACTTTCACTAACGCAGTCTTTTTTTTCAGTTAGATCTAGAGTTATATTAGGAACTTCATCTTAAAAATTCAAAAAACAACAGAAGAAGCTAAACACAAATGAAAATTTATAAATTAATATCTAAAACTTAAATGTGACGACCCGTCTCTAGTTTTCTATGTAATTCTCCCCGAGTAGGTGAAATGATAACTATGCCCTTATTGGCAAGTGACGTGGATGTATTTATACCAATTTTATTTTATTTCTCGTTATCGCATTTAAATTGTACACGTTACGAGTGTACGAGAATTTCTATCAGTGTGAAAACACTGTTACAGATAGATTTCGATTCCCTTTTCTGTACAAAATCAAAAACTCTATCCCTAGCCTTCTATTTAGCCCAAGCCTTCTATTTAGCCCATCATGTGCTCCCCTTTATGTCATCCACCAATCCCATCCACTCCCTCTTTGCAGCAACCAATCAGAAAAAGAGTAAAATGGACTTTTTTTCTCTCTCTCTCTCTCTCTCTCTCTCTCGCTCGTATACTCTCCCTCCCCTTGAACGAACCCTAAAACTCATAGATCGAACCCAAAAACCACACCATTGTACTCCTTTCATCTTCACGAACACAACCATGTTCTTGAAACCCGGAATGGATGAGTTTTCGACGTCAAACTCATGAGGTCCAAACTCAGTGCTTTGAGTTCATCGTGTTTGGGACCGAGTTACAGACTTTTAGGAATTTTGAAGGCTTCCATTAAACTCCCCGAGATCTCTAGTGAAACTCTGGTGAAGAAGCCATGTCGAAACAACCGAGTTTCGAAGAGTTCCAGTTTGGCCGGAACTTTCGAGGTGATTTCCTACCACCTCCTTCCACTTTTTGGACTCCAAACAGGTATAACGCCATTCTACACCTTATTAGCTTCAAATCCATATAAGTGGGTTAAAAATGGATGAGAAATAAGAAGTTATGATAATTTGAAATTTTCCCAGAAATCAGACGAAAATCAAGTGGCAGATGA
This sequence comes from Malus sylvestris, assembly GCF_916048215.2. NCBI lineage: Eukaryota > Viridiplantae > Streptophyta > Magnoliopsida > Rosales > Rosaceae > Malus > Malus sylvestris. The sequence continues at coordinate 14,317,567 of NC_062265.1, read as the reverse complement.
CGGCGGATGACGGCGACGACAAGGTTTGCTGGAGAAGGTGATAGAATATTCCGTCAAGGTTGATGGAATATTCCTGACAATGTCAGGTAAGGTCGTTAACTTCTGTTAGCATTTAACGGAATATTCTGTGGAATATTCCTGATGGCGTCACGCTAGCTGACTGCACTGGCCTGCCCGTAAGGACGTGTCTGGCTGTGCCATTGCCGGGAATATTTGTGACGTCGAGTAAGTCACGATGGTATATTTAAACCCTAGGAATTTGGTGATAATCTATTTAATGAAGTTGTCTGAGTGATTAAAATACAAAGACTTGTCTAAAGTACCTTTGGCAGCTGTCCTCTAATTAATGTTATGAATAGAAGACTAGTTAAGAGCTGCAACCTTTGTGGAAGAAATGACATGTGGTGTAAGGCCAAAGGAAAAAAGGCAAAATCTCCAACTACATATACCTGGTAGCCCCCATATTTGAATTGAAGTTGCAAAGTTTGACTTGGCTACTATCATTTTGGACTTACTTCTACTCAACTTGATTTTCATTTTTCCTATAAAAGGAGAAGAGCTGCAATATGCAAGGAGTAGTGATTAGCAGGGATAAAAAATAGAGATAGAGATACAAATCTGTTGTGTTGTAGTTTTTCTTCTTTATTTCAATTTAATATGCTAAGTGCTATATCTAGCTAATTATTTGTACTCGGGGCTATTTTGAAGCCGCTCCATATACGTGGCACGCTACTATATGTGGAACGGCATTCTCATCCAAAGATCCTACACCGGACCACATCTCTGCTGCCTAGCACCTCCCAATGACTTGAAGATTCTAAGTTCAATCCATGAAGGCATTTGTGGAAATCACTATGGAGGTCGATCCTTAACACAGAAAGCCTTTAACGTAGGCTACTATTGGCCTAACATGCACCAAAATGCTAAGGAATTAGTACAAAAGTGCGACCGCTGCCAATGTTACAAGCCGGTACCATCACTGCCTGCCAGCAAGCTACATCCATAAACGAGCCCTTGGACTTTCATGCAATGGGCAATCGACCTGGTAGGACCTATGCCGCCTGCTACAGAGGGCAGAGGCATGATGATCATAGCAACTGACTACTTCACCAAATGGGTAGAAGCAGAGCCCATGAACATCACGACTCAGACGGACATAGAGCACTTCATATGGAGGAACATCATTTGCCGATTTGGCATCCCTCAGTCCATCATCATCGACAACGGCCCGCAATTCGTGGGCAAAGATTTGGCGAAGTTCTTGATGTGGTATAAACTAACACACAAATTAAACCCTATAATTTAGATGATTGTAGTATGAGCAAGTAGAGATCATTCTAGGCTAATCAACACAAATTAAACTTAAAAACTTAAAACTAAGCTAGACTAACACAATATAAGAACTGAGGGGGTTTTTGGACGAATTTTAACAAAAATAAAGTAAATTGTAGCAAACGAATTAGGTCTTGTATGAGATATTAGTGAAAGGCTAGCTAGAGGATTCTTCTCCACACATGAAACATATGCATACAAATCGATTTCCAGTTATTATTTCTATAAACCATGAATGACAATGCCCCAAATTAACTGTGAACTGCACAAATTAACTCTCAGATTTTCCTAAGTTTATTGAATTGGACTTAGCGATGCAATCAAATTATTCTTCTCAAGTTCCCTAACTATGGAAAGCATGATAGAGATACATCCCGAAGATCATTAAGTTCTGTGAAAATCATAAGCATTGATGAAGCATTCGTAACTATGAAAAGCATGAAACTCCTGCCAAGAATTTACTTAACTCAATCATGACTAGAGACTTTTACTACTTGCAAATATAAGTTCATAACGATTAGGTGAAATTCCCTTATATTCTAGCATCAAATCCCTGCATGCAAACTAAGTGGGCACCCTTAATAAACATACAAGAATAAGTTCTCTATAAAGCAGATAAGTGAATCACATTCATGTTTTATGAAACAATAACTTGATGTAATCAACTTAAATAAAACATATGATCATGACTTCGAATTCACCTCTAGCTAAAAAGAAACTTAGTTACACATGTTCATCAGAACTAAAAAATAATCTAAAATAAACATTGAAACTAAATAAGAATAGAAAGAACTCTGAAAACTCCAATGGTTGAATGACAATATGCGGCACAATCTCCCTCTGGATGTAGGCTGCAGCACAATCTCTCTCTTTTCCTTCCTTGGTACTTGTGACAACAATGTGTATATATAGGGCAAAGGGGACGGCTAAACCCTATGAGGAAAAAGATTAGCTTATTTGAATTATTTTAGGACTCCTAGAATCAGATAGGAAGTGTTGGAATGTGATAAGGATTCCTCTTTGCAGCTGGAGATAAGATAAGGTTGGATAAGATAAGATTGGATAAGGTTGTTGTTTCTTGTCTAATTCCTTATCTTCCAAGCCTCAATTTTAATTCCTCCATATTTTAGCATAAATCTAACACCATTTAAACACCAAAAACATCAGCCCATATGCTATCCAAGCCTGCTGTCCAATCCAAGTCCAAAACTGCTCCAAATTGCTCCATTTTGCCATTTATTGTCATCTTTCCCAATTGGACCTACAATAATACGAAAATAACATAAATTACCAAAATAAATGGAAATTAACTAAGAAAATGCAAAGAAATAAGATAACAAAGTCGCATAAATATGCTCCTATCAAGTTCCCCCACACTTAGCTTTTGCTAGTCCCCAAGCAAAACAAAACCTAAACCTTCCAACAATTGCCTTAGGGATTTCCAATGAAACTTGACATATTAAAAATCATTACTTACGTAGATTTTAGCAATCCTTACTCTTGAGTTTATACTTAACCGCAGTAACCACTCACTAGCTCTCATTTAATCAATTAAAATAACATTTGAATGTAGTAACATGCTTTAGAGAATTTACTCAATTCCTCACCGGATATACTCTCTATTTTCACACAAATTTTCTGACTACACTCCCTATACTAAGTATATGTGAGAAGATTGATGTGAACATGTAGACTAGCACTCACATATGTTATAACCAAGAGAAGGCACTTTCTGGAATTATTAATACAAACATGTATATGATCTCATGAATGGAATGCCACTACTTAGAAGTGAGAACCAGGGATTCCATATGCTCATACCAATTTCAAACTCCACATATTGAAACACATAACAATCAAGATAAAAGTCTAGGGTTGTAATGGGGCTAAGGTATTGGCTAACAAAGAAAGGTCAAGGATAAACAAAGGTTGTTAAAGTGATAGTAAGTAAAGTAATGAAATCAACACTTAGAATTCAACTTGTGATTGCAGTACCCAACTTTAAACACAAAGGGAAGATTCGTACAACTTTAGGGTCAAATTCACAGTTTTGGACCCTTCTTCAGCAACCAACACTTACGAACTCATTCTCACTTCTTTTCAACCTCTTTTTCCTTTCTCCTTTTTTTTTTCAACATTTTTCTTCTTCTTCTTCTTCATTTTTCTTGAAACATAAAACATAAACACTACACTTCACCAGATTCAAAAGAACAAATCCTTCCCCCACACTTATTTTTTTGCAAATCGTAGATCAAAAGGAATTCCTAATAAGTCATGCTCCACTATTCTTTAAGAACAAGGGTTTGGATATTTCTATACTAGGCTAGGTAGGGATAATGCAAGCTAACAAAGAAAATAGGCTAAATAAGGCTCAAAGGGGTTAAACCTACAATACATATGCAAGGGATATGGCTTTTTGGCTCTGGTGGTAACTAAACAACTTCATCTTGTTATTTGTTATGCAATTAATTTTTTTCCTTTGAATGAAACGGGCATGAGTCCAAGTAGCAACCAAGCAAAGAAATAATGAGATCATGCAACAACTTTAGAAAGCAAGAATATCACAGATTAATAACTCTCCAAACAAAGAATAGGCTCAAGTCTCATAGGGTTGTAGCGTTAGTTTGAGTTTCTTCCTTCAAGCATGTTACAAAAACTATTTTTTTTTCTTAGTGATTGCATGTGAATTCGTAAATAACCAAAGAGCATATCAAACTTCCACCCATGTTTGTAACTTTCTTTAACAATCATGCAATTAAAAACCAAATCCTCATCATTGTGTTAGAAGGTACCCTACCCTAAGACACAAACAAGCAACAAAAATGACTCTTTTTGGTATTTTCTCAAAAAACTTCGATTTTTTTTTTTATGACACACAAGAAAACACTTTAAAATAGTGAATAACAACGTTAGTAGTGATAGGTGGCAAAATTCGAAAATAAGTCATGAAAAGCATTATGTTTACCCCCCCTCCCCCACACTTAAACCAAACATTGTCCTCAATGTTTCAAAAATAAACTTAGACAAGAAAGCAATAAAAGATAACTAGCAACCAAGACAATCATGGCAAAGTAAAAACAATAAAGAGATGGGTAAAAGAGAGCAAATTTGGTTGTAGGAGCCGGAATTTCCATGGTCTCTTTATTTGAACACATGAGTTGCCTCCCAAAAAGCGCTTGCTTTAACGTCTTCCAATTGGACGATACCTCCATCTAAGCTTCACCAGGACCAACGGCATGGAGAGGTACAATCTTCCATGACATGCTCCTCGAAACACTCATAGTAAGGCTTCAAACGGTGTCCATTCACTTTGAATTCGTGTCTCGTCCTTAAACTTTGAATTTGGACTGCACCATAGAGAAAGACATTAGTAACAACAAAAGGACCAATCCATTTAGAACGCAACTTACCTGGAAACAATCGAAGGCGGGAGTTAAAAAGTAACACTTTTTGCCCTACAAAAAATATCTTACTATGGATCATCTTATCATGGACAACCTTTGTTTTCTCCTTGTAAATATGAGCGTTCTCATAAGCCTCATTCCGAATTTCCTCAAGCTCGTTCAATTGTAACTTCCTATGAAGACCAGCAGCATCAATGTCCATGTTGAAAGTCTTAATTGCCCAATGTGCACGGTGCTCCAACTCAACTGGAAGATGACATGGTTTCCCATAAATGAGCCGAAAATAAGACATTCCAATTGGTGTTCTGTAAGCAATACGATATGCCCACAATGCATCATTCAAATGCAAGCTCCAATCCTTTCGAGTTGGTCCAACTGTCTTCTCCAAGATTTGCTTGATTTCCCGGTTAGAAACTTCGGCTTGCCCACTTGTTTGAGGATCATAAGGTGTCGAAACCTTATGTGTGACATTATACTTTTTAAGCAGTGCCTCTATGGTCTGATTACAAAAGTGAGAACCCCCATCACTTATAATTACTCTAGGTATTCCAAACCTGGCCAATATGTTAGTTTTGACAAAATCTACAACCACTTTGGAATCATTAGTACGGGTGGCTTTCGCTTCCACCCATTTCGAAACATAATCTACAGCATTTAAAATATAATTGAAACCATGAAAGGAAGGAAAATGACCCATGAAGTCAATGCACAAACATCAAAAATCTTAACAGAAAATATAAAAGTCTGCGACATTTGGTCTCTTGAACCTATATTGCCTGTTCTTTGACAACGATCACAAGTCATGCAAAAGATTCTAGCATCCTTAAATATAGTAGGCCAATAAAATCCACATTCTAAAACTTTAAGTGTTGTTCTTTAAGTACCAAAATGACCTCCACAAGCATAAGTGTGACATAAAGTTAAAATTTAATTGAATTCAGAATCATGCACACACCTACGAATAATTTGATCAGGGCAATATTTCCACAAATAAGGGTCATCCCACACATAAAATCGTGCCTCTTTTTTAAGTTTATCACATTGGTGCCTATTTATGGTGTTTGGAACTTGTTTAGACACAATATAGTTCACAATATCAGCATACCATGGCTCACTTACCTTAATGATCAGCAACTGTTCATTTGCGAATGCCTCTAGAATGGGTAGAAGGTCTTCTTCATGTACCAAACGACTCATATGGTCAACTACTACATTCTCGCTTCCTTTTTTATCTTGGATTCCCACATCAAACTCTTGGAGAATAAGCATCCAGCGAATAAGGCTTGGCTTGGCTTCTTTCTTTGTAAATAAGTACTTCAAAGTTGTGAAGTCAGAGTAAATTATAACTTTAGTTCCAAGTAAATAAGAACAAAACTTATCTAAAGCAAACATAACAACAAGGAGTTCTTTTTCAGTGGTGGAGTAATTCAATTGAGCATCATTCAAGGTCCGAGAAGTGTAGTAGATGACATACAGCTTCTTGTCCTTTCTTTGTCCCAAAACGGCCCCTAAGGCATAATCTGAAGCATTGCACATAAGCTCAAAGGGAAGACTCCAATCTAGTGGAATAATGATAGGTGCAGAAGTTAGCATCTTTTTGAGGTGATTGAATGCCTTCTCACATTCTTCATCAAACACAAACGACTATTTGAAATTAGATAAATGACTCCACAATCAAGAAGCTTGATGATCTCATTTTTCACAACTTCCATCATTGGAGGGTTGAGTCGGCGTTGAGCCTCTCAACTTGGTTTAGCCCGCTCCTCTAGAAGTATATGATGCATGTATGTGGTAGGGCTTATTCCCCTGATGTCAGCCAAAGTCTATCCAATGGCTGTCTTATACTCTTTCAACAACCTAACCAGTTTCTCCTCCTCTAATGCTGTGAGTGCTGAGGAGACTATGACTGGCAAAGTCTCTTTATATCCCAAGAAAACATACTTCAAATGATTCGGTAATAATTTAAGCTCAAAAGAGGGTGCCTGAATCACTGAAGGTAACAACGTATTAGTAGAAATGGGAATTGGAATTGGGATTAAAGGCTTACCAATATGTTGTTGCAAAGACTCAAGGGCAGCCACCATTTCGACATTTTCTGCATGATGAGGCTCGATCACATTGGTTTTGAGTCCAATTCCTTCGAAAATGGTTGTTTCAAGGGCATCCCTATTTAAGAATTCGAGATATTCCTGCACCAAAGAATCAAATACATCAATAAAAAAACAAGAATGATCATCAATAGGATACCTTATAGCTTCAGAAATATTAAAGTCAATGACATCGCCATCAAATTCCATTGTTAATGTCCCCTTGAACACATCTATCTTGGTTCAGACTATTTTCATGAAAGGTCTTCCAAGTAAAATTGGCAATGGTGTAGAATGGGTCGAATCTTCCATCTTAATTACATAAAAATCTGCTGGAAAGATCAAGTGGTTAACCTACACCAAAACATCTTCCAAAACTCCTTTCGGATATGCATTAGAATGATCAACTAATTGAATAATAACACTATCATTTTTAAGGTCTCCTAGAAGAATAGATTGAGTAAGGCATGACATTAATGGAAGCTCCTAAATCTAACATAGCATGTTCAAACTTGGTATTACCAATAACACAAGGGATTGTGAAACTACCTGGATATTTGCATTTAAGTGGCAGTTTTCTTTGCAACACTGCAGAGACATTTTCACTTACCCATACCACTACCTTTCCCGAGATCCGTCTCCTTGTTGTACAAAGCTCTTTCAAAAATTTAGCATACTTTGGAACTTGCTTTATTGCATCATGAAGTGGGATATTGACTTGTACCTTCCTGAAGGTTTCTAAGATGTCTTTTTCATTCTCTTATTTCTTAGATTGCATAAACATGCGAGGGAAAGGCACATTTGGTGGAATAGGGTTAGAAGGAATTGAATTCGAACCTACCTTACCTAAATTGGGTGGCGTAGGAGCCTTAGAAGGTTGCGGCAAGGATTGTTCTTCTCTTGTCGTGGCCTTGTCCACTTCTTCTTCTTCGGGTAGCAGATGTTCGTCCTCTTTTTTGCTTTGTTTGGACATTTTTGGATTGGTTCCAATCTCTTTGCCACTTCTCAAGGTAATAGCCTTAGCAGTTTCAAAACCTCCCTTTGGATTGACAATGGTTGAACTGGGAAATTTGCCTTGTTCTCTAAATTGTCTCATTAATTCTGCCATCTGTCGAATCTGATTCTTCACTTCGCTCATCTCTTTGACTTGATTTTGTAGACCTTGAGTCAAAACAGTTAGTGCTTGAAAATTTTTATCAAAATCCATTGACGAACCTGAATTTGGTTGCGAAGATTGTGGGGAAGGCTATGGTGGTGCAAATGGCCTTTGATAGAGCCTTGGAGGTGGCTATCTATATCCGCCTTGTTGTTGAGTTTGTTAAGGTTCCCTCCACCTCATATTTGGATGATTTCTCCAGCCCGAATTGTAGGTGTTAGAAAACGGGTCCTTCCTTGGTTGATGTTGGCCTTGATAACCTATAGTATTGGCACTTTCCCATCCCTCATTCTCTATTAATTGGGGACATTGATCAGTAGGGTGTCCTTGCATAGAGCACATGCCACAAGTAGCCGCACCTTGCACTTTGGATCCTTCAACAACCTATGATATAAGAGTAGAGAGATTAGCCATTTGAGATTGAAGTTCTGAAATAGCACTTACCTCATTAACTTGATTTTGCCATGTATGTTCTCTTTCTCCAACTCATTCGTATTGTTGTGCATTCAAGGCTCAATTCGCTATTAAAATCTTCGTAGCAACTGGTGTTTTGTCAACCAAAGCACCTCCTGCTGAAGCATCAAGTATTCATCTCTCAAGTGGAAATAGTCCTTCATAGAAATATTAAATTAAAAGCTCTTCCTTCATTTGATGTTGTGGACAAGATGCAACTAAAGTCTTGAAACGCTCATAATACGCTAGAAAGGATTCTCCTGGGCCTTGTTGAATTCCACTAATTCTCTTCCTCAGAAGAATGACTCTTGAAGTTGGGAAGAATTTCTCTGAAAATGCTTTCTTCATGCTTTCGCAAGAGATGATGGTTCTAGGTGCTAATTCAAACAACCAATCTTTAGCCTTTTCCAAAAGAGAGAATGGAAAGGCTTTCATCTTCAAAATATTCCCATCCACATCTAAATTCCTTAAGATGCTTATTCGGATCTTCCATGGACAGCCATGGTATTTAGGAATGTGATGTAGTAAACTAGACTTCAATTCAAACTCATCGGTTTTGCCTTGAACTGCCCTAAGGTACTGGATGCAAAGGGGAAAGGCATTGTCGAAACCTGAGGGTGAAAGTTCCTTGATTGTTCGATTGTCAACAACCATGTCTTGTTCCTCTTCCGATTCTTCAAATTCATATTTAGAGCTAGAACTAGGTGGATTGAATTATGGCTGCTTCCTTTTCCTTCTCAAAGTTCATTCAAAATCGTCGTCAAATTCTAATATATTTTCACGAACAGGTAGAGATCTTTGAGTCATAAAAAAGTACCTAAAATAAAGAAAACAAAACAAAACAAAATTAGAAACATAAGAAAAGACACGAACAGAAACAAAGGGAAAGATTAGCAATTTTGCTAATCCCGAGCAACGGCGCCAAAATTTGATGTGGTATAAACTAACACACAAATTAAACCCTATAATTTAGATGATTGTACTATGAGCAAGTAGAGATCGTTCTAGGCCGGAGATTAAGAGGGATGATAATCAACACAACTTAAACTTAAAAACTAAAAACTCAGCTAGACTAACACAAAATAAGAACACTCTACTGCCAAGCATTGAGCAGAACAGAAAAGAGATAGCCACAAGCTTAGACCTAACAGAGGAAAAGCACGAGCAGACCATCACCCGTATTGCAACCTACTAGCAGCAACTCCTCTCCAGCTATAACAAAAGGGCCAAGATCCGGCAATTCTAACCCGGAGATCTAGTCTTAAGAAAGGCCTTCATCATTGCCCGTAGAAAAGGCTCCAAAAAGATGGATCTCATCTGGGAATGTCCGTATAAGATCAGCATAGTAGGTGGCAAGGGTATTACACCATCGCCACCATGAACGACAAAGAGATGGAGAAGCAATGGAACACCTACAACTTGAGGAAGTATCATGTGTGACCTCCTACTATATCAAGACCCGAAGATTCAAGCAGTTCAACAGGCACTACCTCGCAAGCCGAGGGCTATCCAGTTGTTATGCATTCTTTTACAGCTAAGTTATTTGTTCATTTCACTCATTTTTCAGTGAGAAATTCAGAAGTAATTTACAACTTGACTCGACTACATGTCTACAACAACTTATTGCTCATGCACTTCAAAAGAAGTTTGCATCCCCCTAAGGGGACCAACCATGCTCTCCAGAGTGGGAGGATAAACTTTACACTCTGAATATCCAAATGGGGATGAGCTTGGCTACCCTATCATAACTAAATACACGATGACTTGCATCAAGATTCCTAGAAGTAGCCACAATGGTCTTTTTCAAGGCTTAGCTAACTGAAAGATTTTGGGTCTCTTGGCCTAATCCGTAGTGAACCAGGCCGTAGAGATGGAGGGGGCACATTAAGCAATACGCCCTATGGACGATGGCCTTGGAAACCTAAAGCTGTTACCGAGTGCACAAGGTAGCCTACAATTTTTGGAAGACTGCCTACGGCTTACCCTTCAAGCAGTAAAGCCATGCTAGACTTATACAACTGCACATTCTTGTGAAAGGTTAAAACAAGCTAGCATGCATATACGAAGTTTATCCACTACCGACATGCTACGCAGCCGATAAGCTTCACCACTGCCAAGCGTGGAACAACTTAAACCAAGTTCTAAGTGTTATGATACTTGCTATGCAACCTACGGAATTGGAGAAAGCCAAAGTTAAAATAGCTTAGTGGTTATGCAAACTTGTTTGCTTCTGTAAGTAAGACATCCGGCTACCAACCCTATGGCTAACAACTTTGCCAAAAACGTTCTACACCAACATCTATGGCTGCGTAGTCTACGCGAGCCTGTCTGTTTATAAAAAAGCAACATGCTTACCAGTGGTTTATAAAGTTTAAAGGTTAGGGCATGAACAAAAGAAGCGAAGATGGAGAAAAGCGAAGGAAACAAGTTTATTAAATTTTCTAGCAAAATTGATAAACAACTAGTAAAGATCAAAGGAGTTCAAGCAAAGCTAAAGCAGCAAGGAAAAACAAAGAAAATCCTAAAAGCTACCTAGAAGAATACTCTTTAACAGCTTGGACATCTCACGATTACTCGATCGCCACACCTTCAACAGCCGTGATGCCCTCAGCAGCGGTACCATCCGGCGCTTCACCCTCAGCTACCCTAGCCTGGGCACCAACCTCTCCGACTACTTCACTAATAGAATACTCAAAAGTAAAGAAGAGCAAGTTTTCTAAAGAAATAAAGAATGTCTCGAAGTCTTTACCAGAAAACTCAAAGTCAGACGGCCGCCCAAAGAGATGATCTACATAACCTAGCTTGTAGAAATCAGCTTGGTTCTGAGTAAACGAAGCCTCGAACCCAGCCTCGAACCCTTCAACTGCTCATTCTCCTTAAGCAGACAAGCACGAACCCGCTGTAGCTCCTCCACTTCTTTCTTCAGATTGTCTTTGATCTTCAAGGCACCTTGGAGTTCCCACACTTGAGGCTCAAGCCTATCAACAACCTTTTTGAAGTGGATCACTTGGTTGTAAGCAGCGATCAGTTCTTCATTCTTTACATAAGCAACAGAACGAAATTTAGAGACAGATCGCTTAAGATCTTGAATCTGAGGTATGTAACACTCGATCTCTTTCTTTTCACTTTTATAGTTTACTTGGATTGTGTCAAGCATAGTCTTCAAATCCACGATCTCTTGGCGAGCGGTCTCAAGCTGCAGAGAAGTAGGGGCAGATATATTAGCCCCTTCAAAGCAGCAAGCTTAGATTTCAATTTCTTGACTTTCTCTGCCGAGGAATAAGCTTTGGCTGCCACAGTTCTTACCACCTCATTGGCAGCCTTGGTATCCTCTTGATCAAGAAGCATGGACTCGGCTGCCAGAATCGCTATTGTCTGCATCATGGCTAGTATAGTAGTCCTCATATGCCTGGCCTTATGCTTCGCAAAGGAACTCAGGCCAACAATCCCTTTGACACTATCAACAAACTTGGCACATACATCTATGCCCTCAAGCAGATATGGTTTCAAAAGCTTACAAATCTCAGCAACTTCCCCAAAAACAAATTCGGTGGATTTCTCACAACTGCCCGCAAAAGCAGTCTCATTCATCTTAGCAGACGAGTTGGTCTCAGCAGCAGAGGGGACGAGCTTTAGCGCCACTTTAGTAGACAAGGACACCGTGTCGCTCTTCATAGTAACAAACCTCTCCAAAGGTGAATCAGACTTAACCCAGACGGACGATTTGACACAAACTTCAGCACCGGAGGTACGGATGAACTTCTACGCTGGGGAATCCTATCAACTATCGAGCCAGTAGCCTTCGAAACTGCAGCGCCACCGGCACAGATCAACAAACCTTTCTTTCTCGCTCTTTGAGGAAGTCAAGTCAATCATAAACTTAAGAGAAGTTGATGAACCCTCGCAAGCAGCGGAAGCAGTCTTCAGTTTATTCTCAGTAGGTAGTCGGAGAACCCTCACGAGCAGTCCTCGGTTTCTTTTCAGTAGGCATCCTTTAAGTAGGAGGGGAATGCTTCTTTCTTCCACCTTCATTGGTAGCAGGCTCCATCATAGTGATAGGACGAGCCAACGCATCTGCCTTGATCTGTTTTATCTCCTCCTTCGGGGGCAACCCATTTTTTTCCCTACGAAGAAGACTAAGCAGCCAATGCCACTCACGATATTCAAATAGGATACCCAGAGCAACATGCATTTTCTTCATGTCTAGAGAAGCCTTAGAAGTTGAGCCAATTTCCGAATCTATAAAAGTAGCGGAGGATAATCAAAAAATTAAAAAGCAGCTTAGCACAAATACGAACCAGCCGAAAGATTAAGCAGCTTACTTACCAGGTATGAAGATGCACACCATAAAGTAGCACACAAATGTCCTATTGATTTTCCTTATTAACAATAAGATTTGTCAATTGTAGCATATGAAAATAAGGGTCTTTCCCACAGAAGATTGTTTTATCTAACTACTTAAAATGTCACAAAAACTGGTTGTTGTCCTTACTGACCAGCCACCGAAAAATAATTATGAGACCGACTTACACTTATCTAAATTCTACGAAATTTTATATGCAGATACTAGACACAAAGAGCTACACTCACAAAAAAATTTGGGATTTTTGGAGTTGATTTTCTATTTAAATTAAATCGAACAAAAACAGGACAGAAACAGATATTAAGTAGTTCACAAATTAAGAAAAACGAGTTAGGGGTATTGCTATCCACCACCAAATAATCATGCAAACATGTTATGTTTCATTCAAATTTCTTTTATTTCCGGATGAAGATGTTCAAGTTGGCTCAATGATAGAACTCAACATATTACTCTTTCTTACGGAGTATGTTAAGAGAATGGCGTTTTCAACTTAACTTAGTTCCTAGCATGCAATCTAGAATGGCTTGTTCATAGATTTAACAAGAAGAAATCATTAAGAACGAAAAGAGTTTGAGTCATCACAAGGCATCGTAAGTACTAGCGTTGTCTTACTTATCCTAGAAATTGGTTCACATGTTAATCGCAATTAACAAGTACTACTCTAGAACATATGTAGGTCCTCATTCGACAAGGGCAGGCACACACATATTCATAGCATTAGAATCCTAGATATGCTTACTAAGTATGCATCCATAGAAAACAAATAAAGAATTCATCAATGAGACAAGTAGTGAACCAATTTTCATCCATTCATAAAAGTAATTCAAACGAAATGTCATAACAAACTTGCAATCATATTCGGGGCTTCAAAACAGCCCCTAACTTCTAAAAATTTAGTTACACATAGTTCTCAAATTAAACCAAAAGAAAGACATGAGTTTGAGAAGATAAAACCGAAAGAAGAGAATGCCAAGATTTCCTCCTTTCTTTCCTTCCTTCCCCAACGCAACAGCCTTGCCTTTTTTTCTTCCTTTCCGTCCTTTTTTTCCTATCTTTTTTTCCTCAAAAAAAACTCTTTTGCCGCTGCAACCTGCAGCCTTTATGCCCATGCTTGCTGCCCCATTTCTGCTCCATAACTCACCCCACTAATAGCCATTTAGTGATGACAATAAGTGAGAGGGAATGGTAAAACAATTGTAACTCTTTGGGCAACCTTTATGCCAATTACTCCCACTTAATCCTCATCTTTAATTCCATTTCATCTGATATTTGAATAGGTGTCAGTTGGCTTGTTCTTGGCTGCATTAGTTTTGGCTGCTAGTTTTATTGGATTTATTGCCTTCAATGCAGTTACAAACTGCTCAGCGTCTTGGAAACTTTTCAGTGTTAAAACGGCCATAACTTCTTCTAGAAACATGATATTAACAATCCGTGAAATGCTCCAGCAAATAGACATCTGTAGCTTTCCAAACATATAAGGCTCATTCTCTAATTCATTCTGAGCTATTCGCAACTTGCTTCCAAAGTCAGCTGATCTGCACAGGCAGTTTTGACGAATTTGTTACTAAAAATCCTACTTGTGCTATTTTTCTTTTATTTGCTTGACAAATCCCACAAAACACAAAAACAAAGTAAATAGCTCAAAAATATAAGGAACTAACTAAGAAAAGACAAGTGAATTTGATGTAAAATATATATAAATATGAGCTTATCACCACTCACGATATTCAAATAGGATACCTAGAGCAACATGCATTTTCTTCATGTCCAGAGAAGCCTTAGAAGTTGAGCCAATTTCCGAATCTACAAAAGTAGCGGAGGATAATCAAAAAATTAAAAAGCAGCTTAGCACAAATACGAACCAGCCGAAAGATTAAGCAGCTTACTTATCAGGTATGAAGATCGTGGGAACACGTAGCTCGGGGGAAAATCAAACTCCCATTTTCCACTTATCTCCAAAGTCTCCTTGGCCCAGTCATGATCTCCCTTGCTCGAATTATCAAAAAGCCTATGGCAAGATCGCAGTTGCCTAACTCCCTCGATGTGCCTATGTTAAAGAAGTACCAAAATTCGTTAATGGTCAAATCTAAGTCAAAGAATTGGCTAAGATTGTGGAATCCCACCATCACGCGGACCATATTCGGAGAACATTGAGCGGGGGCACATCTCATGGAGCATAGCACTTCTTGGAAAAATCACGGCATAGGAAAACTAAACCCCAACACAAAATAGTAGGTGTGTAATTTGAAAGCTCTCCGAGCCCTATCACATGGGTCACGACTGTTACCATCCTTAACTCACTTCACACGCACTCCCGATGAAATGGCATGCCAATATGCCTCAAGGAAGTCTCTAAATAAATCATCGGAGCTAATCTTGAAGTTAGCAGCCTTGAAGTAGCCAACCTTGCTCAAGGACCCACCTTGACGAGCCAACGGCGGCATACCATCATCATTCTTGTGGCTCAAGGAAGACATACTTGAAGGAATTCTGCAAAAGTACAAAGAAGATTCATTAAAGGGCCTTCTTCAAAAAAAAAAAAAAAAAAAAAAAAAGAAAAAAGAAAAAGTTCAAAACCGCAGGACCCAGCAAACTTGCCAAGCCCCGTGGCCTGGCCTATTCCTCTTTTCTCATGGATCTAATCTTGGCCCACGCCAAGTTCAACCACCAGGACACCTACGGCAGCACCCTGCCGTGACTTCTCCAAGCCACCTTAACCCCTGTCAAGCCAATTTCAAGCCCCGAGGCTTCCAAAAAGTTTTATGAGGACAAGAAAATTAATTAATTTTTCTTACCCAGAAGCAACAAGAAGAAGCAAACAACGAAAGACGGTCCTTTGCACGGGCAAGATGTAGAAGATGGCTAGAGGAAGGGGAACAAATATTCTCTAAGCTCTCTCTCTCTTGCAGGGTAGAATAAGTTTCTCTCTAAAGTGTATTTAATAATCCACTTAAGGTGGACTTAAATAAGCTTTGAGAGGAGTTTATTTCCATTTCCTAGAAGTATCTAATTTCCTGTTAAAGAGGGAATCTATATCAAAGTAGGAAACAATCCAAAGTTTCCTAAATCAAGAAAATCTCTACACATGTTGCCCTTTTCTGCGAGCAGCCCAACAGGTGTGGGGGCATTTGTGGAGCCAAAAATAATCGAGAGGCGACACGTGGATTTTGGATAGAAAAGGACAAAAATACCCTTGAGGCATATTGGGATTCCTATGCGCGAGCAGCGGGCAATCATCCTTCAACCAAGTCAAAAATGCCCAAAATAGGTAACAAATTCAAAATTATTTCATCCATCCTCACCCTATATTCTCCACAAGGTAATTATTCCATAACCACCAAAACATTCCTTTTAAATTATGTTAATTGGCTAATTAATGGATTTATTACCTAATCAATCCATTAATTGCCAATTAAATCACCAATTGCACCCAAAAAATACACAAGAGGCATGCCACCCTCCCTCCCAAGGGGGCCGTGTCACAGCCCGTCCTGAGATTTTCATCGGGAAATGTGAAATGACAGAATTACCCTTCAGATGTTATTTGGGGTGCAACTTACATTTGGTTTAATTTCGGGATCTTTGGAACCAATTAGAACTAAGATCCTTCTTAGTTTTGGTTGGTGGCTTTTTGGACCACACAACTCCCTATCACTCTCTCTCTCCTATCCCGTGTCTCTCTCTTCCCTCTCAGTATCTCTTTCCTTTCGAACTGTATGGACACACTCACCATCGAGCCTCCAAGCATGGATCAAAGGTTTTGAAGGCACCATTGTGCTCGTAAGGACCTTACGAACTCACCCATACCCATTTCAGGTAAGAAACCTTTCGTTTTCACGTTGAAAACTCGAGGTCCGATTTGAGTACTATTCATGAACTTTGTAATGGTTGGTTTTTAGGACAATCCAAGCCCACAGTGAGCTTTAGGAGGTTCTCACGAAGCTCGGGGACGTTCGTTTGAAGGTTTTGGACTTCGGGATCACAAGGTTCGAAGGTGGCTGGTTTTGGTGAAATTTCCTGACGTGATTTCGAAAGATTTGGAAGTTTTTAAAGCTATAGCCTTCTTCCTCTCGTAATTTGTGAAGTTTTGGTGAAAATTTCATGGAAAATGGTTGAGAATCGAGCGAGAAAATGACGATTACAGGTCTGCCCAGTTTTCGGGGCCGACGAGTTTTTCCAGCGTCTGAAGGAAGGAGATGACGGACGTGGGGGGCGCGTAGACCCATGCCTATCCCGGCGCGTGGGGGCGTGTGCAGCATCGAATTTTTTTTAAAAAAATACCTCGACACCCCTGGCGTCGAGTATGTCACTGTGGTATATTCATATACCCAATTTGAGCATCGTATGAGAAGTTATTACGTATTGTCGGTTATGTGCTTTAAATAACATTTTTATAGTTTTTTTGCATATAGGTGATACCTATCCCGAGGACGAGCGCATTCAAGGACGTCACGGGGGTTACGACCCTTCGACTTACCAGTCAATGGGCAGTATTTTCTGTATTTACCTATATACTATTGATTTTTCCCAGAAATTAAATTTAAATGAAAATATGTTTTAAAATGCCATGCATACATATATATGAAATATATGAATTGGTAATTGTTGCATATATATGTTAAATGGTGATGTGGACGCACAGGTGAGTATCAAGTTAATCATATGATTTATTGTGATGTGAATTGTATTGAAAGCTCAAACATGCACCCCTGGTGTTAGTGCTTATATTTCACCCTGCACCACACGCTCACCTTGGATCCAAGTAGGTGCATGTCGTATAGACCATTAGAGGGTTTCGACATGTCGTACAAACCATGAGAGGTGGTTCCGACTTGTAGGTGACTTTAGATTATTATACAGTTGTTGATGAGAGAAGCACTAGAGCGTATTGTTACACCATTCTTGTCGTACAGACTACTTCAGGTAGTTCCGATTTATGTGCAGAGTAGTGCCGTACAAGTCACCGTTGGTGACTCCGGTTGGATTGGATATTGAGCTATAGAATTAACCGTACAAGACCAACTGCAGGGTCTCCGGTTGATTGCTTATTTCACCTGTTGTAATGTTGCATCCTTATTCTGTTATTGACGCTTATAGCATATCATACTTTCTGGTTTTTGATAAAGATTGGTGATTTGAGATATTTGAAAAATTATATGCATATTATGTTATTTTCTGGGAAAGTATACAGGTTTTACAGCGAGGGGTTAGAAATGTTATTAAATGAAGTGTTTTCAAAAAGCTTTGTTTTACTGACCCACTCAATTTTGTTTTGCACCCCTCCAGGTTCTAGTTAGCGGTGTGGTGGCTCACGAGGATTCCCACGGCATTCTGATAGACTACATAAATGTAGGACTCACCTTCGGGTGTTGTAATTTAGTAATGTTCCTACTTGACTACACCTAGTACTTATGCTCTGAATATGTGTGTTTCACACTTAAACTTACTCTAGCATGCTAATTGGATATTATTGCTAGTAGTTGGTTTTTATTCCTTCGTATTTCTCTTATCTTTTGCTTCTGCATCGCACTTTTGGTTATGTCACGCTCACATGACGGCCAGCACGCCTTGATTCTAGGATCGGGGTGTGTCAGTTTGGTATCAGAGCCTAGGTTTGCAGTGCTGTAGAAATTGTTAATGCTCTAATGATCTTTTGGTGTCTTCTGTCACAACTATGCTGCCTCGTAGGGAATCACGTCGTACTTCTGAGCCTAATTTCCCTGATATAACTCAATTAGGGGAAGCGATGGCCCATGCCTTTCAGAATGCAATTTGTCCTCTTCCTCCTCAGAGAACACCCCTGGAGACTATGTATAATCTAAAATTAGACCGCTTCATGGGTAATGAGGGTCATGAAGGGGCAGAAAAGTGGTTAGACCATATTGAGAAGGTTTTTCAGGTGATGCAAAGTCTAGGGAATCTTCCTGCTAGTAGATGGGTTGAGACCACTAGTTGGTTTTTAGGATGAGAGCTAGCAGCTTGGTGGGTAAATCAAACTCAGTTTATGTCACCTGAAGAGGCAGCTAATTGGGAAGTATTCAAAGAGAATTTTAAGAAAAGATTTGTTCCTCCGGAGTACATTGATCGTAAGAAGCAGGAGTTCACTCAATTGAAGCAAAAGAATATGTCGGCGCATGAGTATTACAGGAAGTTTACAGACTTATCTCGCTATGATCCTGATACAGCTGGTAATGAGGTAGAGATGCTTTGCCGTTTTAAGTTGGGAACTAAGAGGAAATGGCGGACATTTGCTAGTGCGATTCCTTGCACCACTTATCAAGAGTTTTCTGAGATTTTAGTTCGGATGGAGGATTCCGACAACCTTCCTAGTAATAGTGAGGATGATGAAGATAAGAATGATAATCAGAAGAAAGATGATAGAGGTAAAGGTATCTCCACTCAGGGACCCCGTAAGACACAGAATTTCAAGAGAAGTGGAGCGAACTCGAGTTCTTCCAGTAGAGGATTTAGTGTCACAGGCCCGAGAAGAGGTGGAAGGTTTACTGGTGGACCCAGGTTTCAGAAGCAGAGAGACTTTGGTGGTGCTGATGGTTCTGGTGCTCCGTTATGCCGCCGTTGTAATTTCAGACATCATGGAGAGTGTAGGAGAAGTGGTGGTGGTTGCTACACTTGTG
Organism: Malus sylvestris; assembly: GCF_916048215.2. Lineage (NCBI taxonomy): Eukaryota > Viridiplantae > Streptophyta > Magnoliopsida > Rosales > Rosaceae > Malus > Malus sylvestris. The sequence continues at coordinate 14,298,137 of NC_062265.1, read as the reverse complement.
GACAGATGGGATATAGAGCTGCTCAGTGTCCCTAGAGTCAGTAGAGCTTTCAGCAGTCTGCTATGCCACCTCCAGTGCTGATTCAACAGAACTTTGGTCAGGCAGTTATGGTTAGATGGGTCGTGGTGATGCTTACCACTATCAGCGTGATGCTGCTCCTTATGCTTCCTGACAGTATCAGTATTCTCAGGATCCTTATTTTCAGACTGGGTATTCCCAAGATCCTAGAGGTTATACTTCATATCCTTCCATACCAGCTAGTGGATCTCAATGGTATCAGGGAGGTTAGCCCCGACAGGGAGAGGTTGCTGCTAGTAATGCAGGACCATCTAGGCAGTTTAGCCAGACAGGACATGGACGTACTTCTCAGCGATGAGGTAATCAAGGTAATAGAGGTCGTGGAGGACGACAGCAAGCCCAGGGACGTGTTAATCATATCACACTGCAAGATGCTCAGAATCATCTGGACTTGATTATGGGTACATTAAATATTCTTGGTCACTTTGCTAGAGTTTTGATTGATTGTGGTGCTACCCATTCTGTGATTTCTCATACATTTGTTCAAATGACACGACCTCACCCTACATCTCTAGGATTTGATTTAGAGTTTGCTATGCCTAGAGGGGACAAATGTTATGTTGATAGTGTTTATCCAGGGTGTCCAGTGATGGTAGATGGTGTGGTTATGCCAGCTAATCTTATCCCGTTAGACATTGTGGATTTTGATGTGATTTTAGGGGCAGATTGGTTGCATTATAATTGTGCCCATATAGATTGTTACGGGAAATCAGTTACTTTTCTTCGTCCTGGACTACCAGAGGTTACTTTTGTGGGTGAAAGAAGTGGGGTGAGACATGGTGTTATTTCTGCCATGAGAGCAAATAAGTTGTTATCAAAAGGTTGTCAAGGATACTTAGCACATGTGGTGTTAAATGATGTTGTTCCTAGTAGTGTGGAGGAAGTTGGAGTAGTCAGGCACTATCCTGATGTATTCCCAGATGATTTCCTGGATGGTCGCCAGACAGAGATGTGGAGTTTTCTATTGATTTGCTTCCAGGTACGGATCCTATATCTTTGACTCCATATAAAATGGCAGCTGAATTGAGAGAATTGAAAATTCAGTTACAGGAATTAACTGATAAAGGCTTCATTCAACCTAGTACTTCACCTTGGGGAGCTCCGGTATTGTTTGTAAGAAAGAAAGATGGAACTTTGAGATTATGTATTGATTACAAGCAATTGAATCGGGTAACGATTAAAAACCGTTATCCATTGTCTCATATCGATGATTTGTTTGATCAACTCAAGGGTGCATGTGTGTTCTCTAAGATTGATTTGAGATCTGGCTATTATCAGTTGAAGTTTAAAGATGAAGATGTACCTAAAACGGCTTTCAGGACCCATTATCGACATTATGAGTTTTTGGTGATGCCATTTGGATTGACTAATGCACCAGCAGCTTTCATGAGGCAAATGAATGAAGTATTCCAGCAATATCTTGATAGGTTTGTCATTGTTTTTATTGATGATATTCTGGTATACTCTAAGTCGAAAGCATATCATATTCGACATCTTAACTTGGTATTAAAGAAATTGAGAGAGCATCGGTTATATGCCAAGTTTAGCAAATGCCAGTTTTGGTTGAATCAAGTGACGTTTTTGGGACATGTAGTATCGGCACAAGGAATTCAAGTTAATCCTCAAAGGATTGCAGCAGTGGAGAATTGGGAACAGCCACGAACCGTCACTAAGGTGTGGAGTTTTCTTGGTTTAGCAGGTTATTATCGATGATTTGTTCAAGATTTTTCTATGATTGCTTTACCACTAACGAAGTTAACCAGGAAGGATGTTAAGTTCGAGTGGGACGAGAATTGTGAGCAAAGTTTCTAGTAGCTGAAATATTGCCTCACTCATGCTCCAGTATTGGTACTTCCTGATGATAACGGTAACTTTGAGATTTACAGTGATGCTTCTTTGAATGGTTTGGGATGTGTTTTGATGCAGCATAATAGAGTGATCGCCTATGCTTCTTGACAGTTGAAGATTCATGAAAGGAATTATCCTACTCACGATCTTGAGTTGGCAGCCATTGTCTTTGCTTTGAAGATTTGGAGACATTATCTCTATGGTGAGAAATGTAAGATCTTCACAGATCATAAGAGTCTTCAATATCTTTTTACTCAGCATGATCTTAATCTTCGTCAACGAAGGTGGATGGAGTTACTAAGTGATTATGACTGCACTATTGAGTATCATCCGGGTCGTGCAAATGTGGTAGCTGATGCACTAAGTAGAAAACCTCAAGGTTGACTTAATGCTTTGTATGCTTGTCGTGTTCCTCTTCTTGCAGATTTGAGAACTACTGGAGTAAAGTTGGAGATCGAAGAACGAAGAGAAGCTTTTCTTGCTAGTTTCCAAGTCAGGCCAGTTTTGGTCGATCGTGTACTTGAAGCTCAGATGGTTGATGAAGAGATCTAAGAGATGATCCAATTGAGAAATGAAGGGAAAAAGAAAGACCTCAGGATTCGGGAATCGGATGGCATGCTTATGCAGGAGAACATAATGTATGTGCCGAATAATGAGGAATTAAATAAGGAAATTTTGGATGAAGCACATTGTTCAGCTTATACGATGCATCCAAGAGGAACTAAGATGTACCATACCATTCAACCATTTTATTATTGGCCGGGTATGAAAAGGGAAATTTTAGATTATGTAAGTAGGTGTATTGTTTGTTAGCAAGTCAAAGCTGAAAGAAAGAAACCTTTTGGGCGGATGCAACCACTTCCAGTTCCTCAGTGGAAATGGGAAAATATAACTATGGATTTTGTGTATAAGCTTCCACGTACACATAATGGATTAGATGGCGTTTGGATGATTATAGATCGACTTACCAAGTCAGCACACTTCATTCCAGTGAGGGAAAAGTATCCCCTGAATAAATTGGCTAAGTTGTTCATCACGAAGATTGTGAAGTATCATGGAGTTCCAGTGAATATTATTTCTGATCGAGATCCAAGATTTACTTCTAAGTTTTGGATAGCTTTTCAGGAAGCTCTTGGTACAAAACTGCTTTACAGCACTGCTTATCATCCTTAAATAGATGGACAATCAGAGAGGACTATTCAGACGTTAGAGGATATGCTGAGATCTTCAGTGTTACAGTTTGGTGATTCTTGGCATGATTGCCTAGACTTAATGGAATTTTCCTACAATAATAGTTTTCATTCGAGCATTGGTATGTCACCATTTGAGGCACTTTATGGTAGAGTTTGTCGTACGCCATTGTGTTGGTCAGAGGTTGGCGAAAGAGTGCTAGAGGGCCCAAAGATTGTGGATGAGACTACTCAAAATGTTCAGGTGATTAAGTCTAACCTGAAGGCTGAAGGATTTATTTTGTAAAACATGTTCATTTGAGCAACATCATATAGCATGCAATTAACAATTAAAAGGCGGAATCATGCTTGTATGTACTCAAAAACAAAACATGACCATGAAATTCAAAGCCTAGTAGATTGGTGAACCAATAATCAACTCAAAAACAAAGTGAGTTGAAATTAATACCTTTGTAGATTCCTCTTTGCATAAGCAAAGGCTAATCACCCAAAGAGATAAGGGCCTTCATTCCTTGCTTCTTAGATCCATGGATTTGGATGGAAGAATAGGTTCTCCAAGTTCCCAAAATTGAGAACCTCTAATTCTCGACACCAAGGTTCGATTGTAGAAGAAATGAGTGACCTTGGAGTAGTAGGATTGCTAGATGTACCCTCCAAGGTGTTGGCCTCTTTAGAGAGAAAATGGAGAGACAATTCTCACCTATTTTTTTCCAAAAATAATCCCATTTAACACTTAATAAATATTTGGCTATAAAATCATTTATATAGTCACTTCTTTAAGTGACCTAAACAACCAAAACCCTAATTCATTTCATCATGGCTGGCCATTTAGGGATTTATGGGCTTTTGGGCTTTAATGAATCTTTATTCATTAAATTGTCATACAACTTAAGTTAATGGGCTTGACGTTCGAAGCCCATTGGGCCTTAAGGTCCAAAACTATCCCGAAGTCTTTAACGAACTAATTCGTTTGATTAATTAACATATTAATTAATCCTTGCCATAAATAAATGATTAAACCATTTAATCATTCTTACTCATTTCCGTTTAATCTCCAATCTCCACCTTTCACGGTGTGCGATCCATTAGGTTCCTTTTAGCGAGGTAGTGGGCGATTAAAACCATTTTACATCGATTGTGAATTGAAACTATTTTCAATTCTCCCTTTAGTGATTATACACGTTTAGGGCTTCCACAAACCATGAGTGACACCTAGCAGCATATCATGGTTACCCAAGCTAATCAGAAGAGGTTAGAGAACCTATTCAGTTCGAGATTACAAATGCAATACGGTCCTTCTCTAATCTAATACTCTTGATCACATTGTTTGGTTTGATAGTCTATTTTCTCATGTCTACTATCCAATGTGTGTCTTGTGCTTATATGATTACCTTGAATGTGATTAGGAACGCATTCCCAAATCTCATTCATACTCTGGCCAGAGATTCAAATCATATCAGAGAGTATTCTCCCTCAAACGGTTTGAAGGTTAGAGATCCCTTGTTGCGCATTCACTTGTCTCCATAGCTAAGCGGCTTGACCCCAACGATGCCGTGGACACCCTCCTGATGGGATGACTTTGACATAATCAAAGATCAAGGTCTTAACCACAAGACAACTATGATGCCTCAGGTTAAATGACTAATTTGCATTATCCCAACCATGAGTTCTCATGTGACATGGAATATGAGAACTCTTCGTTGATCGTGTTCAGTGAACTCATTCTCTATTGAGCACCTACCGCACTTGTCTTGATGTCACACACACCAATGATTCGAGACTAATCACTCTCCCTGAGAGAAGACATAGTACGTACCGATCTTGACGGACTGTCAATGCCCAATTGGCAATCCTATGATCAGGAACGTTTAGGATGTGTCTTCGAAAGAATGGTCTCATGAATCTAACTTCATTAGATTACATTCTCCCAATCACAAATTCCTTGGACTTTATCGTTTAAGCATATAACATTTATATGAGACGGCTCAAACAATAATGTATGCCCTTTATATGTAAAACTAGATTAGTTTAACATGTGAAATGTCCATAAAGTATCATCACATGATTGGCTTTAGGGCACATTTCCAACAAAGGCAACCCAGGATCGACAAAAGAGTTTAGCAGATAGACATGCTACTGATCGAGTATATGATGTGGGTAATTTGGTATGCTTGAAATTGTCACCTTGGAGAGGTGTAGTACGGTTTGGAAAGAAAGGCAAGCTAAGTCCTAGGTACATAGGACCTTATGAGATCACTGAAAGGATTGGTGAAGTTGCTTACAGATTGGAGTTGCCTCCAGAGTTATCTAAGATACATAATGTATTTCATGTCTCGATGCTTCGACATTATGTTTCAGATCCTTCACATGTGATTCCTCTTCAACCTTAGGAGATTAATCCGGAATTGACGTATGATAAGGCACCAGTGACTATCTTGGATTGGAAAGACAAGGTTCTAAGGAATAAGACAGTGAGCTTGGTAAAAGTATTGTGGAGGAACCACTCAGTGGAAGAAGCTACTTGGGAGACAGAATATCAAATGAGAGAGATGTATCCAAGGTTGTTTTATGAGTATTAAGTGGAGTGAGTGGTTGTCTGAATTTCGAGGACGAAATTTTCATCGGGAAATGTGAAATGATAGAATTACCCTCGGACGTTATTTGGGGTGTGACTTACGTTTGGTTTAATTTCAGGATCCTTGGAACCAATTAGAACTAAGATCCTTCTTAGTTTTGGTTGGTGGCTTTTTGGACCACACAACTCCCTATCACTCTCTCTCTCCTATCCCGTGTCTCTCTCTTCCCTCTCAGTATCTCTCTCCTTTCAAACCGTACGAGTGAGTACCATCGAGCCTCCAAGCACGGATCGAAGGTTTTGAAGGCACCATTGTACTCGTGAGGACCCTATGAACTCACCCATACCCATTTCATGTAAGAAACCTTTCGATTTCACGTTGAAAACTAGAGGTCTGATTTGAGTACTATTCATGAACTTTGTAATGGTTGGTTTTTAGGACAATCCAAGCCCACAGTGAGCTTTAGAATGTTCTCACGAAACTCGGCGATGTTCGTTTGAAGGTTTTGGACGTCGGGATCACAAGGTTCGAAGGTGGGCGGTTTTGGTGAAATTTCCCGACGTGATTTCAAAGGATTTGGAAGTTTTTAAAGGTATAGCCTTCTTCCTCTCGTAATTTGTGAAGTTTTGGTGAAAATTTCATGGAAAATAGTTGAGAATCAAGCAAGAAAAAGACGATTACAGGTTTGCCCAGTTTCCAGCGCCGGCGAGTTTTTTCGGCGTCTAGAGGAAGGAGATGACACGCGTGGGGGGCGCGTAGACCCATGCCTATGCCAGTGCGTGGGGGTGCGTGCAGCATCGAAATTTTTTTTTAAAAAATACCTTGACGTCCGTGACGTCGAGTAGGTCACTGTGGTATATTCATATACCCAATTTGAGCATCGTATGAGAAGTTATTACGTATTGTCGGTTATGTGCTTTAAATAACGTTTTTATAGTTGTTTCGCATATAGGTGATACCTATCCCGAGGACGAGCGCATTCAAAGGACGTCACGGGGGTTACGACCCTTCGACTTACCAATGAGTGGGCAGTATTTTCTGTATTTACCTATATATTAATGATTTTTCCCATAAATTGAATTTAAATGAAAATATGTTTTAAAATGCCATGCATTCATATATATGAAATATATGAATTGGTAATTATTGCATATATATGTTAAATGGTGCTATGGACACACATGTGAGTATCAGGTGAGTTTTATGTTAATCATGTGATTTATTGTGATGTGAATTGTATTGAAAGCTCAAACCTGCACCCCTAGTGTTAGTGCTTATATTTCACCCCGCACCACACACTCACCTTGGATCCAAGTAGGTGCATGTCGTACAGACCATTAGAGGGTTCCGACATGTCGTACAAACCATGAGAGGTGGTTCCGACTTGTATGTGACTTTAGATTATTATACAACTGTTGATGAGAGAAGCACTATACCGTATTGTTACACCATTCTTGTCGTACAGACTACTTTAGGTAGTTCCGATTTATGTGGAGAGTAGTGTCGTACAGGTCACCGTTGGTGACTCCGGTTGGATTGGATATTGAGCTATAGAATTAATCATACAGGACCAACTGCAGGGTCTCCGGTTGATTCCTTATTTCACCTGTTATAATGTTGCATCCTTATTCTGTTATTGACGCTTATAGCATGGCATACTTTCTGGTTTTTGATAAAGATTAGTGATTTGAGATATTTGAAGAATTATATGCATATTATGTTATTTTCTGGGAAAGTATACAGGTTTTACAGCGATGGGTTATAAATGTTATTAAATGAAGTGTTTTCAAAAAGCTTTGTTTTACTGACCCACTCAATTTTTTTTTGCGCCCCTCCAGGTTCTAGTTAGCGGTGTGGTGACTCACGAAGATTCCCACGACATTCTGACAGACTACATAAATGTAGGACTCACCTTCTGGTGTTGTAATTTAGTAATGTTCCTACTTGACTGCACCTAGTACTTATGCTCTGAATATGTGTGTTTCACACTTAAACTTACTCTAGCATGCTAGTTGGATATTATTGCTAGTAGTTGGTTTTTATTCCTTCGTATTTCTCTTATCTTTTGCTTCCGCATCGCACTTTTGGTTACGTCACTCTCACGTGACGGCCAGCACGCCTTGATTCTAGGATCGGGGTGTGTCAGGCCAGCCTTGCTCTATATATTCAACCTCATTTTCTCTAAAAACCTAGGTTCCAACACTTTCCCAAGGGGGCCGGCCATGCTCTATATATTCAACCTCATTTTCTCTAAAAACATAGGTTCCAACACTCTTGCAAAACTCTCAAAAACTCTCCAAACACTTTTCTCTCTAAATTCTAACTTTGGCATCGGAGGTTCTTCGATCAAAGCCCCCCATTCATCGTGGGCGTGTGAGGCTTTTGGCCTTAACCAAAGATGTTAATTGTTTTGTAGGTGCAATTTTATCTAAGATCAAGGAGGAAGAAATTTGCATCCACACATAGTGTTCTGTTTATTTATTATTTTGAGTATAACAATATATTTTACACTAAAAGAAGGAGGGAGTTCGGCTAAACTACATTATAGGCAACCTAATTTGGTATTGAATTGTCATCTATGAAATTCGAACTTAAAATCTCTCACTTACAAATGAAAAGGAATATCACCGTATTGAGTGACATGTGTTATTTACTCTGTTTCATTATCGATGATGGTGAATGAAAATGTGGAGGCAGCAAAAGTATGTGGAATGCTTGAATGAAAATGAATGAGATTTTCATCTTATCCCCTTATGATATTTACTTATTTATTTGTAATTTTTTTTTTATATATTTTCTCACTTCTACCAGATTTTTCTTGCCATAACTCAAAAAGTTGATGCCTGCAGAAGCCCACCCCACCCCACCCCATCTTTTTCCCTTTTCTAGACAGTTTCTTTCTTCATGCCTTGGCAACCTAATTTTACTTTTCCATTCACCTAAAACAACTATAAAAATAATAACAACAATTATTACTACATTTCACTTTTGCCCATATTTCAAGCAAAATATATGCTTAAAAAAAGGAAGAATAAGAAAATCCCCTACCCACTACCATTTTTTATTTTATAATATTATTTCTCACCGGATTCCAACCATAACAAAAAAAATTAATATTCTAAATAAATCATTACATATTCAAAATGCCCATTTAATTTAATATTTTCTCCCTTTTTTTATTTTTCATTTCATTTTTTTAATCTCAATTCGGACAGTCTTAGGAAAGTTAGGCACCCAACAAGCTGAAAAACATAAAACAAGCTTTCTTACTATTATCTCAACATTTTCCCATTCAATTCACAAAACCAGAAAATCAAAGAGCTCAAAAGATCAAATCTTTTTCCTCTCACTGTACGAATAAAATCCAAATTTTTTTTTCCTTTTAGCTCTTTTTTTCAAGGCAACCTTGCTTTTTAAATAAAAGAGCTTTGAGTAAAACTAAACCTTCAGACTTTTGCAGCTAATTTTTTTCCCCTGTAATTGTTTTTTTTTTTTTTTCTGGTAGTTATTATTTTTTTCTGTGTTCAAAGCTCAGGAAGGAAGCTTCACGGTCTGTTGTTTTTATTTAATTTTTTTTTCTTCATCTGGGTTTCTGTTCCGAGTATATTTTCTGGTTCTGTTTTTCAAAATTTGAATCAGTGAGCTATTTTAGATTAGTAAAGTAAAAATGGGTTTTTGTTAAAAAGCTCGAAAGATACAATTTTTGGGGGTTTAAGTGTTAACTATGGAGGGTAGGGAAGGTGTGAATAGTAGTGGGGTTACAGTTGTGGGATCAGATGCTCCATCAGACTACCATGTCGCTCCAAGGTCCGAAAACCCGACCCACAACGCCGGATCAACACCTCAGGCGCCGGTTGCTCCGCCACAGGCGGCGGCAGGGTCTATGCCGATGAAGAAGAAGAGAGGGAGGCCAAGGAAGTATGGACCGGACGGGAGTGTCACCATGGCTCTGTCACCGAAGCCCATATCGTCCTCTGCACCGCCGCCGCCGCCGGTGATCGATTTCTCGGCGGAGAAGCGTGGGAAAGTGAAGCCAAGCTCAGTGAGCAAAACCAAGTACGAGGTGGAGAATTTAGGTAGTGAAAGAACAATTTTTTTGGACATACCCTTTTTTTGAGTTTGAGTGATTTTATGCTTGTTTTTTTTAGCTAAAGTCGAGATTTTTAAGGTTGGTTTTGTGTTGTTTCTATGTTGGATTGGGTGAGATTTACTCTAATTAGAGGGTGTAGATTTGGGGTTTATGAGATGCTTGTTGGGTAGATGTGGGACCTCTGATTGGATGCCCTTCTCATTTGAGATCTTGGTGTGTGTGGGTGGTGGTTCTGAAAAGATGAGTGTTTTTGTGGGTTGGTGGTATGGGAATGAAGGAATCTTCTTGTTCTGGCTGCCCTTTGGAAGGGCACCTCTCTCTCACCTTTTTGAGGAAGAAAATGATGCTAGGTCCCAATTTATGTAAATGCAAAAGTCTGCAAGTGATGGTGAACAGACATGGAACTGAAACATGTCTTCAACTTGCTGACAGATCTAAACTAGGAAACAATAACAACCTCATCCTTTTGAAGATCTAATTCTTGTTTTATTTTGTTGTTTCATAGGTTTCTCAGAATGTAATCGTAGTTAGTTACTATTGGTCTTCGTTGTTCGACTACATCTAGATTGCAGTCAGTCAGCTCTCATAGTATTCTGAATGATTTTCTACAACATGAATGGTGGAATCTTTGTTGTGATCGACACTTGCTTGTGTTGTCATCTGCTGGCTGCAATGCATGAATGTCTGCATGAAAATTCGAAATCCCAGCTACCAATCATCTGCAGAGATGTGTTATTTGGAATTTGAGTAAAATTTGGCTGTTAAATTTGACAAGATAATTATTCCGTTTTTATTTTTTATTTAGTTTTATATTCAGATTATATTGTATTTTTCAAATTAATTTGGGACTGACATTTAACATTTTGGCAATACTTTCAGTGAATTAATTTCATCAATGCATCATTACTCTCTATCATTATTTTTCTTTATCCTTTCGGATAATGTACTAGTGTTTACTCTTCCAATTGTACAAGAATCCTAGGTCATTACATTATTGCTTTAGTACGCTGGAAATCTGCTTCTCAGCAATTATTCTGGCTTTCTTTTCTTCTCTTCTCGATATAAGAATAGTTATGCTGAATTATTCAAGAAGATAGATTGAATTGAATGCTGGAAATGTTGATTTAGCATAATGGTGTACTGAACTTAATTTTTATAAATAATTAGCTTTGCACTACAGGAATAATTGAATCCTTCTGACGAATAGTTTTCAATTACTTTTATTAACTGTAAGCATTACTAATATTCTATTTACCTTTTGATCAGGTAAGTGTAGTAGTTATCGGACAGAATTAAACATGATAAATTGTAAATTATAAGGGAATCAAGTGATAGTTAATTATGGGAATGCAAATGCATATGATTTCTTTCTGATGTGAATGGCAATGCTAAATGATGCATAAAATCATATGTTGGTCCGTGTTTGTATCTGTAATTTATGAAGGTATAAAGATGACAACTTCTGCAGATATTAACAAAGTTATGCAATCACAGCTGTGGAAGCTTGGAAAATCATACTGGAACTGTAACATAACTACTCCTCCCTTGTAAATGGCTGCAATGAGCTCCTTAAGTCTAATATAACACCAACAAGCCACAGATGGAAGTATTTGGATGATATTACTTGGATGTGATAGTTTTATTTTTTGTAGTTGTCTTGGCTTATATAAAAAAAGCATGTAAGCATAATAAGAAAGTTTTCTTAATATGTTTTGTGGTGGTTGATCATAGTCGTTGTTCACTGAGATACGCAGTTCTCTTTGTTAACTTTTATTTGTTTATTTATTTATGGAACCCATGAATTTATTATGGCTCTTGCATTGATCCACATTACTTTGCCTTTGATTTATGGAACAAGTACCTTGATGCAAAGTGCATGAGTAAAAAAATCTTTGAAAAAGTTGAGAGCTCCTTGTGAGGTGGCTAATCCTGTTATTGTTCTATGTTTCGCAGGTGAATGGGTTGCATGCTCAGTCGGTGCTAATTTTACACCCCATATCATCACTGTTAACTCCGGCGAGGTAATTAATTGACTGTAATAATTATGTTTGTCATTACACAAGTTAAATAGCCGTAGATAGCCTTGAATATTAGATTTTGGTAGATATTATTTAGTTCTTTCACTAATTGGTGGCCTGTTTTACACTTTCAGATCTTTTAGTAACTTTTTAAGGAGTTTTTGGTTCTCAATCAGTACTTATAACACTTAAGTTGACTTTTCCTGTAACAACTCTGGTTGTCTTAGGATGTCATGATGAAGATTATATCCTTTTCTCAACAAGGTCCTCGAGCTATATGCGTGCTCTCTGCCAATGGTGTTATTTCAAGTGTGACTCTTCGTCAGCCTGATTCTTCTGGTGGTACATTGACATATGAGGTGATGCATCATACCCTTATTGTGATGATATCTCTGTTTCCCTTGGATCAGTAATGTGGCATTTTTGAAGTATTCTGGAATGGATAATCTATTAACCTAATTTTTTTAGTATCTGATATTTTTTTTCTCAGAACTTTCTACTATGTGTACCATAAGCGTAAATTTAATTAGTTTTTGTAGTTGATCTCTTTTCTATTACTGATTATATTGAGTAGTATACTCATTCTCTGATTCCGCCTTACTTGGAATGAGTAATGTTTGAGACTTAAAAAGTTGGTGACTTTTTTGTTATTGATAATGCTTAATCCTCACAGAACACGCAAATGAAATAAGCAATAAAGACTAAATCCGGTTTTTATGTCTCCTTTTAAGAAGGGAGCTTTTTCGTTGTTAGCGTGTTTTCATTTACTTTTCATGTTGTACTGTGAACAATGAGGCTTATACTGTTAGTCGATGTGTAGTTAAATCCCTATATTGAGCCAACTGTTCTGTTCTTTTCTTGGGGCCAAGTGATCTTCTACACTTCTAATATTATTGATCGAAGAAAATTTTAGCTTCTGTGTGCTGACAAGAGTTGTCATAATAAATGAAGATGAATGCTTATGCCTTTAATCAAAATTTTGGTATCGGAACAGTCGGTCTGGAAGAATTGTGCCTTTCCGCCATTGTTGTCAAACTCATTACCATCTAAAAGGTCGTACCCAGTGCACAAGGCTCCCGCTTTACGCAGGGTCTGGGAGAGGTGAATGTCGGCTAACCTTACCCCCATTTATGGAGAGGCTGCTCCCAAGTCTCGAACCCGAGACCTACCGCTCATGGGCGAAGGCACTTGCCATCGCACCAAGTGCGACCTCTTAAACTCATTACCATCTCAATCGCATAAATTTCAACATTTTCCTCTTATGCAGCACAAACCACAGGCTGTTTACTGATAACTTGATTTAATGATTGCTTTTCATTTAACTATCCCAAACCACAGGCTCGGTTTGTTTTTACCTCTCTTTTATATTGTTAAGTGTTCTTTTGCTAACCACAGGTGGAGTCCTCTTCACTTTGCATTCTTGTTCTTGCAGGGCCGTTTCGAGATATTGTCTTTGTCTGGTTCATTTATGCCCAATGAAACGGGAGGGACAAGAAGCAGATCAGGTGGGATGAGCGTTTCTTTGGCAAGTCCAGATGGGCGTGTTGTAGGTGGTGGAGTGGCTGGTCTGTTAGTAGCTGCAAGTCCTGTGCAGGTATGGCTTATTCTATTTCCAAATTTCTACCGCATTTTCATGAGGAAAAAAAAAAAGGCAGGGTGGTTATGAGCTGCTTTTTAATGACAACAAAGCAAGATCTGAGATTTCGTTCTTAAATTAAATCAGGTTGTAGTAGGCAGTTTTCTATCGGGAAACCAGCATGAGCAGAAGCCCAAGAAGCAGAAACACGATTACATCTCTAATGCAACACCAACTATGGCTGTTCCTATTTCGAGCGCTGAACCAAAACCAAACTTCTCATCCTCAACTTCTTTCCGTGGAGATAATTGGTCTTCACTGCCATCAGATTCAAAAAACAAGACTGACATTAATGTATCGTTGCCAGGAGGCGTAATGTGAAGAGTGTGCTTCTAATTGCAATATGAGGTTTGTCACTGACCACATTGGCAATTAAGCTCCCTAGTCCCAACTGTTGGATCTCTCACCTGTACTTGTTTGTTGTCTGTAAACTTGTTGACTGCTAGTATCGTCGTGGGGGTTTCCCCCGTTTGAGGTGTTATTTAATTTAGCCACGTAGGTAGTCTTCTAGCGCTGCTTCGGTAGCCTGTTGTGACATCTAGAGTAGTTTGATCGTGTAATATTAGCATCCGAATCTGCCGTGGATTGATGTAATGTGATTTAAAACTTGTTTGAGACTTATTACCTCATCTGTCTCGTCTGTTTGATTTTGTTGGTTCAACTCCGTAAAATTCAGCTTTCGTTCCCTTGATATGGAAATTTGATGAAATTTCTGGGGCTTTCCAGCTTATCGCCCGACTTTCTTAGTCTTCCTTATCACTGGTTGTATACAAATATCTCTCTCATTATGTGCGTGTGCAGACTACCAAACTTAGCATAATCACATACACTGTATCATAGAACTTGATATTTGAATGCTGCTGTACCAGAACCACAGTTGCCGCCGTACCAGTGCCCCGGTCGCCACCACTATCAAAATCTTTGCTTCTAGGCTCTAGGCTCTAGGTTAACTGATTCTGCTGCCAAGTTTGGGTTAAAATTTACGATTGCTGCATAAGACAGTAGGTAGATTGAGTTTGGAGTTTTTGTTTGCAAAGATTTCATGTCTCTTTCAGTTGCAATCACATCCCAGCAGCAAGAAAAGTCCCAACTCAACTCAACTCAACTCAACTCTAATCATCATTGGGATTTATAAAAGACTTAACGACAATAAATAATTCAGATTGAAACATTGAAACAGTTCTAACTAATCAGTCCATTTCTTTGGCACCTCTATTTGTATGCAGAGAGAAATGATTTCCGCACACCTGTTTTTCGTAAAAAAATATTAAGAAGAATATTTTAAAGTGGGACGCTTTGTAGATTTTCTCCTACGTCACAATTTAACGTAATTTCAGCGTCAACATTATAAATATTGTGCCAAAAACATGAGGTGGCAGACAGAACCGGCCCTAAAGATGTGCAAGTGGTGCCCTCACATAGGGCCCCATTTGAAGAGCCTGGAACACAATTTTATTTTACTTGTATATATGGTATATATATTTAAATTTGCGATAATATAACAATTTCTTCTCCTAGTGCAATTGTCTTCTGCGTTTTATTTATGTACCATGAACCGGGTTTGACTCTACCCAGTAGTGTTTTATTTTAATTATTTGGGTATTTAAAAGAATGAGTTGTGTTTTATTTTATTTATTTTTTGTTATTTAAAGCATGGCATTTATTTTGTGTTTTATTTTTACTTCTTTTGTGTTTAAGCATGTCATTTATTTTGTGTTTTATTTTAATTTTTTGGGTATTAAAAAGCTTGAGTTGTGCTTTATTTTAAATTTATTTTGTTAGTGTTTTATTTTAATTATTTGGGTATTTAAAAGCATGAGTTGTGTTTTATTTTATTTATTTTTTGTTATTTAAAGCATGGCATTTATTTTGTGTTTTATTTTAATTTCTTGGGTATTTAAAAGCATGAGTTGTTGTAACATCCCACATTGCTCATGGGAGTGATCCTTAAATGTATATTCCCATCCCTACCTAGCACAAAGTCTTTTGGGAGCTCACTGGCTTCAGGTTCCATAGGAACTCCGAAGTTAAGCGAGAAGGAGGTAAGAGCACTCCAATGATAGGTGAGCTACTGGGAAGTTGCTCGTGAGTTCCAAAAAACAAAACCGTGAGGGAATGGTAAGCCTAAAACGGACAATATCGTGCTACGGTGGTGAAACGGGCCCGGGAAGTGATGGACTCGGACCGGGATGTGACATAAGGAGTTTCGAACACAAAAACATAGGGATGCAAAATAGCTAACCAACCACAACACCCTTTATTTTTATTTTTATTTTATTTCAATGTATACATAATCATAAAATTAAAATGTAAAAGAAAACACATCAACCAAAATTCTATACTTTTTAAGGTCTTATTTGGAGTCTCGCACAAGGGCCTTTAAAATCTCAAAGCTTGCTCTGATGGCAGAAAGTTCATTAGGAGTCCACTTTTGAGAGTGTCTCCTTAGCATTTCTCTTTTTCTTATCTACTTATTTATGTTTATTCAAAGCATACGCACAAATGCGCACATGTATATTATCATGAGTAATTATATTTGTAAGTTGCTACGCTGTTTATTTTATTTAATGAATGATAAATAACTTAAAGCTTCCCTATGCAAAAAAAAAATAAAAAAAATCATGAATCAAAACAAGACGAGGTCAAAAACATATTTCTTAGTGAGTCATCTCTGCTTATGTAATATTTTATCATCCTGTCCACTTCATTCAAATCATCCCCGAATACTGCTTAGTTTCCTCATTCTATCAAGTTTCACGCAGAAATAAAAATAAATAAAAATCTTGTAACTTAATATTACGGTTTACTGGTATTTCTCTTCACTTGTAAGTGAGAGATTTTAGGTTCGATTCTCGCTAAAGTTGAATTTGAACCACATTATTATTGACCCATTGTGAGACTTAAAAAATCCTAGTTGAGGTCAATGTCTTTGTTTTTTGGTTTGTTTTGGTCAATAGCCTAACAGTTAATTGTGGGATTTATTTTGTGGAAATCTGAATTGCCACAAAGATTCCCAGAAGTTGAGTTGTGTTTTAAATCCAAACGCACAAGTAATCAGATGCATGCATGCCACCTCAACATGTCTTGTCTTGTTTGAGATTACTTTGTAAGAAGCATTTATTTTTTAAGAGCTTTCACTAAAAACACTAATTAAAAAAAAAAATCAAATGCTTAAAAGCAATTGGAAGTAATAGCAGTTCCACCGTTGCTAGGCCTGTCACATCCTGACCCGGGCTCCACCACATCCTGGCCCGCTCCACCACTGTAGCACGATATTGTCCGTTTTGGGTCCTGACTATACTCTCACGGTTTTGTTTCTGGGAACTCACACAAGAACTTCTGGGATTGCTCTCGCACGCTACTTGCTTAACTTCAGAGTTCCGATGAACTCCGAAACCAGTGAGCTCCCAAAATGCCTCATGCTAGGGAGAGATGGGAATATATATATATATATATATATATACACACACACACATATATAAGGCTTACAGGATCAACTTCCTTGGACGATGTGGGATGTTACAATCCACCCCCTTAGGGGCCCGACGTCCTCGTCGGCACACATCCGGTTAGGAATTGGCTCTAATACCAAATTGTCACATCCTGACCCGGGCTCCACCACATCCCAGGCCCGCTCCACCACTGTAGCACGATATTGTCCGCTTTAGGCCTTGACTACGCCCTCACGGTTTTGTTTCTGGGAACTCACACAAGAACTTCCCAGTGGATCATCCATCATGGGATTGCTCTCGCGCTACTCGCTTAACTTAGGAGTTCCGATGAACTCCGAAGCCAATGAGCTCCCAAAAGGCCTCGTGCTAGGTAGAGATGGGAATATAAGGCTTACAGAATCCACTCGCCTGGGCGATGTGGGATGTTACAAGGCCTCCCTGGGCAATAGGTAACTAAATCCCCTTAAATGAATATTAACTGTCTGCAGTGATAGTAACTATCTAAGTGCATTTTCACATCTAAATTGAATAGCCGAGACAATTAATATTAAAATATTAGTATTTTTTATTTTAAAAAATAATTAAAGATAGCCTTATTTTTAATTTCATATGATAATAAAAGATTGTGACACACCCCGATCCTGAAATCAGGGCGTGCTGGCCGCCACGTGAGCGTGACGTAACCATAAGTGCGATATGGAAGCAAAGAAAATAAGAAATACGAAGGAATAAAACCAACTACTGGCAGTAAAAACTGACTAGTGTGCTAGAGCAAGTTATAAAGTAAAACACACAATTCAGAGCATAGGTGCTAGGTGCAGTCAAGTAGGACTATAATTAAATTACAATACCCGTAGGTGAGTCCTAAGGTGTCTGTCAGAATGCCGAAGAGAATCTCAAGAGCCGCCAACTGCTAGCTAGAACCTGGAGGGGCACAAAAACAAAATTGAGTGAGTCAGTAAAACCAAAGCTTTCCAAAACATTTATTTAAAACATTTCTAACCCCTCACTGTAAAACATGTATACTTTCCCAGAAAAATGGTATCTAAACATATATAGATCATCAAAAGCTCACTCACAATCCTTCAACGCTTTTCAGAAAGAATGAGCCATTCCATGCCAAAATATAATATGAATGCATCAATATAAATCAGGTGTAAATAATAAATCAACCGGAGACCCTGCAATGGCCCTGTACGGCTGATTCAATAGCTCAAAATCCCATCCAGCCGGAGTCACCAACCGTGACCTGTACAGCCCTGCCGGAGTCACCAACTGTGACCTGTACGGCACTACACTGCACATAAGTCGGAACTACCTATAGTAGTCTGTACGACCAAGATGGTGAAATAATACGCTCTAGTGCTTCTCTCATCAATGATTTGCGCATATAATCGAAAGTCACCTACTAGTCGGAACCACCTCTAGTGGTCTGTACGACTAGCATGTCAAAACCCTCACATGGTCTGTACGACATGCACCTACTTGGATCCAAGGTGAGCGTGCGGTGCGGTGAATAATATGAGCACTAACATCAAGGGTGCAGATTATGGGTTCTCAACACAATTCACATTATCGATGATTCACATGATTACCATAGCACTCACCTGATACTCACCTGTGCGTCCACAGCACCAATTCACACGTATATATGCATTAACATCAATTCATAATATTCATAATATGTATGCATGGCAATTGAAACATACTTTCATATAAATTCAATTTCTGAGAGAATTAATAGTATATAGGTAATACAAAAGACAAAACTGCCCACTCACTGGTAAGTCGATGGGTCGTAACCCCCGTGACGTCCCTGGATGCGCTCGTCCTCTGCATAGGTGTCACCTATATGCGAAACAACTATAAAAACGTTAATTAATGCACATAACCGATAATTCGAAATAACTTCTCATACGATGCTCAATTTGGGTATATGAATATACCACATCGACCTACTCGACGTCACGGACGTCGAGAAATTTTTAAAAAAATTTTTGGAAGTGCCACGCGCGTCTTCTTCCCTGGGTTCGCCGGACTGTGTTTTCCGGTGGCCGGAAAACTGGGGATTTTTCAATCCCCTTGATCTACTTCATTTCTCAACCGTTTTCTTCGTATTTTATATCAATTTGAAGCCCTCAACATGTAGTTTTACAATATACTACTTTAAGGCTCTAAAAACAACTAAATCTCGCCGGAAAAATTCCAAGAAAAACCGGCCAAAATCGAACCTAGTGATCCCGACGTCCAAAACCTTCAAACGAAGCACTCCGAGCTTCCTTGGGACCTCACTAAGCTCACTATAAGCTTAGAATTCCTTGAAATGCAACATATCACGATTGCATGAATAGTGACATAATATGGGGGTTCGGGTTCCATGTGATTTCGAAGGTTTCACTTCCTAAAACTAGCACCAAACGACTCAGGAGGTCGAAAGGATGAAGAACCATACCTTTTTGGCTTCGATCCGTGGAGTTTTGATGTCCTTGGTCCTTGTCCGTACAATTTCAAAGGGTGAGAGAGAGATAGCACGGGGAAGAGGAAGGGAGAGCACGGGGGAAAGGGAGAGAGAGAAGACTGAGTGTGTGTGGTCCACCCTAAACCTTAACCACACAAATAACAACCCATTAAGCTAAAAAAAAAATTCCAAACTTAGGAAAATAAACATTATGAACATAGTATGTCACACACCCACCTTAGTAACTTCAAGGGCAGTATCGTCATTTCACATCCTCGATATATATTCCCGGAACGGGCTGTGACATATTGGTTGAACAGTACTTGAAAATATTGGAATGTAGTGTAAAGTGGAAGAACATGGTTAGGTATTTATAGAAAAAAAAATTATAATTTTTTACTAATTTAAATCACAATAACGTTAGCCTTGTGTCACATAAGCTAGGCACTGGACTGATGAATTATTGCCTAACTTCTCCATTGGACTTGCCTCGAGCTCAATTACCTAACTGTGCTGGAGGGTTTTGTAGATGGGTATGAGTGGATTGGACTGCCCGTCAACAAGGTTATCAGCTCCCATTGGAGATGCTCTAAAAAATATGCCTCGATACTTCTACTAAAGCGCTTCTCTAACTCAAAAACACTTTTAAGTTTATTTAAAGAACACAATTTAAAGCGTTTTTGATTGTCAAAAACACTTTTAGTCATTCCATAAGCGTTCGCAAACAGACCCTAAAATTATGCACAATCAAAAGCGTTTTGATTTACAAGATTGCACAATCTATTAAAACCTATTAAACTAACAATTATGTTGACTCTGGTTCCCCAAATACACTCCAATTTTGTATTGTCTTTATTAATTTTAGAGGTATTTGTCGGTTTGCCTCCTAAACTTGTATAGAGCTATCAATTTTTCCCCTGACCCTTAATTTTAGCCAATTACCCCTTTAAACTTTTGTAATTAGCCAATTTTCCTTGAACTTTAACTTTAACTGATTACCCTTAAAATTTTATAAATAGCTAATTACCCCCTAATTTAGGTTTTAAAATTTTCCATCAAATTTTCCATTCTTTTTGCCCCATAAAGTTGTCATGTGTTATCTATGTGCTCAAAGTGGATGGAAAATTGGACGAAAATTTTAAAATCTAGCATAAAGGGGGAAATTGGCTATTTATAAAAGTTCAATGGGTAATCGGATAAAATTAAAGTTCAAGGGAGAAATTTAATAATTAGAAAATTTTAGGGGGATCATTGACTAAAATTAAAGTTCAGATGGAAAATTGACAGCTTTATACAAGTTCAGAGAGCAAATCCACAAATATGCCTTAATTTTATTTGCCCAAATTACACCCAATTTTGAAAAATGGGTGATGACACACCCCGACCAAGGTCAAGGCATGATGGCCATCATGTGAGAGTGACGTAGCCATGTGCACAGTGCAGAAGCAATAATAATAAGAAATATATGAATAATTAAAAAAAAAACCGAACTACTAGAGTGCACTACTAAACAGGAAGTGATAGGAGTTAGTTACAAACGTAAACACTCCTAATCAGAGCATAATAAGTCTAGGTGCAGTCCAGTAAGACAAGTACTGGTTATATAGTACCAAGAATGTCTTACTATTATTTAGATAGGTCATAACTGCTGACGTCCTCAAGCCACCAACAGCAAGCTTACTTAAAACCTAGAGGGACGGAAAACGGAAAACGTGAGTGGGAAAAAACAAATGTTTTACAAAACCATTTCATTTATCAACATATCTAACCCCTCACTGTAAAACATGTATAATTTTTCCCAGAATCAAGATATAAGCATATACATAACTATATATGAAATCATATCAATTCAATTCATACTTCACATAATCATATTCATATATATGCCATGCCAAGATATAATAGAGTAAGCAATTTAGGTAAGAATAATTTCATAGAAATATAATATGTGAGCCGGAACCCCTATGGTAGTCTATACGGCTGAATTCATAGCTTAAAAGTCACTCTAGCCGGAGTTAAAGGAAATTTTGTGAAAAACATGTTCATTTGAGCAACATCTATATAGCATGCAATTAACAATTAAAGGCATAATCATGCTTGTATGCACTCAAAAACAAAACATTACCCATGAAATTCAAAGCCTAGTAGTTAGGTGAACCAAGACTCAACTCAAAACAAAATGAGTTGAGAAATTTATACCTTTGTTGATTCCTCTTTGCATAAGCAAAGGATAATCACCCAAGAGATAGGGCCTTCATTCCTTGCTTCTTAGCTCCATGGATTTGGATGGAAAAATTGGTTTCTCCAAGTTCTCAAAGTTGAGAACCTCTAAGTCTTCACACCAAGGAAGGATTGATGAAGAAATGAGTGACCTAGAGGAAGTAAGATTGCTAGCTATGTTCCTCTAGGGTGGCCGGCCTCTTAGAGAGCAAAGAGAGCTTTTGTTCTCATCTTTTCTCGCAAAAGAAACCCTAATGAAGAAAAGGCTATAAAGTCATATTTATACCTACCTTCATTGGAGTGGCAAACTTGTAATAAGTCCAAAACCCACTCCATTATCAATATGGCCGGCCATAGGGTATTATTGGGTTGTTTGGGCCTTTGTGAATATTTAGTCATTAAGTTGTCATACAACTTAAGTCAATGGGCTTGACGTTCGAAGCCCATTGGGCCTTAAGGCCCAAAACTAACCCTAGGTCTTTTAACGAACTTTATTCGTTTGATTAATTAACATATTAATTAATCCTTGCCATAAATAATTAAACCATTTAATTATTCTTACTCATCTCCGTTGTTTCTTCAATCTTTACCTTACACGGTGTACGATCCATTAGGTTCCTTTTAGCGAGGCAGTGGGCGATTAGAACTCTTTCAAATCGATTGTGAATTGAAACTTACTTTCAATTCTCCCTTTAGTGATTATACACGTTTAGGGCTTCCGCAAACCATGAGTGACACCTAGCAGTATGTCATGGTTACCCAAGCTAATCAGAAGAGGTGGAGAACCTATTCAGTTTAGGATTACAATGCAATACGGTCTTTCTCTAATACAATACTCTTGACCACATTGTTTGGATTGATAGTTTATTCATGTTTACTATCCAATGTGATTAATTTACTTATATGATTACCTTGAATGTGATTTGGAATGACTTCCTAAATCTCATTCATACTCTGGCAAGAGATTCTTAATCATATCATAGAGTATTCTCCCTCAAACAGTTTGAAGGTTAGAGATCCCTTGTTGCGCATTCACTCGCCTCCATGGCTAAGTGGCTTAACCCCAACTATGTTGTGGACACCCTCGAATGGAGTAACTTTGACATAGTCAAAGATCAAGGACTTAACCACAAGACAACTATGATGCCTCAGGTCAAAGGACTACTTTGCATTATCCCAACCATGAGTTCTCATGTGACATGAGTATGAGGACTCCTCGTTGATCGTGTTCAGTGGACTCATTCGCTATTGAGCACTTACATGCTTGTCTTGGTGTCAATCACACCAATGACTCGAGACCAGTCACTCTCCATGAGAGAAGACACAGTACGTACTGATCTTAACGGACTGTCAATGCCCAATTGGCAATCCTATGATCAGGAACGTTTAGGATATGTATACGAAAGAGAATGGTCTCATAAATCTAACTTGTTTAAATTACATTCTCCTAATTACATATTCCTTGGACTTATCGTTTAAGCATATAACATTTATATGAGACGGCTTAAAACAATAATCGTTGCCCTTGATATTAAACTAGATTAGTTTAGCATGTGAAATGTCCGTAAAGTATCATCACATGATTGGTTTAGGGCACATTTCCAACACGAGTCACTACTATGACCTACACGGCAATATACTGCACAAGTGTCGGAACCAAACAAAAAGGTCTATACGACAATAATGGGTGTGATACAATCATGCTCAATACTACTCTCACGTAATAGCTGGACGATAAATTGCTAGTCACCTACAAGTCGGAACCATAAATAAGGTCTGTACGACAAGACTATGCACCTAAATTGGATCTAATATGAGCATATGGTGCGGGAGGTGACATAATGAACAGGCTTGTGCCATATCTATGGCTAAATCACAATCACCCTAAGTGCAGTTTTATGAGCTCAACATTATTCAATCACATATCACATCATCGATGATTCACATAACCAAACACAACTTACCTGAGCTTACTTGAGCGTCCACAGCACCACATTTATATATATAAAGCATCACATACCAAATCATGTATGAATTATAAACTTATATGCATGGCATTGATGGCGTACTGTTATTTAAACACATATTTCTGGGAAAATATCAAGTATATAATATATACTGAAAACCAAAAGCCCACTCACTAATAAGTCGAAGGGTCGTAGCCCCCGAGTCGCCCTTGGATTCGCTCGTCCTCGAGATAAGTCTCACCTATATGCGAATTAACTATAAAAACGTTATTTTAAAGCACATAGACAAAACTAGCTAATAACTTCTCATACATACCTCAAAATGGGTATATGAATATACCACAGTGACCTACATAGGCAAGTGCACGACAAGACGCACGGCCACGCGCAGGGAATCCTGACGGATTCCCTAATTGCCATTAGAAATATTCCCGGAATATTCCGTTAAAACCCAACGGTAACCGTCCAACTAACTGACGACGTTAGCATATTCCGTCAAAACTGACGAAATATTCCTCTTTCTTCCCCGGTGAGTCGCCGGTCGCTGGCGACTTCGCCGGTTTCTGGGTAAAACTTTAAAACCACTATTCTCCTTCGTTTCTTCACCATTTTTCATGTAATTGGTACCAAAATGAAGCTAATAACATGTAGAATCATGTTATACTATTTTTAAGCCTTGAAATCCACTAGAATTTACCTGAGGAAGCTCGATAATCCGGTCAACTTTGAAAAACTTCGATCTCGGTCCTCCGACGTCCAAACTCTTCCAACGAACTACCTCGAGCTTCCTTAGGACCTCCTAAAGCTCCCTGTGAGCTTGAAATTCTCTGAAACATAAGGTTTTACGTCCACATGAATAGTGCATGAAAAATGAGTTTCAGGTTCTCGAGATTTCGAAGGAATCCTTACTTGAAATGGGTACCAACCAACTCGAAATGGCACGAGGAATGCAATGGTGCCTTTATAATCTTTGATCTGTGATTGGGAAGCTCACCTCGAGCTTGGTCCGTACGAGGAAGAAGAGAGAGAGAGAGAGAGTGAGTCCGAGAGAGATGAGGGCACGGGAAAGAAGATAGAGGGAGTGAGTGTGGTGTGTGTGTGATCCACGTGGTCACCAATCCAAAACCACACAATAAACTCTAAGTCTCAATATGTTACACATACATATTACAATTTCCCCGTCCAAGGATAAAACTGTCATTTGACATCACTAAAAATTAAATATTCGGGACAGGTTGTGACAGGTGAATTTGGACAATGACTTCTCTTGTAGGTGGGTTCAGTCCAAATTGGAAATGGAAACCCATGAAGAAACCCGCCTGTTTTTTTGAACAAGAAAACTCAGAAAAAATAGTGCTTAGTTTTGATTACTAAACAATATAAACTAGCTAAATTTCAATGTCAAATTTGAAGTATACAAATAATATACTCCATCAAACTTTCCGGGAAGATCTGCAAACCTATAAATTACATATATTCTTAGGGGAAACTTCAGAATTCAACTATCAATCCCATCTATTTGTAAAACCAGGGCATGAGATTTGATGGGGTACCAACACCTATTTTTCTATTGCTGTTTCTAGCTTCTCTTCTTGTTCTGAGCTATTTTCTACAATCGATCTCGCGACGCAATCTTCACTTCTCATCCAATCCTCCATTCGTGTTTTTGTTGGTCAACATCATAATCGTTGCAATCATTGTTGGAAACCATAGGCCATCTTCTGTGGAAGCTGACGACATCATATCCTTCGTGTATCATTCGTATGAACTGGAAGAAGACGGAGCAGGTGATGCTGAGGATACAAAGAGTGATTAACACTCGAGTTTGGAAGGTTATGACAAGTGTAGTGACCATGTTGATGACAACGATGGTGGTGAAAGTGAAAGTGACGATCATTTTGATTCAGATGGTTACGACGAAGATGATGACGACAATGGTAGTGAAGGC
Source organism: Malus sylvestris (assembly GCF_916048215.2). Lineage (NCBI taxonomy): Eukaryota > Viridiplantae > Streptophyta > Magnoliopsida > Rosales > Rosaceae > Malus > Malus sylvestris. Next base: position 14,272,656 of record NC_062265.1, on the reverse strand, counting down.
GAGATTGGTTGGGGAGACATGGATGAATATGACTATAATTTGGAGAAACGAATCGAAGACTTCATTGATAAGGTTAACAAGGGATGGAGGGAAGAAAGGGTAAGGGATGGTGTCTCCTACCCCTTACAGATAACCTACCTGTGAAGTATTTAGAAGCCCCTTCAATCTTCGCAGATGTACACAGATTACCTTCAAATTTATCCAAAAAAAGAGATGAAACTAATAGTTCATTAATTCATTTCTCCATGCATGTAACGAAGCTCAAGAACATAATAATTTTTTTTTTTTTACCTATTCCGATCTTTTGTAGGCGCTAGCTAGACCCGGTAGTTTTTTACACGATACGGTAACACGACACGAAAATAACAGGTTTCAAGTCAACACGATAACTAATCGGGTCATTATCGGTTGACCCGTTATGAACCCATTAATAACGGGTTCTTAATAGGTATACACGTGGGTAACATGTGGGTAACCCGTTTCGACCTGTTAAGAAAAAAATTATTTTGACAATTTTAAAGTTTAATTACTAAAAGATTTATTATAAAATACAATAGCCATATTAATATATACAATAAATTCTATATTAAATATATAGTTTTGTATTATTATTCTATATAAGTTAAAAAAAAAGTTTTAGTCATTATTTATTTTTATTATGAGAGTTCCTTATTATCATTACTAGGATAAATTTTACTTAACATGTTGTTGTCCAAAATTAAAATAAACTAGTATAGTATTTGTATAGGCAAGAACTAAGAAGACATACATACAAGTATGAAAAATATGAAAGAATATATAAACACTCGTGATTCATCATTATTCCTCCACTAGTAGATAATGGTTATACTTACATTATCGTTTAGATTTTTAAAATCCTCCAAACCCTCATGAATAATGTTTTTTATTTGAGGGAAAAATTAATAAAATTAATAATAATTATTGTAGAAGTGTAAAAAATATAAAAAAAATATACAATCACTCAGAGTGACAAGCTTTACAACTTTCATGAAGGGGTCAGCTTCGAAATCCAACACTATAATCCATAAACCTTAAATTTATATTTAACCGTCGATTGTCATTTACGCTTTATTCTTCTTATTAAATTTCATTTGTAAAATTTTCTTTTTTGAAAACATCATCATCTGGCAGATGTAAGAAGATCTGAAAAAAAAAATTTGATGAGAACAATGAAGCGTAAATGTAAAAAACAATCAACAGTTAAATTTTGATATATGATTTATATGATTATAGTGGCGAATTTCGAAGTTAAGCTCTTCATGAAAGTTGTAAAGCTTGTCATTACGAGCGTTTATATATATATTTTTATGTTTTTTACACTTCTACATTAATTAAAAAACTATTAAAGACATTACTTAAATACGTTTTTATTTTTTGGATGTGACAATATGGTATGTATATACTTATTTAGTATTATGTTTTTTATTTGATTATTTATTGGTTTAAAATATATTTTCCTTAACGGGTAACGGGTCAGGTCATATTACCTGTTAATATTATCGGGTCGATTTCGGGTCAGGTCATTTTACCCGTTTATTTTAACGGGTGTTACACGACACGACCCGTTAAGATATCGGGTATGACACGAAACTACACGAACACGAAAAACACGACACAAATGCTAGGTCTAGCGCTAGCATAGGGGGGTGGAGACTGGGGCCTAGTGCCTAGGCGGCTAGAGCCTAAGCGAATTAGGCAGATATCATATATATTATAAATAAGTGTGTTTATACTTAAAAAAATACATAATTTCATTAGATACATAAAATGTAAAATAGAATGGCATAGATTATAAAGTATTATAACATAATAAAAACACGGAGAGCAAGCATATAATGTGTGTTCATCTAAGTATTCAACAAGTTTCTTACAATTTCTTAAAAAAAATGCAAAATGAAAGTAATTTATTTTCCGTCTAAGTGAGAGTTGCGACATAGGTGGGTTTGGATGGGCTAGGCGGGTTTGGATAGGCTAGGCATACACCTAATCGGGGTTTCGTTATTTTTGAAACCCAAAATAAAAAAAAACAAAACCCACAAACAATAAAGATTTCCATAACACATTCCCTACCACTTTCTTCGACTTCCCATCTTTGCAAATCCAAAACACCTAATTAAAGAAAAAAGTAATTAGTTGCAGAAATGGAGACAATGACCGAGTCAGAGATAGAAAGAGACGAGAGAGAGAGAGAGAGAGACAAACTGGATGGGTGTGGAAATATGGTTGCCAAAGCTTCATTGGTTGGAAATATGGAACTTTCCAACCAAAACGGAAAATTTGGTATAAAAGTCATATCTTTAAGGATCAAACACTGATGCAAACAAGCTCACTTCGAAACTTCACTCTCGACTTCCCTCTCTTCCATATCGAAGCTCAACCTAGAAACCCAAAGCTCACACAGCTCTCTCGGCATACCTCTTTTCCAAATGACAAATATGATGAAATAAGCTGAGGGTTTTTAGTATTTATATGTGGGTATTTTAGTAATTTTGGTTTTGTGCATGATGTGCATGGCTGGTTTGTCCAATTATGTCCCAATATTAAGAAAATGTCATATTTCTGGTTATTTCCCTAAAAATTAAAATGTAAAAGAAAACATATCAACCAAAATTTTATACTTTTTAATGACCTCCCTTAGAGTCTCGCACAGGACCCCTAAAATCTCAGGGTCGACCTTGGTGGCAGAAAGTCTATGAAGAGTCCACCTTTGAGAGTGTCTCCTAAGCATTTCTCTTTTTCTTATGTGCTTATCTATGTTTATTCAAAGTATAAGCAGAAAATGAGTATACGAGCAGATGTATATTATCATGAGTAATTATATTTGTAGGTTGCTACATTGTTTTATTTTTATTTAATGAATGATAAATAACAGTATAAGCAGAAAATGAGTATACGGATGAATGTATATTATCGTAAGTAATTACATTTGTGGGTTACTATGCTGTTTTATTTTTATTTAATGAAAATAACTGAAAGCTTTTTCCAAGCAAAAAATAAAAAATAAAAAATAAAAATTCATGAATAAAAAAAGGACGAGATCAAAAACATATTTCTTAATGAGTCATCTCTTCTTTATGTAATAATTTATCATCCTGCCCACTTCATTCAAATCATCCCCAAAGGATCCCAAAGGATGAGGATCCTCTTCCGATCCTCACATTCTAACCGTTCATCATACATTGTGCGACCAGTTTTTGTTAGTTACTATTTGTATGTAATTTTAAATAATAAAATTCAAATGATCCTCACATCCTCATAATTTGGATCCGGATGGGATCCAAATCCATCCCCAAATACTGCTTAGTTTCCTCATTCTATCAAGTTTCATGCAGATATAAAAATAAATAGAAATCTTAATTGTGGTCAATGTCTAGGTTTATTGGTTTGTTTTGGTCAATAGCCTAAACAGTTAATTGAGTTGTGTTTTAAATCCAAACGCACAAGTTATCAGATACATGCATGCATGCCACCTCAACATGTCTTGTTGGAGATAACTTTGCAAGAGGCACTTATTTTTTAATACCTTTCGTTAAAAACACTAACCTTTTTTTTTTTTTTTGGATAAACTGGATAATATTAATCCAGGCAAAGATGCCAAAAGTTTACAAGAAGGCCTATAGAGAGGCAAACAACCAAACATGGCACCAGAAATAGGTAGTGCAAGGAGATACATGGATCCTGACACCGCATCTAATGCTAAAACATCACTTCTCACACTACCCACATGAAGACCTAGTGTGGACAAGGAAGACCATCATTACTGAGAACATGAACTAGGGAAGATGGAGGTCTGTCACCCAAATCACATTGCATATTTCCCTACATCGCTGCGACACCAAGAGGTGCACAACTTGGTTGGCCAATCTTGGAATCCAAGACTAGCGACAGTCATGGAAAGACTCTCCCAATCTAACACACTGCATAAGTACAGGGAAAGCTTCCTACCTACCCTTCGAAAGCAAGTCCCGCAGAGATGCGATTGCATCAAAGGAATCAGATTCAATGGTCACTGAATTCCAACCCAATTAGTGACCCAACTCGCAACCATGCCTAATAGCCAGCGCCTCCGCCATAGCCACTCCTATCCTTCATTGGATACCTGCCTGCACCTAAAAAATGATTATCATGGTCTCGTGCAACTACCCCAGCAAAACCCGAGTTTGGAGGAGTCCACGTAAATGGAATCACCGACTATGGAGTACCGGGTGTTGTGCGAGTGCACAATGATTGGTTAGCATCCAAGAAAGCCTCAATTGAAGTGGAAATTGCTAGTACGACTTGCCTGGGATTGATTGGTTGTTGGTTGAAAAAAAAGTTGCATCGTGTTTTCCAAATGTGCCAACATGTAAAAGCAATATAAGACATTAACCCAAGTGGATGTCTCCAAAATCGCCTCATAGTCCCACGGCAACACAAAAGGTTTCAAGAATTCAATATCTCATTGCCCAGTTGCTAGACTAATTAGAGAGTGCACCCGCAAATTTCTAGTGACTGGCACCACGCTTAACAATTCTGATCTACCCGAGGGGATGTGTGGGAGCCATCTATCATTCCAAACCTGAACTTCTCGACCATTCATAATTTGCCAGTAGGTACCCCTCAACAAGATATCTCTTCCCACCAATAAACTAGACCAAGCCCAGGAAACTCTCCTTCCCCTCTTAGCTTCAAGGAAGGAGCAACTGGGGAAATATCTAGCTTTAAGAACTTTCACCCACAACGAATTCGGCTCCGTTATCAATCGCCAACATTGTTTTGCCAGAAGAGCATCATTAAAGGTTTCAAAGTTCCTAAAACCGAGTCCACCTTCAGCCTTTGATCTACACAACCTCTCCTTAAAGACCCAATGGATTCGGTGTTCTACACCCCGTTGCCCCCACCAAAATTGGAAAATAATTACATCGAATTCATTACAAAGTGTCGTGGGGAATTTAAAAAGGTTCATCGGGTATGCTGGGATTGCTTGCGCCACCGCCTTGATCAAAACCTCCCGTCCTGTTTGTCAGAGTAGAGATTGTTTCCAACCTTGAATTTTCCCCAAAAGTCTCACTTTCATATAGGCCAAGCCGCATTTCTTTGACTTGCCCCATATAGCTGGTACACCCAAATAGGACCCTGGGTCTCCAACTTTCACAATGCCCAGAATGTCTGTCAACTCCCTTAATAAGACCTCAAGAACGTTGCCTCCAAAGAAAACACTTGATTTATGTTTGTTGACCAATTGTCCCGATGCCAAAAAGTAGTGATCGATTAACTGAATTAAACTCCTACAATTTTCCTTTGTTGTTGTGAGGAAAATTAGAGTATCATCAGCGAAGAACATGTAAAAATTCAAGTGCTTAAAAGCAATCGGAAGCAAAAAAAATGTCTCCATACTTCTACGAAAAACGCTTTTCTAACTCAATAACATGTTTAACTTAATTTGTAAAACACAATTGAAAGCGTTTTTAATTGTCAAAACACTTTTAGTCATTCGATAAACATTTCCAACAGACATTGGGAATGTTATGCACAAGTTGGCTTCTTAAACACTTCTAGTCAAATTTTAATGTCAAAGTTGGAGTATACAAATAATATACTCCATCAAACTTTCCTGGAAAGTCTGCAGACGCCTCTATAATATACATATATTCCCAGGGAAAACTTCAGAATTAAACTATCAACATCCCATCTGTTTGTAAAAACCAGGGCATTTGGTTTGCTGGGGTACCAACACCTATTTTTCTACTGCTGTTTCTAGCTTCTCTTCTTGATCTGAGCTATTTTTTACAATCGATCTCGCGGCCCAATCTTCACTTCACTTCTCTTCCAATCCTCTGTTTTTGTTTTCGCTGTTCAACTTCACTTCACTTCTCTTCTAATCCTCTGTTTTTGTTTTCGCTGTTCAACATCATAATCGTTTCGATCATTGTTGGAAAACCGTAGGCACCATCTTCTTTGGAAGCTGACGACATCATATCCTTCGTGTATCATTCGTATGAACTGGAAGAAGACGAAGCTGATGATGCTGAGGATACAAAGAGTGATAAAACACTTGAGTTTGGAGGGTTATGACAACTGTAGTGACCATGTTGATGACGACAATGGTGGTGAAAGTGAAAGTGACGATCATTTTGATTCAGCTGGTTACAATGAAGATGATGACCAAAATGGTGGCGAAGGCGAGATTGGTTGGGGAGACATGGATGAATATGACTATAATTTGGAGAAACGAATCGAGCTTCATTGATAGGGTTAACAAGGGATGGAGGGAAGAGAGGTTAAGGGATGGTCTCTCCTATCCCTTACAGCTAACCTACATGTGAAGTATTTACAAGCCCTTTCAATGGCTACCGGCAAAGCTGAAACACGTGGTAACTGTCGCATGTGGGAGTAAAAATGATATAGCACCCTTTTTGAGCAAATAGTTAATTCCGAAATTCTTAATGTGTAGTGTTCCTACAAATATCAGAGGGAAGCAAATTCTATGCAACAATTACGACTGAGCAATAGTTCTGTACTACACGACTTACAAGTGAACATCAGAAATATTTTGAATACTATAGGTATCGTCAACCAATTTGCCAACCCAGCAATAGTTGTACTAACCAAGACCTGATCCGCTGTCCTTGGGAGGTGCATCAGCCTTGATACGGGGTGGCCTAACAACACGATCAATGAGCCCATATTCAAGAGCCTCCTGCGCATTAAAGCGCTTCATCCGACTTAAGTCTTTGTTAATCTGCATATACACAGTTCAGAATGATCATTCATACTATCTTATAATGCTTAATTTTGCAAATCGTAATAGCTCAAGCTTGTGTACCCCTCACTCAAACAATTCTTCGTGGGGGTCATAAAACCGCTTTTTTGATCGATAGTCATAAAACCACTTAACCCAAAAGCGACTGTCGGATTTACTTGTCAAACTAGCTAACCTTTTCAACTGGCTGGCCTGTTTTCATAGCCAACTCATTAAACAGGTAATCTCTAATTCTGAGAAGTTCATTTGCTTCATTTTGTATATCATCAGCCTGCCACAAGATTTCGTAGACTCGTGAAGACAATAAGGACAAGATATTGATGAACTTGAAAGACATCTACAGGAGCATTTTTGGGCATTGACAGGAAGCAGTGATACCTGACCACGAGCAGCCCCGGCAGGAGACTGTAGAGCAATTCTTGATAGTGGCATTGCAAAACGATTTCCCTAAACAAGGCAGAAATTACAAAAGTTGGAATTTCAGAGTTCAACCATCTGATAGAAAGATGAAATTCAATATTTTTTAAGTCACATAGAAGATGAAGATATTCCATCAAATCATCAATGTACAAGGTTGTAAACAACATGTATGAACAGACAAGCTCAGATAGCAATGAAACAAAACAGACACAGGAACCATCGTCAGTCATTTTCTAAAGAAAACTGGTCAAACTCCTCACCATATCTAATTGCCCCCCCCCCCCCATTATACCAAATCATCGTCCCACTCAGCTGTATTAACTATGGCACTTCTGAGGCTAAGAAAAGACAATAAAAACTTATGTCGACCCCTTCATGATGAGCATTAGTACTAATGGACTTTATCATCCTGGACTGAAAAATGAAAGAACTATTACCTTCTCTCCAGCGGTAAGAAGAAAGGCTGCTAAATTATAGGCATAGCCCACACAATGGGTACCAACAGGACTTTTTAGGCTCTGCATTGTATCATAGATAGCCATGCTTGGAGTAAGCTGCAAATGATGCAAGTTTTAGATATATGTATGTCACATGGAAAAACAATACCAAGAAAAAAGTAAAAGAATTTGACATGAAAATCTGATAACTCACATCTCCACCAGGACCATTGATGTACATATAAAGCCTTTTCGAAGAATCTATAGTGTCAAGGTACAACATTGTTGCCAAAATTTGATTGCTGAACTCTTCATCTATGTTTTGCCCGATGAAGATCACACGTTCTCGGTACTGCATTCCCAGTAAACAGAAGCTATCTTAGAGACACAATAAAAATGGTATTCCAGTAAAACTCAAGTAGTTGAAATCCATACAGAAATCTCCACTTAGGATGTTGATTAATGTATTCTTTTTAACAAACCGTCTAGATGTTCATTTCATATGGAATTAACAGCAATGACTTACTAGAGCATTCCACAAATCAACCCATTGCCAAGTTCCCTCACCAGGAGTTCTGTAGGGAACTTTTGGTGTCCCTATAGGCATCATTCCAACTCGTGCTCGTGAAGACCTATGGTTTCGTGTCCTGAAAAGTGCAAACATAGAGATACAGCATCCGTTCTTTAACATACTGATTAAGCAATTTAAACTACTCCCAGAGAAAGAAAAAAATCAAACCAAATTGAGCTCATGAAAACAGTTATTTACGGGTATAATTGGGGGCATGCTAACCTATAGGAAAACAAAGAATTGCAACCTCTATTTTGAACTTAACTTGTTGGCTATATAATCATCCACGTTGTTGCAATCTCTCAACGATAGCCGAAATAGTTTTTCATAGAAGAACAAACAAAGAGGTTTAAAATGCACATATGTAAACGTCTTGTTATAATTTTGAACTCTACTATGTTAGACAGTACCACAAAAGTTAAACCAATCTCATTGCCGCTGCACAGGTCAAAGTTCAAAAAGAACGCCGGAGGGGGGTGTGTACCAAAGTGGAGGTTTCTTTAGCAATACAATATTCTAAACTACTCTAACTTGTGGAACTTGGGTGCAACGGGGCAGGCACACTGGACCTCACCAACTAGCCTAACCCGCGTTTACAAAACAAAAGTGCAGTTTAAAGAAGCAGGATTTCGCTCCACTAAGATAATTAAATCCCTACTGGTGGTCTCTTGAAAAACAAGTGGCCACCAACCATATATCGATATTACGCTAATTTTTGGCACAGAACCATATATCGATATTAAGCAAAATTATCAAGGCCCATAATTTAGTTACCTGGGTTGAAGGCTCTTATTAACTTTTCCGTACAACTCAACCGTCAAGTTAGGGTTTTTAGCACCAAAAGTACCTTAGTTTTGTCAATAAACAAAGAAAGAATTCAGATGGATTACATCACCAAAAAAGAAGAACAAAATTAGCTCAGGAAACCAGAGGATTGCCTAAAGACTGAAGCTTTAATCCTGAATAATGCTTCGTTGCACAACTGCGGGAGACAAATGGATAATAATTACAATTAGAAACACTAATCATTTTTAATTTTTGGGATTAGAAAACGAATTAAAAGAGAAAACAAGAAAATCCCATGAGAGAGGAGAGAGAGAACCTGGGAGGAGGAAGGGAGAGTCTAGCTTGGGGATGAAGGCCTGGAGAAGTAGTCGTTGTGTGAAAAGAGACTGCCATTTTCACCACCAGACAGCGAGCAAGTGAGATAGAATAGGAGGAAGACGAAGGGAATAGACTGAAGAGACCGGATCCGCTACAGCCGGCAACAGACTTACAGAGAACAATAAAAGCGATAATCTAAATCAATTTAGATTATCTAATACTAGTACTATTTAATACAACGTATCATTAGGGGAATAGACTGAAGAGGCCGGATCCGCTAGATCAGTCACTAGATTTACAAGACAACAATAAAAACAATAATTCCAACTAATTCAAGTCATCTAATGCTACTAGTATTTGATTATTACATAGCATGAAATAATTTTTCGTAAAGAGATCGAAATTTGAAATGTCACAAGGTGTATCAACAACTAACAGTCTTAAAATTGAATGGAGTTTTTTTTTAGAGATTATGTTTGAATGAGGATAAAATAAATAAATGATTTAGATTACAATATTTGTACATTGAAATGACTTCACATTGTCATATAAAAAGGAACAACTCCTTGCATGTATTATAAAGTGGAATTGTATCAATGGTCCTTTAACTTTAACCTAATAGGAATAATGGTCATTCAACTAAAAATCTATGATCATTGGTCCCTTAACTCATCAAAATTGACAGCTATGATATTTTTCGTCAACTCCGTCAAAATGAATCAGGTTCAAATGACCATTGCTACAATTGGGTTAAAGTTGTGGAACCATTTCTTTAATTGGGTTAAAGTTAAGAGATCATTGCTACAATTTTTTTCATTTGATTTTCCATATTTTCCTCTTAATTCAGCCCCACGTGTGTGGCACATAACTCATTTTGACGGGATTTTGACGAAGTTGACAAAAAGGACTATAACTGCACACTTTGATGAGTTTAGGGAGACTATTGCTACAATTTTCTCTATTATAAGTTTTTAGATGTTACATTTTTACATTTAACACCACTATCTAATTTCAATTACTAGGGCTACCCTCCCTCTCCACACTCAAGTTTCAATTTCATCCTTGCAGTTCAAATCCTAATTAAAATATTGACTGAATAAAAAAAATCAATCACTCTCCAAATTCAACTTCTGCCCTTTCTCAGCAATTAACATTTGCCCATTTTTAAATTAGAATATTGACAAAAAAACCAAAACCGAAACCGAAACACAAACCAAACTAATCCGTACTGAACAATTAGTTTTTTGCGCTTTTGAAACTGAATCGCATTGAGAAAAAGTGGTTTGGTTTCAGTTTAGCCTTCTGAAACTAAACCGAAACCGAACATCACAACAAAAAATAAAAAAAATATATTTAATTTAAAATACCCATATAGATGGTGTGCTCTAATTGATTGTTTGTTTGAGTCCATAAATTTAGTTTGATCCGCACACTGCAAACCCATTTGTTTGTTGTTTTTCAAACCAAAAGGGGATTCAAACTGTCACAGCCCGTCCCGGAATTTTTAATTCCGAGGACGTGAAATTACAAAAACGCCCTTAAACGGGATTAAGGTGCGTAATTTTGGTGTTTGTTTTACCTAAAATTTCTAAGCTATTGTTGTGTTGGACTTTAGGTAGGGTCCTATACCCTAATTTCCTCCCCATTTTCCGTAACCTTTCCTTCTCTCTCTTCTTCTTCCATTTCAGATTTTCACTCTCTCTCTCTTCCTCAGCTCTTCCTCAGAAACTCTCACTCTCTCTCTTCTTCTCGAACGCACGGGCAACCACCAAAACCACCTAAAACCTATACCAACGTCCAAGTTAAGACTACCATTGCAACCCTGAGGACTCCACGATCACGTAGACACCATTTTCAGGTAAGTTTTGCTTCGGAAAACCCTAGTTTTTAAGGTCCCGTGTTTATATACTGTTCATGATCTTTTAAATGGTTACGATTTAGGCTAAAACAAGATCACAGCGAGCTTAGTGAGGTCCCAAGGAAGCTCGGAGTGCTTCGTTGGAAGTTTTTGGACGTAAGAACACGGAGATCGACAAGTTCAAAGTTTGGCCGGAGCTTTCGAGGCGTTTTCCGGCAAATCCCCGGCGAGTTAGGAGTCGAGGTAGGTATAAATCTCTTCGTCTCGTCAAGTACTACAACTTTCCTTTTTGTTTCACTCAATTTCGTTGAGTATTGAAGAAGTTATACTCATTTGAAAAATACCCAGTTTCCGGCGACCTCCGAGGCTTTCGAGGCAGTTTCCGGCCAAACCACGGCGAACTAGGTGTTGTGCAAGGTACCATTCTCTTTGTCTCTTCAAGGGCTACAACTTTCATTTTTGAATAACTTGATTTCGTTGAGAAATGACAAAGTTATGGCAATTTGAAAAACTGCCCAGAAAACGGCCGCCGGAAAAACCAGTCCGGCGACCCAAGGAAGAAGAAGGTGCTACAGTAAAAATAAAAAATAAAAATAAAATTATTTTAAAAATATGTCGACGTCCGTGACGTCGAGTAGATCACTGTGGTATATTCATATACCTAAATTGAACACCGTATGAGAAAGTTATTAAGGATTGTTGGTTAGGTGTTCAAATAACGTTTTATAGTTTTCACATTTAGGTGAAAATGTGAATTGATGATCCGACCGTTGGATCGTCACCAAAATTTGATACGTTGTAATACGTAATATTTGAGGATTATTGGAACTTACGGATTGGGAATCCGAGTTACGGATCTTCCGGAATTGGAATTGTAAGTCCATAATATAAAATGTTAACCGTCACTTAGTTTTGGAAATTGACGGAGATCCGACCGTTGGATGGTAATGAAATTTTAGGATGTTATCCTAGAGATAAATTGAGGACCTCTGGAAGTTATGGATTTAAAATTTGAGTGGCAGATCTTCCGGATCGAACTACGTAGTGACGTATTTTATATAAGTTATATATTCTATCGATATGAATTCTGAGGTTGGATTTGATTACTGTTCTAGGCGGCGATCGTCATGACGCCTTGATGTGTGGTGCTAGGGAGTTGTTGGACGAACTCCAGGTGAGTGGGCAGTTTTGTTTTCCGTATATATATATATACTTAACGTTTTCCCAGAAATTGAAAATGCATGAAATTATGTTTAAAATGAAATGCATATGAGTTATGTGGAAAAACGGGAAGTGAAATACCATGCATAGAATTGATATGAAAAGTATATAGAAATGTGAGTTGAAATGCCATGCATGAATTAATATATGATGCATATGTATGAATTGGTGCGGTGGACGCACAGGTAAGAATTGATTTATGATGCATATGTATGAATTGGTGCGGTGGACGCACAGGTAAGAATTGATTTATGATGCATATGTATGAAATGGTGCGGTGGACGCACAGATGAGTATTTAATTACTGTTATGATGATGATGATATATATTGAGCTCAAATCCTGCACCATGGTTTAGTGCTTATAGTATTCACCGCATCGCACGCTCGCCTTGGATCCAAGTAGATGCTAGTCGTACAGTCCACGCGGAGTGGGTACGACAGACCAGTCGCGAGAGTGTTAGTGAGATTCCGACTGGTGGGTGACCTTAGATTATGTGCACAGATGATTTATGAGAAGCACTAGAGCGTAACTTGTGTGCAGAAGGCCGGACGGGTCACAGAGGTGACTCCGGTAGAGTGATAATGATAGATTTTGAGCTCTAGGTTCAACCGTATAGGGCTATTAGAGGGCCTACGGTTGATTACTTTCTTGCACCTGATATGATTATGTTGATGCATTCATACCTTATTACTGTTGAGATGATGTGGCATGGCATAATTAATATGAGAAATGTTGAGATGACATGGCATGGCATGATTGATAAAGAGATAATGTTGAGATAGTAAAAATGAAGTTTTGAGAATATATATGTATATTTATATTTTACATTTCTGGGAAAGTATACAGGTTTTACGGAGAGGGGTTACAACGTTTTGAGAAATGTTTGGATTTGGAAAAGAATTGTTTTACTGACCCACTCAATTTTGGTTTTGCGCCCCTCCAGGTTCAGGAATCACAAAGGTGTGGTGACTACGAGGAATTCGACGGTGTTCTGACAGATTGGACAAAATTAGGACTCACCTTCGGGTGTATCAATTTAAATTGTATCTTAAAGCTTCCGTACTGTGCAAATGGTTACGTCACTCTCACGTGACGGCCAGCATGCCCTCCTTCGGGACGGGGTGTGTCAGTTGGTATCAGAGCATGGTTGCAATCTTGGACATCTTGAGAAGTTCTAGTGAATTCTGTCAGAACTACACCGCCTCGTAGCAAGCCACGTAGTTAGAGGAACTTAGTCTCCCTGATTTAGCGGTTTAGGGGGAAACTATTACTATGGTGATTCAGTCTATTGTCTAAAGGGACATTTTAAGATGGGTAATGAGTTGAACTTGAATCACCTTATGAAATGATGAACCTGAGAGAGCGAAGTAACGGTTTAACCATTTGGAAAAGATGTTTCAGATTATGCAAGTCAAAGGAAATTTCCTTCTGACAGGGGGTCGAGACGACTACCTGGTTTTGGTTATGAATTTGTATCCTGGTGGAAACAGGAGTATGAATTGTTGTCACCAGAGGAATCAGTCGATTGAGAATTGTTTAAGGACTTGTTTAAAGGAAAAGTTTATCCCTCCGGCATTTATCGATGGTAGTAAACAAGAGTTTACAAATATGAGACAAGGAAGGTGATGATCGAGGGATATTATAGAAAGTTTTCAGACTTGCCTCGTTTCATCCAGATATTGTTGTTAATTTGGTGGAGGTGTTATGTTGTTTTAAGTTGGGTGGCAAAAAGGGAAGTGGTATTTTGGGTGACCACTATCCATTGTACTTCTTACCAGGAATATACGAGATGTTGTTGAATCTTGAGGACTCTGAGAACATGAGCAACGAGAATAAAGAAGAATAAGAAATGAATGGGAATTAAAAGAAGACGATAAAGTTAATGATTCGTCATATCAAGGATATAGAAAAATTCAGAGCTTCGAAAGAAGTGAAGCTAGAGTTAATTCTTCCAGCTGAGGTTTTATTGTCGCTGGTCAGAGTAAAAGTGATGGATATACTGGTAATCCCAGATATTTGAGACAAGGTGTCTCGAGTAAAGGAAATGTACTTTGTGCAGCAGGTACAAAATTAACACTTTGGGAAGTGTGAAATTAATGAATGTGTTTATGTGAACAGAGGGGACACAGAATTGTGAATCGTCCCTAGAATCAGTTGTACTCAACAATTTTCCATGATATCATAGTGTCGATTCAGCAGAGTTATGGATTTAGTAGTTTGGTCGGATTGACCGTGAGTACAGAGATATTTGATGAGTTATATGTTCAGCCGTACGGACCATGAGAAATGGATTTGACTGACACATGAGAAATTTGTGAGTTATAGGCTCGGCCGTACCGACCACGCGGAGTGGATCCGGCCGACGTATTATTGAGATAAGAGTTGAATCAACCGCATTGGTCATTCTAGTTGACTTCGGCTGATATATTTCTTATTATGTATGTTATTACCTAGAGAGTAGTAAATAAATGTAGTTGAGACGAGTGTATGTATTTTGCATTGAGTGACAAAATAGTAATGTTATATCTTTGTGAGTGGTTGCCTACTTATCGAGACAACGATGATTTATCAGTATTGCGGGCTGCAGACCGTAATATTAATAACTCATTCGTGGATTCGTTAAGTAAGTAAACCGGTAGATTATTTTGTACTTATTCAGAATGCTTAGTAGTAATAGAGTATGTATTGTGTCGGTTAAATTATTTCCATTAGATTGGTTGGTTATAATTGTGACAAGACGGAATGTTAAGGGAAACCAGTACTTTCCATCGATCTGGATGACCAGAGATTACTTTTGTAAGTATGCAAAGTGGATTGAGTTCAGCCATTATTTATGCTGTGAGAGCAAAGAGATTGTTTTCGAAAGGCTGTAAAAAAATACTTAGCTCATGTGGTGCTAAATGATGTTGTTTGGAGTAGTGTGAATAATGTCGAAAGAGTTAGACTTTTCTTGATGTCTTCCTTGAAAGTATACCTGGATTGCCTTCAGGCAGAAATATGAGGTTCATTATTGATTTGTTGCCAGGTATAAATTTATATTGGAGATTGGTTCAGGATGAGTTAAGGGAATTAGAAATTCAGTTGAAAGAATTGGTTGATAAAAGTTTCATTCAACCTAGTACAACACTTTTGAGGAGCACCAGTTTGTTGGTGAGAAAGAAAATGGACTTAGAGATTGTTCATTGATTATAGACAATGGAGTCGGGTAACGATTAAGAACCGTTATCCATGGTAATGTACTGATGTTTATTTAACCAGCTCAGAAGTAATTGCGAAGATTCAAAGATTGAATTGAGATCTGGTTACTACCAATTGAATATTATAAGTGACGTTGATCATAAGATGGTTTTCTGGACTTGTTATGGTCCTTATGAAGTTTGGTGATACTATGTGGATACTCATGCGGTTTTATGAGTTATTGGATGAAGTATTCCAATAATGCCTTGATAATTGATATCATTTTCATTGAAGATATTCTGGCATATTCTGAGCCAGAGCAGAGCATGTAAACGTATTAAGTCAATGAAGCAAAGATTGAGAGAACGTTAGTTGTATGCTAAGTTTAGCAAAAGCTAAAGTTAAATGGATCAAGTGGCATTCTAAAATTTGTTATGTCTGCTTAAGGTATTCAAGTGAATCATTAAAAGATAGCAGAAATTGAGGAATTGGAACAACCACGAGTCGTAATTGAGATTTGGAATTTCTTAGCTTACCAGGCTATCTTGGATGGTTGTGAAAGATTTTTCAGTCATTGCTTTGTCATTGACGAGACTGTTGAGAAAAGAGGTTAGGTATGAGTGGGAAGGAATTGTAAGCAAAGGATTTAACAACTGAAGTATTTCCTCACTCATGCACGTATTTTGGTATTCCCAGAGAATAGTGGTAATCATAAATTTTTAGTGATGTTTCTTGAATGGTATTGGAGGCATGTTGATGCAAATGTTAGGGTGATTGCATACGTTTCACGATAAATGGAATCTCATAAGATGAATTACCCTACTGGGGATTTGGAAATCACGATTACCATTCTTGCTGTGAAGTTATGGAGACATTATATTTTAGTGGGAATGCAAGATTTTTTTTACGAATCCAAAAAGTCTTCAATATCCATTACTTGGAAGGAATTTGATATGAGGCAGCGAAAGTGAATTGTATTGCTTAATGAACATGATTGTACGATCAGGGTGATCGTAAAGTTTGTTCTAGCTGAAGCACTTGGTGAGAAGACTACAGTAAGATTAATATCTGGCACGTTTGCCAAGAGTATCATTTTGTGGATTGAAAACCAACGGAAGAAAAATTAAGAATGGAAGATCGAGAAGAAGTTATACTTGTTAAGTAACAAGTTAGTACATTTACCCCAGTGTTGAGTAACAACCTTTCCCAGACAGTGCAACACTACTTATTTGTTTTATGGAAAAGAGAATTGGATTACGGAACTGCTAAGTTTCTTAAGTATGTTGGTTGTGCAGTTTCCGAAGTAACGCCATAAGGACCATGAAATGTGTCACGTGAGTCGGTTTTTGATGACTTGTGAATGGAATGTTTCTGGGTAGAGAAAGATTCGATCGAGAAAGAGTTTTAGTAGACCCTGAGACTATGGACGAGTCTCCTCAAAGTATTCAGGTGATTAAGTTAACCTGAAGTAACCAGGAATGGCAAAAGAGATCAACAGATGGATATGCCACTAATCGAGTGTGTAAGGTAAATGGTTTGATATTTTTGGAAAATTCACCACGAACAGAAATGAAGAGAATTGGAAAAGAGACAAGATAAGATTTAAACACATCAGACCGTTTTGATCATTAAAAGAATCAATGAAGTTGCATATAAGTTTGTGATGCCTTCAAAATTGGCTAAGGCACATAATGTATTTTGTGTTCGATGCGTTGTCACTAGGTGGCAGATTTGTCGCATAAGATTCTGGTTCAACCTTTGGAGATTAATCCGGATTCGACTTGATGAGGAACCAGTGACTATACTGGATTGGAAAGATAAGACTCTGAGGAATAAGATCGTGAGCTTGGTAAAAGTATTGTGGAGGAACCATTCAGCAGAAGAAGCTACTTGGAAGACAAAAGAACGGATGAGAGATATGTATCCGAGGCTATTTTTTTTTAGTATTGAGAGTTTGGTTGGTGGCTGGAATTTCGGGGACGAAATTCTATAAGGAGGGGAGATTGTCACAGCCCGTCCCGGAATTTTTAATTCCGAGGACGTGAAATTACAAAAACGCCCTTAAACGGGATTAAGGTGCGTAATTTTGGTGTTTGTTTTACCTAAAATTTCTAAGCTATTGTTGTGTTGGACTTTAGGTAGGGTCCTATACCCTAATTTCCTCCCCATTTTCCGTAACCTTTCCTTCTCTCTCTTCTTCTTCCATTTCAGATTTTCACTCTCTCTCTCTTCCTCAGCTCTTCCTCAGAAACTCTCACTCTCTCTCTTCTTCTCGAACGCACGGGCAACCACCAAAACCACCTAAAACCTATACCAACGTCCAAGTTAAGACTACCATTGCAACCCTGAGGACTCCACGATCACGTAGACACCATTTTCAGGTAAGTTTTGCTTCGGAAAACCCTAGTTTTTAAGGTCCCGTGTTTATATACTGTTCATGATCTTTTAAATGGTTACGATTTAGGCTAAAAAAAGATCACAGCGAGCTTAGTGAGGTCCCAAGGAAGCTCGGAGTGCTTCGTTGGAAGTTTTTGGACGTAAGAACACGGAGATCGACAAGTTCAAAGTTTGGCCGGAGCTTTCGAGGCGTTTTCCGGCAAATCCCCGGCGAGTTAGGAGTCGAGGTAGGTATAAATCTCTTCGTCTCGTCAAGTACTACAACTTTCCTTTTTGTTTCACTCAATTTCGTTGAGTATTGAAGAAGTTATACTCATTTGAAAAATACCCAGTTTCCGGCGACCTCCGAGGCTTTCGAGGCAGTTTCCGGCCAAACCACGGCGAACTAGGTGTTTTGCAAGGTACCATTCTCTTTGTCTCTTCAAGGGCTACAACTTTCATTTTTGAATAACTTGATTTCGTTGAGAAATGACAAAGTTATGGCAATTTGAAAAACTGCCCAGAAAACGGCCGCCGGAAAAACCAGTCCGGCGACCCAAGGAAGAAGAAGGTGCTACAGTAAAAATAAAAAATAAAAATAAAATTATTTTAAAAATATGTCGACGTCCGTGACGTCGAGTAGATCACTGTGGTATATTCATATACCTAAATTGAACACCGTATGAGAAAGTTATTAAGGATTGTTGGTTAGGTGTTCAAATAACGTTTTATAGTTTTCACATTTAGGTGAAAATGTGAATTGATGATCCGACCGTTGGATCGTCACCAAAATTTGATACGTTGTAATACGTAATATTTGAGGATTATTGGAACTTACGGATTGGGAATCCGAGTTACGGATCTTCCGGAATTGGAATTGTAAGTCCATAATATAAAATGTTAACCGTCACTTAGTTTTGGAAATTGACGGAGATCCGACCGTTGGATGGTAATGAAATTTTAGGATGTTATCCTAGAGATAAATTGAGGACCTCTGGAAGTTATGGATTTAAAATTTGAGTGGCAGATCTTCCGGATCGAACTACGTAGTGACGTATTTTATATAAGTTATATATTCTATCGATATGAATTCTGAGGTTGGATTTGATTACTGTTCTAGGCGGCGATCGTCATGACGCCTTGATGTGTGGTGCTAGGGAGTTGTTGGACGAACTCCAGGTGAGTGGGCAGTTTTGTTTTCCGTATATATATATATACTTAACGTTTTCCCAGAAATTGAAAATGCATGAAATTATGTTTAAAATGAAATGCATATGAGTTATGTGGAAAAACGGGAAGTGAAATACCATGCATAGAATTGATATGAAAAGTATATAGAAATGTGAGTTGAAATGCCATGCATGAATTAATATATGATGCATATGTATGAATTGGTGCGGTGGACGCACAGGTAAGAATTGATTTATGATGCATATGTATGAATTGGTGCGGTGGACGCACAGGTAAGAATTGATTTATGATGCATATGTATGAAATGGTGCGGTGGACGCACAGATGAGTATTTAATTACTGTTATGATGATGATGATATATATTGAGCTCAAATCCTGCACCATGGTTTAGTGCTTATAGTATTCACCGCATCGCACGCTCGCCTTGGATCCAAGTAGATGCTAGTCGTACAGTCCACGCGGAGTGGGTACGACAGACCAGTCGCGAGAGTGTTAGTGAGATTCCGACTGGTGGGTGACCTTAGATTATGTGCACAGATGATTTATGAGAAGCACTAGAGCGTAACTTGTGTGCAGAAGGCCGGACGGGTCACAGAGGTGACTCCGGTAGAGTGATAATGATAGATTTTGAGCTCTAGGTTCAACCGTATAGGGCTATTAGAGGGCCTACGGTTGATTACTTTCTTGCACCTGATATGATTATGTTGATGCATTCATACCTTATTACTGTTGAGATGATGTGGCATGGCATAATTAATATGAGAAATGTTGAGATGACATGGCATGGCATGATTGATAAAGAGATAATGTTGAGATAGTAAAAATGAAGTTTTGAGAATATATATGTATATTTATATTTTACATTTCTGGGAAAGTATACAGGTTTTACGGAGAGGGGTTACAACGTTTTGAGAAATGTTTGGATTTGGAAAAGAATTGTTTTACTGACCCACTCAATTTTGGTTTTGCGCCCCTCCAGGTTCAGGAATCACAAAGGTGTGGTGACTACGAGGAATTCGACGGTGTTCTGACAGATTGGACAAAATTAGGACTCACCTTCGGGTGTATCAATTTAAATTGTATCTTAAAGCTTCCGTACTGTGCAAATGGTTACGTCACTCTCACGTGACGGCCAGCATGCCCTCCTTCGGGACGGGGTGTGTCACAAACTTAGTTCACTGCCCTTGTTTGGAATTAAATAGTCAAATGCTATGATCCCTTCTTGTTTCAGATTCAAGGGAAGTTCTCTGCCCTTGTTTGGAATTAAAGGAACAGGATCCTTTCCGGATCCTTTTTGTGGAGATTTGGAGGATCAATCAATTGTGTCCGTTCATCATATATCGTGTAGTTAGAAATTATTTTAAAATTTTAAGTTAAAATTGAAAATAAATACTATCTAACGAAAATTGACCTCACAATGTATAATGAATGGACACGATTGATTAATCCCCAGATCCTCACAAAGAGGATCCTTGTAATACTTAAACAAACGAACCCATTCGGCCATTTGTTTACTGTGATTCAGATTCAAGTATTTAACTAAAAATATGCTATTTGATATTTAAATTTTGCAGCATGAATTGAATTTCCTACAAATTTGTAATTGAATTCCATGTAATTTGCTGTGTTTCACCTTACTTTTATTTTGTTTGCAAATGATTTGAAACCGTGTGGTCCAAACCAAAACCGTTTGAAATAGCACCAAACCAAACTATGCCCACCCCTACTCGAAACACAGTTCACTACATTCAATACAATGCATGGGTATCATTCAAACTTCCATGTATTCCGACTACAAAAGCACAAGGTAGTATAATTTCTCTTACAGGAAGCTGGGATGCGTATTAACAGCTGCAGTCGACAAAGAACTGGACGAAGGATTTAAGCCATGATATGAACGATGAATCAAACATTTGGTCTCCAAAGCACTCAAGTAGGCTTCTCGTATGAATTCTGCAATGGCGCTTCTTATCATCTCGGCAGCATGGGGCTGCACAAAATTGTGAGTGCTATCCAAGACGTGTATTATGAATCTCTGTGAAGCAGGCAGTGAATTGTCGTAATTGATGATGAATTGCGCCATCGGTATGTCACTGCACAAGAGAAGCACAAATGCTTTCAGAAAAAGGGAAGAGCATGAGATGGTTAAAGAAGCAACTAAAACTATTCTTTAAGGATGGTAAACTCAGCAGCTGGATTAAGAGATACTAAAAGCCTGAAGATACAAACTCCCCGGAAATCACTTCACTGGATGAATCAAAATCTATTTGTGGATTGCGCTGTGTATGATCATATAATGTACAGAAGTCGGAAGCTTTAAATCCAAGCACTTGCTTTGAACTCAAAAAAACTATCGTGAATCTGTGATGATCGGACACTCCGTTGTAGCTACCAATAGAAACAAATCAAACCTAGGGCCCAAAAGGCAGAGAACTGCCGAGTGCCAACGTATGCAAGACAAGATTTTAAACTTGTCGTTGTATCCATTGAATAGAAGTAGTTCTCGAAATATATGAAGGCGAGGAGGAACGGCAACCTAATAGCTTTGAAAACCATGCCAAATTCCGCAAAACTAATAAAAGCGCAACACAGAATTGGTACAAGTAGTATCTTACCGAGAGATGAACAGTCCTTTAACAGCGTTCACCATCTTGCATCAGAAACATCAAGATTCTTAACTGCAACAACAAAAGCCAATATATGAGAAAATACTAGGATTATACTGAATCTTAACACGGTATTATCTTTAACCCTAAATACATAACATAATTAAAAGAAAGATTAAATCCACAATACCCTGCCTGAATTAATGAATTATTTTACGACACAAGATACAATCCAGAATATAAATCAATCAATGAGTGATGCGAAAATTAACTTAACACACAAATTAAATCCTCTTTTGACAATTGTAGTATATGTATAAGTAGAGATCGTTCTAGGCCGGGGATTAGGAGGGATTGCTAATTGATTCTAAACTGACTTAAAGACACAAAAACAAACTTAAAAACGATAGGATAGATTCAAAAGACTCAAAACTAGTTCACAAGACTCAAAATAAGATAAAGACACTCAAAGCTGCCTAAAAACACCAACTAGGCAGTTTTTGACACTAAACACAATTTTGGACGAAAGTAAGGTTTGAGCTTGACTCGAAACACTTAAAAACACAAACAAAACAAGTTTAAAATAATTTGAAACAAGAAAGTAAAGGGGGGGGGTTT
Organism: Malus sylvestris; assembly: GCF_916048215.2. Taxonomy (NCBI): domain Eukaryota; kingdom Viridiplantae; phylum Streptophyta; class Magnoliopsida; order Rosales; family Rosaceae; genus Malus; species Malus sylvestris. Next base: position 14,250,311 of record NC_062265.1, on the reverse strand, counting down.
GTTTTGGAGGAATTTAAAATAACAAAACAGATTGTAACTTAAAAACAGGTTTGAAAACAATTTTGGGAAATTAGATGGATGATGGGCTAGCTAGAGGCTTTTCCTCCACACATGACATGTATGCAAACAACTCGATTTCCAGTTACTACTACATTGAATTATGAACGACAATGCTCCAAATTAACCGTGACATCACTAGTTAACTCTCAGATTTTCCTTGTTTTATTAGATTGGATGACATCATTCGACAACCCAAAGTATTCTTCAAAAGTTCCCTACATGACATCATAATAGAGATACGATCAAAGATCATTACGTTCAATGAAAATCATAAGCATTGACAAAGCACTTGCAACTATTGAAGGAAAAAATTTGTCCTAGCTAATAACATGTAAGAACATTTGAATACATATGCAAACTATTAACACTTTAAAGTAGGCATGCATTAAAAAACAATTCATAAAACCCATGACTTTCAAAGCCTAGTATATGGTGAACCAATAAACTCTTTAACAACATTTAAAGAGAAGGTAAGATTTAGAGTTTCTTTACCCTTGAAGCTCATCCTTGTTTACACAAGGGATTCACCCAAGTGGAGGGCCTTCAAGTCACCTCCTTACTCCTTGGATCTTCCTTGTGATTTTCCTCCTTTTAGTGCTCCTTTGCTTATTTGAGGATTTGAGGATTTGTTCTCCAAAAACACCAAAAGTCTGATGTCTCTAAGTTTCTTCACCAAGGATGTGATTGTGAAGATGAAATGGATGACTTAGAGAAGAATAGATTGCTAGCTCAAACTCCTCTAAGTGGCCGGCCTCTTTAGAGAAAAATGAGAGAAAGTGTTTCACCTCATTTCACCAAGAAAAACCCTAATGAGAAATAAAGCTATAAAGTTGATTTTATACTTCATTTCAAGTGAGTGGCAAACTTGTAATTAATCCAAGTTTGCTACCCTCACCCTTATGGCCGGTGTTGGAAATGTGCCCTAAAGCCAATCATATGATGATACTTTACGGACATTTCACATGTTAAACTAATCTAGTTTAAATTATAAAGGGCAAAGATTATTGTTTAAGCCGTCTCATATAAATGTTATATGCTTAAACGATAAGTCCAAGGAATATGTGATTGGGAGAATACGATCTAAAGAAGTTAGATTCATGAGACCATTCTTTCGTAGACACATCCTAAACGTTCCTGATGATAGGATTGCCAATTGGGCATTGACAGTCCGTTAAGATCAGTACGTGCTGTGTCTTCTCTCAGGGAGAGTGACTAGTCTCGAGTCATTGGTGTGTGTGACATCAAGACAAGTACGTAGGTGCTCAATAGAGAATGAGTTCACTGAACACGATCAACGAAGAGTTCTCATATTCATGTCACATGAGAACTCATGGTTGGGATAATGCAAAGTAGTCATTTGACCTGAGGCATCACAGTTGTCTTGTGGTTAAGTCCTTGATCTTTGATTATGTCAAAGTCACCCCATCCGCGAGTGTCCACGGCATCGTTGGGGTTAAGCCACTTAGCCATGGAGGCAAGTGAATGCGCAACAAGGGATCTCTAACCTTCAAACCATTTGGGGGAGAATACTCTATGATATGATTTAGAATCTCTGGCCAGAGTATGAATGAGATTTAGGAAAGTCGTTCCAAATCACATTCAAGGTAATCATATAAGCACACGAATTACATTGGATAGTAGACATGAATAAACTATCAAACCAAACAATGTGGTCAAGAGTATTGTATTAGAGAAAGACCGTATTGCATTTGTAATCCTAAACTGAATAGGTTCTCTACCTCTTCTGATTAGCTTGGGTAACCATGATATGCTGCTAGGTGTCACTCATGGTTTGTGGAAGCCCTAAACGTGTATAATCACTAAAGGGAGAATTGAAAGTAAGTTTCAATTCACAATCGATTTGAAATGGTTTTAATCGCCCATTACCTCGCTAAAAGGAACCTAATGGATCGTACACCGTGTAAGGTGAAGATTGAAGAAACAATGGAGATGAGTAAGAATAATTAAATGGTTTAATTATTTATGGCAAGGATTAATTAATATGTTAATTAATCAAACGAATAAGTTCATTATAGACCTCGGGATAGTTTTGGACCTTAAGGCCCAATGGGCTTCGAACGTCAAGCCCATTGACTTAAGTTGTATGACAACTTAATGAATAATGATTCACAAAGGCCCAATTAGCCCAATAATATCCCAATGGCCGGCCATTTAGTTTTGGAGTGGGTTTTGGACTTATTTACAAGTTTGCCACTGCAATGAATTAAGGTATAAATATGACTTTATAGCCAAAATTCAACTAGGGTTTGTTTTGGAGAAAATTGGAGAGAACATGTCTCTCCCTTTCTCTCTAAAGAGGCCGGCCTCCTTGGAGGGTGTAGCTAGCAATCCTACTACTCCAAGGTCACTCATTTCTTCTCCAATCTAACCTTGGTGAAGATACTTAGAGGTTCTCAATTTTGGGAACTTGGAGAAACCTATTCTTCCATCCAAATCCATAGATTTTAGATGCAAGGAATGAAGGCCCTCTCTTTGGGTGATTAGCCTTTGCTTATGCAAAGAGGAATCTACAAAGGTATATATTTCTCAACTCACTTTGATTTGAGTTGAGTCTTGGTTCACCAATCTACTAGGCTTTGAATTTCATGGGTAATGTTTTGTTTTTGAGTGCATGCAAGCATGATTCCGCCTTTAATTGTTAATTGCATGCTATATGATGTTGCTCAAATGAACATGTTTTCACAAAATCATCCTTCAGCCGGCCTTACCTTTGTTATTGGGCTAATTGCCCATTTTGTTTTAGTTGTCATACAACTTAAACATAATGGGCCTTGTGGACCAAAACGGTTTTGAGCCCCGAAGCCCAAAACCAACTTAAAAGCCCAATATGAACCTTTCGTAAAATTAATTAACTAATTAATTAATCTTGACCATTCTCAATTAAACCATTTAATTGCTTATCCATCTCATTTATATTTCCTCACTTTCACCCTTACTCGGTGTACGATCCATTAGGTTCCAATTAGCGATGCAGTGGGCGATTGTTACTCTTAACGATCGATTGTGAATTGAAACAACATTTCAATTCTCCCTTTGATTAGTGTTGGCTAATCTTCAAGGCTTCCACAAACCATGAGTGACACCTAGCAGCATATCATGGTTACCCAAGCTAAGTAGAAGTGGTTGGAGAACCTATCCAGTTACAACTACAATGCAATACGGTATTTCTCTAATACAATACTCTTAATCACATTGTTTGAGTGATAGTTTGTTTCATGTCTACTATCCAATGTGATACTTCTCTATATGATTCGATTGAATATGATTTGGAACAAATTTCCTAAGTCATATTCATATGCTTTGGCCAAAGACTCCCGAATCATATCTTAGAGTATTCTCCTTCCACCATAGAAGGTTAGAGATCCCTTGTTGTGCATTCATATGCCTACATGACTAGATAGCTTGATCCTAACAATGCCGTGGACATTCCAATGGAATGCCATTTAACATGATCAAAGATCAAGGACCTAACCATTAGACATCTATGATGCCTCAGGTCAAAGGACTACTTTGCATATTGCAACTATCGAGTTCTTACATGACATGTATGTTTGAACTCTCTTTTGATCGTTGTTCAGTGTACTCGATTACTCTTTCGAGCACCTATGTGATTGTCTTAGTGTCCAACACTAAATGACTTGAGACTTTTCATACTCACGCTTGAGTCAACATAAAACATACTAACCTTAGCGGATTGTCAATGCCCAATTGGCAATCCTATGGCTAGGAACGTTTTAGGAATGAACATAAGAGAAAGGTCTCGTTAATCTAACTTACTTAAATCACTTATCTCTTAGATCAAATACATTCCTTGGATTCCCTTATTGCTTAAACACATGATACAATAAATAGTGATTAACAATAAGCTTTGCCCTTCATTAAACATATAAAAGTTTAATACAATAAGTATTCCAAAAGCTATTACATCAAATGAGTGGCTTTGTGGGCATATTTTGAACAATCACCCACTTGCACTCAAAGCCACCTTCCCATGTATCTAATACCCATCTTTTCCATATGACGGTCAAGTTGGATTTGAGACATTGGCTTTGTCAGTGGATCTGCTACGTTATCGGCTGAGGCAACTTTGAGGATGTTGACTTTCCCCTCGGCAACATATCTTCTAATGATATTAAAGCGCCTGCCAAAATGCTTGTTCTTTTGATGAGCCCTGGGTTCCTTGGCTTGAGCTATCGCCCCACTATTATCACAGTACAAAGTTACTGGTGATGTAATGGTTGGAACCACTCCAAGTTCAGTAATGAACTTCTTCATCCAGAACGCTTCTTTGCCGGCTTCAACTGCAGCGACATATTCTGCCTCCGTCGTGGAATCAGCAATTACACTTTGTTTCTTACTTTTCCAGCTAACAGCCCCACCATTCAGAGTGAATACATATCCGGAGTTGGAACTTCTATCATCGACGTCAGATTGGAAATCTGCGTCTGTATAGGCTTCCACTCGCAACTCTGTCGCTCATCCATAAACGAGGAACATGTCCTTAGTTCTTCTTAAGTACTTAAGGACCGTCTTGACAGCTGCCCAGTGTTCTGATCCTGGGTTAGATTGATATCGACTAGTAATGCTCACAGCATATGCGATATCAGGCCTTGTGCATATCATGGCATACATGAGACTTCCTATGGCGGAAGCATAAGGAATAATATTCATTTACCGTATCTCTTCAGGAGTCTTAGGTCCCATGGACTTAGAAAGGTGAATTCCATGTCTAACAGGAAGAAAACCTTTCTTAGATTGTTCCATCTGGAACCTACTTAGCACCTTATCAATGTACATAGATTGGGATAATCCAATTAGTCTTCTGGATCTATCACGATAGAGCTTTATCCCAAGTACATAAGATGCATCTCCTAAATCTTTCATGTGGAAGGTTTTGGACAACCACACTTTTACATAAGAAAGTACTGCAGTGTCATTCCCGAATAGTAATATGTCATCTACATACAACACTAGGAATACAACTGCATCCCCAGCGACCTTTTGATAAACACAATTGTCGTCTTCATTTTGAGTAAAACCAAACGTTTTGATTTCAGTGTCGAAACGAATGTTCCAGCTCCTGGAGGCTTGCTTAAGTCCATAAATGGACCTTTGAAGCTTGCATACTTTAGTCTTTTCAGACTTGGACACGAAACCTTCGGGTTGAGTGTTGGAAATATGCCCTGAAAGTCAATCTTTGGAAGAAACCTTTCAGGACAAATGAATCGATGTATGGATGACTCTTATACATTAAATGGCAAAGACACGAATTAGGACTATCTCAATAAACGATATATGTCCTAAATAGTGTATCCATGGACAATGGATCGATTGAAGAAGTAATCTAATGATGTTAGACTAAAGAGACCTTCTTCACATAACCATTATGTCCAAAAGGTTCCTAGTCATTGGATTGTCGGAGGGAAACTGACAATGCTTAGACCGGTACATATTGTGTCCGCTTCAAATGGAAGGATGGAAAGTCTCATCCCATTCGTGTTGTGACACTAAGACAAGTATGTAGGTGCTCATTAAGGGAATGAGTTCACTGAACACAATCGAACGAGAGTACTTGCATGGAGGTCTACTCACATGTCAAGCAAGTAACTCTAATGGTTGGAATAATGTAAGTAGTCTTTTAACCTGAGGCATCATCGTTATCTTGTGGCTAAGTACTTAATCTTTGATTATGTCAAAGTCACCCCATTCGCGGATGTCCACGGCATAATTGGGGTTAAGCCATTTAGTCATGAAGGCAAGTGAATGCGCAACAAGGAATCTCTAATCCTCGACTAGAGAGGAAGAATACTCTAAGATATGATTCGGGAATCTTCGACCGAAGTATCAAGCGTAATAAAGGAAAGCGTTCCTATACGACTCAATAGAATCATATAAGAAGGAATAATCACATTAGGGGTTTGACATAATATATCCATACCCTAGTAATGTGATTGAGAGTATTGTTTTATAGAAGGATCGAATTACATTGTAATTCCAACTGAATAGGTTCTCCGAACAACTTCTACATTAGCTTGGGTAGCTATGACATATGGTTAGATGTCACTCATAGCTTGTGAGTTCTTCTAGATGATTAAATGTAGTCATCAAAGAAGAAAGGTGAATTAAAATGAAGTTTTAATTCACTAAGTGATTGGATTAAATATAATCAATTGGATTGATGTCAATCACCTCACTGCCTTGCTAATTAGAACCTAAAATGATTGTACACTGATACACTCTTGTAGTGAGTAATTAATGGATGATGGAAATAATTAATTGGATTAATTAAGTGTTGTGATTAATTTAGAAAGTCTAAAGAAATCATAAAAGTGATAAAAGATCGTTTTGGGCTTAAAGAAACGTTCGGGTTTAATTGGGCCCATTGGGCCTAAACCCATTGGGTTTTTATTCAAGCATTGGATGACTAGAAATAAATAAAAGCCCAAAGCCCAAATCAACACAAAGGGGCCGGCCCTTGCAAGTGGAGAGGGAGAGATATTTAGTCAAGTTGTTGACTAGGTTTCTTTTTGTCTATATAAGGAACTTTATAAAAATTTAATCCTTAGGGTTTTTTTGTGTGTTTTGAACAACAAAGAGGCAAAAGAAAATAGCTCTCTAAAACCACAAAGGCCGGCCACCTAGAGGGTGTTTTAGCTAACAATCTTTCACCCTTTTGGTTATTCCTCCATCCATCTCACTACACTAGTGGTGTGGATCTTTAGAGGTCTTCTCCTTTGGAGACTAAAGGAGAACCTTGGAGCACTCTTACTAACAAAGTGGAGGAGGCAAGGAGGGAGGCTAGGCTCAAGGACTTCAAGGAACAAAGGGCTTGGAGGTGGTCCATCCTTGGTCTCAAGTCTAGATCAAGAGGTATAAGACTAAACTTTCACTTTGTTCTTTACTAAAATGTTTTGATGCATTATATATAAACCTATGAACCTTGAAGGGGATTTGCATGACTATAGCTTTGATAATATTTGATAAATCGCTTCCGTTGCTCATGTATATAAATTTTGAATTGTATATGCATGCTAGTCATTTAGAAATCCCATATGTTAATCTCATAATTTTCCCTTCATTGAGCCATGTAAAGCTCTTCCTCTAGGTAGCCGTTCAGAAAGGCCGTCTTCACGTCCATTTGCCATATCTCATAATCATGTTACGCAGCTATAGCAAGCAAAATCCGAATGGACTTAATCATGGCTACAGGAGAGAAAGTTTCTTCATAGTCAATCCCTTCTCTTTGCCTGTAACCCTTGGCTACTAATCTAGCCTTATAAGTCTCCACGTTCCCATCAACGCCTATCTTCCTCTTGAAGACCCATTTGTTTCCAACAGGTACAATACCTTCTGGAGGGTCTACAAGTCTCCACGTTCCCATCAATGTCGGACATTGCTTCAGTGTAGTCCCTAGGGTCCTCCTTTGTGTCATTGTCACCTAAAAGGTGCAATTCCGCAAAGTCATTGTCTAAGCCATACCTATTAGGTGGCTTACTAACCCGTTCAGATCTACGTGGAGCTAGGGGTTCAGGAACAGGGTTGTCAACTTGTCGAGTGCTTGTTTGTGGTTCATTATTAATCTCATTAATTTCCATCTCTTTGCTTATAGTTCCTTTGAGAACAAATTTGTTCTCTAGAAACTTAGCAGTTCTAGCGACAAAGACTTTCTAGTCGTCTGGATGGTAGAACTCATATCCCATAGTCTCTCTAGGATATCCCACAAAATAGCACCTTACTGATCTCGCTTCGAGCTTAGTAGCTTCAAGCTTCTTGACATATGCTTCACAACCCCAAATCTTAATATGATTAAGACTTGGCTTTCTTCCATGCCATATCTCATAGGGCGTTTGTGAAATTGACTTGGAAGGTACTCTATCAAGCAAGTAAGCTGCTGTATATAGAGCGTATCCCCAGAATGTTACTGGTAGATCAGCAGGACTCATCATAGAACGAACCATATTCATCAAGGTTCGATTTCTCCTTTCAGAAACTCCATTGAGTTGTGGAGTTCCCGGTGGAGTCCACTATGATATTATTCCACACTCTTTGAGATAATCTAGGAACTCATTACTCAGATATTCACCCCCTCGATCCGATCTTAGGATCTTTATCTGTTTCCCAGTTTGCTTCTCTACTTCATTCTTGAATTCTTTGAACCTTTCAAAGGATTCTGACTTGTACTTCATAAGATACACATAGCCAAACCGAGAGTGATCGTTGGTGAATGTGATATAGTAGGAGAAGCCTCCTCTCGACGTAGTAGACATAGGTCCACATACGTCAGTGTGGATTAACCCTAGAATTTCAGTGGCACGCTTTCATTTTCCAGTAAATGGAGATTTGGTCATCTTCCTTTTCAAGCAACATTCACAAGTACCCATCTGGTCATTACCTAATGGGCGGATATATCCGTTTTTCGACATCTTGTGAATCTTATCAAGGTTCACATGTCCAAGTTTAAGATGCCACATCTTTTCTTGGTTAACTTCTTCTTTAGCCCTTTTGGGTTTTGAGGTATTCCCGCTTGCAATACAGTGCATCCCACTATTCGTCTCTAGGTGAAAAAGTCCCTCTATCATATTACCATGAGAGATAATACGACCGTTCAAGTATAAAGTGCAACTCATTTTGTCAAACAATACTGAGTGCCCATCTCGTAAAAGCTTAGAGATGGAAATCAAATTCTTTATACATGAAGGAAAATATAAACAATTTTTAAGTTCCAGGACTTCCCAAGAGGGTAGGTTAAGCATGTAGGTGCCTATTGCTTTTGCAGAGATTTTAGTGCCGTTCCCAACTCGCACAACCATCTCCCCATTGCGCAGTGACTTGCTCCCCGCTAGTCCCTGCATCGTATTACAGATATGTTGACTAGCGCCTGAATCAAATATCCAGGAATTGGAGCTTACTGTAAAGGCACTCTCTATGACAGAAATAGTCTCTTCAAAAGTTCGTGTCATAAGGCTCGCAATGCGCACCCTGTATTTCTTCTTCCAACATTCATCCTTTCCACAATGAAAGCATGTTTCTTTGGATTTCTTTGCCTTCTTCTTATGCAACCTTTTCCTTGTGATTGCATTCTCACTCCCACTGTCCCTTTTGAAACCTTTTTCAAATTTACAGCACATGTCAATCATCTCGTTTAAAGCATGATCGAATCTATTCACTTTATAGTTTACAATAAACTTAGTGAAATCATCCGAGAGAGATGCAAGGAAAAAGTCTTGGGCCATTTTCCCATCGATGGAAGTTCCTAAACTTTTAAGATCTTTAAATATCTTTTCCATCTTTTGTCCATGTTTATGGACCGATGTCCCCTTTGCCATTTTGGCATTCATTAGACTACAAACATTTGAGAATCGTACATTACTAGTCTCAATGTCATGCATCTTATGCAAACTTTCAACCATGGCACAAGAAGTGTCCATGTGCTTATGTTGTTTCATAAGCTCCTCACTAAGTGAAGTGAGGATTAAGCATTTGGCTTGTAGGTCATCCTCATAGTGTCTAACATATTTTTGACACTCCTCCTTTGAAGCTAGTTTCGTAGGAGGTAAATGAGGAGGGGATTACTTAAGCACTGTAGGAAAAAATTTTGTCCTAGCTAAGAACAAGTATGAACATTTGAATACACATGCAAGCTATTAACACTTTAAAGTAGGCATGCATCCAAAAACAATTCATAAAACCCATGACTTTCAAAGCCTAGTATATGGTGAACCAAAACAAACTCTTTAACAACATTAAAGATAAGTAAAGATTTAGTGATTCTTTACCCTTGAAGCTCATCCTTGATTACACAAGGGATTCACCCAAGTGGAGGGCCTTCAAGTCACCTCCAAGCTCTTTGAATCCTCCTTGTGTTTTCCTCCCTTTAGTGCTCTTTTGATGATTTGAGGAAAAAGGATTTGTTCTCCAAAAAACATCAAAAGTTTGATGTCTCTAAGTCTCTTCACCAAGGTTGTATCTTGTGAAGATGATATGGATGACTAAGGAAAGAAGAGATTGCTAGATGTCCCTCCCCTTAGTGGCCGGCCTCCTTAGAAGAAAATGGAGAAAATGTTTCACCCAATTTCAACAAGAAGAACCCTAATTAGAAAATAGCTATAAAGTGGTATTTATAACCTTTTCTTTGGTGAGTGGCAAACTTGTAATTAAGCAAACTTTGCCCATCCACCCTAATGGCCGGCCATCCTTTGTTATTGGGCTAATTTGCCCATTTTGTTTTAGTTGTCATACAACTTAAACATAATGGGCCTTGTGGACCAAAACGCTTTTGGGCCCCGAAACCCAAAACCAACATATAAGCCCAATACGAACCTTTCGTATAATTAATTAACTAATTAATTAATCTTGACCATTCTTCAATTAAACCATTTAATTGCTTATCCATCTCATTTAATTTCTTCACATACATCCTTACTCGGTGTACGATCCATTAGGTTCTATTTAGCGAGGCAGTGGGCGATGTTACTCTTAACGATCGATTGTGAATTGAAACCACATTTCAATTCTCCCTTTTTGTTGATTAGTGTTTGCTAACCATTAGGGCTTCCACAAACCATGAGTGACGCCTAGCAGCATATCATGATTACCCAAGCTTAGTAGAATTGGTTGGAGAACCTATCCAGTTACAACTACAATGCAATACGATCCTTCTCTAATACAATACTCTTAATCACATTGTTTAAGTGATAGTTTGTTTCATGTCTACTATCCAATGTGATACTTTCCAATATGATTCCCTTGAATATGATTTGGAACAAACTTCCTAAGTCATATTCTTTTGCTTTGGCCAAAGACTTTAGAATCATATCTTAGAGTATTCTCCCTCCACCATGGAAGGTTAGAGATCCCTTGTTGTGCATTCATATGCCTACATGACTAGATAGCTTGACCCCAACAATGCCGTGGACACTCCAAAGGAATGCCGTTGACAGGATCAAAGATCAAGGACCTAATCATTAGACATCGATGATGCCTCAGGTCAAAGGACTACTTTGCATATTGCAACCTTAGAGTTCATACATGACATGTATGTTCGAACTCTCTTTTGATCGTCGTTCAGTGAACTCGAGTACTCTTTCGAGCACCTATGTGTTTGTCTTAGTGTCCAACACCAAATGACTTGAGACTAGTTATACTCACGATTGAGTCAACATAACACATACTAGCCTTAGCGGATTGTCAATGCACAATTAGCAATCCTATGGCTAGGAACGTTTTAGGAATGAACATAAGAGAAAGGTCTCGATAATCTAACTCATTAGATCACTTATCTCTTAGAACAAATACATTCCTTGGATTCCCTTATTGCTTAAACACATGATACAATAAATAGTGATTAACAATAAGATTTGCCCTTCATTAAACATATAAAAGTTTAATACAATAAGTATTCCAAAAAGCTATTACATCAAATGAGTGGCTTTGTGGGCATACTTCCAACAATCTCCCACTTGCACTCAAAGCCACCTTCCCATGTATCTAATACCCATCTTTTCCATATGACGGTCAAGCTGGATCTGAGACATTGGCTTTGTCAGTGGATCTGCTACGTTATCGGCTGAAGCAACTTTGAGGATGTTGATTTTCCCCTCGGCAACATATCTTCTAATGATATTGAAGCGTCTGTCAATATGCTTGTTCTTTTGATGTGCCCTGAGTTCCTTGGCTTGAGCTATCGCCTCACTATTATCACAGTACAAAGTTACTGGTGATGTAATGGTTGGAACCACCCCAAGTTCAGTGATGAACTTCTTCATCCAGAACGCTTCTTTGCCGGCTTCAGCTGCAGCGACATATTCAGCCTCTGTCGTGGAATCAGCAATTACACTTTGCTTCTTGCTTTTCCAACTGACAGCCCCACCATTCAGAGTGCATTCATATCCGGAGTTGGAACTTCTATCATCGACGTCAGATTGGAAATCTGCGTCTGTATAGCCTTCCACTCGCAACTCTGATGCTCCTCCATACACGAGGAACATGTCCTTAGTTCTTCTTAAGTACTTAAGGACCGTCTTGACAGCTCCCCAGTGTTCTGATCCTGGGTTAAATTGATATCGACTAGTAATGCTCACAGCATATGCAATATCTGGCCTTGTGCATATCATGGCATACATGAGACTTCCTATGGCTGAAGCATAAGGAATACAACTCATTTGCCGTATCTCTTCAGGAGTTTTAGGTTCCATGCATTTAGAAAGGTGAATTCCATGTCCAACAGGAAGAAAACCTTTCTTAGATTGTTCCATCTGGAACCTACTTAGCACCTTATCAATGTACATAGATTGGGATAATCCAATTAATTTTCTGGATCTATCACGATAGAGCTTTATCCCAAGTACATAAGATGCATCTCCCAAATCTTTCATGTGGAAGGTTTTGGACAACCACACTTTTACAGAAGAAAGTACTGCAGTGTCATTCCCGAATAGTAATATGTCATCTACATATAACACTAGGAATACAACTGCATCCCCAACGACCTTTTGATAAACACAATTGTCGTCTTCGTTTTGAGTAAAACCAAACGTTTTGATCTCATTGTCGGAACGAATGTTCCAGCTCCTGGAGGCTTGCTTAAGTCCATAAATGGACCTTTGAAGCTTGCATACCTTAGTCTTTTTAGACTTGGACACGAAACCCTCGGGTTGAGTCATATAGAGCTCTTCCTCTAGGTAGCCGTTCAGAAAGGCCGTCTTCACGTCCATTTGCCATATCTCATAATCATGGTACGCAGCTATCGCAAGCAAAATCCGAATGGACTTAATCATGGCTACAGGAGAGAAAGTTTCTTCATAGTCAATCCCTTCTCTTTGCCTGTAACCCTTGGCTACTAGTCTAGCCTTATAAGTCTCCACGTTCCCATCAACGCCTATCTTCCTCTTGAAGACCCATTTGTTTCCAACAGGTACAATACCTTCTGGAGGGTCTACAAGAGTCCAGACCTGATTTTGATACATGGAATCCATCTCGGATTTCATGGCCTCTTGCCATCTCTTTGAATCAATGTCGGACATTGCTTCAGTGTAGTCTCTAGGGTCCTCCTTTGTTTCATTGTCACCTAGAAGGTACAATTCATCAAAGTCATTGTCTAAGCCATACCTCTTAGGTGGCTTACTAACCCGTTCAGATCTACGTGGAGCTAGGGGTTCAGGAACAAGGTTGTCAACTTGTCGAGTGCTTGTTTGTGGTTCATCATTAATCTCATTAATTTCTTTCAATTCTATCTTGCTCGTTCCTTTAAGAACGAATTCATCTTCCATGAATATAGCAGTTCTGGCGACAAAGACTTTCTGGTCATCAGGGTGATAGAATTCGTATCCATAAGTCTGTTTAGGATACCCCACAAAATAGCATTTAACGGATCTCGCTTCAAGCTTTCCAACATCTTGTTTCTTAACATATGCTGGACAACCCCAAATCTTAAGATGTTTAAGACTTGGCTTCTTCCCATACCATATCTCATATGGTGTCTGTGGAACAGATTTAGAGGGCACTGCATTTAGCAAATAAGCTGCTGTATGTAGTGCATATCCCCAGAATGATATTGGTAGATCAGCGGAACTCATCATAGAACGAACCATGTTCATCAAGGTTCGGTTTCTCCTCTCAGAAACTCCGTTATGCTGAGGAGTTCCTGGTGGAGTCCACTGTGATACAATTCCACACTCTTTGAGATAATCTAGGAACTCGTTACTCAGATATTCACCGCCTCGATCCGATCTTAGGGTCTTTATCTGTTTCCCAGTTTGCTTCTCAACTTCATTCTTGAATTCTTTGAACCTTTCAAAGGATTCTGACTTGTACTTCATAAGATACACATAGCCAAACCGAGAGTGATCGTCGGTGAATGTGATATAGTAGGAGAAGCCTCCTCTCGACGTAGTAGACATAGGTCCACAAACGTCAGTGTGGATTAACCCTAGAATTTCAGTGGCACGCTCTCCTTTTCCGGTAAATGGAGATTTGGTCATTTTCCCTTTCAAGCAACATTCAGAAGTACCCATCCGGTCATTACCTAATGGGCGGATATATCCGTCTTTCGACATCTTGCGAATCTTATCAAGGTTCACATGTCCAAGTTTAAGATGCCACATCTTTTCTTGGTTAACTTCTTCTCTAGCCCTTTTGGGTTTTGAGGTATTCCCGCTTTCAATACAGTGCGTCCCACTATTCGTCTCTAGGTGAAAAAGTCCCTCTATCATATTACCATGAGAGATAATACGACCGTTCAAGTATAAAGTGCAACTCATTTTGTCAAACAATACTGAGTGCCCATCTCGTAAAAGCTTAGAGATAGAAATCAAATTCTTTATACATGAAGGAAAATATAAACAATTTTTAAGTTCCAGGACTTCCCCAGAGGGTAGGTTAAGCATGTAGGTGCCTATTGCTTTTGCAGAGATTTTAGTGCCGTTCCCAACTCGCATAACCATCTCCCCATTGCGCAGTGACCTGCTCCCTGCTAGTCCCTGCAACGTATTGCAAATATGTTGACTAGCGCCTGAATCAAATATCCAGGAATTGGAGCTCACTGTAAAAGCACTCTCTATGACAGAAATAGTCTCTTCAAAAGTTCGTGTCATAAGGCTCGCAATGTGCACCCTGTATTTCTTCTTCCAACGTTCATCCTTTCCACAATGAAAACATGTTCCTTTGGATTTCTTTGCCTTCTTCTTATGCAACCTTTTCCTTGTGTTTGCATTCTCACTCCCACTGTCCCTTTTGAAACCTTTTTCAAATTTACAGCACATGTCAATCATCTCTTTCAAAGAATGATCGAATCTATTCACTTTATAGTTTACAATAAACTTAGTGAAATCATCCGAGAGAGATGCAAGGAAAAAGTCTTGGGCCATTTTCCCATCGATGGAAGTTCCTAAACTTTTAAGATCTTTAAATATCTTTTCCATCTTTTGTCCATGTTTATGGACCGATGTCCCCTTTGCCATCTTGGCATTCATTAGACTACAAACATTTGAGAATCGTACATTACTAGTCTCAATGTCATGCATCTTATGCAAACTTTCAACCATGGCACAAGAAGTGTTCATGTGCTTATGTAGCTTCATAAGCTCCTCACTAAGTGAAGTGAGGATTAAGCATTTGGCTTGTAAGTCATCCTCATAGTGTCTAACATAATTTTGACACTCCTCCTTTGAAGCTAGTTTCGTAGGAGGTACATGAGGAGGGGATTGCTTAAGCACATACAATATGTCTTTCACCTTTGAGACATTCTCAATATGGCGATACCAAGCAAGGAAACGTTGGCCCTTAAGGCCCCTTTTGTCGAGTATAATGGTGGGTATAATTTTAGGCATGTCGTTCACTACATAACATAACAGAAATCGTATTAGATTGTTTGTTTAAAACTATTTGATTGGGTCTTTGAATCAAATAGTACCACCCACTATTTTTGGCAAATTCCACATCCCTCAATAGAATTCGAGAGTTATATTGAACTCTTAACGGGTTATGGGAGACTCACCATTACCAAGCCCACCTCAGAATTATATCATGTTGGTTAGCAAAAATAATGATGAGAGAATAACGCATTATTCATTTACAACTCTTGTAATTACCCATCTTGTTTGGCCTCAAGAGAATGATTACCTCAGAATTATATCATGTTGGCACCATTGCACTTAGTTAAGTCATTCCCACCATGCTTAGTTTATGTAGAGGTTCAAGCACAACCTCAGAATTATATCATGTTGGTCATACTCGTTGTCTACACTCACCTCATCATATGTTTATGGGTTCCTCCTGGATGTAAGCACATACTTTGTACTTCCCCATTATAGGGTGAAGCCGGTGCATGAGTCACAAACGATTGGATCCCACCACGGTGGAAGGCCTACGAAGAGATGTTCAAAGCATCTCTCGCTTATCAACTTAATATTCGTTTTGAGGGAGTAGTTTTGGGCTACATCAAAACATTTTAATCACATTAAAAGAACTTGGGCCTATCACAACCATTGGTCCAAGTTAATATGAATTAGTAGTTTATAATACTCCCACTATTTCGAAGAAACAAGCGAGACTATATAGAACTACTAACGAATGCATTGCATCCTCATATGGACTATATAGTCATACTAGGTTTTAGGATGATTATGAACCGTTTGATTTGATCCAACACGAGCCTTGTGTTGGACCTTGGGTTTAAGGTAGATAGTTGTTGATTTTAGTTACGCGTTTAATCCAATTAAACCGTTATTTCCTATTGGGCGTTGGACCCAACTATTCCATTTTGCATACATATAAACAAAAAGGAATACATGAAATAATAATAAGGGCTTATGCCCTTTTACAACACAAAACAAATTATGGACTTATGTCCATTTACAACAACTTGAATTAATCAAATTACATTCAAATCTACACTACCAAAACCCAAACATTCATAATGTAAAGCGGCCAATCACATAGCTCAATTATCGAGGCCTTTGGTTCATAATCACCCTTTTCTCAATTAATCACATTAACTAAGAAAGCAACTTAAACAATTGGTTTTTGGATCCATAGAATTGATCTAAATGGAACTAAATTAAATGAAAATCCAATTCTCATTAAAGAGACAAAACAATTTTGTTCTCATTTTATTTGGGCCAAAAGGAAACTATGACCACAACAATTGGGCCATAATGCAAATACAAAAACTTTTGGGGTCACTTTGTATAAACACAATAGTCCACAACTTCATGTAAATACAACTAGATCCCAAAATTTTAATAATGTAAAAACATCATTAAAGGATCAAAACAATTTGTCCTTTAGAGTTTTAGGGCCTAAACGTAAAAACGTAAACTTTTGGGCCAAAATGCAAAAAATACAAAAGTATCAAAACTTTATGTTAATTGCACAAAAGGCCCCAAAAGGACCCCACTAGGGGTGGCCGGCCATTTGGAGTGAACAAGTGAAAAATTAAATTTTTGAAAAAGTTTTTGCAAGTTGATTAAAGTACTTAAGCAAGTGGATTGGTTGGTGAAGAAAGTCTTTGCAAACTTTAAAGACTTGTAAGAAAATGTAAGAAAATGTTTTGTAAACATTAATGACATTTTCCTTTCTTCACCCTTAAGTTATAATACAAAATTAATAAACCAAAACTTTATGAAAAACATAAAACCTTTAAATCAAAACTTCAAAACTTTTTGTTCTTGGCAAGAACTTCAAGAACATGAAGAACAAACATGAAAAACTCATAATAGCTCCATGGATGTTTTCATTCACCAAAACTCAATTTTTCACCACTCAAAAGAGGGCTAATATCCTAGGGTACTTAGGGGTTCCAAAAGTCACCTTAAAACCATTTTAACAAGACAAACATGAACCCAAAAAGTCACCCTAAGGATTTGGCCGAATTTCCCAAAACTCATGGCACCAAATTTTAGTTCCAATATTCATGCTTAAATGAAATACATCTACAACATTTGAGATGCTAAATTTTCTAGCAAAATTTATATATTCAAAAGCAAGAACAAAGCTTGTAACATTTACAATATTTAAATCACAAAATATGAACATCACAAAACCCAAAAGGATTCACCATACACTAGGCCTAGGCTCTGATACCACTTGTAGGAAAAAATTTTGTCCTAGCTAAGAACAAGTATGAACATTTGAATACACATGCAAGCTATTAACACTTTAAAGTAGGCATGCATCCAAAAACAATTCATAAAACCCATGACTTTCAAAGCCTAGTATATGGTGAACCAAAACAAACTCTTTAACAACATTAAAGATAAGTAAAGATTTAGTGATTCTTTACCCTTGAAGCTCATCCTTGATTACACAAGGGATTCACCCAAGTGGAGGGCCTTCAAGTCACCTCCAAGCTCTTTGAATCCTCCTTGTGTTTTCCTCCCTTTAGTGCTCCATTGATGATTTGAGGAAAAAGGATTTGTTCTCCAAAAAACATCAAAAGCTTGATGTCTCTAAGTCTCTTCACCAAGGTTGTATCTTGTGAAGATGATATGGATGACTAAGGAAAGAAGAGATTGCTAGATGTCCCTCCCCTTAGTGGCCGGCCTCCTTAGAAGAAAATGGAGAAAATGTTTCACCCAATTTCAACAAGAAGAACCCTAATTAGAAAATAGCTATAAAGTGGTATTTATAACCTTTTCTTTGGTGAGTGGCAAACTTGTAATTAAGCAAACTTTGCCCATCCACCCTAATGGCCGGCCATCCTTTGTTATTGGGCTAATTTGCCCATTTTGTTTTAGTTGTCATACAACTTAAACATAATGGGCCTTGTGGACCAAAACGCTTTTGGGCCCCGAAACCCAAAACCAACATATAAGCCCAATACGAACCTTTCGTATAATTGATTAACTAATTAATTAATCTTGACCATTCTTCAATTAAACCATTTAATTGCATATGCATCTCATTTAATTTCTTCACATACATCCTTACTCGGTGTACGATCCATTAGGTTCTATTTAGCGAGGCAGTGGGCGATGTTACTCTTAACAATCAATTGTGAATTGAAACCACATTTCAATTCTCCCTTTTTGTTGATTAGTGTTTGCTAACCATTAGGGCTTCCACAAACCATGAGTGACGCCTAGCAGCATATCATGATTACCCAAGCTTAGTAGAATTGGTTGGAGAACCTATCCAGTTACAACTACAATGCAATACGATCCTTCTCTAATACAATACTCTTAATCACATTGTTTAAGTGATAGTTTGTTTCATGTCTACTATCCAATGTGATACTTTCCTATATGATTCCCTTGAATATGATTTGGAACAAACTTCCTAAGTCATATTCTTTTGCTTTGGCCAAAGACTTTAGAATCATATCTTAGAGTATTCTCCCTCCACCATGGAAGGTTAGAGATCCCTTGTTGTGCATTCATATGCCTACATGACTAGATAGCTTGACCCCAACAATGCCGTGGACACTCCAAAGGAATGCCGTTGACAGGATCAAAGATCAAGGACCTAATCATTAGACATCGATGATGCCTCAGGTCAAAGGACTACTTTGCATATTGCAACCTTAGAGTTCATACATGACATGTATGTTCGAACTCTCTTTTGATCGTCGTTCAGTGAACTCGAGTACTCTTTCGAGCACCTATGTGTTTGTCTTAGTGTCCAACACCAAATGACTTGAGACTAGTTATACTCACGATTGAGTCAACATAACACATACTAGCCTTAGCGGATTGTCAATGCCCAATTAGCAATCCTATGGCTAGGAACGTTTTAGGAATGAACATAAGAGAAAGGTCTCGATAATCTAACTCATTAGATCACTTATCTCTTAGAACAAATACATTCTTTGGATTCCCTTATTGCTTAAACACATGATACAATAAATAGTGATTAACAATAAGATTTGCCCTTCATTAAACATATAAAAGTTTAATACAATAAGTATTCCAAAAAGCTATTATATCAAATGAGTGGCTTTGTGGGCATACTTCCAACAAACACATACAATATGTCTTTCACCTTTGAGACATTCTCAATGTGGCGATACCAAGCAAGGAAACGTTGGCCCTTAAGGCCCTTTTTGTCAAGTATAATGGTGGGTATAATTTTAGGCATGTCGTTAACTACATAACATAACAGAAATCGTATTAGATTGTTTGTTTTAAAACTATTTGATTGGGTCTTTGAATCAAATAGTACCACCCACTATTTTTGGCAAATTCCACATCCCTCAATAGAATTCGAGAGTTATATTGAACTCTTAGCGGGGTATGGGAGACTCACCATTACCAAGCCCACCTCACGATGATACGATGTTGGTTAGCAAAAATAATGATGAGAGAATAACGCTTTATTCATTTACAACTTTTGTAATTACCCATCCGTTTGGCCTCTAAAGAATGTTGCCTCACGATGATACGATGTCGGCTCCATTGCACTTAGTTTAAGTTATTCCCACCATGCTTAGTTTGTGAAGGGGTTCAAGAATAGCCTCACGATGATACGATGTCGGCTATCCTCGTTGCCTACACTCACCTCATCATATGTTTATGGACTCCTCCTGGATGTAAGCACATACTTTGAACTCCCCCATGATAGGGTGAAGCCGGTGCATGAGTCACAAACGATTGGAGCCCACCACGGTGGAAGGCCTACGAAGAGATGTTCAAAACATCTCTCGCTTATCAACTTAATATTCGTTTGTCGAGGGAGTAGTTTTGGGCTACATCAAAATCATTTTAATCTTATTAAAAGAACTTGGGCCTATCACAACTATTGGTCCAAGTTAATATGAATTAGTAGCATATAATACTCCCACTGTTTCGTTGAAACAAGCGAGACTATATGGAACGCATTGCATCCTCATATGGACTATATAGTCATATTAGGTTTTAGGATGATTATGAACCGTTTAATTTGATCCAACACGAGCCTTGTGTTGGACCTTGGGTCTAAGGTAGGTAGTTGTTGATTTTAGTTACGTGTTTAATCCAATTAAACCGTTATTTCCTATTGGGCGTTGGACCTAACTATTCCATTTTGCATACAATTAAACAAATAGGAATACATGAAATAATAAGAAGGGCTTATGCCCTTTTACAACACAAATGATGGACTTATGTCCATTTACAACAAATTGAATTAATCAAATTACATTCAAATATACTCTACCAAACCCAAACATTCATAATGTTAAGCGGCCAATCACATAGCTCAATTATCGAGGCCTTTGGTTCATAATCACCATTTTCTTAATTAATCACATTAACTAAGAAAGCAACTTAAACAATTGGTTTTTGGATCCGTAGAATTGATTTAAATGGAACTAAATGAAATGAAAATCCAATTCTCATTAAAGAGACAAAACAATTTTGTTCTCATTTTATTTGGGCCAAAAGGAAACTATGACCACAACAATTGGGCCACAATGCAAAAACACAAACTTTTGGGGTCACTTTGAAAAAACACAAAAGTCCACAACTTCATGTAATTTCAACTAGATCCCAAAATTTTAATAATGTAAAAACATCATTAAAGGATCAAAACAATTCGTCCCTTAGAGTTTTTGGGCCTTAACGTAAAAACGTAAACTTTTGGGCCAAAGTGCAAATACACAAAAGTATCAAAACTTTATGTAATTGCATAAAAGGCCCCAAAAGTACCCCCACTAGGGGGTGGCCGGTTTTAGAGTAGTAAAGGAGTGTGAAAGGGTTTTATGCAAGTGGTGCATGCATGTGCAATATGCAAGT
The DNA here is from genome assembly GCF_916048215.2 of Malus sylvestris. Classification (NCBI taxonomy): domain Eukaryota; kingdom Viridiplantae; phylum Streptophyta; class Magnoliopsida; order Rosales; family Rosaceae; genus Malus; species Malus sylvestris. The sequence continues at coordinate 14,229,024 of NC_062265.1, read as the reverse complement.
GGAATAGGTAGGTGAGGAAAAAGGATGATTGGTGTAAGTTGTAAGAAAAAGTTTTGTAAAACATTAAAGGCTTTAATCACCCATCACCAATCATCCATCACCTTTCAAAATAAACTAAAACTTTATTAAAACCACCAAACACTTTGAATCAAAATTCCAAACCTTTTTGTTCTTGGTAAGAAACTCAAGAACATTGAAGAACACACATGAAAACTCATAAGAGCTCCATGAATGTTTTCACTCATTAAAACACAAATTTTCACTACTCAAAAGAGGGCTAACATCCTAGGGTACTTAGGGGTTCCAAAAGTCACCTTAAAACCATTTTAACAAGACAAACATGAACCCAAAAAATCACCCTTTGGATTTGGCCGAATTTCCAAACATTCATGGCACCAAATTGTAGTTCCAATATTCATGCTTAAATGAAATACATCTACAACATTTGAGATGCTAAATTTTCTAGCAAAATTTATATTCAAAGCAAGAACAAAGCTTGTAACATTTACAACATTTAAATCACAAATCATGAAAATCACAAAACCCAAAAGGATTCACCATAAACTAGGCCTAGGCTCTGATACCACTTGATGGAAAAAATTTGTCCTAGCTAAGAACATGTAAGAACATTTGAATACATATACAAACTATTAACACTTTAAAGTAGGCATGCATTAAAAAACAATTCATAAAACCCATGACTTTCAAAGCCTAGTATATGGTGAACCAATAAACTCTTTAACAACATTTAAAGAGAAGGTAAGATTTAGAGTTTCTTTACCCTTGAAGCTCATCCTTGTTTACACAAGGGATTCACCCAAGTGGAGCGCCTTCAAGTCACCTCCTTGCTCCTTGGATCTTCCTTGTGATTTTCCTCCTTTTAGTGCTCCTTTGCTTATTTGAGGATTTGAGGATTTGTTCTCCAAAAACACCAAAAGTTTGATGTCTCTAAGTTTCTTCACCAAGGATGTGATTGTGAAGATGAAATGGATGACTTAGAGAAGAATAGATTGCTAGCTCAAACTCCTCTAAGTGGCTGGCCTCTTTAGAGAAAAATGAGAGAAAGTGTTTCACCTCATTTCACCCAGAAAAACCCTAATGAGAAATAAAGCTATAAAGTTGATTTTATACTTCATTTCAAGTGAGTGGCAAACTTGTAATTAATCCAAGTTTGCTACCCTCACCCTTATGGCCGGCCTTACCTTTGTTATTGGGCTAATTGCCCATTTTGTTTTAGTTGTCATACAACTTAAACATAATGGGCCTTGTGGACCAAAACGCTTTTGAGCCCCGAAGCCCAAAACCAACTTAAAAGCCCAATACGAACCTTTCGTAAAATTAATTAACTAATTAATTAATCTTGACCATTCTCAATTAAACCATTTAATTGCTTATCCATCTCATTTATATTTCTTCACTTTCACCCTTACTCGGTGTACGATCCATTAGGTTCCAATTAGCGAGGCAGTGGGCGATTGTTACTCTTAACGATCGATTGTGAATTGAAACAACATTTCAATTCTCCCTTTGATTAGTGTTGGCTAATCTTCAAGGCTTCCACAAACCATGAGTGACACCTAGCAGCATATCATGGTTACCCAAGCTAAGTAGAAGTGGTTGGAGAACCTATCCAGTTACAACTACAATGCAATACGGTCCTTCTCTAATACAATACTTTTAATCACATTGTTTGAGTGATAGTTCGTTTTATGTCTACTATCCAATGTGATACTTCTCTATATGATTCGATTGAATATGATTTGGAACAAATTTCCTAAGTCATATTCATATGCTTTGGCCAAAGACTCCCGAATCATATCTTAGAGTATTCTCCTTCCACCATAGAAGGTTAGAGATCCCTTGTTGTGCATTCATATGCCTACATGACTAGATAGCTTGATCCCAACAATGTCGTGGACATTCCAATGGAATGCCATTTAACATGATCAAAGATCAAGGACCTAACCATTAGACATCTATGATGCCTCAGGTCAAAGGACTACTTTGCATATTGCAACTATCGAGTTCTTACATGACATGTATGTTTGAACTCTCTTTTGATCGTTGTTCAGTGTACTCGATTACTCTTTCGAGCACCTATGTGTTTATCTTAGTGTCCAACACTAAATGACTTGAGAATTGTCATACTCACGCTTGAGTCAACATAACACATACTAACCTTAGCGGATTGTCAATGCCCAATTGGCAATCCTATGGCTAGGAACGTTTTAGGAATGAACATAAGAGAATGGTCTCGTTAATCTAACTTACTTAAATCACTTATCTCTTAGATCAAATACATTCCTTGGATTCCCTTATTGCTTAAACACATGATACAATAAATAGTGATTAACAATAAGCTTTGCCCTTTATTAAACATATAAAAGTTTAATACAATAAGTATTCCAAAAGCTATTACATCAAATGAGTGGCTTTGTGGGCATACTTCCAAGAACTATGACATCATGTCACTCATATTGCACACATAATCATGGCTTTGAAATTACCCCTAGCCAAGAAGGGTTTAGCCACTCATGTTCACAACAAAACGAAAGAAAATGAATTTAAACATTGTAAATATAGAATGAACTACACCCCGAATGCTTTAACAATTAAGCTTGAACATCCAAGAGTTCTTCCTTCTTTCTTCACTCACGGCACAAGGTTTGGTGTAAGGTTTGGGTGGTGATTTGTATGGAAGAATAGCTGAGAAGATGAATGGATGTTTATGGATGAAGGTTGTGTTGAAATGGTGGTGAATGATCTATTTGTAAACTGAACCCTTATGGCTGTTACACACACTTCCTTTTATAGAAGGAGTGCACAACTAGGGAAAGAAAAGGGAGTGGTGTGTGCAGTAATGAGTGCAAGGATGGGAGGTTAATGATGCACGGCATGGAGGGTGAAAGTTGAGGGATGGTGTAGCAATGAGTGCATGTAGGGGACATGAATGATTGTGCACATGGTAGAGAAAGGAAAGGGAGGTGAAATGATGCAGAAATGAAACAAGGGTGAAAGTGGAGTGATGATGCACGACATGGGGGGGTTAAAGTGAAGGACGGTGTAGCAATGAGTGCATGGAGTAACCCTCTTTTTATCAATTGTAGTAAGTATGTAAGTAGGGATCGTTCTAGGCCGGGGATTAGGAGGGATTGCTAAATCACTTGAAAACTGACTCAAATACGTAAAAACAAGTTTAAAACACTAAACTAGACTCAAAGAATGCAAAACTAAACTTGGAAATACCAAAACAAACCAAAAGACTCAAAACAGCACCAAAACACTCAAAACTGCCTTAAAAACACAATCTGGGCAGTTTTGAACACTAGACACAAACTTGGACGAAATTAGGTTTTAACTTGACTCAAAACACTTAAAAACACAAACTAACTTCACTTCTAACTAATATGACTCAACAAAGAAAAGGGGGATTGATTTTGGACGAATTTAAAAACAAAACAAAACTTTGTAAACTAGAACAGATTTTAAAACGAATTTGGCTTAAATGAATGGATGGAAAGCTAGCTAAGGGGTTCATCTCCACACATGTTATACTTGCATTCAAAACGATTTCCAATTGCTTTTCAATAACCCATGAATTCTCAACGCCCCAAGTTAATTAGGTCCGCTTAAATTAACCTTCAGATTTTCCTAACGTTATTGAATTGGATGATTGCATACGACAACCCAAAGCATTCCCCACAAGTCCCCTACATGATTGCATAATAGAGATACAAGCAAGAATCATTAAGTTCTATGAAAACCATAAGCATTGACGAAGCACTTGTTACTATGACTGCATGAAACTTATGCCAAGAATTTACTTAACACGATTGTGATTAACAACCTTTACTACTTTTGAATATAAGTTTATAACGATTAGGTGAAATTCCCTTACATTCTAGCATCAAACTCATGCATGAAAATTAAGCGTGCACTCTCAACCAACATACACAAATCAGTTTTAATTCATATAGATAAGTAAATTGAATCCACGACTTATGAAACGCAATTGAAAGTAATCAAATCATATAGCAAGCATAATCATGGTTTCGAATCCCCCCCTAGCCAAGGGGGGTTTAGTTCCTCATACTCGCAAAGCAACGATACATAAGTTTAGAAATTAAAATCAAAGGAAAGAAAACACCTAGAATGCTCCAACGTGGCAGCAAGTGCATCCAAGAATCCTCCTTCCTCCTTGCTGCGGCAGAGAACTTTAGACAGGTTTTTGGGGTTATTTGTGGTGTAGAATGGATGGGGAATGGTATGGAAGGCTTTAGGGTTGATAGGTGGTGCGGCTAGGGTTGTTTTTAGGCAGAAATTTGGGAGAATGGTGGTGGAAGGGTGCGGCAGAGAGCAAGGAATGATTTCTGGCGTGAATTGATGTGTATGAGAGGTGGTGATCTGATCTAGGGGTTAATATGAGTATATATAGGCACTTAAAACCCTAGGGTAATCAGATATGGACTTGGATAACCCAAATCCACAAGGAAATAGGTTTAAACAATCAGATTTTGCAAAGGAAAAGGCCTCCTAGGTGCGGCAGGTAAGAGATAAGGTGGATAAGGCTTCTAGAAAGCCTTGCAAGGCAAGGAAATCAGATTTCTAGAAGGGAATAGGTGCGGCACTAAGGGATAAGGCTGATTGTGAAGGGATAAGGTGTCCTAAAGTGTTTAGGACTCATCTTTGCAGCTGAAATCTTTGTACATTAGGATTAGGAAAGTTTGTCTTTGTCAATCCTTCTTCATCTTGGATTCCTTTTCCTTCTTGGACTTGGAAAACTTCTTTGTTGCTGAAACTTGATGCCATTTGGATTTAACTTTCCTACTTCAAGTAGGAAACCTTGTTTGAGTAGGGAACTTCATCTTCTAAGAATCCCAATTTCACTAGGAAACCTATTTCAACTAGGAATCCCAATTCAACTAGGATTCCATCTTCAATTAGGGACTTTCCTACTTCAACTAGGAAACCTTGTTCAAGTAGGAAACATCATCTTCAAATCTTCAATTTCGTCCATCCTCATGGCTCCAAGCATATGATCTTCATTCCAAGCTCTAATTTGCTCCAACAGGCTCCAAAATGCACCCTTTTGCATACTTTGCCCTTAAAACCTGAAAACACATAAAACTAGCTTAAAAGACTACTTTAACTAAGGAAAAACAACGTAAATGCACAAGAACAAGCTAACTAAGGCGCATAAATATGCTCCTATCAGGAGGTGAAATGATGCAGAAATGAAACAAGGGTGAAAGTGGAGTGATGATGCACGACATGGGGGGGTTAAAGTGAAGGACGGTGTAGCAATGAGTGCATGGAGTGGAGGTTAAAATGATGAAATGATGCATGAAACCTTATATGATGGAGGGAACAAGGAATGGTGCAGCAATGAATCAATGAAATGGTGCATCAAATGAGTGCATGAAGGGGACAATGATGATGATGCACGACATGGGTGGAAAGGTGAAGGAGTGGTGCATCAATGAGTGCAAGGAGTGGACAAGAATATTGTGCACATGGTAGACAAAGGAAAGGAAGTGGAATGGTGCAGCAAATGAGTGCAAGGAGGGAACATGGATGATGATGTCTGGCATGGGAAAGGAAAGGGAGTGTAATGGTGCATGAAATCTGGATCAATGGAGGGGACAATGATGATGGCACGGCATGGAAGAGAAAAGGTGGAGTGACACCCCTTTGTGGCTGAGATTAAGGCTTCTAGAATCCTTTATTTAGTGTCCTAATATCTTTGGGGAACCTTCCTTGTGGCTGGAACTTAGTTGGATTAGGATTAAGAAAGGTTAAATCAAAATAAGGTAATCTTGGATCATGTTTCTTCTTTGGTTGCTGAGCTCTTTGTCCTTTTTAAATTAATTCTTCTTTCTCTTTAACACATTCCTAGCCACTTTAGTCTTCAATTTCATCCATCCACCTTGCTCCATGCATGTGTTATCCATTCCAAGCCCAAAACTGCTCCAAAATGCACCGTATTGCTTTATAAGGCCTATGGACCTACAAACACACGAAAATAGCTTAAAATACAAAATTAACTAAAAAATAACAACATAAATGCATGAGAACAAGCTAACTCAGTCGCATAAATATGCTCCTATCAAATTCCCCCACACTTAGCTTTTGCTAGTCCTCGAGCAAAACAAAACAAATGAAACAAACAAAACATAACCTAGACCTTCTAGCATTAGCCTCAGGGATTTTCAATGAAACATGACATGCTAAAGATCTCCACTCACATAGATTTAAGCAATCCTTACCCTCGAGCATACTTAATCATAGTCACCATTTACTAGCTCACATTTAATCAATTAAAACAACATTTTGAATGTAGTAACATGCCTTAGAGAATTCCCTCAATTCCTTACTAGATACACTCTTATTTTCACACAAGAATTTCTGACTACACTCCCTATACTAGGTATATGTGAGAAGATTGATGTAAACATGAAAACTAGTACTCACATATGTTTTTCAACAAAGAAGCAATTTCTGGAATTATTAATTCATGTATATATATGATCTCAGGAATGGAATGCTACTACTTAGAAGCGAGAACCAGTGATATCATATGCTTGTACCAATTTCAAACTCCACATATTGAAACACACAACACTTAAGATGGAAGTCAAGGGTTGTAACGGGGTTAAGGGTGTTGGCTAACAAAAAGAGGTAAGGGTAAACAAACGTTCTTAAAGCAATAGTGAGCAAAGTAATGATTTAGGCACTTAGAATTCTCTTTAGAATGCAGAAATCTACTTTTAAACACAAGGGAAGATTCATGCAACACCTTAGGGTCAATTTCAAACTTTTGGACCCTTTCTTCAACAACCAACACATGTGAGTTCATTCTCACTTATTTTCAACTGTTTTTCATTCTTTTCATGCATTTCTTTTTCTTTTCTTTTTCTTTTTCCACAAATTTTTCTCTCTGCCATGCCCAATTTCTTTGGCACACAAAAACACAACTTTGAAATCCAAATTCCCCCACACTTGTTTTCTACAATAATGTTGATCAAAATGAATTCTTTCTAAGTTATACTCCACTATACTTCAAGAACAAGGGTATGGATAGTCCTATTCTAGGTTAGGTAGAGATGATGTGGTTTAACAAAGAAAATAGGCTAAACAAGGCTCAACGGGGTTTAAACCTACAAAACAAATGACAAAGGTGGGTTCGGCTATTTGGCTTTGGTTCACTAAACAACTTCATCTTGAATATGTGTTATGCAAATCAATGTTATTCTTTGAATGGAATAGGCATGAATTGTAGTATTTGGATCTATAATGATGAAACGCATTCTAAATAGCAACCAAGCAAAGAATAATGAGATCATGCAACGACATTAGAAAACAAGAATGCATAAATTAATAACTCTCCAAATAAACATTTAGGCTCAAGTCTCTCAGAGATGTAGCGTTAGTTTGAGTTCCTTCCTTCAAGCATGTTACACCAACTGATTTTTTTCTTTTGTGATTGCATGTGAATTCATAAACTATAACAACAACCAAGCATAAACCAAAGAGCATATCAAACTTCCATTCATGTTTGTAACTTTCTTTAACAGTCATGCACTTAAAAACCAAATCCTCATTATTGTGTTGGAAGGTACCCTAAGACACAAACAAACACACAAAAACAACTATTTTTGGGTTTTCAAAACAATTTTTTTTTCAGATTTTTTTAAATTTTTTGGATTTTTACTTCAAAACACACCAAAACAGCTTAAAATGCACTAAAAACAACATTGTAAGTGATAGGTGAATAAAACCCACGAAAATCATGCAAAACAACTTGTTTACCTCCTCACACTTAAATCAAACATTGTCCTCAATGTTTCACACATAGACTTACACTCAAACAAGAAAACCACACAACTAATAAAACATGACAAGTATGGCAAAGTAAAAACAAGAAAGAGTAGAGTTTAGGAATGCAAATCTGGTTATAGAGGTAGATTGACTGTGCAGGCTGCATTCTTCTCTGCTTGTTTCTTCTGCACGGCAGGCAGGCACGAGGTAGAGGTGTTGGTTTGTTTATTTGTTCAATTTGTCCAAGTGCCGACCGATTGCTTTCTTTCTTATTGCAGGCAAGAGCAAGGGTAAAGGAAAAGCATGCTATAAGATATCTTTACCTTTGACTCTGATGATATGAGATACTTTTTCTTTTGAAGAAGTATCTTTCCACAGGTTTATTCTTGAACTGGGCTGGGATTCTGAGCAAGGAATAAGAGAGTTCCTTGGTGGTGGTGAATTGACGGCGTTGTACGGCGAGGCTTTGCGCTTTGGCGAAGATGTCGTTAATATGTTGTTGAAACTTCTCGAACTCTTGGATTCAACTCAAACTCCTTCTGCTGGGTTGATTTGATTGTACAGGCTGCATTCTTCTCTACTTGTTTCTTCTATGGCAGGCATGCACGAGGTAGAGATGATGGTCTGTTTCCTTTTTCAATCTTTCCAAGTGCCGACTGATTGCTTTCTTTCTCCTTGTCCTTAGTTGAAGATGAATCAGTACGTTGTCTCCACATGCTTCAAGGTATCATTTTCACTTGCCTTATCTGTTCTCCAGGCAGATGTGGTATCTTTTCTGGAAGCATAAGATGTTGAAAAATTAACACTCGAGAGAAATGCTAGGTAAGCAATCAGGAAAGGGTTCCAGGCAGTCGGTTCTTAGATCGGAAGATTGATACCAAGTGCTGGCTGATTGCTCTTTTTCTCCTTGTCACAAAGACAAGGAAAAAGACAGGGAGAAAGCATGATATGAGATACTCTTGCTTTCAAACTTCATGATATGAAATACTTTTGCTCTTGATGACTTGTTTGCAGAGGTACCCCAGGGGATGAGGAACACTGAATAACTCGAGAGGCTTCATTGGGAATGCATTCTTAGAGATGAAGAAAGGTTGAGTGAGTCTGCCTTGCTATGGAGGGTGAAGGTTGACATTTATAGGAATTTCTTCATAACCGATAGAGGTACTATTATTTCACTCTTGTCGGCAACCGTTGGGTGATTGAACAGTAAGATTCATGCACTTTCTACTTCATCAGAAATCTTCGACAGATTGCCTATAATTTCCGCAAAGCTAAGTGTGCATATGACAGGTGCTGACACGTCTGGAAAAGTAGGTGCCTCTTCGATATTTGAGATCGGCTCTTCGACAAATTGCCCGTGATTTTCGCAAAGCTAAGTGTGCATGTGACAGGTGCTGACACGTCTGGAAAAGCAAGCGCTTCTTCAATTTTTGAGATCGACCCGTGATTTCTGAGCAGCCTAGCTTTTGAGAAAGCATGCGTCTCTTTAATTTCTAAGCAGGCTCCTCTTCTAAGAAAGCAGGCGCCTCTCTCGATTTCTGAGCATGCCCGACTTTTGAAAAAGCAGGTGCCTCTTCGATTTCTGAAGCTCCGTCGAGTGTTGAGGCACCTCCTGACCAATGAAAGCTCCTTCCTGTTTATTGTACTTTTCTACCTTTCTACCTAATGTTCCTTTTCCATGAAAGTTAATGTAAAAACACCTTGTTTACTTGTCAATGTTTCAAACATAAACCCACACCAAAAACAATCAAACAAGCAGCAAATAAATATGACAAACATGGCAAAATAAATGCAGTAAAGGGAAGGTTTTTAGGAACGCAAAGCTAATTGTGGAGCAATTCAAAGATCTTCCTTATTTGAATACATGGGTTGCCTCCCAAGAAGCGCTTGCTTTAATGTCTTCAGTCGGACGATACCTCCAGTTAAGCTTGAATAGGACCCACGGCATGGAGGGGTATGTCCTCCACGGCATGCTCCTCAAAACTCATACATTGGCTTTATGAATGGAAGGGGATAGTAATCCTTCCTGATTGGGGCGTTGAGCATCCTAAAGCCAATGTAATCATTCCCACCAATTTGGATTCGATTGGGGACCTACACCATACAAGGTAACAACCTATTAGTTGAAATGGGAATCAAAATTGGAATAGGTGGCTTACCAATGTGCTGCAAGGAAGTGGCAGCACAATCAACAAATGCATGTAGGGTGCTCTTGGCCAGATTTGGGGTTTTGAGGATTGTGGCCTTGCACTCCTTGTCATCCATTCCAATTCCCTCTTCGTTGGTGATTGGAAATTCATCCTTCTTGATTGGTGCTGAAGGTTTCTTGCCTTATATTTTTAACTACATCAATGGCAAAACAAGAACGAACATCAGTAAGATTCACATTAGATTCAGGAATTTTAAAGTGAATCATATCACCACCAAATGCCATTGTTAATGCTCCCTTGGCCACATCAATCTTGGTTTGAGCTGTTTTCATGAAAGGTCGTCCAAGTAAGATTGATGATGGTGGAGAGTGGGATGCATCCTTCATGTCAAGCATATAGAAATCTGCAGGAAAAATCAAATGGTCTACCTGCACCAAAACATCCTCCAAAACTCCTTTTGGGTAAGTAGAAGATCGATTGGCTAGTTGAATAACAACACCATCATGTTTAAGCTCTCCTAGATTCATAGATGCATAAATAGAATATGGCATGACATTAATTGATGCACCTAAATCTAGCAAGGCATGTTCAAATCTCATATTTTCAATAACACAAGGGATAGTGAAACTACCGGGATCTTTACATTTAGGTGGTAGCTTTCTTTGCAACATGGCAGAAACATTCTCACTCACATGTACCACTTCTTTTTCTCGAATCCGGTTCCTTGTTGTACAAAGCTTCTTTAAAAACTTAGCGTACTTTAGGATTTGCTTGATTGCATCAAGGAGGGGAATATTGACTTGTACTTTTCCGAATGTTTCAAGGATGTCTTTTTCACTTTCTTCAGTCTGTGTTTGCATGAATTTGCGAGGGAAAGGTGCATTGGGTGGAATAGGGTTAGAATTAGTCAAATTTGGAACCACCTTACCTGAGTTGGCCGAATTGGATGGATTGGGAATTGTAGGAGTGCACGGCAAGGGTTGTGCATTCCTTGTCGTGGCCTTGTTATGGTTCTCCTCCTCGAAGTGCAACTTATCGTCCTTCGTTTGGGCAGATTTTGATGGTTGGGGGTTCGTTTCAACTTCCTTTCCACTTTTCAAGGTAATGGCCTTGACGGATTCAAATCCTCCCCTTGGATTCACAACGGTTGTACTAGGCAGTTTGCCTTGCTCTTTGAATTGCCCTATGAACTCAGCCATTTGGCCCATTTGTTTCTTCAACTCATCTACCTCTTTTGCTTGATTAAGCATTGTTTTGGTTAGATTCTGTTGCCCCTGCACCAAAGAAGTTAATAATTGAACAATTTGATAATTATCCATAGATGTACCTGAATTGGTTTGGGCAGATTGTGGTTGGACTTGAGTGGGTGTGTATGGACTTTGATACATCCTAGGGGGTTGTGGCCGAAATCCTCCTTGTTGGGCAGGTTGTTGTGGTTCTCTCCACCTCTCCACTTGAAATTTGGATGATCTCTCCACCCTGGATTGTATGTATTAGAGAAAGGATCACTCCTTGGTAGGTGTTGGCTCCCAAAGCCCACGACATTGGCAGATTCCCACCCTCCATTCTCGATCAATTGAGGGTACTTATCCATAAGATGTCCTTGCATTGAGCACACGCCACAAGCAGCTACACTTTGTACCTTTGGTCCTTCAACCACTTGCAAAAAAAGAGTAGTAAGATTAGCCATTTGATTTTGAAGTTCGGAAATAGCACTTACCTTATTCACTTGTTGTCGTGGGGTGTCTCTTTGCCCAACACCATTATATTGTTGTGCGTTCAACGCGCGGTTAGCAATTAAGGTCTTGGCAGCCATGGGTGTTTTGTCCACCAAAGCTCATCCCGCTGAGGCATCTAGCATTTGGCGTTCAATTGGTAGAAGCCCTTCGTAGAAATATTGAAGAAGAAGCTCCTCCTTCATTTGGTGCTGTGGACATGAAGCAACAAGAGTTTTAAAACGTTCATAATAAGTTGGAAATGATTCACCTTGGTTTTGCTGAATGCCACTAATCCTTTTGAGTAGAAGAATGACTCGAGAAGTTGGGAAAAACTTTTCCAAAAACGCCTGTTTCATACTCTCCCATGATGTGACAGTTCCGGAGGCTAGTTCATACAACCAATCTTTAGCCTTTTCCAAGAGAGAAAAGGGAAAAGCTTTCATTTTCAGAATGCTCCCATCAACATTCACAAGGGTCATGCTCGAACAAACAACCTCGAACTCATTCAAATGTTTATTAGGATCTTCCATGGACAACCCATGGAACTTAGGAATATGGTGCAATAAGCTGGACTTTAATTCAAACTTGTCAGTCTTGTCTTGGGCCGCCCTTGGATATTGAATGCATAAGAGCATAGCATTGTCCAATCCCGAAGCAGAAAGCTCCTTGATTATTCGATTGTCCGCTGCCATGTCTTGTACTTCTTAAAAAATCTGAGCCGTGGCCTCCTCTTCCACTTGTAAATCGCCTTCTTCATGATCTGGTGCAGGTTGAGGTGGTTGGGGCTCTTGTTGATTCCTTGCTCGTCTCAAAGTTCGTTCAAAATCGTCGTCAAAGTCAAGGATGTGCTTATGAACAAGTTGAGAACTTCGAGTCATAAACCACCTAAAACAAGAAAACAAGTAAAGTCAGCAACTAGGAACAAAAACACATGAAAATAAACAAAAAGAAATAACAAGGGATTAGCAAAATTGCTAATCCCCGGCAACGACGCCAAAAACTTGATGCTAATTGATTCTAAACTGACTCAAAGACACAAAAACAAACTTAAAAACGATAAGATAGATTCAAAAGACTCAAAACTAGTTCACAAGACTCAAAATAAGATAAAAACACTCAAAACTGCCTAAAAACACCAACTAGGCAGTTTTTGACACTAAACACAATTTTGGACGAAAGTAAGGTTTGGGCTTGACTCAAAACACTTAAAAACACAAACAAAACAAGTTTAAAATAATTTGAAACAAGAAAGTAAAGGGGGGGGGTTTTGTTTTGGACGAATTTAAAATAACAAAACAGATTGTAACTTAAAAACAGGTTTGAAAACAATTTTGGGAAATTAGATGGATGATGGGCTAGCTAGAGGCTTTTCCTCCACACATGACATGTATGCAAACAACTCGATTTCCAGTTACTACTACATTGAATTATGAACGACAATGTTCCAAATTAACCGTGACATCACTAGTTAACTCTCAGATTTTCTTTGTTTTATTAGATTGGATGACATCATTCGACAACCTAAAGTATTCTTCAAAAGTTCCCTACATGACATCATAATAGAGATACGATCAAAGATCATTACGTTCAATGAAAATCATAAGCATTGACAAAGCACTTGCAACTATGACATCACGTCACTCATGCTAGGAATTAAACTTAACGCGATCGTGATCAACAACCTTCACTACATATGAATATAAGTTTGTAACGATTATGTGAAACTTCCTTATACTCTAGCATCAGATTTATGCATGCCAATTAAGTGTCGACCCTCAATCAACAAACACAAATAAGTTATCAATTAAATAGTTAAGCCAATTGCATTCACGATTCAAGAATTCATAACTGGAATTTATCAACTCATATTGCACACATAATCATGGCTTTGAAATCACCCCTAGCCAAGAGGGGTTTAGCCACTCATGTTCACAACAAAACGAAAGAAAATGAATTTAAACATTGTAAATATAGAACGAATTACACCCCGGATGCTTTAACAATCAAGCTTGAACATCCAAGAGTTCTTCCTTCTTTCTTCACTCACGGCACAAGGTTTGGTGTAAGGTTTGGGTGGTGATTTGTATGGAAGAATGGCTGAGAAGATGAATGGATGTTTATGGGTGAAGGTTGTGTTGAAATGGTGGTGAATGATCTATTTGAAAACTGAACCCTTATGGCTGTTACACAGACTTCCTTTTATAGAAGGAGTGCACAGCTAGGGAAAGAAAAGGGAGTGGTGTGTGCAGCAATGAGTGCATGTAGGGGACATGAATGATTGTTCACATGGTAGAGAAAGGAAAGGGAGGTGAAATGATGCAGAAATGAAACAAGGGTGAAAGTGGAGTGATGATGCACGACATGGGGGGGGTTAAAGTGAGGGATGGTGCAACAATGAGTGCATGGAGTGGAGGTTAAAGTGATGAAATGATGCATGAAATCTGATATGATGGAGGGAACAAGGAATGGTTGAGTGCATGGAGTGGAGGTTAAAGTGATGAAATGATGCATGAAATCTGATATGATGGAGGGAACAAGGAATGGTGCAGCAATGAATCAATGAAATGGTGCATCAAATGAGTGCATGAAGGGGACAATGATGATGATGCACGACATGGGTGGAAAGGTGAAGGAGTAGTGCATCAATGAGTGCAAGGAGTGGACACGAATATTGTGCACATGGTAGACAAAGGAAAGGAAGTGGAATGGTGCAGAAAATGAGTGCAAGGAGGGAACATGGATGATGATGCACGACATGGGAAAGGAAAGGGAGTGCAATGGTGCATGAAATCTGGATCAATGGAGGGGACAATGATGATGGCACGACATGGAAGGGAAAAGGTGGAGTGACACCCCTTTGTGGCTGAAATTAAGGCTTCTAGAATCCTTTATTTAGTGTCCTAATATCTTTGGGGAACCCTCCTTGTGGCTGGAACTTAGTTGGATTAGGATTAAGAAAGGTTAAATCAAAATAAGGTAATCTTGACTCATGTTTCTTTTTTGGTTGCTAAGCTCTTTATCCTTTTTAAATTAATTCTTCTTTCTCTTTAACACATTCCTAGCCTCTTTAGTCTTCAATTTCATCCATCCACCTTGCTCCATGCATGTGTTATCCATTCCAAACCCAAAACTGCTCCAAAATGCACCAAAATGCACCTTCTTGCTTTATAAGGTCTATGGACCTACAAACATACGAAAATAGCTTAAAATACAAAATTAACTAAGAAATAACAACATAAATGCTTGAGAACAAGCTAACTCAGTCGCATAAATATGTTCCTATCAATGAGCCAAAGTACCAAACCCAATTCCACTAAAAAGGAATCTTTCGGGGATCCCTAAAGTCCCAAAAACACCGAAGCTAAACAATGGAATAATAAACAAGATCGACAAGCATTCAGCAGGAAACAAGCTCCATTTTTTAAGGTGAAGATATTAAGGTGTTCGGATATTTTGTATCTGTCTGTCCCGGCAAGGTCTCACCCGATCAGACTGTATTTAGCGCTCACTCTTCTATTTTATGCTCCTCATGTGTTTTCCTTCTTTTCGGAATCGGAATCCTAGCCGAACCATCCCTATTTCCGTTCTTTGTTTTTCTATTAAATTTATTTATTATCAGCAATGACTCACCCGCGCAACATTTTTGGTACCAATTCTATTATTGCACTATTCACACTATATTCATTTTCATTTATAAATAAAATGTATTAAGTTCGATTCTCGTCAAATGTGTATTTGAACCATATTATTATTATCTCATTGTGAGCAAAGTCTACCTCTCTCCTTAGTATAGATAATATGTTTGTTCAAAAAAAAAAAAAACCTTACACTTTTTTTTTTTGAACAAATGATATTATTGAAACTAAAGGGGTGACCGGATAAGGAGTGAGCTAAGTCTTACAATTAGTTTGCCATAATAATGTGGATTAACTTTACCTTTGGCAAGAATTGAACCTAAAACCTCTCACTTACACTATTTTTTTTTAACAAACGATATTATCTACACTACGGGGCCGAGTAGGAATGAGATTAGTCTCATAATGGGCTAGCAATAATGTGGTTCAAATTCGCATTTGACGATAATCGAACTTAAAACTTCTTGCTTACAAGTAAAGAAGAACACCGTTATATCATATTATTAAGTGGCCTCTCACTTGCACTATTAGATTGAAGAGTTTGAATTCGGGCTACCATGAGTTAAAATGAACACTTTATCTGTCGTGACAACCTATTACTTGCTCTTTATGTACAGTTATAATGATGTCTTGTGTTAATGAAATAAAAACATTTGTATGCATTTTCCTCCTTGTCCTTATTACGCTAAACGCCAGATGAGGTGGTCTACTTGTGTTATGAAGTTGTTCTCCCGTATTTGCGTTTTACTCACTCTCAATTTTGCCTCCGTTTGCTGGGTAAACACGTAAACTTGTGTCCCCTTTACATGAAATTATCATGGTGATGCAAAAACTAGTAATTAAAAGAACAAAATAAATGAAACTGGCGTTGAAGAGTGGGTGCAGTTGGATTTAGTTTGGTTTGGCACAAAAAGTATAACTAAATTAATTAGCGATCAACGGTTTCGTTTGATTTGGTTTTGACCAATACCATTATTGAAACTAAACCAAACTATTGTTAGTCGGTTTGGTTTGGCCAGTTTAAGTCTATTACATGTCAACATAAAATGCCCAATATCTAAAGAGTTTTAGTTTTCTAAACATCCATGCATTTCACAGATTTCTATTGGATTAATTTTTTTTTTTTGGGAACATACATATTTCATCAAGTCAACCACGACTAAATTTCAATTAAACAAAATAACATCTCACATAAACATAAAATACAAAAGAATTCTCCTAATTGTTGATAGTCATTAATGTGTTGACGCTTACAAAAATTTCAGGATGTTACAACTAATAATATGTCTACAAAAGACCTCCAAATAATTTATAATATGTGGGCATTGTAAAACAAATATATGTTGTAGGCCTATTTAATTGAGCTATTCTAGGGGAATAGAAAAGGGGAGGCTGGCGGTAGTGAGAGAGAGAAGAGAGATTTGAATGTGAGGAGTGTGTTGTATCACCCCATTATGCCTTTATTTATGGTAGTAGGACCCTTTTAGGATTCAACTCTAATAGGAATTACACAATCACATTTCTATTCCAAATATGACCGCAACACTCCCCCTTGAGTGTGTAAATACTCAAACAAACATCGTATTAGATCTTCAACAGATAATGTAGAACAGTTGATGAAGTCGGCGGCACAACGGGCGAATGTGAGTCTCAAATTTTAAAAGTAAGTATGCATTGGTAGTAAAACTCACAAAACCTTGCTACGGTAAAACTCAAGGTGGGAGAAAAACCCATAGGCTAAGGAGAAAAGTGAGAAGTATGCATAATTTCTAAAACAAATGTCAAACAGGACGAAAGTAGTGAACTCAACAGAGTATGATCATCTCAGGATGGGTGCCTCATCAAAACCTTGTTAGGTAGCAAAAACCCAGTGGGAAAAATGCTCCTAATCGTAGGAAAAAAGAGTACATTAAGATCAAATGAGTATGCTTCAAGATACTCCCCCTGAGTTAGACATAACTTCCAAATAAGTGAACTACAAGCAATTAAATTCAAATAATTTATGCATACCGATTCCTTGGACGAGCTTCTGAAAAGTAGACTTGGGCAATGACTTGGTGAAGAGATCGACCAGGTTGTCCTGGGAACATATTTGCTTGACGTCAATGTTCTGATGCTATTGTTGCTGGTGAGAATAAAAGAACTTCGGTGCTATGTGTTTTGTGTTGTCTCCCTTGATGTATCCTTTCTTTAACTGCTCGATACATGCTACATTGTCTTCAAAGATCATTGTACAAAGCTCAACGACAGAAGTAAGACCACTAGTGCTTTGAATATGCTCCATAACTGCTCTCAACCAAAAGCACACATGCGATGCTTCATGCAGGGCAAAAATCTTAGTATGGTTCAAAAAAGTCGCAACTAGCGTTTGCTTGGTAGAGCTCCAAGAAATAATGGTGTCTCCAATGGTAAAGACATAGCCCGTTTGAGAACATGCCCTATGTGGGTCAGACAGATATCCAGCATCTGTGTAACCAACAAGGCAGGAACCAGTCTAAGAACCGAGGGGGGCGACAACTCTCGAAGATTCGTGGGTATAGAACAAGCCCAAATCCGTAGTACTCTTGAGGTAAAGGAAAATGTCTTTAACACCATTCCAGTGTCTACATGTGGGTGCATTATTGTATCTAGCCAAAAGATTAATAGTGAAAGAGATGTCGGGTCTAGTGCATTGAGCCAAGTGTTGGAAATATGCCCTGAAAGTCAATCTTTGGATGAAACCTTTCAGGACAATAAATGGATGTATAGATGACTCTTATACATCAAATGGCAAAGATACTATTTAGGACTATCTCTATAAACGATATATGTCCTAAATAATGAATCCATGGACAATGGATCGATTGAAGAAGTAATCTAATGATGTTAGACTACAGAGACCTTCTTCACATAACCATCATGTCCAAAAAGTTCCTGGTCATAGGATTGTCGGAGGGATACTGACAATGCATAGACCGGTACATACTATGTCCGCTTCAATTAGAAGGATGGAAAATCTCATCCCATTCGTGTAGTGACACTAAGACAAGTATGTAGGTGCTCATTAAGGGAATGAGTTCACTGAACACAATCGAACGAGAGTACTTGCATGGAGGTATACTCACATGTCAAGCAAGTAACTCTAATAGTTGGAATAATGTAAGTAGTCCTTTGACCTGAGGCATCATCGTTATCTTGTGGTTAAGTACTTGATCTTTGATTATGTCAAAGTCACTCCATCCGCGGGTGTCCACGGCATAATTGGGGTTAAGCCACTTAGTCATGAAGGCAAGTGAATGCGCGACAAGGAATCTCTAATCCTCGTTAAGAGAGGATGAATACTCTAAGATATGATTCTGGAATCTTCGGCCGAAGTATCGAGCGTTATAAAGGAAAGCGTTCCTATACGACTCAATTGAATCATATAAAGGAATAATCACATTAGGGGTTTGACATAATATATCCATACCCTAGTGATGTGATTGAGAGTATTGTTTTAGAGAAGGATCGAATTTCATTGTAATTCCAACTGAATAGGTTCTCCGAACAACTTCTACATTAGCTTGGGTAGCCATGATATATGGTTAGATGTCACTCATGGCTTTTGAGTTCTTCTAGATGATTAAATGTAGTCGTCAAAGAAGAAGGTGAATTAAAAGTAAGTTTTAATTCACTAAGTGATTGGATTAAATATAATCAATTGGATTGGTGCCAATCACCTCACTGCCTTGCTAATTAGAACCTAAAACGATTGTTCACCAATACACTCTTGTAGTGAGTAACTAATGGATGATAGAAATAATTAATTGGATTAATTAAGTGTTGTGATTAATTAGAAAGTCTAAAGAAATCATAAAAGCGATATAAGATCATTTTGGGCTTAAAGAAACGTTCGGGTTTAATTGGGCCCATTGGGCCTAAACCTATTGGGCTTTTATTCAAGCATTGGATGACTTGAAATAAATAAAAGCCCAAAGCCCAAAAAACACAAAGGGGGCCGGCCAAAGGAGGGAGAGAAAGGTCAAATATTGACTTGTTTCTTTTTGGCTATAAAAGGAACTTTATAGCAAATGTTTCATTAGGGTTTTTTGAAGTGTTAAAAGAACAAAAGAGAAAAAGAAAAATATCACTCTAACACTCAAAGGGCCGGCCACCATAGGGGGTTTTTAGCTAATCATCTTTTCAACCCTTTGGTTATTCCTTCATCCTTCTCACTACACTAGTGGGTGAGGATCTTTAGAGGTTTTCAATTTTGGAAACTTGAAGAGAACCTAGGAGCACTCATACTAAACAAAGTGGAGGAGGCAAGGAAGGAGGCTAGGCTCAAGGACTTCAAGGAGCAAAGGGCTTGGAGGTGGTCCATCCTTGGTCTAAGATCTAGATCAAGAGGTATAAAACTACTCCTAAACTTTGCTCTAATATAAATTTGTTTTTTATGCATCTTACATAAACCTATGCATCTTGAAGGGGATTTACATGACTAGAGCTTTGATATTATTTGATAACATGCTTCCGTTGCTTTCGTATATAAATCTTGAATTGTATATGCATGCTAGTCACTAGAAATCCCACATGAAATCTCATAATTTCCCTTCACCAAGTACAATAAAGCCCCAATTGCACTGAGGTATGGAACTTCGGGTTCCAAAATCTCTTCCTCATCATCCTTTGGACGGAATGGATCTCGTTTAGCATCTAAAGTCCAAAAGATCATAGGTGTACTCGATGACTTCGCTTTATCCTCATTAAAACGTCGCAACACCTTTTGGGTGTAGTTTGATTGATGTACTAGGATTCCATTCGAACAATGCTTGATCTCTAGGCCAAGGCAATATCGAGTTTTCCCAAGATCTTTCATCTCAAACTTCGATTTCAAGTGCGTGGTAATTTCCTCAAGCTCTGCGGGAGTTTTGATGAGGTTCATGTCGTCGACATAAACTACAACCATTGCAAATTTAGAATGTGACTTCTTTATGAACACACATGGGCATAATTCATTGTTCACATAACCTTGACTTGTCAAATATTCACTTAGACGGTTATACCACATCTGCCTGGATTATTTCAATCTGTATAGTGATCTCCACAATCTAATAGAGAGAGTATTCCGTGATCTATAACTATTTGAACCAGCCAATGGAAGTCATTCTAGAACTTTCATTTAGATTTCCGTATCTAGATCCACATAGAGATATGCAGTTACCACATCCATAAGATGCATATTCAGTTTTTCGGAAACTACCAAACTGATTAGGTAGCGGAACGTTATGATGTCCATTACGGGGGATCATGTCTCCTCGTAATCGATCCCAAGACATTAAGAGAAGCCTTGTGCTACGAGGCGTGCTTTATACCGTACTATTTCAAACTTCTCCTTGCACTTCCTCACGAAAACCTACTTGTAGCCCACGGGCTTCACATGTAGTAGAGTATGAGATATAGGTCCAAACACCTTATGTTTCGCAAGCGAATCGAGTTCGACCTAGATTACTTATTTCCAGTTTGACCAATCTGTTCTACGTCGGCATTCATCAACGGAACGTGGTTCAATATCATCGCTAAGCATAATGTTAGTAGCTATTGTGTATGCAAATACATTGTCGACGATCATCTCATTCCGATTCCAAACCTTATCCAATACTGCGTTGTGGACCGAAATCTAGCGATTCTCAGGAGGTAGGTTTGTCTTATCTAAGACATCACTGTAATCTAGAATAACTTCATACGTTGGAGCATATGAGTGAGCGATGATCGGATTCAAACTAGGGTCATTAGTCGGTGCCATTTTCCTCTTCCAGGGTTGTGAATCCTTTGAACCAAGGGGTCTGCATGCCTCAGGGTTGGGGCAGATGATTGGCTAGCCGCCAATGTACTGGGCTGCATGGAAGGTGCAGCTTCCCCACCTTCGGGGATAGTTCGGCCTTCCCAGGCAGGATTGTGACGTACGCAGGGTACATCTATCTTGAAGGTGCTTTTGTAACAAGTATATGTGATCTTGTCACCTTAGTTATATCATTAAAAGCATCTGGCATGCTCTGAGCAATGCTTTGAAGATCTATAATTTGTCTCACCTCAATTTCAGACTGGGTAGTATGGAGATCTAAATGAGGCATAGTGGGAGTATACCATGATAATTCGTAGCATTCTCCAGGAACATTAGAATGCTTATCTCCCTTTAACGACAGGAAGACTGTTTCATCAAAGTGACAATCCATAAAATGTGCGGTAAAGAGATTTCCTGTCAAGGGTTCTAAATAGAAAACAATTGATGACGAATCATAACCGACATAGATTCCTATTTTTCTCTGATGACCCACTTTGGGACGTAGTAGCGGCACTATGGGCACATAAACTGCACACTCAAACACACGTAAATGCTAGACGTCAAACTCGTATCTAGTAACCAACTGTAATGGTGAATGAGGTTGGGTAGTGGTGGGCCTCAAGAGAACCAGCATAGTTGTGTGCAATATTGTATACCCCTTGGCAGATACAGGCAGCTTGGTTCGCATAACCAAAGTCTGAGCTATCAATTGAAGGCGCTTTATGAAAGCTTCTGCCAAGCCATTTTGGGTGTTAACATGGGGTACAGGATGTTTCACATCAATCCCTACTGAATGCAATAATCGTTTAAAACTCAGCAACGTTCTTCCAGAACATGGAGAATAGATGGCCTCTTTAATGGTTAAGACGATACCATTGGACAACATGATATGGGCCTTTCCGTATCCTTTAATCAAGTTGGATGAGCCTGAGAGAGTTGTCAGAGGTGCTTTCTTAGGTACAAAGTTAGTAGAATAGTATCGCTCACGCAATATGGTGTGCATGGTAGCACTACCAGCCAAACAACTAACTTCCCCAATAGACATATACCTAGAAATAAATTGATTGAATGGGTCACATGCATAAATGTAATTCCATTCATTCAATTAATCACTTTGAGAAATAATATCCATAAAATAATTATCCATAATTCAAAACAAACCAAAACCAAACAAATTATTCCAAATACTTAGAAAACTTATCCAAAATTAAACCATAAACCTAGAAAATAGAAGGGGGGGTTCAGCCACTAGGGGTAAAACACCCTAAAAACATGTCTAAAATTTATTCGTCCATAGGAGTTAATGCCTCCTGAAAATCTGATATCTCCATGGATGTAGTAACATCTTCGGGATGATCCACATACGCAAAGTTAGACTCACAACGGGAATGATACTTGGTAATAGCGTTAGGGGTAGCTCGGCATATGCGTGACCAATGATCCTTTGATCCATAGCAGTAGCACATGTCCATTTCAGTGGAAGCCGATTGAAAGGTAGCTTTTTGCTTATTCTTGAAGTTTGGGGCCTTAGGTGCAAGGGGTTTGATAGGAGCATAGTTATGCGACTTAATTGGCTTGTTCTCGTGCATTTACATTGTGTTTCCTTAGTTATTTTAGTGTTTAAAGTCACTTTTGTGTGTTTTCAGATTCTAAGGGCAGATTATGCAAATTGGTGCCTTTTGGAGCAAAATTGGGCTTGGAATGATGATCACATGCTTGGAGCACAAGGAATGAACGTAATTGAAGATTTGAAGATGTTTGGATTCCTAATCAACGAAGGATTCCTAATTGAAGATGGATTCCTACCCACATGAGGATTCCTACTCCAACAAGGATTCCTACTTGAAGTAGGAAAGTTAAGCCAAAGTTTCCTACTTTGGTTTGACCTTTCCTAAGTGTCCCTAAGTGTTATCAACTTTGAAGGCCTCCTAAGTATTCTAGGACATCAAGCACACATTTCTTGCATGGTCTAAGTCAATGCCACACCTCACTTGCCCTTTCCACAATCCCATCTTCCTTGCCGTGCAAGGGAACCCTTTCCCTTCAGTTTTAGGACATTTAATCCTTTCCCTAAACCTTTCCTCTTCCTTGCTGTACAAGGGAGAAGGTCCTTTCCTATTTCCTTGCATTAAAACACATTCCTTTTATGTTTTAATGCCTTGCCGCATATCTTAGCTAATTTCCCTTAGTTTTCTGATTTGATTTCCTATTTCTAGAAGCTTTTGACTTAATTTCTGTTACCCTAAATAACCTAGGGTTTTAATTTCCTAAACCCTTTAAATAAACTCCCTTTTTGCAGCCACAAATCATCCATTCATTCACCATTCACGCCAGAAAGCTATCCCCACTCTCTACCACATCCATACTTCACCATTCATCATATTTTCTGCCAGAAACAACCCTTGCCATCCCCTACATTCACCCTAGCCTTAATTCCATCCTTCTATATCATCCATAACTCCCTAAACTCATCCCCAACCCTTGTGCCGCAGCAAAGGAGAGGAATAAGAAGTGCTTGAAGGTTCTAGCTGTTCAACATTGAATCGTTGGAGTATTTAGGTGTTCTCTTTCTTATATTTACAATGTATAAATCTGTTTTCCTTTCTTTTGTGAACATGAGGAACTAAGCCTTTTTGGCTAGAGGGCTATTCAATACCATGATTATGCTTGCAAGATGAATTGATTACTTTTAATTGTTATTTCATGAATTGTGAATGCAATTTGCTTAACCGTTTGATTGATGACTTATTTTTGTGTGTTAATTAAGGTGACCAACTTAGTTTTCATGCAGGAATTTGAAGCTAATATAAGGAAGTTTCACCTAATAGTTACAACCTTATATTTGCAAGTAGTGGAGGTCGCTTATAAACGATCGTATTAAGTGAATTCTTGGCAAACGTTTCATGCTTTTCATAGTAACAATTGCCTCGTCAATGCTTATAGTTTTCATGAAGCTTAATGATCTTCGATTGTATCTTTATTGTGCTTTTCACGTAAGGGACTTTTAAAGAATGTTTTGAGTTGTTGCATGTGCATTCCCATCCAATTCAATAACTTAATGAAGACTTGAAGATTAAAAAAGTGCTATCACAGTTAACCTAGGGCATTGAGGTTCATGGTTTATTGAAAGAAGCAATTGGAAATCAACTTTGTATGCAAGTGTATCATGTGTGGAGAAAAACCCTCTAGTTACCCCATATCTCATCAATTCACCTAATTGTGTCTAAAAATCTGTTTAAATTGTTCTTGCTGTGTTTTACTTATTTTCGTCCAAAATCAACCCCACCTTATTTCTTTGAGTCATATTAGTTAGAACTTGTCTTAGATTATGTTTTTAAGTGTTTTGAGCCATTAGAAAACCAATTTTCGTCCAAGTTTGTGTTAGAGTTCAAAACTGCCCAGAAAGTGTTTTTAAGGCAGTTTTGAGAGTTTTTGTGCTGTTTTGAGTCTTTTGGTTTGTTTAAGTGTTTTAGAAGTTAGTTTTACATTCTTTGAGTCTAGTTTAGTGTTTTAAACTTTGTTTTACGTATTTGAGTCAGTTTAGAGTGTTTAGCAATCCCTCCTAATCCCCGATTTAAGAACGATCCCTACTTATCCATACTACAATTGTCAACAAGAGGGTTAATTTGTGTGTTTAGTTATTTTACGCATCAAATTTTGGCACCGTTGCCGGGGACTAGCAACTTTACTAATCCCTCGTTGTTTCTTTTCATTTTATTTTCGTTTGTTTTCTATCTTAGTTGCTGATTTGTTTTGTTTCTTTGTTTTTTGGTACTAGTGCATGACTCGAAGTTCCCAACCTATTCGTGAGCATATTTTGGACTTTGACGACGATTTTGAGAGAACTTTGAGAAGAAGGAGGAACCAACAAGAGTCTAACCTACCCAGCCCTGAACCTGACCTTGAAGAACAAGTTTTAGAAGAAGAAGAGAGGGGCACGGCTGGGATTTTTGAGGAAGCACCAAGCATGGCAGCCGACAACCGCATAATCAATGAGCTTTCGGCTTCGGGATTGGATAATGTCGCACCTTTATGCATCCAATATCCCATGGCAGCTCAAGGCAAGACCGAGGAGTTCGAATTGAAGTCGAGTTTGCTGCACCACATCCCAAAGTTCCATGGGCTGTCCATGGAGGACCCTAACAAGCATTTGAAAGAGTTTGAGGTGGTTTGTTCAAGTATGACTCCGGTTAACGTTGATGGCAGCATCTTGAAGATTAAGGCTTTTCCATTCTCTCTAATGGATAAAGCTAAAGATTGGTTATATGAGCTTGCACCTGGGACAGTCACATCGTGGGAAAGTATGAAACGAGCATTCTTGGAGAAATTTTTCCCTACTTCAAGAGTCATTCTCTTGAGGAAAAGGATAAGTGGCATCCAACAAAACCAAGGTGAGTTTTTTCCATCTTATTATGAATGTTTTAAAATGCTTGTTGCTTCTTGTCCGCAGCATCAAATGAAGGAAGAGTTGCTACTCCAGTACTTCTATGAAGGCCTTCTACCAATTGAACGTCAAATGCTAGATGCCTCGGCGGGAGGAGCTTTGGTAGATAAGACACCCATGGCAGCCAAAACACTCATTGCAAACCATGCATTGAATGCACAACAATACGAAGGCATTGGGCAAAGGGATACCCCACGACAACAAGTTCATGAGGTAAGTTCCACATCCGACATTCAATCTCAATTAGCTAATCTTACTTCCATTGTTTCTCAGATGGCCGAAGGAATGAAAATTCAAGGACCAATGGTGTGTGGCGTATGTTCTATCCAAGGACATGCCTCTGAAAAGTGTCCTCAACTCATTGAGAATGGTGGATGGGAGAGCACTAATGCAATTGGATTTGAAAGCCAAAATCAACCAAGGAACGATCTGTATTCCAATACCTACAATCCCGGTTGGAGAGACCACCCAAATTTCAAGTGGAATGAGCCACAACCACCCCAACCATAAGGAGGTTTTAGGCAACAACCCCCGGGCTTCTACACCAAGCCATACGTACCTCCACAAGCTCATCCACAATCTGCTCCAAACACTTCAGGTAACCCTTTGGATAATGACACACTTCTTAAGTTACTAACCAATTTGTCTCAAGGGCAAGAAAATCAAACCAAAGCAATGCAAAGCCAAGACAAGAGGGTGGATCAACTAGAGAAACAAATTGGGCATATTGCTGAATTTGTAGGGCAGTTTCGAGACCAAGGAAGACTCCCTAGTTCCACCATTGCAAATCCAAAAGGAGGGTTTGAATCAGCCAAAGCAATCACCCTAAGAAGTGGCAAGGAGGTTGGGGCAGGTTCTTCATCAAAAACAGGTCACAAAGAAGATGAAATGTTGCAAATGGAAGAGGAGGAGACAAGTCAACCCATGGCAAGGATAGAAGCATCCTTGCCGCAAGTTCCAATAGCCCCAACACCACCCAATTTGTCCAACAAAGGTAAGAATGTGTCCAATTCGGTTTCTACTAATGTTATTCCTTCGAATATACCTTTTCCTCGTAGGTTCATGCAAACAAAGAAAGAGGAAGCTGAAAAGGATATTCTAGATACATTTAGGAAAGTCCAAGTCAACATTCCACTCCTTGATGCAATCAAGCAAGTGCCAAGGTATGCCAAGTTTTTAAAAGAACTTTGCACAACTAGGAAAAGAATTTCGAGCAAGGAAGTGGTGAAGGTAAGTGAAAATGTCTCAGCCATCTTACAACGTAAATTGCCTCCTAAATGCAAAGATCCGGGTAGTTTTACAATTCCTTGTGTCATTGGTAATACCTGTTTCAAATCTGCCATGCTAGACATAGGAGCATCTATAAATGTTATGCTATATTCAATTTATGTATCTATGAACTTAGGTGAGTTGAAACATGATGGTGTAATCATACAATTGGCCGATAGATCTAACGCTTATCCAAAGGGAGTTTTGGAAGATGTTTTAGTGCAGGTTGATCATTTAATCTTTCTGACGTATTTCTATGTCCTCGAAATGGATGAATCAGACCATGCCCCTTCGTTGCCCATCCTCCTTGGAAGGCCGTTCATGAAAACTGCGCATACTAAGATTGATGTGTGTAATAGGACTTTGGCCATGGAATTTGATGGGGAAGTTGTTAATTTCAATCTTTCTGATTCTATTACGTATCCTAGTGAGGATCATTCATGTTTCTCTATTGATATAATTGACTCTTTGGCACAGGGATATCTTGAAGATTTGAATAACGATGCACTTGAAAAGGTCATTACAAGAGGCATGGAACTCAAAACCAAGGGGGCAGATTCTATGCTAACCCACAGCATACATGAACCATTCCATGCCATGCCTCCTAGTGAGGAATTCATTGAGTTGGTTGTTGCCCTTGAGTCATTACCTAAGCTTGGTGGTAAGTCTCCTAACTTCGATTCAATTCCTATTTCGACCAACAAGTTGCTTCCATCCATAATTCAGGCACCCATCCTCGATCTGAAACCCTTACCAAGCCATTTGAAGTACATTTTCTTGGGGGAAAACGAGACCTTACCTGCCATTATTTCCTCATCCCTCACGGCACAAGAAGAAGAGAAACTAGTGCGTGTTTTGAAGGAGTTCAAATCTGCCCTAGGTTGGACCTTAGCCGATATCAAAGGTATAATCCTACAACGTGTATGCATCACATATTTCTTGAGGAGGGGGCCAAACCAACTAGAGAGGCTCAACGCCGTCTCAACCCTCCGATGATGGAAGTTGTGAAAAAGGAGATAATCAAGCTCCTTGATTGTGGAGTGATTTATCCCATCTCCGATAGCCGTTGGGTTTCACCTATCCAATGTGTGCCCAAGAAATCTAGAGTAACGGTTGTAGAAAATGCGGAGAATGAGCTTGTGCCCACCCAAATTCAAACCGGTTGGCAAGTGTGCATTGATTATAGGAAGCTCAATGCCACCACAAGGAAGGATCACTTCCCATTGCCGTTCCTAGATCAAATGCTTGAGAGGTTAGTAGGTCATTCCTTTTATTGTTTTCTTGATGGTTATTCCGGTTATAATCAAATTGTCATTGCCCCAGATGATCAAGAAAAGACCACTTTTACTTGTCCCTTTGGAACGTTTGCATATCGACGCATGCCATTCGGCTTGTGCAATGCTCCTGCCACGTTTCAAAGGTGTATGGTTAGCATATTTTCTGACTATGTTGAAAAGATTATTGAGATATTCATGGATGATTTTGGTGTGTTTGGCAATTCATTTGATAATTGCTTGGATAATCTCACTTTAATCTTGAAACGTTGTGTTGAAACAAACCTTGTGTTAAATTGGGAGAAATGCCATTTTATGGTTAAACAAGGTATTGTTTTGGGTCATATAATCTCTGAAAAATGAATTGAGGTTGATAAGTCTAAAATAGATCTTGTACGCTACTTACCCTCTCCTACTTTGGTGAGAGAGGTTCGTTCTTTTCTTGGTCATGCAGGATTCTATCGACGATTTATCAAGGACTTTTCCAAGATTGCACAGCGCCTATGCCGTCTCCTATAAAAGGAAGTGTCTTTTGAGTTGAACGAGGCGTGTGAGCAAGCATTCAACCATCTCAAGGACTTACTCACCACGGCACCAATCCTCACTCCACCAGATTGGTCCATTCCCTTTGAGATAATGTGTGATGCATCAGATTATGCACTTGGAGCTGTTTTGGGTCAAAGGAAAAACAAGCTGCCACATGTTATTTATTATGCTTTTCGCACCTTAAATGACGCACAATTAAATTATTCCACAACTGAGAAAGAGCTCTTGGCTGTTGTCTTTGCATTAGATAAGTTTAGATCGTATTTAATTGGCACTAAAGTCATTGTTTTCACTGACCATGCAGCCTTGAAGTACTTGTTCACAAAGAAAGAAGCTAAACCTAGACTCATTCGTTGGATGCTTCTACTTCAAGAGTTTGATATCGAAATTAAGGATAAAAAGGGGAGTGACAATGTAGTTGCCGACCATCTAAGCAAGTTGGTGTATGAAGAGGAGGTTCTTCCCATCTCTGAAACGTTTCCGAATGAACAACTCTTGTCCATTAAGGTAAGTGAGCCTTGGTACGCAGATTTGGTGAATTATTTGGTGACTAAACAAGTTCCTAGCACCCTAAACAAATTCCAACGTGATAAACTTAAGAAGGATGCTAGATTTTATGTTTGGGATGACCCATACTTATGGAAATATTGTTCAGATCAGATTGTACGAAGATGTGTGCATGAATCAGATTTTCACTCAATTTTAAGTTTTTGTCACACATATGCATGTGGGGGTCATTTTGGCACCCAAAGGACAGCTTTTAAAGTTCTTGAATGTGGTTTTTATTGGCCTACTTTGTTTAAAGATGATAGAACCTTTTGTTTAACGTGTGATCACTGCCAAAGGACATGTAATATAGGTCAAAAAGATCAAATACCGCAGGTACCCATCTTTGTTGTTGAAATTTTTGATGTTTGGGGTATTGATTTTATGGGTCATTTTCCTTCATCTTTTGGTTTCAATTACATATTACTTGCAGTTGATTATGTTTCAAAGTGGGTGGAAGCGAAAGCCACTCGAACTAACGATTCTAAAGTTGTGGAAGATTTTGTGAAAACTAATATCTTTTTTAGATTTGGGATGCCTAGGGTGCTAATAAGTGATGGGGGATCTCATTTTTGCAATCGTACCATTGAGGCATTACTCAAGAAATATCATGTGACACATAAGGTTTCCACACCTTATCACCCCCAAACCAATGGCCAAGCTGAGGTGTCCAATAGAGAGATCAAATAGATTTTGGAGAAGACCGTTGGGCCAAATAGAAAAGATTGGAGCTTACGATTGGATGATGCACTATGGGCGTATCGAACGGCTTACAAAACCCCTATTGGTATGTCTCCTTTTCGGCTTGTGTATGGCAAGCCATGCCATCTACCCGTGGAATTAGAACATAGAGCTCATTGGGCTATCAAGACCTTTAATTTGAATGTGGACCAAGCTGGAATTCATAGAAAGCTTCAATTGAGTGAACTTGATGAGATAAGGCATGAAGCTTATGAGAATGCTAGAATTTACAAAGAGAAGACCACAACATTCCATGATAAGATGCTTCGAGGCAAGACTTTCACACTAGGGCAGAAAGTGTTGTTGTTCAACTCCCGTCTTCGTCTATTCCCTCGTAAGTTATGTTCCAAGTGGGTTGGTCCGTTTGTTATTACTAATCTTTTTGTGCATGGTGCAGTCCAAAATAAGAGCTTGAGAACTGGGCAAGAATTCAAGGTGAATGGACATCGATTGAAGCCATACTACGAGAACTTTGTGGAGCATGTTGTGGAGGAGATCCCACTGCATGCCGTGGGTTCCAAGGAGGAGTGAAGGTGTTCTTCGTCCGGCTGTACGACGTTAAAGCAAGCGCTATGTGGGAGGCAACCCATGCATACAACAAAGGAAACCCTAGGACTCACTCCAATTCCAGATTTGCGTTCCTAAAACCCTTCTCTTTGTTGTTGTTTCTATTCTGCCATGTTTATTTGTTTAGTTGCTGTTTGCATGTTTACTTGTGTTTTGTGTGAATTTATGCTTGAAACATTGAGGACAATGTTTGATTTAAGTGTGGGGGGGGGTAATTAGGGGTAATTAAGTGTTTTTGATGCAAATTCGTGGGATTTTATCACCCATAACTTCAAGTGTTGTTCCTTGCTGTTTTGGTGTGTTTTAGTGTGTTTTGTTTTACAAATCCGAAAATCCCAGAAAAAATTGAAAAATTGTTTGAAAAAAACCAAAAAGAGTTGTTTTTGATTTATTTTTGTGTGTTTGTTTGTGTCTTAGGGTACCTTCCAACACAATGATGAGGGTTTGGTTTGTAAATGCATGGTTGTTAAAAAGAGTGATTAACATGGATGAAAGTTTGATTTACTCTTTGTTTATGCTTGGTTATGGTTATAATTTATGAATACACATGCAATCAAAAGAAAAAAAAAATTAGTTTTTGTAACATGCTTGAAGGAAGGAACTCAAACAAACGCTACAACCTTGTGAGACTTGAGCCTAAACGTTTATTTGGAGAGTTACAATTTGTGCATTATTGTTTTCTAAAGTCGTTGCATGATCTCATTATTCTTTGCTTGGTTACTACTTAGAAGGCGTTTCATCATTTAGTTCCAAATGCTAGAACTCATGCCCATTTCATTCAAAGCATGCCATTGATTTGCATAACACATATTCAAGATGAAGTTGTGTAGTGACCACTACCAAAGCCAAATTGCCGTGTATCGTACTTCATTATATGTTTAAGTTAACCCCATTGAGCCTTGTTAGCCTACATTCTTTGTTAACCCACGTTATCCTCACCTAGCCTAGATTAGGACCATCCATACCCTTGTTCTTGAAGCATAGTAAAGCATGATTCAAATTGAATTCCTTTTGATTAATGTATGGCAGAAAACAAGTGTGGGGGAAGTGTTTCTCATGTGAGTTAGTGTGCCATAGGCACGGGTAGAAAGAAAAAAAAAAGAGTTGAAAAGATGTGAAAAAGAGTACTAAAGTGTTGTTTGTTGAAGAAAGGGTCCAAAACATTGAATTTGGCATTAAGTATTGCTTTAATCTTCCCTTCGTGATTAAAAGTTGATTTATGCAATCTAAGTAAATTCTAAGTTTCAATTTCATTACTTTGCTTGCTATTGCTTTAAGAATGTTTGTTATCCCTATCCTTCCTTTGTTAACCAATACCCCAAGCCCCGTTACAACCCTTGACTTCAATCTTGAGTGTTATGTGTTTCAATTTGTGCAGTTTGAATTTGGTATGAGCATATGGTGTCACTGGTTCTCGCATCTAAGTAGTAGCATTCCATTCATGAGATCATATCTAAACATGCTTTTTAACTCCAGAAATTGCTTTCTTTGTGATACATATATGTGAGCGTTCGTTTTCATGTCTACATCAATCTTCTCACATATAACTAGTATAGGGTGTGTAGTTAGAAAATCTGAGTGAAAATTGAGTGCATATCTTGTAAGGAATTGAGCGAATTCTCTAAGGCATGTTACTACATTCAAAACATTGTTTTAATTGGTTAATTGTGAACTAGTAAGTGGTGACTATGATTAAGTATGTGCTTCAGTGTAAAGATGACTAAAATCTGTGGGGATGACTATTTGTAACATGTCATGTGCATTGGAAATCCCTGAGGCAAACGTTGGAAGGTTTAGATTGTGTTTCGTTTGTTTTGTTTCATTTTGTTTTCTTTAGTTTGTTTGTTTTGCTCAAGGACTAGCAAAAGCTAAGTGTGGGGGAATTTGATAGGAGCATATTTATGCGACTTAATTGGCTTGTTCTCATGCATTTACGTTGTGTTTCCTTAGTTATTTTAGTGTTTAAAGTCACTTTTGTGTGTTTTCAGATTCTAAGGGCAGATTATGCAAATTGGTGCCTTTTGGAGCAAAATTGGGCTTGGAATGATGATCACATGCTTGGAGCACAAGGAATGAACATAATTGAAGATTTGAAGAAGTTTGGATTCCTAATCAACGAAGGATTCCTAATTGAAGATGGATTCCTACTCACATGAGGATTCCTACTCCAACAAGGATTCCTACTTGAAGTAGGAAAGTTAAGCCAAGGTTTCCTACTTTGGTTTGACCTTTCCTAAGTGTCCCTAAGTGTTATCAACTTTGAAGGCCTCCTAAGTATTCTAGGACATCAAGAACACATTTCTTGCATGGTCTAAGTCAATGCCGCACCTCACTTGCCCTTTCCACAATCCCATCTTCCTTGCCGTGCAAGGGAACCCTTTCCCTTCAGTTTTAGGACATTTAATCCTTTCCCTAAACCTTTCCTACATCACAGCCGCACCCTTTAACCTTTCCTCTTCCTTGCCGTGCAAGTGAGAAGGTCCTTTCCTATTTCCTTGCATTAAAACACATTCCTTTTATGTTTTAATGCCTTGCCGCATATCTTAGCTAATTTCCCTTAGTTTTCTGATTTGATTTCCTATTTCTAGAAGCTTTTGACTTAATTTCTGTTACCCTAAATAACCTAGGGTTTTAATTTCCTAAACCCTTTAAATAAACTCCCTTTTTGCAGCCACAAATCATCCATTCATTCACCATTCACGCCAGAAAGCTATCCCCACTCTCTACCACATCCATACTTCACCATTCATCTTATTTTCTGCCAGAAACAACCCTTACCGTCCCTTACATTCACCCTAGCCTTAATTCCATCCTTCTATATCATCCATAACTCCCTAAACTCATCCCCAACCCTTGTGCCGCAGCAAAGGAGAGGAAGAAGAAGTGCTTGAAGGTTCTAGATGTTCAACATTGAATCGTTGGAGTATTTAGGTGTTCTCTTTCTTATATTTACAATGTATAAATCTGTTTTCCTTTGTTTTGTGAACATGAGGAACTAAGCCTTTTTGGCTAGGGGGCTATTCAATACCATGATTATGCTTGCAAGATGAATTGATTACTTTTAATTGTTATTTCATGAATTGTGAATGCAATTTGCTTAACCGTTTGATTGATGACTTATTTTTGTGTGTTAATTAAGGTCACCAACTTAGTTTTCATGCAGGAATTTGAAGCTAAAATATAAGGAAGTTTCACCTAATAGTTACAACCTTATATTTGCAAGTAGTGGAGGTCGCTTATAAACGATCGTGTTAAGTGAATTCTTGGCAAACATTTCATGCTTTTCATAGTAACAATTGCCTCGTCAATGCTTATAGTTTTTTATGCGTAAAATAACTAAACACACAAATTAACCCTATTTGTGACAATTGTAGTAATGATGTAAGTAGGGATCGTTCTAACCGGGGATTAACTAGGGGTGCTAATCTAATATAAATTGATTCAAAAACGCAAAAACTAAACTTAAAGACTCTAACAAAACTACTATGACTCAAAACAGATTTTAAGCACTCAAAACTGCCTAAAACAATCAAATTGACTCAGAAAGAAACTAGAACTTGATTTTGACGAATTCCAAAGTGTTTATGACTCCAAATGCTTAAGAACACAAAATCACACAGATTTGAATGACTAAGACTCAACAAAATATGGGGGAGTTGTGTTTGGACGAAATTAAAGTAAATTGGCAGATTATAAAGAAAACAGATTGTAAGACAAAATTATGATGAATCAATGGATGATGGAATAGCTAAGGGTTTCTTCTCCACACATGAAATATATGCAACGTAAATCAATTTCCAGTTATCAATTCATTAAGTTATGAATCTCGACACTCCAAGTTAATTAGGTCCGCTTAAATTAACCTTTAAATTTCCCTAGAATCATTGAATTGGATGAATATGCATCGCAAACAAATTATTCCTAACAAGTTCTCTATATGAACAGCATGATAAAGACACAGGTTAGAATCATTATGTTCTTTGGAAATCATAAGCATCGGCAAGACATTTGTAACTATGAAAAGCATGATACTTTTGCCAGGAATCTACTTAACACGATCGTGACTAGCGACCTTCACTACTTGCGAATATAAATTCATAACGATTAGGTGAAACAAATTTATATCCTAGCACCAAATTCAAACATGCAAATCAAGCGTGCACTCTCAATCAACATGCAAGAATAAGTTCTAAATCCAACGGTTAAGCAAATTGTATTCACAACTTATGCAACGATAACTGGAAGTAATCAACTTATTTCACATATATAATCATGGTTTTGAATACACCCTTAGCCAAAACAAAATTAGCCAATCATACTTAAAGCAACACAAAGATTACATGAATTAGACATTAAAATCCAAAGAAAGAAAACACCTAGAATGCTCCAACTTGGCAGCAAGTGCATCCAAGATTCCTCATTTCCCTTGCTTGCGGCAGATTGGGTTGTGGACAGGCTTTGGGTAGTTTTATGGTGTAGAATGGATGGGGAATGGTATGGAAAGGTTTAGGGTGAGTGTGGAGGAGTGTTTGATGGTTGGAGGGTGATGGAGAACTCGGCAAAAAGGGTGGAAGAGGGTGGAGTGGCTGTTATGATTGGCTTGATATCCTTGCCCATAAGACCCACCAAATGTAGGGACACTTTGCATTGTGGTCCTTTCGGCATTCTGCGACAATTGAGAAGTAAGAGTTGCCAATTGAGCTTGAATGCTAGCAAAATCCATGTCCTACTTCTCTAGTACCTAAAATCAAAGAAACAAAACTATATCAAATATCAAAAGTAAATAAAACAAAGCAAAACAAAATCAGTAACTAAGATAGAAAACAAACGAAAATAAAAATAAAAAGAAACAACGAGGGATTAGCAAAATTGCTAATCCTCGGCAACGGCG
The DNA here is from genome assembly GCF_916048215.2 of Malus sylvestris. Classification (NCBI taxonomy): domain Eukaryota; kingdom Viridiplantae; phylum Streptophyta; class Magnoliopsida; order Rosales; family Rosaceae; genus Malus; species Malus sylvestris. The sequence goes on along the minus strand of NC_062265.1, from coordinate 14,193,622 downwards.
CCAAAATTTGATGTGAAAATTAACTTGACACACAAATTAAACCCTCTTGTTGACAATTGTAGTATGGATAAGTAGGGATCGTTCTTAAACCGGGGATTAGGAGGGATTGCTAAAACACTCTAAACTGACTCAAATATGTAAAACTAGGTTTAAAACACTCAACTAGACTCAAAGAATGCAAAACTAAACTCTAAAACACTAAAACAAATCAAAAGACTCAAAACAGCACCAAAAACACTCAAAACTGCCTTAAAACACTTTCTGGGCAGTTTTGGGACTCTAATGCGAACTTGGACGAATTTTGGTTTTCTAATGACCTAAAACACTTAAAAACATAATCTAAGACAAGTTCTAACTAATATAACTCAAAGAAATAAAGTGGGGTTGATTTTTGACGAATTTAAATTAAATGGCAGATTGTAAAGAAAACAGTAGACAAAATTGTGATGAATTAATGAATGATGGAAGAGCTAAGGGGTTCTTCTCCACACATGAAATATATGCAACGTAAATCAATTTCCAGTTATCAATTCAATAAGTTGTGAACCTCGACACTCCAAGTTAATTAGGTCCGCTTAAATTAACCTTCAGATTTCCCTAGAATCATTGAATTGGATGAATATGCATCGCAAACAAATTATTCCTAACAAGTTCTCTATATGAACAGCATGATAAAGATACAAGTTAGAATCATTACGTTCTTTGGAAATCATAAGCATCGACAAGGCATTCGTAACTATGAAAAGCATGATACTCTTGCCAGGAATCTACTTAACACGATCGTGACTAGCGACCTTCACTACTTGCGAATATAAATTCATAACGATTAGGTGAAATAAACTTATATCCTAGCACCAAATTCAAGCATGCAAATTAAGCGTGCACTCTCAATCAACATACAAGAATAAGTTTTGAATTAAACGGTTAAGCAAATTGTATTCACGACTTATGCAACGATAACTGGAAGTAATCAACTTATTTCACATAAATAAACATGGTTTCGAATACACCCTTAGCCAAAACGAATTTAGCCAATCATACTCAATGAAAAACAAAGATTACAAGAAGTAGACATGGAAATATAAGATAGAATACACCTAAAATTGTTCAACAACTCAGATTGAAGAGCCAAACAATTTTCATGAACTGTCTCCTTCTCTTCTCCTTGCGGCAGATTGGGTGAGGATGATTTCTGGGGGGTTTGTGTGATGTAGAATGGATTATGGATGGTGTAGGGGCACGGCAAGGCTTGGGGGTAGTGTATGGGTGTTGTGTGGAAGGTGTGGAGATGAAGAATGGTGGTGGAAATCAGCAGAGATGGAGGAGGAATGGTTTCTGAGGTTGTGGATGGGGTTTGACGAATTTTGGGAGAGTGTGTGGCTGAATGGTCATGTTTGTGGCTGCACAAACCTGTTTATTTAAAGGGATTAGGAAATTAAAAACCCTAGGCTAATTAGGTAATCAGGAATTAAGTTTAAAGCTTCTAGAATTAAGGAAACAAATCAGAAAATTAAAAGGAAAGGTCAAGGAAATTCGGCCAGGGTTTAAAGCATAAAAAGGAAGGTGTTTTAATGCTCCAAAACAGGAAAGAGCCCTCTCCCTTGCACGGCAAGGAAGAGGAAAGGGCAAGGGAGTGTGGCAAGGGGTCCATAAGGGTTCTAGGCTTTTGTTTTGTGTCCTAGAATGCTTAGAAAATCTTCATAATTGCTGGAACTTTTAGGGACAATTAGGAAAAATCAAACCAAAGTAGGAAACCTTGGCTTAACTTTCCTACTTCAAGTAGGAATCCTTGTTCTTCTAGGAATCCTCATGTGATTAGGAATCCATCTTCAATTAGGAATCCTTCGTCAATTAGGAATCCTTCGTTGATTAGGAATCCTCCTTCATGTAAGCACTTTCCTACTTCAACTAGGAAACCTTGTTCAAGTAGGAATCATCATCTTCAAGCCTTCAAATTCGTCCAAACCTTGGCTCCAAATATGTGACATGCATTCCAAACTCCATTTTGCTTCTTTTTGCACACTTTGACCTTAGAACCTGAAAACACACAAAAGTGACTTTAAACACTAAAATAGCTAAGTAAACACAACCTAAATGCATGAGAACAAGCCAATTAAGTAGCATAAATATGCTCCTATCAATTATGGATGGTGTAGGGGCACGACAAGGCTTGGGGGTTGTGTATGGGTGTTGTGTGGAAGGTGTGGAGATGAAGAATGGTGGTGGAAATCGGCAGAGATGGAGGAGGAATGGTTTCTGAGGTTGTGGATGGGGTTTGACGAATTTTGGGAGAGTGTGTGGCTGAATGGCGATGTTTGTGGCTGCACAAACCTGTTTATTTAAAGGGATTAGGAAATTAAAAACCCTAGGCTAATTAGGTAATCAGGAATTAAGTTTAAAGCTTCTAGAATTAAGGAAACAAATCAGAAAATTAAAAGGAAAGGTCAAGGAAATTCGGCCAGGGTTTAAAGCAATAAAAGGAAGGTGTTTTAATGCTCCAAAACAGGAAAGAGCCCTCTCCCTTGCACGGCAAGGAAGAGGAAAGGGCAAGGGAGTGTGGCAAGGGGTCCATAAGGGTTCTAGGCTTTTGTTTTGTGTCCTAGAATGCTTAGAAAATCTTCATAATTGCTGGAACTTTTAGGGACAATTAGGAAAAATCAAACCAAAGTAGGAAACCTTGGCTTAACTTTCCTACTTCAAGTAGGAATCCTTGTTCTTCTAGGAATCCTCATGTGATTAGGAATCCATCTTCAATTAGGAATCCTTCGTCAATTAGGAATCCTTCGTTGATTAGGAATCCTCCTTCATGTAAGCACTTTCCTACTTCAACTAGGAAACCTTGTTCAAGTAGGAATCATCATCTTCAAGCCTTCAAATTCGTCCAAACCTTGGCTCCAAATATGTGACATGCATTCCAAACTCCATTTTGCTTCTTTTTGCACACTTTGACCTTAGAACCTGAAAACACACAAAAGTGACTTTAAACACTAAAATAGCTAAGTAAACACAACCTAAATGCATGAGAACAAGCCAATTAAGTAGCATAAATATGCTCCTATCAATTATGGATGGTGTAGGGGCACGGCAAGGCTTGGGGGTAGTGTATGGGTGTTGTGTGGAAGGTGTGGAGATGAAGAATGGTGGTGGAAATCGGCAGAGATGGAGGAGGAATGGTTTCTGAGGTTGTGGATGGGGTTTGACGAATTTTGGGAGAGTGTGTGGCTGAATGGCGATGTTTGTGGCTGCACAAACCTGTTTATTTAAAGGGATTAGGAAATTAAAAACCCTAGGCTAATTAGGTAATCAGGAATTAAGTTTAAAGCTTCTAGAATTAAGGAAACAAATCAGAAAATTAAAAGGAAAGGTCAAGGAAATTCGGCCAGGGTTTAAAGCAATAAAAGGAAGGTGTTTTAATGCTCCAAAACAGGAAAGAGCCCTCTCCCTTGCACGGCAAGGAAGAGGAAAGGGCAAGGGAGTGTGGCAAGGGGTCCATAAGGGTTCTAGGCTTTTGTTTTGTGTCCTAGAATGCTTAGAAAATCTTCATAATTGCTGGAACTTTTAGGGACAATTAGGAAAAATCAAACCAAAGTAGGAAACCTTGGCTTAACTTTCCTACTTCAAGTAGGAATCCTTGTTGGAGTAGGAATCCTTGTTCTTCTAGGAATCCTCATGTGATTAGGAATCCATCTTCAATTAGGAATCCTTCGTCAATTAGGAATCCTTCGTTGATTAGGAATCCTTCTTCATGTAAGCACTTTCCTACTTCAACTAGGAAACCTTGTTCAAGTAGGAATCATCATCTTCAAGCCTTCAAATTCGTCCAAACCTTGGCTCCAAATATGTGACATGCATTCCAAACTCCATTTTGCTTCTTTTTGCACACTTTGACCTTAGAACCTGAAAACACACAAAAGTGACTTTAAACACTAAAATAGCTAAGTAAACACAACCTAAATGCATGAGAACAAGCCAATTAAGTAGCATAAATATGCTCCTATCATCTCACAAGGTTGTAGCGTTAGTTTGAGTTCCTTCCTTCAAGCATGTTACAAAAACTGATTTTTTTTCTTTTATGATTGCATGTGAATTCATAAGTTATAACCACAACCAAGCATAAACAAAGAGTAAATCAAACTTTCATCCATGTTAATCACTCTCTTTAACAGTCATGCACTTAAAAACCAAATCCTCATCATTGTGTTGGAAGGTACCCTAAGACACAAACAAACACACAAAAACAACTCTTTTTGGGTTTTTTTAAAACAAATTTTTCAAATTTTTATGTGATTTTCAGATTTTTGCATCAAAACACACTAAAACACATCAAAACTGCTCAAAAACACTTAAAAACAGCAAGGAACAAGTATCCAATTTAAGGGTGATAAAATCCCAGGAATTTGCATCTAAAACACTTAGTTACCCCCCCACACTTAAATCAAACATTGTCCTCAATGTTTCAAGCATAAAATCACACTAAACAAAAAGAAACACACAAACAGCAACTAAAACAACTAAATAGGCAGATTTGAAATTAACAACAAAGTGAAGAGTTTAGGAACGCAAATCTGGAATTGGAGTGATTCCTTGGGCTTCCTTTGTTGAATTGCATGGGTTGCCTCCCAAGTAGCGCTTTCTTTTACGTCGTACAGCCGGACGAAAAACATGATCATGCCCCATTGGAGCCCACGGCACTCTCATACATTGCATCTTTGAACGGTAATGGATAGTGATGTTTGTTGATGGGTGCGTTGTGTTGCCTAAGGTTCATGTACATGCGCCCACCATCGGGGATTTGCTTGGGTACCTGCACCATAGAAGGGAACCACCTATCAACTTTAATGGGAATTGGATTTGGATTAGGTGGCTTACCTATGTGATATGATGAAGTGGCAGCAAGGTACACGTTCTTCCCCATGGTGCCTTCGGCCACTGTGAGCACTTTGAGGGCAGTGGCCGTATGGGCCTTGTACTCCACTCCAATTCCCTCGTCTTGCATGGTTCTTGACGCATCCTTTGTGCTTGGTGCTGAACGGTCCGGGCCTATCTTTTCAAGTTTATCAATGGCACAACAAGAATGAACAACATTAGGAGTCTCAATGGATTCAGAAATTTTAAAACTAATCATGTCACCACCAAATGCCATAGTTACTAATCCTTTGGCCACTTCAATCTTCGTTTGAGCCGTTTTCATAAATGGCCTTCCAAGGAGGATGGGCAACGAAGGGGCATGGTCCGATTCATCCATTTCGAGGACATAGAAATCCGCTGGGAAGACTAAACGATCAACCTGCACTAAAACGTCTTCCAAAACTCCCTTTGGATAAGCGTTAGATCTATCAGCCAATTGTATGATTACACCATCATGTTTAAGTGCTCCTAGATTCATAGATGCATAAACAGAATATGGCATAACATTAATAGATGCTCCTAAATCTAGCATGGCAGATTTGAAACGGGTATTACCAATGACACACGGAATTGTAAAACTCCCCTGATCTTTGCATTTAGGGGGTAGTTTGCGTTGCAAGATGGCGGAGACATTCTCGCTTACATGTACCACTTCTTTATCCCGGACACGTTTCTTGGTTGTACAAAGCTTCTTTAAACACTTGGTATACTTCGGGATTTGCTTTATGGCATCAAGGAGGGGAATGTTGACATGCACCTTTCTAAATGTCTCTAGAACATCTTTTTCCTCCTCTTCGTTCTTTGATTGCAAAAATCTGCTAGGAAATGGGACATTCAAAGGAAAAACATTAGTAGGAACCGAATTTGACACATTCTTACCTTTATTGGCCGATTTGGACAGATTGGGGACATTAGAAGCTTGCGGCAAAGATGGAACCTCCCTTGCCGTGGGCATGCTTGATTCCTCCTCTTCAATTTGCACATTTACATCACTTTGGGGACCTGTTTGTGATGGTGTAGAACCTGCCCCAATCTCTTTTCCACTCCTTAGCATGATTGCATTTGCGCTTTCGAAACCTCCCTTCGGATTTGGAATGGTGGAACTAGGGAGTTGTCCGGGATCTCGAAACTTACCTACAAACTCGGCAATCTGCCCAATTTGTTTCTCAAGTTGATCCCCCCTTTTGTCTTGGTTTTGCATAGCTCTAGCTTGATCTTCCTGCCCATTAGACAACTTAGTTAGTATCTTAAGAAGTGCATCATTGTCAAGAGACGTACCTGAGGCACTTGGGCCGGATTGGGCTTGATTTTGTGGTGGGCCGTAGGTTTTGGGAAAGAATCCCGGGGGTTGTTGCCTAAACCCTCCTTGGTTTTGAGGTTGTTGGGGATCCCTCCACTTGAAATTTGGGTGGTCTCGCCACCCCGAATTATATGTGTTGGAGTATGGATCATGTCTTGACTGATTTTGGCTTTGAAACCCAATGGCATTCGCACTCTCCCATCCGCCATTCTCGATGAGTTGAGGACATTTTTCGGAGACATGTCCTTGGATAGAACATACGCCACACACCACAGGTCCTTGCATCTTCATTCCCTCGACCATCTGTGAAACAATAGAAGTAAGATTAGCCAATTGTGAATGAAGATCGGAAGTTGCACTTACCTCATGTACTTGGTGCCGTGAGGGTCCTCTTTGGCCTACACCCTCGTACTGTTGAGCGTTCAACGCTCTATTAGCAATCAAGACCTTGGCAGCCATGGGTGTTTTATCCACCAATGCTCCCCCTGCCGAAGCATCAAGCATTTGACGTTCTAGAGGTAGGAGGCCCTCGTAGAAATATTGCAAGAGCAATTCCTCCTTCATCTGATGCTGTGGACAAGAAGCAACAAGTGATTTAAATCGTTCATAATATGTAGGAAAAGACTCACCTTCTTCTTGCTGAATTCCGCTTATCTTTTTGCGTAGGAGGATGATGCGAGAAGTTGGAAAGAACTTCTCCAAGAACGCTCTCTTCATACTCTCCCAAGAAGTGACAGTGCCGGGAGCTAACTCGTATAACCAATCCTTGGCTTTATCCATCAAAGAGAATGGAAAAGCCTTCATCTTCAAGATATTTCCGTCAACATTGACGGGAGTCATACTAGAGCAAACTACTTCAAATTCTTTCAAATGTTTGTTAGGATCTTCCATGGACAAGCCATGGTATTTAGGAATATGATGAAGCAAACTTGACTTTAATTCAAACTCATCCGTCTTACCTTGGGCAGCCATGGGGTATTGAATGCACAAGGGTGCGGCATTATCCAAACCTGAGGCGGAAAGCTCCTTGAGTGTACGATTGTCCATGGCCATGCCTTGGACTTCTTCAAATATCCCTGCCGTGGCTTCCTCCTCCTCTTCTTGTACGTTTTCTTCAAGGTCAGATTCGGAATTGGGTGGATGATGTTCTTGCTGGTTTCTAACTCTTCTCAACTTCCTCTCAAAATCGTCGTCAAAATCCAAGATGTTTGCACGAATCGGTTGAGAGCTTCTAGTCATACATTAGTACCTAAGAAACAAGAAACAAATTAGGTCAGAAACTTAAACCAAGTAAGAAACAAAGTGAAATAAAAGAAACAAAAACAATCCAAGGGATTAGCAAATTTGCTAATCCCCGGCAACGGCGCCAAAAATTTGATGCGAAATATATTAAGCACACAAATTAAACCCTCTTTTGACAAATGTAGTAAAGTATGTAAGTAGGGATCGTTCTAGACCGGGGATTAGGAGGGATTGCTAAACACTTGGAAACTGACTTAAAAACTCAAAAACAAAGTTTAAAACACTAAACTAGACTCAAAGAATGCAAAACTAAAGGTTAAAACACTTAAACAAACCTACAACTCAAAACAGCAACTAGAAGGCTCAAAACTGCCTAAAAACCACTTTCTGGGCAGTTTTGAGCACCTACACTAATTTGGACGAACTTTGATGAAAACTTGAATCAAAATACTTAGAAACACAAATCAAAACACTTTCTAACTAATCTAAGACTTCAAATGAAAGGGGGATTTGTTTTGGACGAAAATTTAACACAAAACAGAAACTTTAACTAACACAGATTGTAAAAACAATTTTGGTGAAATAGATGGTTAAAAGGCTAGTTAGGAGGTTCTTCTCCACACATGTCACACTTGCAAACAAAACGATTTTCAGTTGTTCTTTCAATAAATTATGAATACTCAACGCCCCAAATTAACCGTGAATTGCACTAATTAACCCTCAGTTTTTCCACGAGTTATTGAGTTGGATGATTGCATACGACAACCCAAAACATTCCCTACAAGTTCCCTACATGAATTGCATAATAGAGATACAAGCAAGAATCATTACGTTCTATGAAAAACATAAGCATTGACGAAGCATTTGTTACTATGAATTGCATGAAACTTATGCCAAGAATTCATTCAACACGATCGTTTTCAAGCGATCTTCACTACTTGTGATTATAAGATTGTAACTATTAGGTGAAACTCCCTCATAATCTAGCATCATATTCATGCATGAAAACTAAGCGTGCACTCTCAATCAACATACACAAATAAGTTATCAATCAAATAGATGAACGAATTGAATCCACAACTTATGAAATAACAACTGAATGTAATCAAATCATATTGCAAGCATGTACATGGTTTCGAATTACCCCCCAACTAAGGGGGTTTAGTTCCTCATACTCACAACATAAAGTTTATTGAATTGAAACATCGAAGACATAAGAAAGATTACACCTAAAACGCCCAAGAATTCCACTTTGAATTTCTGCACGTCAAGCTCCTCTTCTCTTCTCCTTGCTGCGGCAGAGATGGTTTTGGGGGTTTTTGGATGTGGTTTTGGTTTAAGAATGGAGTTAGGATGATATGGTGGTGCGGCAAGGTGTGTGGGTGGTGTAGGGAAGTGTAGAATGGTGTATGGAGGTGGATGGTGGCTGCGGCAAGGTTGGGAAGTGGCTGGAATGGATGAAGGTGGCTGCGGCAAGTTGGGGAAATAAGGGTTGGATGGTTTCTGATTTGTGAAGAGGGAGATGATTCTGTGGCAAGGTGTAAAACACCTATATATAGGCACCTAAAACCCTAATTAAATCAGATTGGGCTAGGGTTAGGTTCGGCTACCTCAATGGACTAGGGTTAGGGTTTGTAAAATAGGGCTTCTAGGATGGAAAGGTGCGGCATGGGCTTAGGGTTTATAATCAGATTATTGCATGTGAACAAGGCCTAGGTGCGGCTGATTAGGTGGCTAGGGTTAGGGTTTAGGTGCGACATAGGTCCAAGAAGTAAGGATGGGTCATCCAAAAGCCCAAAGCCGAGAATAGAAACTCACGAAAATGGAAACCTCCAAGAATAGAAACTTCCAACTTTAGAAACTTTGGTTGCCAATTCCGATTTAGGAAAGATCAACCCAAAATGGAAACTTTTAGGCTTAGCTTTCCTACTTGAAGTAGGAAACCTCAAATCTTCAACTTTTTCAATTCCATCCCAACCTTGTGTTCCAAGCATGTCCTTTTCAATCCAAGCTCATATTTTGCTCCAAAAGCTCCAACTTGCATCATTTCATGTAATATGTCCTTTAAACCTGAAAACACATGAAAGTAGCTTAAAAGACTACTTTAACGAAGAAAACATAACAAAGATGCATAAGAACTAGCTAACTAAGGCGCATAAATATGCTCCTATCACTTCTTCAATCTGATAAATATGTTAGTAAGTATGAAGCAGAGAATTCTTCATGGGTTTAATGTTTAATTCTTGGTACCAAAGCAAGATGGTGCTCCGACTATCACAATGAGAATTCTTTAAGAATATTATGTTTGGGAGGTAATGTTTCTCCAAATCAACGTTACCGAGGGGAGCTTTTGAGCTTTGTCTCGGGCCCACATTTTGCTCCATTGCTTACTTATTTCTTGAAGTATGTTTACTGAGAAAAATTTATCGGATTAAGAATCTTTCATGAATCCAAAGACAGGTAAACAATCATACAAGCACATGTTCATTATAAAATTCCTGGTTAAAAAGATCAAATAGGTACAACGGTTTGGGGGGGACAAGACCTCACTCCTGGCAAAAGGAAATTTTGGAGACAATGCTACACATTGTGCCAAACTTGCCAATGTTAGAGGAAGTACTACTGTCTGGTCAACTACGTGCTATGCCCATCTTGCTGCGTTTCGAGTTCAACACTACATTAAGGGTGAGTATTTTGATGAAGATCCACCGCCATCGTCATCCACAAGCAGATGAAGAAGAAGCAAGCGGTGAGAAGAGCCTTCGAAAGAATTTCAATCCCTCAAAGAAACTGGACTCAGATGTAAATTTTGCATCGAGAGTACTATGAGGGGGATGAATGTTATAGAACAAATCACCGTAAGCGGGGGACATTGAGATGAGACTATGGCTAAATTGGGTGTTACTTAGCCTTGTTTGGCAGAATTGACAACAATAAAGGAAGTTTTTGGTTTACAGATTTTGAACATTGAAAGATTAGAAAGAAAATTGAGTATGGAAAGAAACTTTGGTTAGAACGCAGATGTTCCATGTTACAAAAATGAATACAGTTACCTCAAAAGTCAGACCATGGACTTGATAAGAGCATATTTATGCGCCTTAGTTAGCTAGTTCTTATGCATTTCCATGGTGTTTTCTTAGTTAAAGTAGTCTTTTAAGCTAGTTTTATGTGTTTTCAGGTTTTAAGGCCAAAGGATGCAAGAAGATGCATTTTGGAGCTTTTTGGAGCAAAATTGGGCTTGGAATGATTATCACATAATTGGAGCCAAGGTTTGGACGAATTTGAAGACTTGAAGATGATGATTCCTACTTGAACAAGGTTTCCTAGTTGAAGTAGGAAAGTGCTTACATGAAGGAGGATTCCTAATCGACGAAGGATTCCTAATCGACGAAGGATTCCTAATCAACGAAGGATTCCTAATTGAAGATGGATTCCTAATCACATGAGGATTCCTAGAAGAACAAGGATTCCTCCTCCAACAAGGATTCCTACTTGAAGTAGGAAAGTTAAGCCAAGGTTTCCTACTTTGGTTTGATTTTTCCTAATTGTCCCTAAAAGTTCCAGCAATTATGAAGACTTTCTAAGCATTCTAGGACACAAAACAAAAGCCTAGAACCCTTTTGAACCCTTGCCGCACCCCCCTTTGCATTTCCTCTTCCTTATTTCCTGTTTTTATGCTTTAAAACACCTTCCTTTTGTGTTTTAAACCCTAGCCGAATTTCCCTTGCCCTTTCCTATAATTTTCTGATTTATTTCCTAATTCTAGAATCCTTAGACTTAATTTTCTGATTTCCTAATCAACCTAGGGTTTTAATTTCTGTTTTCCTTTAAATAAACCTCCTTGTTGCAGCCACAAAACATTCCACACACATCCATACAACTCCATTCACGCCAGATTTCATCTCTCATCTCTTGCCGTGCCCATCCTTCACCCGAATCCATATTTTCTGAACCCAAACCTTCCTAGCCAGGCCATACACCCATCTCAGACACTTTTCTACCATTCTACCTCATCCAAAACCATCCCAAACCATCTCCATACCTTATGCCGCAGCAAGAAGGAAGAAGGAGTGCTCTTGAATGTGCTTGCTAGTCTATTGCAGATTGCTGGAACTTTTAGGTGTAATCTTTCTTATGTTTTCAATGTTTCAATTCAATAAACTTTGTGTTGTGAGTATGAGGAACTAAACCCCCTTAGTTGGGGGGTGATTTGAAACCATGTGCATGCTTGCAATATGATTTGATTACATTCAGTTGTTATTTCATAAGTTGTGGATTCAATTCGTTCATCTACTTGATTGATAACTTATTTGTGTATGTTGATTGAAAGTGCACGCTTAGTTTTCATGCATGAATATGATGCTAGATTATGAGGGAGTTTCACCTAATAGTTACAATCTTATAATCACAAGTAGTGAAGGTCGCTTGAAAACGATCGCGTTGAATGAATTCTTGGCATAAGTTTCATGCAATTCATAGTAACGAATGCCTCGTCAATGCTTATGTTTTTCATAGAACTTAATGATTCTTGCTTGTATCTCTATTATGCAATTCATGTAGGGAACTTGTAGGGAATGTTTTGGGTTGTCGTATGCAATCATCCAACTCAATAACTTGTGGAAAAACTGAGGGTTAATTAGTGCAATTCACGGTTAATTTGGGGCGTTGAGTATTCATAATTTATTGGAAGAACAACTGAAAATCGTTTTGTTTGCAAGTGTGACATGTGTGGAGAAGAACCTCCTAACTAGCCTTTTATCCATCATTTTCATCCAAAAACGTTTTACAATCTGTTTTGTTTTAAAGTTTCTGTTTTGTTTTCAATTTTCGTCCAAAACAAATCCCCCTTTATTTTGAAGTCTTAGATTAGTTAGAAAGTGTTTTGATATGTGTTTCTAAGTGTTTTGATCCAAGTTTTCATCCAACTTCGTCCAAGTTCTTGTTAGGTTCTCAAAACTGCCCAGAAAGTGGTTTTTAGGCAGTTTTTAGTCATTAGGTTGCTGTTTTGAGTTTTATGTTTGTTTAAGTGTTTTAACTTTTAATTTTACATTCTTTGAGTCTAGTTTAGTGTTTTAAACTTTGTTTTTACGTTATTGAGTTAGTTTTCAAGAGTTTAGCAATCCCTCCTAATCCCCGGTTTAGAACGATCCCTACTTACATCTTTACTACAATTTGACAAAAGAGGGTTTAATTTGTGTGCTTATCTATTTACGCATCAGGACTCATGATAGGAGCATATTTATGCGCCTTAGTTAGCTAGTTCTTATGCATTTCCATGGTGTTTTCTTAGTTAAAGTAGTCTTTTAAGCTAGTTTTATGTGTTTTCAGGTTTTAAGGCCAAAGGATGCAAGAAGATGCATTTTGGAGCTTTTTGGAGCAAAATTGGGTTTGGAATGATTATCACATAATTGGAGCCAAGGTTTGGACGAATTTGAAGACTTGAAGATGATGATTCCTACTTGAACAAGGTTTCCTAGTTGAAGTAGGAAAGTGCTTACATGAAGGAGGATTCCTAATCGACGAAGGATTCCTAATCGACGAAGGATTCCTAATCAACGAAGGATTCCTAATTGAAGATGGATTCCTAATCACATGAGGATTCCTAGAAGAACAAGGATTCCTACTCCAACAAGGATTCCTACTTGAAGTAGGAAAGTTAAGTCAAGGTTTCCTACTTTGGTTTGATTTTTCCTAATTGTCCCTAAAAGTTTCAGCAATTATGAAGACTTTCTAAGCATTCTAGGACACAAAACAAAAGCCTAGAACCCTTTTGAACCCTTGCCGCACCCCCCTTTGCATTTCCTCTTCCCTATTTCCTGTTTTTATGCTTTAAAACACCTTCCTTTTGTGTTTTAAACCCTAGCCGAATTTCCCTTGCCCTTTCCCTTAATTTTCTGATTTGTTTCCTTAATTCTAGAAGCTTTAAACTTAATTCCTGATTACCTAATTAGCCTAGGGTTTTTAATTTCCTAATCCCTTTAAATAAACATGTTTGTGCAGCCACAAACAGGCCCATTCATCCAGAAACTCACCATTCACGCCATAAACTGAACTCCATCTTCAACAGCCCCATTCTACCACCATTCACCCAAATTTCTGCCACAAAACCACCCTAGCCGCACCACCCATCAACCCTAAACACTTCCATACGTCCTCCATCCATTCTACATCATCAAAACAGCCCAGGAACCACCAACATCCAATCTGCCGCAAGCAAGGAAAGGGGACAGATTCTCTACAATTGTTTGGCTTTTCAATCTGAGTTGTTGAACGATTTTAGGTGTTTTCTATCTTATATTTCAATGTCTAATTCATGTAATCTTTGTTTTGCTTTAAGTATGATTGGCTAAATTCGTTTTGGCTAAGGGTGTATTCGAAACCATGATTATATATGTGAAATAAGTTGATTACTTCCAGTTATCGTTGCATAAGTCGTGAATACAATTCGCTTAACCGTTTGATTTAGAACTTATTCTTGTATGTTGATTGAGAGTGCACGCTTAATTTGCATGCTTGAATTTGGTGCTAGGATATAAGTTTGTTTCACCTAATCGTTATGAATTTATATTCGCAAGTAGTGAAGGTCGCTAGTCACGATCGTGTTAAGTAGATTCCTGGCAAGAGTATCATGCTTTTCATAGTTACGAATGCCTTGTCGATGCTTATGATTTCCAAAGAACGTAATGATTCTAACTTGTAACTTTATCATGCTGTTCATATAGAGAACTTGTTAGGAATAATTTGTTTGCGATGCATATTCATCCAATTCAATGATTCTAGGGAAATCTGAAGGTTAATTTAAGCGGACCTAATTAACTTGGAGTGTCGAGGTTCATAACTTGTTAAATTGATAACTGGAAATCGATTTAGATTGCATATATTTCATGTGTGGAGAAGAACCCCTTAGCCATTTCATCATCCATTGATTCATCACAATTTTGTCTTACAATCTGTTTTCTTTTTCAATCTGCCCATTTAATTATTTTCGTCCAAAATCAATCCCACCTTGTTCCTTTAAGTCATATTACTTAGAACTTGTCTTCGAATATGTTTTTAGGTGTTTTAGGTCATTAGGAAACCAAAATTCGTCCAAGTTGTGTTAGAGTCCCAAAACTGCCCAGAAAGTGGTTTTTAGGCAATTTTGAGTGTTTGTTTGCTGTTTTGAGTCTTTTGGTTTGTTTTAGTATTTTAGATTTTCGTTTTGCATTCTTTGAGTCTAGTTTAGTATTTTAAACTTTGTTTTACAGATTTGAGTCAGTTTAGAGTGTTTTAGCAATCCCTCCTAATCCCCGGTTTAAGAACGATCCTTACTTATCCATACTACATTTGTCAACAAGAGGGTTTAATTTGTGTGTCAACATAACTTTCACATCAACTCACTAACTCAGTGCAAAGCTGTATCAGATGGAGCAACGATGCCACCATCACCCTGTTCCAGGGCAATAGGCGGAGTCTTAGCAACTCTGCTAGATGACCATGCTTGTTCCGCAAGAGACGCGATCTGATCCATATATATATACATAATTAGATCCTTTAAATCTTAGAGTTCCTACAATCTAGGAATTGGTGAACGCCGCAAGTAATCACAACTCCTAAGAGGGTGCAATATCAACTTCTAAATATCCTTTAGGATTCTCCCAGCTTAGAACAAAGATTCTATCCTAAAAAGGTCTCTCTCCCATGGTATAAATACACCTATCTAAGGTTCATCTCTGGTAATGCAATCTAAAAAGTTGAATTCTCTTACCCACTGCTTGAGTCTAAAATTATTCATTGACTTGACCGTCGAAAAAATTTGGCCAACACACACCCACCACCCCCTCATGGTCTTAGGCTTGCTTATTGTTGTTTATTGTTTTGCAGGCTGCTCGAGTTTGTGAACAACCACCACTCACAATGGTGCGGGAATTTGGTTCCAATAAAATTGATGTGATTTCATTGACTATTACAATAGTAAATACTATTATGTCGTTTTCCAACTATATTTTTTTCCCTAAACGGGGGTTAGTATGTTGAAAATGATTTTGGCTTGATAATTAGGTATGATCCACTCACACTTTGCTTTACACCCCCTCAATACCTAGCAAGTTACATGGTGTGCAATGAGGAGGACGAGTGAACTTAGCAGTAATGCGGACTTCCTACCTAGTATGGTAGTTTACTTTTGCTTAATCTCTATTGAACTACAATCAATTGTATACACTTACTTTTGATTATAAATGGCACAACACAATACTTTTGTCATTTACTATTATATGCACTACTGTTATGCTCCCATGATGTTATATAAAATTGGAATGTAGTTCTAGGTTGTGTCGCCAAGTGGGGAGGTTGTGTTGGTAACTTACAAAATAGTTTAAAATTTAGTAATAATGAGCCTTTTGGTTCAAAATAATTCACATCACAATATCCTTACTTATGGTTTTGTCATTAAGTTGATGTTATTTCACCACCTTTAACATGAGGTTTTATTGTCAATTTAGTGTCGGCCAATAAATTTCCACCCTTAGCTGGAAGACTAATCGGGTTGGGGTGTGTCAACTATGCATTGTCAAACATTCGTAAGAGACTACCCATGGTGGAAGGCTACGAAAAAGCATTTAAAGCAGTCTCAGGCTTGTGAACTTAATATCGGTTTGGTTGGGGGTTCTAGGTCTCATCACAAATTAACATTCATTTTAATCTAATATGAACTATTTGGTCGTACCACAACTATTGGCCCATGTGATTTATTTAGTAGCATAGGATACTCCCACTATTTATGTAAAACATTTTTGAAGTAAGAGTATATGGTAATACTGACGAAAGCTTTGCATTTTTTGGTGGACTATATAGTTGCCTTAGGGCCTTAGGATGATTATGAACATTCGATTTGATCCTGTAATTAAGTACTAGGTGGAATATCCTGCAAATAAAAATTAACTTTGCACAGTAGACTAGTCAAATGAGCTAGTCAACTAAGTTAGTCATGATATAAAGTGCAGTTGTAAGAACAAATCATGACTGACCAAATACGTTCAACTAATCAGAGTCTGCCTAGATTAGTTTCGTAACAATAATTCCTAAACTTGAACACATCTACATATCAGTTCATTATGCAAACAATAATGACAAAGCAATTATGAAAAATAAGTATGCTGGATTGACTAGTCAAGCTCACCAGTCAACTAAGTACATATTCGTTAGTTAATCAAATGCAAATCTACGAATCAAATAATAATTCACAGGATGCATTAACCATATGCAAGTAAATAAGATATGTGGACAAGCTTAAGAGACAAAGAACACAAGAACTTTTTGATCAGAAAAACTCACCTGTGGGTTAAAAACACTGAGGACTCTCCACTGAGTCCAATCCACTAGTATAATAAGAGTTTTAGAAAGTACCCTGCAAAGCTCAATTCCTAGACCTATTCTACGAAACAGCTTTACCTTTGCGCAACCTTGCCTTACACGAGATGGATTCCTTCGGTCTTCATGAAGCGGCAGCTCTTCCTGAGCTCTTCACCTTGTGGCACCGAATTAGTGTTGTCTCCAATCTTCAAAAAATGGCAGCTCCTCTTGAACCCTTCACCTTGTGACACCGAGACCAACACACAAACTATACATATGATGATATGGCAATGATATGTAAATCTAGATTCGAATGTCTAGTCAGTTTCACCAGCCAAACTCTTGAAAGATGATACTGACCCGAATCTAAAAAGGGGTTAGTTTGAAGATTTGAAACTTGAAAAACTTGACCTAAAAACAAAGATCATAATCACAAAAACAATGCTACCCTTATATGTAATGATGTGGGTATTTAGTGCATGAATGTGATTTTGTGGCTAGGGTTTTCAAGTAAGAACAAAGAGGTAGCTCCAAGCTGAAAACAACTCTTTTATGAAACTTTAAAACTCCTAGCCAAAACAAATGAGCATATAAAACGAATTTAAGCGAGCAATTTCAAAGATAGATTTAGAAATATTCAATGAAGAACATTACCCATAAAATATGCTTGATGGTAGGAGATCTGAGATGGAGGTGAAAATAATGCTCTCAAAAAACGTTTCCAATCTCAAACTACAAAAACCAAATTAACCCTAGTTTCAACTTTATAAAGAGCGTTTGATGTTCAAATAGAAAAGGGATCAGAAAAGCCACGTGTCATGTGCAAAATCAATCTTGAAAGATCTAGGGCTGAAAAACCATTTTCGGGAAAAAGTTGTCAGATGGCCCATGTGGGTTGTCTTAAAGTGTGTGCTCGACTTGCGTGAAAGAAGTGATAAGTTTTGACTAGACAGAACCACTAGATAGAATCAACTGGAAATTATGGCGTGAAATGCATATGTATGAATAAACCTTTGATGTAAAAAGTTAAGCTCTTGAAATGATATTTCTAGCATCAAGATCCCAAATTAGCATTTTAACCCCAAATCTAACTAGAGCATGGTGGTACAATTTACAACATTTGACAAGGGAAGCCAAACAATAGATCTAGACTTCACAGATCCAACACGAGCCTAGTGTTGGATCTCGGCCTAGGGATGGTGACTGACTTTAGTTACCCTATTAGGCGTTGGACACAACTACTCCAAATTTCATGCATATCAAATAAAATATAAAAGGAGTACTGTAAAGTATAAAAGAACTTATACACTTTTTACAACACATTTGATCAAATCATATTACAACCAAAATATAATCTATGAATTCCCATGGTGCAAACAAATTTGAGAGACGGCCAATCACATAGCTCAATTAACATAGGCTTAGGTTCATAATCACCCTTTCTTTAATTAACGAAACACTTTAACTAATTAAACTAGAATGCAACAATGTCATTTGGTTTTTGTATCCATAGAAATGTAAATGGAGTTAAATGAAATGAAATCCAATTCTCATGTAAAGAGGGAAAACTATTTCATCCTCTAGCCAATTTGGGCCAAAATGCAATAACCTCAACTTTTGGGGTCGCTTTGTAAAAACATAAGAGTCCACAACTTCATGTAATTACAATTAAAACCCAAAATTTTCAACAATTACAAAAACTTCATTAAAAGAACAAAACGATATGTCCTTTAGTGATTTTGAGCCTTTATGCAAAACCATAAACTTCCGGGTCAAAGTGAAAACTTTATTTAATTACAAGAAAGCTCCAAAAGACCCCACTTGCATATGTAGGCCGATTTTGGTAGAGAGAGAGAGAAAGAGAGTGAAATTTTAAAAAAATTCAAAGTTTGAGGAAAGAGAGAGGAAAGTGTGATTAGTAGAAAAAGACCAATCTAATCACACAAACCAAGAAAAACAAAGACTTAACAAAACATAAAGTAATTTTGCACCAAAACTTCCCATCTTTTTGTTCTTGATATGAACATGAGAAACGCAACAAGGACAATGAAGAAAATTCATGAAAAACCCATAAAACCACCATAAACATTTTTCACCCAAAGACACCTGAAAACTCTCTCAAACTAAAGAGCAATAACATGTGGGTACTTTGGGGTTCCTAATGTCATTTTAAAACTATTTTAACAAGACATACATAAACGCAAAGAATGTACCCATTGATTGGGCTAAATTTCCCTAACAAAAAGGCGCCAACTTTTAGCTCCAAAACTCATCCTCAAATTACATCTACAACTTTAGAGATGGTAAATTTTCATGCAAAATAAAACTTGTAACTATTACGGCAAAACCCGAAAGGGTTCATCAACTACTAGACCTAGGCTCTTGATACCACTTGAAGTAAAATATTTAATAAATTGAGTTCATTGGGCAACATAATACATGCATTTAACAATTAAACGGTGGAAGTATGCATGTATGCACTTTAAAACAAAACTTAAACCATGAAATTCAAAGTCTAATACTGGTGGTGAACCAAGACTCAACTATAAAACAAAGAGAGTTGAGAAACTGTATACCTTTGAAGCACCTTTTTGCTTAGCAAAGGTTATTCACCAATGAGAAGGACTTCATTCCTTTACCTCCTTGCTCCTTGGCTCCATGGATAAGGATGAAGGAACTTTGCTTCTTTGCTTCTTGATTTCTTGGATTTGGAAGGAATGGGTTCTCCAAAAACCCCCAAAGGAGAGAGCCTCTAAGTTCCAACACCAAGGGTGGTTGAGGAAGAAGATGAGCGACCATGGATGAAGAGAATGCTAGCAATTTTCACCCATATTGGCCGGCCTTCTAGAGGAAGGAGAGAGTTTTGTGTTTTCTCTCTTTGCCTTTAGAAAACCCTAATGAAAGATGGAGCTATAAAGTTGTTTTTATAGCTCATTCTAAATGAGTGGCAAACTTGTAATAAGTGAACCATCATGATGTGATATAAACTAGCACTCAAATTAAACCCTCTTATTGACAATTGTAGTAAAGATGTAAGTAGGGATCGTTCTAGGCCGGGGATTAGAAGGGTTGCTAATCTACTTAAAACTGACTCAAAAACACAAAACTAGGCTTGAAAACACTTAACTAGACTCAAAGAACTCAAAACAAACTACAGAGACTCAAAACACCACAAATCAATCAAATAGACTCAAACTAGACACTAAAGGGTGATTTGGACGAAAATTGATTTTTACTTGACTCAAAACATTTAAAAACACAAGTTTGGACAGATTCTAACTAGTTTGACACAACAAAGTAAAGGGGATTGGGTTTTTGACGAATTTAAAGTAAAACCAAGTAGATTAAAGACTTAAACAAGTTTAGCACGAAATTGGGGAAAATTATGGGTGATTGGCTAGCTAGAGGGTTCTTCTCCACACATGACACACTTGCATACAAATCGATTTCTAGTTACTTTTCCAATAAACCATAAACCTCAATGCCCCAGATTAACCGTGAACAACACTAATTAACCCTCAAATTTTCCTTAAGTCATTGAATTGGATGGATAACGCATTGGCAACCAAATTATTCTTCAATAGTTCCCTACATGAACAGCATAATAGAGATACAATCAAAGATCATTAAGCTTTGTGAAAATCATAAGCATTGACAAGACATTCATAACTATGAACAACATGATACTCCTGTCAGGAATTCACTTAACACGATTGTGACTAGCAACCTCGACTACTTACGAATATAAGTTCATAACGATAGGTGAAACTCCCTTATATTCTAGCATCAAATTCATGCATGCAAACTAAGTATGCATCCTTAATCAACAAACAAGAATAAGTTCTGAATCAAACAATTAAGTAAATTGCATTGACGATTTATAAAATCACAACTGGAAGTAATCAATTGATATTGCAAATATATTCATGGCTTTGAATTTCCCCTAGCTAAAACAAGTTTAGCTCCTCATGTTCGCAAAACAAAGATAATTAAACTTAAACATTGAAAACAAAAAGATGGATTACACCTCAGAATGTTCCAACAATCCAATTTGATTGGCAAACACGTCCAAGGGTCCTCCTTCTTCTTCTTTGCTGTGGCACAAGGTGTGGGTGTAGGTTTGAGTGATGAATTGTATGAAAGGATGGCTGAAAGTATGAATGGTAGTGAATGGATGGTCTAAAAGTTGCGGCAAGGCTCTTTATTTATATGAGAAGGAAGGGGCACGACTAGGAATTAAATTGGGAAGAGTTTAAGACTCCAAATCCTCCAAGAAAAGGGTAACAAATCAGAATCCCAAGAGGAAAAGAGTAAGTGATATGCGGCAAGCCTAGAAAGAAAGGGGAATGAGACTTCCTTGCATGGCAAGGAAGGATTCCTTGCAGATTTGGTGTGGCAAGGGTTAAAAGGAATGGGAAATTGGTTTGCTTATGCGGCAAGGGGAAGGAAAGGGGAAATAGGCAAGGACAATGCGGCAAGGGATTTTAGGAATGTAATTAGGTCTGAATTTAAGTCTCCTAATTTAATTAAAGATCCTCCGTGCAGCTGGAAATTAAGTGGTGAAGGATTAGGAAAGTTTAGGACAAAATAAGGTAACTTTGGCTAACATTCCTTCTTTCTTGCTTGCATCCTTTACTTCCTTTTCTTGAATTAATTTCTTCATAACTTCAGCATAATCCTAGCCTCTTTTGGTCTTCAAATTCGTCCATCCACCTTGCTCTGTGCATGTGCTAACCATTCCAAGCCCAAAACTGCTCCAAAATGCACTTTCTTGCTACTTTAGCCCTTTGGACGTACAAACACACGAAAATAGCTTAAAATACTAAAATAACTATGAACTAACAATATAAATGTAAGAAAACAAGCTCACGAAGTCGCATAAATATGCTCCTATCACATCACTCCATTCTCTCTCTTGGCCCATTTTGTGTGTGTGTTTGTGTTAATTCTCATTTTGCTTTTAGTTGTCATACAACTTAAACTTAATGGGCCCTGTGGACCAAAACTGATAGGAGCATATTTATGCGACTTAATTGGCTTGTTCTCGTGCATTTACGTTGTGTTTCCTTAGTTATTTTAGTGTTTAAAGTCACTTTTGTGTGTTTTCAGATTCTAAGGGCAAAGGATGCAATTTGGTGCCTTTTGGAGAAAATTGGGCTTGGAATGATTATCACAAGCTTGGAGCAAAAGGAATGGACGTAATTGAAGATTTGAAGAAGTTTGGATTCCTAATCAACGAAGGATTCCTAATTGAAGATGGATTCCTACTCCAACAAGGATTCCTACTTGAAATAGGAAAGTTAAGCCAAGGTTTCCTACTTTGGTTTGACCTTTCCTAAGTGTCCCTAAGTTTTATCAACTTTGAAGGCCTCCTAAGTATTCTAGGACATCAATTTTGGAAATGTGCCCTAAAACCAATCATATGATGATACTTTACGGACATTTCAAATGTTAAACTAATCTAGTTTAACATATAAAGGGCAAAGATTATTGTTTGAGCCATCTCATATAAATGTTATATGCTTAAACGATAAAGTCCAAGGAATATGTGATTGGGAGAATGCAATCTAATGAAGTTAGATTAATGAGACCATTCTTTCGTAGACACATCCTAAATGTTCCTGATCATAGGATTACCAATTGGGCATTGACAGTCCGTTAAGATCAGTACGTACTGTGTCTTCTCTCAGGGAGAGTGACTAGTCTCGAGTCATTGGTGTGTGTGACATCAAGACAAGTACGTAGGTGCTCAATAAGAGAATGAGTTCACTGAACGTGATCAACGAAGAGTTCTTATATTCCATGTCACATGAGAACTCATGGTTGGGATAATGCAAAGTAGTCCTTTGACCTGAGGCATCACAGTTGTCTTGTGGTTAAGTCCTTAATCTTTGATTATGTCTAATTCACCCCCTAGGGGTGTCACGGCATCGTTGGGGTTAAGCCACTTAGCTATGGAGACAAGTAAATGCGCAACAAGGGATCTCTAACCTTCAAACAGTTGAGGGAGAATACTCTATGATATGATTTGGAATCTCTGGCCAGAGTATGAATGAGATTGGGGAATGCGTTCCAAATCACATTCAAGGAAATCATATAAGCAAACGATTCACATTGGATAGTAGACATGAGTAAATAAACTATCATACCAAACAATGTGGTCAAGAGTATTAGATTAGAGAAGGACCGTATTGCATTTGTAATCCCGAACTGAATAGGTTCTCTAACCTCTTCTGATTAGCTTGGGTAACCATGACATGCTGCTAGGCGTCAACCATGGTTTGTGGAAGCCCTATACGTGTATAACCACTAAAGGGAGAATTGAAATTTGTTTCAATTCACAATCGATGTAAAATTGTTTTAATCGCCCACTGCCTCGCTAAAAGGAACCTAATGGATCGCACACCATAAAAGGTGGAGATTGAAGATTAAACGGAAATGAGTAAGAATGATTAAATGGTTTAATCATTTATTTATGGCAAGGATTAATTAATATGTTAATTAATCAAACGAATAAGTTCGTTAAAGACCTCGGGATAGTTTTGGACCTTAAGGCCCAATGGGCTTCGAACGTCAAGCCCATTAACTTAAGTTGTATGACAATTTAATGAATAAAGATTCATTAAAGCCCAAAAGCCCAAAATTCCTTAGGTGGCCGGCCATATGGTGATGAATTAGGGTTTTGGTTGTTTAGGTCACTTAAAGAAGTGACTATATAAAGGACTTTATAGCCAAATATTCATTAGTGTGATTAAGGGTTTATTTTGGGTGAAAATGGGTGAGAATTGTCTCTCCATTTTCTCTCTAAAGAGGCCAACACCTTGGAGGGTACATCTAGCAATCCTACTACTCCAAGGTCACTCATTTCTTCTACAATCAAACCTTGGTGAAGAGACTTAGAGGTTCTCAATTTTGGGAACTTGGAGAACCTATTCTTCCATCCAAATCCATGGATCTAAGAAGCAAGGAATGAAGGCCCTATCTCTTTGGGTGATTAGCCTTTGCTTATGCAAAGAGGAATCTACAAAGGTATTAATTTCAACTCACTTTGTTTTGAGTTGATTATTCGTTCACCAATCTACTAGGCTTTGAATTTCATGGGTAATGTTTTGTTTTTGAATGCATACAAGCATGATTCCGCCTTTAATTTGTTAATTGCATGCTATAGATGTTATTCAAATGAACATGTTTTTCAAAATAAATCCTTCAATCAAGCACACATTTCTTGAATGGTCTAAGTCAATGCCGCACCTCACATGCCCTTTCAACAATCCCTCTTCCTTGTCGTGCAAGGGAACCCTTTCCCTTCAGTTTTAGGACATTTAAACCTTTCCCTAAACCTTTCCTACATCACAGCCGCACCCCCTTAACCTTTCCTCTTCCTTGCCGTGCAAGGGAGAGGGTTCTTTCCTATTTCCTTGCATTAAAACACATTCCTTTTGTGTTTTATGCCCTTGCCGCATATCCCTTGCACTTTCCTTTAGTTTTCTGATTTGATTTCCTATTTCTAGAAGCTTTTGACCTAATTTCTGTTTACCAAAATAACCTAGGGTTTTAATTCCTGAAATCCTTTAAATAAACTTCCTTTGTGCAGCCACAAAGAATCCATTCATTCACCATTCACGCTAGAAAGCTATCCCTACTCTCTACCACATCCATACTTCACCATTCATCATATTTTCTGCCCAGAAACAACCCTTGCCATCCCTTACATTCATCCTAACCTTAATTCCATCCTTCTACATCATCCATAACTCCTTAAACTCACCCCCAACCCTTGTGCCGCAGCAAAGGAGAGGAAGAAGAAGTGCTTGAAGGTTCTAGTTGTTCAACATTGAATCGTTGGAGTATTTAGGTGTTCTCTTTCTTATATTTACAATGTATAAATCTTTTTTCCTTTGTTTTGTGAACATGAGGAACTAAGCCTTTTCGGCTTGGGGGCTATTCAATACCATGATTATGCTTGCAAGATGAATTGATTACTTCTAATTGTTATTTCATGAATTGTGAATGCAATTTGCTTAACCGTTTGATTGATGACTTATTTTTGTGTGTTCATTAAGGTGGCCAACTTAGTTTTCATGCAGGAATTTGAAGCTAAAATATAAGGAAGTTTCACCTAATAGTTACAACCTTATATTTACAAGTAGTGGATGTCGCTTATAAACGATCGTGTTAAGTGAATTCTTGGCAAACGTTTCATGCTTTTCATAGTAACAATTGCCTCGTCAATGCTTATAGTTTTCATGAAGTTTAATGATCTTTGATTGTACCTTTATTGTGCTTTTCACGTAAGGGACTTTTAGAGAATGTTTTGAGTTGTTGTATGTGCATTCCCATCCAATTCAATAACTTAAGGAAGACTTGAAGGTTAAAAAAGTGCTATCACAGTTAACCTAGGGCATTGAGGTTCATGGTTTGTTGAAAGAAGCAATTGGAAATCAACTTTGTATGCAAGTGTGCCATGTGTGGAGAAGAACCCTCTAGTTAGTCTATCACCCATCAATTCACCTAGTTTTGTCTAAGAATCTGTTTACATTGTTCTTGTCGTAATTTACTTATTTTCGTCCAAAATCAACCCCACCTTATTTCTTTGAGTCATATTAGTTAGAACTTGTCTTAGATTACGTTTTTAAGTGTTTTGAGCCATTAGAAAACCAAATTTCGTCCAAGTTTGTGTTAGTATTCAAAACTGCCCAAAAAGTGTTTTTAAGGCAGTTTTGAGTGTTTTTGTGCTGTTTTGAGTCATTTGGTTTGTTTTAGTGTTTTAGAGTTTAGTTTTGCATTCTTTGAGTCTAGTTTAGTGTTTTAAACTTTGTTTTACGTATTTGAGTCAGTTTAGAGCGTTTAGCAATCCCTCCTAATCCCCGGTTTAAGAACGATCCCTACTTATCCATACTACAATTGTCAACAAGAGGGTTTAATTTGTGTGTTTAGTTATTTTACGCATCAAATTTTGAGGGTTTACTGATAGGAGCATATTTATTCGCCTTAGTTAGCTAGTTCTTGTGCATTTTCGTTATGTTTTCTTCGTTAAAGTAGTCTTTTAAGCTACTTTCATGTGTTTTCAGGTTTAAAGGACATATTACATGAAATGATGCAATTTGGAGCTATTGGAGCAAAAAGTGAGCTTGGATTGAAAAGGACATGCTTGGAACACAAGGTTGGGATGAAATTGACGAGTTGAAGATTTGAGGTTTCCTACTTGAAGTAGGAAAGCTAAGCCTAAAAGTTTCCATTTTGGGTTGATCTTTCCTAAACCGGAATGGCCTTGCGTTTGAGCAACATTAGAAGGTTCCGAAGCGTTGGAAGACACAAAGAAAGGTGTTAGAATATTTTCTCATCCTTGCCATGGGTTAGGGCTTAGTTTCTCTTGGTTTTGGGCTTTTTAGAAGCCTATCCACACTCCCACTAATCAGCCGCACCTTTCCCCTTCTAGAACACCTATTTCCTTGCCTTGCAAGGCTTTCTAGAAGCCCTAACCCTAGCCCACTTAATTGCCGCACCCTAGGCCCTTTTCTCACTAAAATTCTGATTGTTTAACCTATTTTTCTGGTGGATTTGGGTTTCTAGAAACCCTAATCTGATTTGCTAGGGTTTTTAAGTGCCTATATATATATTTCCCCACCTTGCCGCACAGAGGATCTTGGACACAATTCAGAAAATAATTCCAGCAACCTTCCCACTCCTTGCCGCAGCCATTCCTCTAATCCAGCCACCATTCTACACCTCCATACACCACCCACACCCCTTGCCGCACCACCATACCATCCTAACCCCCTTCCTAAACCAAAATCACATCCAAAAATCCCCTAAACCCTCTCTGCCGCAGCAAGGAGAAGAAGAAAGAGGAGCTTGACGTGCAGAAATTCAAAGTGGAATTGTTGGGCGTTTTAGGTGTAATCTTTCTTATGTCTTCGATGTTTCAATTCAATAAACTTTGTGTTGTGAGTACGAGGAACTAAACCCCCTTAGTTGGGGGGTAATTCGAAACCATGTACATGCTTGCAATATGATTTGATTACATTCAGTTGTTATTTCATAAGTTGTGGATTCAATTCATTCATCTATTTGATTGATAACTTATTTGTGTATATTGATTGAGAGTGCACGCTTAGTTTACATGCATGAATATGATGCTAGATTATGAGGGAGTTTCACCTAATAGTTACAATCTTATAATCACAAGTAGTGAAGGTCGCTTGAAAACGATCGCGTTGAATGAATTTTTAGCATAAGTTTCATGCAATTCATAGTAACAAATGCTTCGTCAATGCTTATGTTTTTCATAGAACTTAATGATTCTTGCTTGTTTCTCTATTATGCAATTCATGTAGGGAACTTGTAGGGAATGTTTTGGGTTGTCGCATGCAATCATCCAACTCAATAACTTGTGGAAAAACTGAGGGTTAATTAGTGCAATTCACGGTTAATTTGGGGCGTTGAGTATTCATAATTTATTGGAAGAACAACTGAAAATCGTTTTATTTGCAAGTGTGACATGTGTGGAGAAGAACCTCCTAACTAGCCTTTTATCCATCCTTTTCATCCAAAAACGTTTTACAATCTGTTTTGTTTTAAAGTTTCTGTTTTGTTTTCAATTTTCGTCCAAAACAAATCCCCTTTTATTTTGAAGTCTTAGATTAGTTAGAATATGTTTTGATTTGTGTTTCTAAGTGTTTTGATTCAAGTTTTCACCCAAATTCGTCCAAGTTCTTGTTAGGTTCTCAAAACTGCCCAGAAAGTGGTTTTTAGGCAGTTTTGAGTCATTAGGTTGCTGTTTTGAGTTTTATGTTTGTTTAAGTGTTTTAAACTTTAGTTTTACATTCTTTGAGTCTAGTTAGTGTTTTAAACTTTGTTTTTGAGTTTTTAAGTTAGTTTCCAAGTGTTTAGCAATCCCTCCTAATCCCCGGTTTAGAACGATCCCTACTTACATCTTTAATACAATTTGACAAAAGAGGGTTTAATTTGTGTGCTTATCTATTTCGCATCATTTACTTATCCCTCCTATCACATCACTCCCTTCTCTCTCTTGGCCCGTTTTGTGTGTGTGTTTGGGTTAATTCTCATTTTGGTTTTAGTTGTCATACAACTTAAACTTAATGGGCCCTGTGGACCAAAACCTATTTGGGCTCTGAAACCTGAAACTTACATAAAGGCCGATACGAACCTTTCGTATGATTAATTAACATATTAATTAATCCTTGTCTTATATAGTTAAACTATTTAGTTTTCCTTACTCATATTCATTATATCCTTCAATCATTACCTTACATGGAGTGAGATCCATTAGGTTCCTTTTTGCAAGGCAGTGAACGATTAGAACTCTTACTAATCGACTATGAATTGAAAATTACTTTCAACTCTCCCTTTATTGATTATACATCTTTAGAGCTTCCACAAACCATGAGTGACACCTAGCAGTATGTCATGACTAACCCAGCTAATCAAAAGAGGTTGGAGAAACTATTCAATTTGAGATTACATTGCACTACGGTCTTTCTATGATTCTATATTGTTGATCACATTGTTTGGCTGATAGTTTATTCATATCTACCATCCAATATGATTCTATTGTCTATATGATTACCTTGAATAAGATTTGGAACAACTTCCTAAATCTCAATCATACTCTGGCCAAAGATTCTTAATCATATCATAGAGTATTCTCCCTCAACGGTTTGAAGGTTAGAGATCCCTTGTTGTACATTTACATACCCACATGATTAAGTAGCTTAGCCCCAATTGTGTCGTGGACACTTTTAAATGGAATGCCTTTAACATAGTCAAAGACTAAGGACCTAACCACAAGACAACTATAATGTCTCATGTCAAAGAACTACTTTGCATTATCCCAACCATGAGTTCTCATGTGACATGAGTATGAGAACTCCTTGTTGATCGCGTTCAATGGACTTAATCTTTATTGAGAACCTACATACTTGTCTTGGTGTCATTCGTACCAATGACTCGAGCCAGTTACTCTCATGCGAAAGAAGACATAAAATGTACTGATCCAATGAATCGTCAATGCCCAATTGGCAATCCTATGATCAGGAATGTTTAGGATATATGTATGAAGGAGAATGATCTTATGAATCTAACTTCTTTATATCACATTCTCCTAATTGCATATTCCTTGGACTTACTGTTTAAGCGTATAACGTTTAATTAGACAGCTTTAAACAATAATTTTTGCCCTAGTGTAAACTAGTTTTAGCTTAACATGTGAAATGTCCGTAAAGTATCGTTTTATGATTGACTTTAGGACATATTTACAACCACCTCTCACTTGCACTAGAGCCAATCAGCCATGTGTTCAATGATGATACCTCTTCTAAAGTCATTTAAAAAATAGCTGAGTAATAGACCTAGAGAGCATATATCTATACGTTATCCATAGAAGCAAATACACAGCAATTATAAGGAGACAGGGTATGGGGATGCAGTGTCGCATATGGTGTTTTGGACCTTGTCATATTACAACCCGGCATGATGACTCTAACGCGGCCGGGGTGTCGATATTGTGTGGCTTCTCCGACAGTTTGGTTAAGTTGCAACAACTTAGGTAGTTTACTTTTCTTTGGGTTCAGCTCATTGGATTGGATTGGATGCCTGATTGGATCGTTAAGGCTAATTTTTTTTCCCTTTTATCTGTTCTAGAAGTCAACTCCACCTGTGTAAGTTTATCCTACATTGCCGGTCCTAAGCCCGGATAAAGGAGGAGGGGGAGGGCGTCAGGTAGTCGACAGCCGGCACTCCTCGGTTACGTCGAATCTTTATGAAAATGAATCCAGAACGAAATCGCGCTAAAGCTAGGGCGTCACCTGTAAGTGGAGCGCTGTGTGGTCCGAGCATAGTGATAAGTCAGCAAGGGTCGCTGTATCTCCATTGGCCCCCGGATGCAGTGTTAAATGAGCAAAGGGGCCATAGAAACTTCTTTTCGAACGACTCCACTCAAAGTTGTTCGGGAGCATATGCTCCTATCAACTTTACACATGACACACAAAAGATGTACTTTGATCCTATTAGACGAAGGAGGGTGAAGAAGCTAGGACAGAAGGGTAGAGTTCAAGAGAGTAGAATGCGTTTAGGAACGTGGAATATAGGAACCTTAACGGGAAAATCTATGGAAGTAGTGGAAGTTATGGTGAGAAGAAGGATAAATATTATGTGCCTACAAGAAACTAAGTGGGTTGGTCTTAAGGAAAAGGATCTAGAAAACTCAGGGTTTAAACTTTGGTATTCGGGCACAAATAGAACGAGAAACGGTGTTGGCATCATCGTGGACAAGACCTTGACACAAGATGTTGTAGATGTCAAAAGGGTAGAAGATAGAATCATGGCAATCAAGATTGTCATAGGACAAGAACTCATCAATGTGATTAGTGCGTACGCACCTCAAGTAGGGTTGGATACGAGTTAGAAGGAGAAATTTTAGGAAGACCTTGGAGACTTGGTGCAAGGAATTGCTCAGACGGAGAAGTTATTTATAGGAGGAGATTTAAATGGACACGTGGGCAGGGAGATAGACAACTATGGAGGTTTTCATGGTGGCCATGGTTTTGGGGAGAGAAACGAGGATGGGGAAGCTATCTTGGATTTTGCAATGGCATATGATCTCTTATTAGCCAACACCTTTTTTAAGAAGAGAGAAGAACATGTGATCACCTACAAGAGTGGGTCGTCAAAAACACAAATTGATTTTCTTCTAATGAGGAAAGGGGATCGTATAACTTGTAAGGATTGCAAAGTTATACCGGAAGAGAGCTTGGCTAATCAACATCGCTTGTTGGTTATGGATGTACATATCAAAATAGTGAGAAAAAAGAACAAGACTTGGAAGTGCCCAAGGACTAGATGGTGGAATCTAAAAGGAGAAAAACAAGCCATTTTCAAAGAGAAAGTAATCACCCAGTGTGTGTGGGATAGAGAGGGGGAAGCTAGCCAAAGGTGGGATTCCATGGCTAGTTGTATTCGAAAAGTAGCAAAAGAGGTATTAGGAGAGTCCAAGGGCTTTGCTCCACACCAAAAGGAATCTTGGTGGTGGAATGAAGAGGTACAAACAAAGGTGAAGGCTAAGAAGGAATGTTGTAAAGCCTTATACAAGGATAGGACCGATGAAAATGGTGAAAGGTATAGAAGAGCGAAGCAAGAGGCGAAGAAAGCTGTGAGAGAAGCTAAGTTAGCAGCTTATGACGATATGTATAAACGACTAGATACCAAAGAAGGAGAGTTGGATATCTATAAACTAGCTAGAGCAAGGGAAAAGAAGACAAGGGACCTAAACCAAGTAAGGTGCATCAAGGATGAGGATGGAAAGGTTCTTGCTATAGAGAACGCGGTCAAAGACAGATGGAGAGGTTATTTTCATAATCTTTTCAATGAAGGACATGAAATGGGTACTTCTTTAGGGGAGTTGAGTAACTCAGAAGAGTGTAGAAATTACTCCTTTTATCGTCGAATCGGGAAGGAAGAAGTGGTTGTAGCTTTGAAGAAGATGAAGCATAGAAAAGCAGTGGGCCCAGACGATATACTGATCGAAGTGTGGAAAGTCTTGGGAGAGACAAGTATAGCACGGCTCACTGACCTTTTCAATAGGATTTTGAAAACGAAGAAGATGCCAAATGAGTGGCGAAAGAGCACTTTGGTGCCTATCTACAAGAATAAGGGCGACGTATAAAATTGCATGAACTATAGGGGTATTAAGCTAATGAGTCATACAATGAAGCTCTGGGAGAGAGTCATTAAGCATAGATTGAGGCAAGAGACACGGGTTTCGGACAACCAATTCGGGTTCATGCCAGGGCACTCAACCATGGAGGCA
The DNA here is from genome assembly GCF_916048215.2 of Malus sylvestris. Taxonomy (NCBI): domain Eukaryota; kingdom Viridiplantae; phylum Streptophyta; class Magnoliopsida; order Rosales; family Rosaceae; genus Malus; species Malus sylvestris. Next base: position 14,162,012 of record NC_062265.1, on the reverse strand, counting down.
ATCTATCTCTTACGAAGATTGATGGAAAGATATAGAGATGGGAAAAAGGATTTACACATGGTCTTTATAGATTTGGAAAAAGCGTATGATAGGGTCCCAAGAGACATTCTTTGAAGGATTTTAGAGAAGAAAGGAGTACGAGTAGCATATATCCGAGCTATAAAGGATATGTATGAAGGAGCAAAGACTGACGTAAGAACTCATGAAGGACAAACCGAAAGCTTCCCAATAACTGTAGGATTACATCAAGGCTCATCATTAAGTCCTTACCTTTTGCGTTGGTAATGGACGAGTTAACAGAACATATTGAAGATGATATTCCTTGGTGTATGCTTTTCGCAGACGATATAGTGTTGATAGATGAAACTCAAGAAGGGGTAAATGCGAAGCTTAACCTTTGGAGAGAAGTGTTAGAATCTAAAGGTCTCCGCCTAAGCCGATCAAAGACAGAATATATGGAGTGCAAGTTCAATGCAAATGGAGGCCAAAATGAGTTAGGGGGTGAGGATCGGAGATCAGGAAATACCAAAGAGCGACCGTTTTCGCTACCTAGGATCTATCTTGCAAAAGAACGGAGAATTAGATGGAGATCTCAACCATAGAATACAAGCTAGATGGAGGAAGTGGAAGAGTCATTCCGGCGTGTTGTGTGACCGCCGTATGCCACTGAAACTCAAGGGAAAATTTTATAGGACGACAATAAAGCCAGCAATGTTGAATGGCACAGAATGTTGGGCGGTGAAGCATCAACACGTACACAAAATGGGTGTAGCGGAGATGAGGATGCTTCGTTGGATGTGTGGGCACACGAGAAAGGATAAGATTAGGAATGAGGATATCCGAGGTGAAGTAGGAGTAGCCAAAATTGTAGGAAAGCTGAGAGAAAATCGGTTACGGTGGTTTGGACATGTGCAAAGAAGGCCTACTGACGCTCCGGTTAGAAGATGCGACTATGGGACAGAGGTTCATGTTGAAAATGTGCCCTAAAACCAATCATATGATGATACTTTACAGACATTTCACATGTTAAACTAATCTAGTTTAATATCAAGGGCAAAGATTATTGTTTGAGCCGTCTCATATAAATGTTATATGCTTAAACGATAAGTCCAAGGAATATGTGATTGGGAGAATGCAATCTAAAGAAGTTAGATTCATGAGACCATTCTTTCGTAGACACATCCTAAACGTTCCTGATCATAGGATTGCCAATTGGGCATTGACAGTCCGTTAAGATCAGTACGTGCCATGTCTTCTCTCAGGGAGAGTGACTAGTCTCGAGTCATTGGTGTGTGTGACATCAAGACAAGTACGTAGGTGCTCAATAGAGAATGAGTTCACTGAACACGATCAATGAAGAGTTCTCATATTCATGTCACATGAGAACTCATGGTTGGGATAATGCAAAGTAGTCCTTTGACCTGAGGCATCACGTTTGTCTTGTGGTTAAGTCATTGATCTTTGATTATGTCAAAGTCACCCCATCCGCGGGTGTCCACGACATCGTTGGGGTTAAGCCACTTAGCTATGGAGGCAAGTGAATGCGCAACAAGGGATCTCTAACCTTCAAACCGTTTGGGGGAGAATACTCTATGATATGATTTAGAATCTCTGGCCAGAGTATGAATGAGATTTAGAAAAGTCGTTCCAAATCACATTCAAGGTAATCATATAAGCACACGAATCACATTGGATAGTAGACATGAATAAACTATCAAACCAAACAATGTGGTCGAGAGTATTGTATTAGAGAAAGACCGTATTGCATTTGTAATCCTAAACTGAATAGGTTCTCTACCTCTTCTGATTAGCTTGGGTAACCATGATATGCTGCTAGGTGTCACTCTTGGTTTGTAGAAGCCCTAAACGTGTATAAATACTAAAGGGAGAATTGAAAGTAAGTTTCAATTCACAATCGATTTTAAAGAGTTTTAATCGCCCACTGCCTCGCTAAAAGGAACCTAATGGATCGTACACCGTGTAAGGTGGAGATTGAAGAAACAATGGAGATGAGTAAGAATAATTAAATGGTTTAATTATTTATGGCAAGGATTAATTAATATGTTAATTAATCAAACGAATAAGTTCGTTAAAGACCTCGAGATAGTTTTGGACCTTAAGGCCCAATGGGCTTCGAACGTCAAGCCCATTGACTTAAGTTGTATGACAATTTAATGAATAAAGATTCACAAAGGCCCAAAAGCCCAAATCCCTTATATGGCCGGCCATGTGTGTTGAATTAGGGTTTTTGGTTCTTAAGTCATTTAAAGAAGTGACTATATAAACAACTTTATAGCCTAAAATTCATTATGGGTTCTTTTAGAGAAAATTGGAGAGAACATGTCTCTCCTTTTCTCTCTAGGAGGCCGGCCCCCTTGGAGGGTGTATCTAGCAATCCCACTCCTCCAAGATCACTCATTTCTACTTAAATCTAACCTTGGTGTGGAGACTTAGAGGTTCTCAATTTTGGGAACTTGGAGAACCATATTCTTCCATCCAAATCCCATGGATCTAAGAAGCAAGGAATGAAGGCCCTCTCTTTGGGTGATTAGCCTTTGCTTATGCAAAGAGGAATCTACAAAGGTATAAATTTCAACTCACTTTGTTTTGAGTTGAGTCCTGGTTCACCAATCTACTAGGCTTTGAATTTCATGGTTAATGTTTTGTTTTTGAATGCATGCAAGCATGATTCCGCCTTTTAATTGTTAAATGCATGCTATAGATGTTATTCAAATGAACATGTTTTCACAAAATCATCCTTCAGTTCAGGGCCGAAGGGGTAGAGGAAGACCTAGGAAAACTTTGGAAGAGACTCTAAGAAAAGACTTAGAGTACTTGGATCTAACGGAATACATGACACAGGACCGAGCACAATGGCGTTATAAGATTCATATAGCCGACCCCACTCAGTGACTTGGATTTTTCAAGTCTCCAACCGAGAAGTTTTCCTCACTCAGGAAATTAAAGGAATACTACCTCAACCTACATGCTCCACTCACAAAGCTTCAACATACAAGCTTCAACAAAAGAAAAATTGAAAGAACTTAGTGAAGAAGGTTTTGGTGTATTTAACACAATACGTTGAAATGAAGCAAAGCTTATTTATTGATATCTCCGATAAGTTACAAATATGTACATATACATAAATCAAAATAAACAAACAAGAGGGAGCCTTCACAAAAGTTGCTTAGGAGAAGTCTCAGAAGTCGGTAGAGTCCCAGAAAGAGAAGGCATCGGAGGGGGATCATTCGGAGCCTCAGTACTGGACAGAACCCTAGAAGGAGGAGGCATCAGAGGTTGATCATTTGGAGCTTCATTACGCGGTACAGCCCCAGAAGACGAAGGCAATAAATGCCTTTGGAACAAACCCACAAACCTCTGATGATCAAGTAAAATCTGACCATCAGATTCCTTCATCTGGTCAAGCTTCCTCTTCGTGTTTGTAGCATAGTCATGTGCGAGCCGGTGCAACTGTTTATTCTCATGCTTGAGCTTTCTAATCTCCTGTTTAAGACTCATCACTTCAGCCGCCAATGATTCAACTTGGCGAGTTCGAGCAAATAGGCGTTGGGCCATATTAGACACAGAACCTACACACTGAACACTGAGAGCCAGAGAATCCTTAACAACCAACTCATCAGACCGTTTGGAAAGTAGTCTGTTATCTTTGGGAGTGAGAAGGTTCCTGGTCACCACCGTAGCGATCATATCATTCTTCATCACGGAATCCCCAACGGTAAGAGGACCAGTAAGGGATAAGAAAGATGGGCGCCATATGTTGTATGGAGAAGGTGTGGCTACCTCTTCAACAAGGTTCAAGTCAAAACAACAGTCGGAAGGGCCAGACATTTTCAAATGTGTTGAAGAGAGAAGAGGTCGGACAAATCAAGATCTTAGAAGTGCAAGAAAGGAGCTTCTACTGGTGGAGATTCAAGTGTGCTTTGGAACTTAATGCCAGCCTCTATAAAAATCTGCACTCGACAGAGCTTCAGAAATCGAAGAAGCGCTTACTCAGAAATCGAAGAGGCGTTTGCTTTCTTAAAAGCTGGGCTGCTCAGAGACCACAAAGGCCGATCTCAAAAATCGAAGAGGCGCTTGCTTTCTCAAAAGATGGGCTGCTCAGAAACCACGAGGGCCGATCTCAGAAATCGAAGAGGCACCTGCTTTTTCAGCTTTGTCAGCACCTGTCACATGCACACTCAGCTTTGCGAAAATTACGGGCATTCTGTCGAAGATTTCTAGTGAAGTAGAAAGCACGTGGATCTTACTGTTCAATCATCCACTTTCCACACGCAACATCAGCTCATGGGTACCACAGATAACTTTGCCAAAGATCTCTGACAAAGTTTAGACACGTGAAGCTTGCAGCTTCGACTACATCGCTATGACCAAGAAGGGTAAAAGAATAGCAAAGAAACAACACTAACAAAGTTTATACACATAAATTTTGAAGGTCTAGCTACCATATTATTACCCATAAGTGTAAAGGAATAGCACCACTGCTGGATATTTGGAAAGTCCTTGTGTGTCAACCTCTGTGCCCCGTGGCAAGGTAGACTAGCAAACATGCCCAACCTTTACTCACATTCGAGAAAACACTTCCAACAAGATTGTTTGCTCCAAAATCGAAGAGGCACCGTCCTTCGAATCTCGAGAGCCAGACTCCTAACATGATTACTTTCTCAAAAATCGAAGAGACACCGCTCTCCGAATCTCGAGAGCCAGACTCCCAGCAGGATTGCTTTCTCAAAAATCGAAGAGGCACCGTTCTCCGAATCTTGAGAGCTAGATCCCCGACAGGATTGCTTGTTCAAAAATCGAAGAGGTACCGCTTTCTCAACTTCGAGAGCCAGATCTCCTTGGATAAAGCTTGTTTGTAATCTTCACATGTAACATCAGCTTTCCAGATACCATAGACCACTTTTTCAAAGTGCTCTGACAGAGTTAAAACACGTGAAGCTGGCAGCTCCTACTACTGTGCTATGACCAAGCAGGGTAAAGGAATAGCATTACTACTTGTTAGGGAAACTCTTATTTATGTCGACCTTCATCCTCAACGGACAGGCAGACTTGCAAAAATGCTCAACCCTTCCTCATATCTGAGAGGGCACTCCCAACGAAGCCTCTCGAAATACTCAGCTTTCTTTACCCCCGATAATACCTCTGCAAACAAGCTACACCAGAGCAAGAATATCTCATATCATCAGGGTTAAAAGCAAGAGTATCCCATATCATGCTTTTTCCCTATCTTTTCCTTTGACCTTGTTCTTACCTGCAAGACAAGGAGAAAGAGAGCAATCAGTCAACACTTGGAATCAAGCTTCCAGTCAGGAACTGACTGCCTGGAACCCCTTACCTGATTACTTACCTGGCATTGCTCTCGAGTACTCATCTTCAACATCTTATACTTCCAGAGAAGATACCACATCTGCCTGAGGAATAGATAGGGCAAGTGAGAAGGATACAAGGAAGTATGTGGAGACAAGCGTAACAGAACACGCGTCGATACATCCACTACTTTGTCAACAGCAAAAGTATCCCATATCAGCAGGGTCGAACGTACTCTAGATTTGATGGACTTGTTTTGACCCTCAAATTCTTCAGTCGGCCTTATACTCTGGAGGAAACCAGAAACCCCTCCAGCCCAGTTTAAGAATAAGCCTGTGGAAAGTTACTTCTTCAAAAGAAAAAGTATCTCATATCATCTCTTCTCATTTTTCTTCTCTTTATCCTTCATGCTGCCTGCAAGATAGGGAGAATGAGAACAATCAGCCGGAACTCGAAATCAAACTTCTGATCTGGGACTAATTGCTTGGAGCTCTGATTGCTTACCTTGTTTGTCACCTCTTTCAGCAGATCCCCTAGCTCGACGACTTGGGGGACTCCTACTATATGGTTTGTATCGCGCTTGACCAAGCCTGAAACTACAAGTAAGCTTCAAGTGAAATTGATACATTACCTTGTGCATCTTCACCAGTTAAAGATACCACCCCTGGATGGAGGAAGAGTACTTCCAGAGAAGATGTCACATCTACCTATGAGACAGATAAGGCAAGTGAAGACGATACCACACTTTGGTACTTAGAAGTTTCATGATTACGAGATCATTCTCCCACAATATTTCCTAATGTCATTTGTACTAAATTATTCACTTGTACTCATTAAAGGAGAGCTTGAACCTATGTACTTGTGTAAACCCTTCACATTTAATGAGAACTCCTTTACTCCGTGGACGTAGCCAATTTGGGTGAACCACGTACATCTTGTGTTTGCTTCCCTGTATCTATCTATTTACATACTTATCCACACTAATGACCGGAGCAATCTAGCGAAGATCACAAACTTAATTTTTTCTGTTGTACCAAAGTCCTCACTAATTTTGTGCACCAACAATCCTTAAGTCCTTACCTTTTTGCGTTGGTAATGGATGAGTTAATAGGACATATTCAAGATGATATTCCTTGGTGTATGCTTTTCGCAAACGATATAGTGTTGATAGATGAAACTTCGGAAGGGGTAAATGCGAAGCTTAACCTCTGGAGAGAAGTGTTGGAATCTAAAGGTCTTCGCCTAAGCCGATCAAAGCTAGAATATATGGAGTGCAAGTTCAGTGCAAATGGAGGCCAAAATGAGTTAGGGGTGAGGATTGGAGATCAAGAAATACCAAAAAGCGACTGTTTTCGCTACCTAGGATCTATCTTGCAAAAGAACGGAGAATTAGATGGAGATCTCAACCATAGAATACAAGCTGGATGGATGAAGTGAAAGAGTGCATCCGGCGTGTTGTGTGACCGTCGTAGGCCACTGAAGCTCAAGGGAAAATTTTATAGGACGGCAATAAGGCTGGCGATGCTGTATGGCACAGAATGTTGGGCGGTGAAGCATCAACACGTACACAAAATGGGTGTAGCGGAGATGAGGATGCTTCGTTGAATATGTGGTCACACGAGAAATGATAAGATTAGGAATGAGGATATCCGAGGTAAAGTAGGAGTAGCCGAAATTGAAGGAAAGATGAGAAAAAATCGGTTACGGTTGTTTGGACATGTGCAAAAAAAGTCTATTGACGCTCCGGTTCGAAGATGTGACTACGGGACAGAGGTTTAAGGCCGAAGGGGTAGAAGAATACCTAGGAAAACTTTGGAAAAGACCCTAAGAAAAGACTTAGAGTACTTAGATCTAACAAAGGACATGACACAAAACCGAACGCAATGACGTTCTAGGATTCATATAGCCGACCCCACTTAGTGGGAAAAGGCTTTGTTGTTGTTGTTGTATCTGTTCTAGAAGTCGCAATTGTAGCTTGGATTGAATTTAGCATGTAAATTATAATACAGATTCACAGAACCAAGAAGCAGCCGTCGGCAGGAACCCAAATTAGCTCCTTCAAGAATGTGAAGAGCTACCGGTATCAATAGGTAGGGTTTTTATATTGAATGTTGAAAAGGGTCAAAAGAAAAGAATATGAATACAATCAGCATGCATCTACGAATACAGATTGGACTGGTAACTGTCCGAATGTCACTCCCAGCCCTTCCTGTGGATTCTACATTCATATCTGTAGATCATCCAACGAGAGCTCGTGTGCAGTCATCATCTTTAGTTTCTGCAACATTTTCAGAAAAAAACAGTTTGTTAGGGGAGAAAGAGAGCTCGTCTCAGAATCAAGAGTTAACAGACCAAAACTAAAATATATTACCGCAATAAACGGAGCAGGATCCTCGAGACATGAGGAGCCTAGAACAACTTCCCTCTTCAGTCTAGCTGTGAGCTTGTGGCAAACCCTAAGCTGAAAATGAAACACAGCTTATAAACTCACTAAGCTAGAAAAGGCAATCGCAACTTCATTTAGGGACAAGTTGAACATTTTCATACCTCCGATCTAGTAGCCCCACCTACTATAACTACAAATATGCGCTGGCCCATCTTTTTGAAATCACTCGATGCATGCCGTAATACTGAATCGCTGTAGGTGCAGAAGGAGAGAATAGTTAAAATAAATCATTCAAGGGGCTCTCAGAGTTGCTACTTATGAAAGATTTCCATAATGCAACAGTCCAAAAGTAGGTCTAGTTACAAGGGGCGCTAGAATTATGAGGGACTCTTGACCATGAAGGGAATTGGGCTTAACAGAAAACTAAAGGAATACAAGAAAAGTGATGATTGGTCCATATTCAAAATAATCAAGTAAAGTGACATGATACCTCGAATACCCATCATCAGAATTTCGAGGCCGGGCCCATGTTGGCGTCCGTCTTGATCTCATTGAATGAGCAGCTGGAGGATGATTTATTGCCGCTACATGTGAAGTCCCAGGAAAAGTTGGACTTGGGTCATTCAAACATGGATATTCTTCCTTTGACAGTTCACCTTTACTAAGGTTTTCTACAAGTTCCTGAACGAAGAGATGATTCAGATATAGTAATTGATAACTCGTACAATCATTGAAACTGAGTTTCATGATATATTCATGACATCTTGTAAAGATTATGAGACAGAGCCCTTAATTGCTTCTTTTTCCAAAGCAGTCACTAAGTAGCATGCTATGCATATTCAATGGCATGAGAATTTGCATACGACATATCTCCATGCAAGTTTCACCAGAAAATGTCACGTGAATGCCCCACTAAAATACCAAGAAAACATTATAAATGGTCATGCTTTGTCAACTCATCAGTTTGGTCCTTAATGTTTCAAACTCAAGTCCCTTACCTATTGCTCTACTCATCAATATTGTCCCTGATAAAGTCGATTACAAAATTTGTTAGTGTGTTGATATGGCATTTGTGTGGGACCTACAAAGCCAATTACTGTGATGCCACATGGATTAAACTTCAGTTCTTGAAGAAAAAGTTCATAATTGTAACCTTTCCTTGTTCTTAGCTCACAGCTTCTTCTATGAGAACTGAAGTGGTGAGGTCAACCGAACCCACAGAAAGCCTACTGAAGAAGGAAAAGCAACCATATCTCCTTGGCAAACAAGATGGAACCGAAGCTATGTGCATAGTCAAATAGCTTAAAACTTTGACAGAAAAAAAAAAGAAGATAAAACTAATAAAAACAATAAGATTGTGGTTGGGGGTCGAGGAAATTTGGGGCTTGTTTTGTGGGGTTGGATGGCGTGGTAGTGAGGGAGAGAGAGTGAGAACGAGAGAACAGTGAGCTTTGAGTTTGGTGGTGGTTGAGCTACAGGGATGGGAGTGGGAAGATGAAATAATAAATTCATCTTCAACCTGCTTCCATACCTAGTTCAAACGCAATTCCGATTTCCTCTCTCCCCCATAGTACTCATTCACAAACACAATTTTCATTCTCGGAAACAATCCAACCTAATTGGATGCATTCTAATACTTTATCCATTCAACTGTTTTCGGCAAAATGGATATATGAATAATCAGTTAAACATATATCTTTTAGATTCCAGGAGATATATAATGAATAAACAATTCAAAAATTATTTATTCATTCAATTGTTTCTCGGTACTTCCCATCCCATGAGATCAATAGAAAATGTTTTTCATTGTAAATCAATTTGTGCACAACAAATCGTAAGATAATTCTAATTTCACAGGATGAAGGTGTTTGTCATGATTCGCTTGAGAAAGAAGGGAGGTTAAGAAATGAATTTTTTTTATTAGTTTTACAATTATAAACTATTAGTCTAAGAATTAAAATTTTATTAGTTCATGTGGCATTATATGATTGGCTTTGTGGATCCTATGCTGAAGCACGTCAGTACACTAACAAATTTTGTAATGGAGTTGGATGTCAAGGACAACAATGAGTTTGAAATATTAATGAACAAACTGATGAGTTGACAAAACATAAAGGACCATTTAGTGATAAAAAAACCCAAACAATACCTACCCAACCCTACTGCAATTTAAATATATATCATTACTACCAGAACTAATATTTTTTGTAATAGAAATAAAAAAGCTTAAAGAATATGGTCATCGATTTAACTGAGAGGCAACTCAATTACATTTTGTTTTGGTTGTCCCAAAAACAAGAACCGAGATAGTCGAGAGGCAAATTGGAAGAGTTACCATGGACCAACAAACTCTATATAGCTGTTCTAATCACATGACATTTACCCAGACCATTCACCCATATAGACTAAGTAGGCTACAAAATAATCAAAAAGGGGTACCTCTATTATGGGATAAAAGCGAGCAAGCTGCCATGTTTCTCCTTCACTTGGACGTTCTTTCCTAGCTCCACGTTTCTTCTGAAAATTGAATAGCCCCTTGTTAGATATTGATTGAATAATTGAAAGAACTCTCAACGATTCTGTATACATTCACCTTATGAATGTCAAACTTCAGAGAAAAAGCCCCTGTGCATTTTTTGGTATCTGGTGCTCCCCCAAGCAGTTTCATATTATTCACGGCATTCATATCATCCGGTGGTAATTTTGCTAACTGAAAACAAGAAAAGTACCACAGTAAACACTTGAATGAGATTAGATATACTGATTGACCTCAGGTGGTACCAACCTTCATCAAATTGAGACCCTTCTCGCCCTGAAATTTCTCAGGATAAATGGCTGCAAGAATCATCAACAAGCGCAACTTATTTTCACCAGTTGTATCCTGCATAAAAATGGCATATAAAGTTTACAGAACACAATGACAATGAATCTTGCATACTCATATACTTCTAAAGTTTCTTACATCTTTTGTCGTCAAAAATTTGATCACATCTTTCATGCCCGCATCTCCAAAAACAAGATCCTGCTCCAACTGCCCAAGTTCTCGAAGCCCAATCTCCCGGATAATTCTGTTAACTTTTCCTGCAATCTGGAGAAATAAAATAATATTTGCCTAAATCCATGATTTCCATGTTCGAAGTCAACAACTCAAAATTTCTTTCAGTCGTTCAATATGCTATCACTTCTGTTGTGATTCTTACTCCATCCATTGACTTTTTAGTTTGTAATTTGTATTTGCTGAGTTACTTCTTGGTTTGCTTAAAAATGAAGCCTCATCCAAAGACAAATTTATCTTTTACAATTGGACAGTGGAAACATTGAGGTGGAAAAAGAGCAAAAAATGGAATGCATATGTGAGATTTGGACAACACTTATTCAAGAGGCAAAAGGGTGGCCACATGAATATGTCTAGATGTATAAAAGTCATTCATTAACAGGTTTGTTCTGTTTAAGAATCTTCTTAACTAATTGAATTATAAATAAACTACAGCAATGGTCACATTATTTATAATTGTCATCAGAAATACTGAACAGAATCCTTTAACCAAAATTTTGAATTTTGATGGTGGAATTTTGCTAATCAAACAGATACTTCAAATGAACAAACCTCTACGTGAAGGGAGAGCTTGTCGATTTGTTCACTATATTGTGGCAATGCTTGAACCATCTTTTGCAAATCCCTCGTAGATAGTTCGCGAGCATCTCTATATAACACGTGAGCATTTAGGTGAGAAACAGAACACAACACGAACTGGCATACCAATAGACTTGCCTAATCTTTGAAAGTTTAAACAGAAAAATGATGTTGATTAAGTTGAAAGAGAAAATCTCATATACTTTTTCTTGGATGCAGACAGTAATATTATGAATTATTTTAGAGGATGTAAGAATCCAAGATTTTTGTGCAAGGCCCGAAGAACAATTTTATACCCTTCATACAATAACCCCACCGCATGCAGCTCATTCGATCTAACAATAGTAACTATAAATCCCTCATGTATAAGCTTCACTATATATATAGTTTACGCATATAATGAGTTTTCTACTTAAAAAAATCAAAGTGCTCAGCACCAGAATTTAGCTGTATTAACCATGAATCCATTGCAAAAAAGTCTGGTTGGCAGACCCTACGAGGAGAAATTCCTTGCACCAATGAAATACACATGATATGATGTGAGGCACACATACCTTCATCACGTAACAATGATTTGCACAAATCAAGGATTAGCACTATGCCAATATGTAATGTCTCTATAAAATCCAGCCAAGCAGTCCCATGTATGGGCATGGAATTTCTTGAGCTGGTCCTTGTTTTATGAGAACTTAGTACTTGACTATTCAAGAAAAACCAAACTATTTTTAACCAGAAACACTCCTAACCAGTTAAGAAATCCATTATGGACAAAAGAACAGGCAAATTTTGCGAGCCACTACACAATTAGGCTCTGTTTGTTTGACCAGAATGATAGAATGATTCAACCAGAAGAGAAGTTACAGTTAGCCCGACTCCAGTATTTCTATCAGCCCACTGAACAGGGTGCGTAAATTCCTTATGTCTCATTTCAAACTAGTCAAAGATTGTGTATTAATGGAATAGCAAAACAAATTCCACTCATGATCTAAATTCGGGAAAACAACAGGGTTTTACAGCTATTCCTTACTCAAAGAAAGTTAGAAACAAGTACATAATTAGAATTCATTTAAGAAAACAAAAGAAAAGTCAAGAAATAAATACACGCGAACCTTGAACCATGGATCTGTGCAGCCTTATTCCTTGATACGAAGTTGGTCATTTTCTCATGCAGTCGTTCACTAGCCTGACAAAGGTCAAATGATGGGAAAAAAAATTAATTAATTTATGCCTGTGTAACCCCGAAAAATACAAATAGGCACAGGACATACATCTGCTATATGTGCGTGGCGAAGCTCTAGCCAGACAGGATCATGATCCTCTAAAAGAACCTCTTTTTTCTCAGGTGGACCACCAGTTTTGCTTGGAACCTATAAACAATCCCTTTATAAAGCATCCAAAAGAGACAAAAACACAAACTTTGAAAGCACATCTATGTATGTAAATGGACATTTCAACTTACCTCATGCACGTACTTATTTCCATCCATATTTAGCAGGTCATGACACATGGCATCATATGTCCATTCGTGTATGAGAGGTGCAATCTGAAAATTCAAGTGAGTATTCATTATAATAATAAAGCGAATACCACTATGCATGATATGCTTTTATAACCAACACATGCACCTAAAAACCTGATCGACAGATCTGTCAAGGATAAGCAACTCGCATGTTTCTGTCTCAGGGAAGTTCTTAATAGTATTTTTATATTTCATGAGACAATCCCAGATCCCAGCTGCGAGCTTTGTAGGAATTAAATCACGAAAAGTGGTCATTGTGGTGGCATCAAGTGACTTTGCAGCTCGATAACGCACACAAGGAAATTCCTAGGAAATAAAAAACAAATAGGTGTTTCAGAAAACCTGTACCAAATATTCAATCAAAATTTAACATCATTATAACATGTACCCTTAACGAAGCAAAAACTGTAGCAACACGAGCAGCCATCACATTCAAACATGCAACACCTTTGCGTGAATCCTCCTCATCCCCATAAAGCTCCTCTAAAGCCCTCTCATTGTTGGTAACAAAAGCCTGTGCAAAGAAATTACAAAACAGAAAAGCCATGAACTTTTTTATTTTTTTCTAACAAATTGCTTTAAATGCTTACGAACATTGAATCTTAATATCACTTGAACCCCAAATTTAAATATAAATTAAACAAATATTCTTTTGAAAAGGATATAATATAAAATGATGACCACAAATAAACCAAAACTTTGACTGCAGTAGCTTCACATACCTGACTGTCTATTGCAAAATATTCCAAATTCATCTGCAAATTTGCCCAAATCAGCATCTTCTTACTTTTGACCAACAACAAAGAAGACAACTGACTGATACATAAAATTCTGCTAACTTATTAATCTAGGATATGTTTGAAAAATAACTACAACCTCGATCAATTTAGCTATGCGAGTTAACACAGTTCCATCCTTCTTGATGTGACTAACTAATTCTCTTGAAATAGGTGAACTAAAGAAAACAAATGCCCTATAAAAACAAGAAAAGAAGAACCATTAGAACCTTCAAGCCTCAACATGATAAAAACCACACAAACAACTAGAACAAAGCAACTGATATTGCTGCACATACTTCCTGTACAATGGTGATCTTCCCGACATGTCTGACAAGAACATTATAACACTGCAAATTAACACCAGAGAGAGAAAGTTAGAGAGGCTGCCATCTATATGGCTGACGTTAAAAAACCAACAGCGAATAGGTAATTATTCAAACAATCACTTTGGCACTATATTAAGCAGAAAAAAATAAAGAAATTTATTTCAAATTTTACTCGCAAGAAATGCTCAATCAAAGAGGTGCGAAAGAAACAAGGAAAATTTTAGGTAAATATTTCCCTCTACGGACAGGGAAACAGATGGAGTAAGAACAGAGAATAACTGAACAACCCTAAAGTTAAAAATATAGTTAACAATTCAATCGAACTTTAGGTCTCAAACTTGTGATTTGTCAAGTTTTGTTTGGGCCTCACTATTCCTGAAACCTTAAATTGTACAATGTGTTACAATAATTGTTCTACATTCTAACATCCCTTCATGCGTGGGCTTCTCTCCAGCCTTCAAAGAGCCCAAACATACATAAATTGGTAGAGTTGTAGGATCTCACTCTAATATCATGGTACATTGGTTAACTACCAATGTTCCCAAAAGTTAAGTTGTTTGGATGATCTCTGGAAATAGTTTTATATTCTAACAAGATTCATCAAGAAACTATACTGCTGAAATGCTACAAAAATAAAAACATTCAACAGATAGGTTCTCCCCCTCTCTCTCCAACAAAAATTAAAAAGTATTACTTCTCTTTGGTAGGCTGCATAAAGTATATAGCATCCATGGAGGGCAATGGCTGCCTTCGCCTGAATATGTCTTCAACCACTGCAAGAAAATACAAATTGTAGTAACAAGTCAAAAACAACCCACCAACTTAAGTTTTAACAGAAGCCCATCAACCAATATAACATGTTAAATGATTGGCCTCAGAAAATAAGTGGGAGACAAAAAACAGGGCAACCACTTGTCAGCTTAAAATGGCAACAATGTAATATTCACAATTCTATAGCCACACATCACATGCCGAGAACAAAATTGCCTCAATTCACTGTCCTCGACACTACACAACAGATATAACTTAGTAACTCGTCAAATAAAAAATAATCAAATACCATGCAGTGACCAGTCAGCAGCTTCAGATTAGGGCTTCTACAATAGCAATGACAATTTTACAGCGTGGAATATTGTATCACACATTTAGTAAATGCTACCAGAATGGGAGGTGCAATGGCTTTTGATATATAGCCAAAGAAATGCAGCACCTTGTTATATAGTTAGGTAAATGTGACTGACAAATAACTACAAAGTATTATCGAATACCATGACGATGCAGCATCCTCTTCATGCAGCTAGTAAAAATAGATTGGCCAGAAAGCAGATACCAAGGCAATGCACTAAAATACAAAAATATAAAATAAAACATTTCAGGGAGAGTCCTTTTGATTCTTACATGAAACACCTTCATCTGTAATGTCAGCCATTTTGCATGCGTAAGACATTATCTTAACAGTAAGTTTGTCCATGATAAGTACCTACAGTGATAGCGATCACATAACAATTGCAACTAAACAAAGAAGAATATGATCACATTGAAAATTACCATCAGTTTATAAGAGAGATAATGGGTTAACCAGATAAAAGAGAGAAAATAGTACTTTACCCTAGAGATACACCTGTTATATCTCCCAACTATTAGAGAGTACATTCAGGGCTTGATCAAATAATTCACTTACAAGCTCTATTCCAGAGTACATGATAAAAATAAAGTAGATTTTATCAATTATAGACAAGAAAAATCCCAACAAGTAGTATACACAATATAAGCACACAGAACACATGTATTTCCTGTTGAGGTTCAGAAACTTTCCCAGCTCATTATTATGTCTATGAGTGTTACAAAACGAATACTTTCATAAAAGATGTACTCCCCATTCATAAATCCTATAATCTCTGGAACATATGTAAGCATTTTTTATTAATCAAACATAAACTTATAGTCACAAAAATTACATAAATCAAATTTGTACCACAACTGACATCATAATACGAGTTGCATTTACCTTCCATGTTGCTTTTGAATCCCCTGTTTTGCAAGACCGAAGCATTTCAATTAACAATCCTAAACACAACATTTCGGAAATCAGTCACAAAATGGCCACGCAACAACAAACCACCATCAATTATAAACAACAGTAACAGAGTGATCTTGGTCCATATCTAGAACAAGCTGGTCGACCTCGCCTGAAAATAAACATTAACTGCTATACCACCACCGATACAAAACCAGTCTAGCTGCTGCACATTGCACCGCAGCGGATCAGTGCTCCTCTTACATTGAACACCCAATACAGATTTTACCTGCCCTACCGAAATCCCAATAGGCTAGCTACCTCATTTTCACCGTACATTTCATCCATCCGAATCTTCGCGATTTACTAATTGCGATTACTAATTGTTGTCACAGATTATTACAAACTCCAAAAAATCATTGAACTTGTAGTTGCTACCGCTATTTTACTAAATCACAGAAATAGTTCAGTAACCAATAAGTTTCTGAACCAATTACAATACAAATTCATCAGCTTAGAGCTTGATTCAGATGCTAGTATTAATTAAATCGATAATCAAAGAAACTGAAGTGGAATTTAAACGAAAGCGAGTAAGGAGAGAGGGAGGGAACTCACGGTCGCGGCTGATTTGCTTGAAATTCTTGTAGTCGCCGCCGTATGACGACGAGGAGTCGGAGTCAGAGAACGACATGGTCCGAGCTTTTTCTCCTTCCCTTCCTTTCCAGGCCGATCGATTCGCCGGAAGAAAGAGTCGGAGACGGGGAGGGGAGAGAGAGAGAGAGAGAGATAGAGAGAGAGAGAGAGAGAGAGAGAGAGAGAGAGAGATCGCGCAGTGGCGGAGGTCGGAGGAGAGAGGGGAAATAAAGTTTCCTTTCCTTTTTTCCTTTGTTTCCTTAAGTGGAAGTTAATTGGGGAAAGGGAATGGGAATTTGATTCCGGAGGTTTGGGGGTGGTGATGACGTGTTGACTTTGAACTGGCAAATGCAATTCGAGTTTTTGGCTGGATGGAGGAGAGAGACAGAGACGAACAGAACCAGGAGAGGAATTGAGAAAAGAAAATACTTGTTGACTTTGATCTCTTCTTTGTTGCTGGTTTTCTAGAGTCTTCAACAGCTCATTTAGGAGTGATTTTAAAATGATTAAAATCGTTTTATGAGAAAGTGTTGAAGTGTTTCTTATATAATGTATATTTATGTATTTTTTGCAGGAAGCATTTTAAATGTTTTTCTATTCACTTGCAATTTAATTAAGGATTGGTTTAAAAACCATTTTCACTAAAAGTGTTTTCATCTATTTTAAAAACACTTTCAAACGGACCCTAAATTAGAGATTATTGTGATATTAATTATGCACATGTGTGGTTGCGTAAATCACTAGTAGATTGTATTTAGGTTACTAGAAGATTTTATCTATTTATGATTGTATTGCTTGCAAGTCAAGAAATTCTATCATGTTTACCATAAATAAAAGCACAAGGTGATGAGTCGATATTATACTATATATTTTACCCTAATCTTAGCATTAATTTGTTAGTTATTTTGGTAGAATTTTGATACTTTGTTATGTATTTTCATTGTAGGACATTCGACTTCCTTTGGAGCAAAAAGTGATCAAATGGATGAATTTTGGAGTGATTCCAATTGGAGGATGTTCGTGAGTCTTTCAAGATGGTTGTATCAAAGTTTCAGATTTTTCTACCAAGCCGTTTGACCATGACGATAAAATAAAGGCCCAACGCACAGTTTTCCCATATTGACGTTTCTGGAGGTTTTGGGCATTTTTCTGACAGCCCGTCCCGAGATATTTTTCTTAATGGCGTGAAATGTCGATTCTACCCTTGAGAGTTGAGTTGTGGGTTGTGTAAATAAGCTAAGAAATTAAACAATTGAGTTTACATATTTTCTTCCTAACCTTTTGGACCCAATTCGAACTAAAGGTTCTAATTTGTTTTGGTTGGTTGTAAGAAAATTTGGACCCCACACACACTCTCTCTCTCCCGTTGACTCCCTTTCTCTCTCTTCCCTCTCGATTTTGTTCCATTTTCTGTACAAGCGTACGGACGAACTTCAAACTCTCCCTTCCAGTCACTCCTCAAGGTTGTGAAGGTAATCTTTGTGATCCTTGTGAGCTCAGGAGCTCACCTATACCCTTGGTTGGGCATGAATACCTCATTTTCCCCAGAACCCGAGAACCCAGTTTTGGGTTACTGTTCATGTGATCGTGCATGTGAAGTTTTTAGAAGATTTTAAGCTGTTAGGAAGCTTTAGGACATATTCACGAAGCTCGAAGAAGAAAAATGAAGTGTTTTGGATGTTGGGAAGTCGAGTTTGGCAAGTTTCAAGTTTGGCCGAATTATCGAGGTTCCTCCAGCGACATCCCGTGGATTTCAAGGCTTGAAAGTGGTAAGGTTTTGTTCTTCTAGTCCTAAGTTTCATTTTGAGACAAATTTCATGGATTTTGGTGTTAAAATGAAGATGATATGAAGGTTTCTATATTTTCCAGTTTCCAGAGATGGTAACGGCGCCGGTAAAATTCTTCGGTGAACCAAGGAAGACGAAGGAGAATATTCCGTCAAGTCTAACGGAATATTCTAACAGCGTCAGGTAACGCTGTTAACTTCTATTAAAATTTAACGGAATATTCCTAATGGCAGTTAAGTTTCAGTTAGGGTTTGCCTACGCGTGGGGGCTCGTCTGGCCGTGCCTTGGCCGCCATGTGGCGGCGCGTGGGAGGTTGAAATTTTTTTCTAAAAATATGGGGATGTTCCTAAGGTTGAGTAGGTCATGGTGGTATATTCAAATACCCTATTTGAGCTTTGTATGAGAAGTTATTTCCTAGTTTTGTGTATGTGCTTAAAATAACATTTATTCAGTTATTTCGCATATAAGTGAGACCTATTATGAGGATGAGCGCCATCAATCAAGGCTTGAGGGCTACGACCCTTCGACATATCAGTGAGTGGGCTTTTGGTTTTCCGTATATACCTATATACTTGAGATTTTTCCGAGAAAATGAATTTGAATGATTATACGTTTTGAAATGCCATGCAAAGTATCTGTCTATTTTATTATACATTAATAGTTGCATATATTTATGATTGGTGTTGCAGATGCACATGTAAGTTTATAAATTAAAGGTATGAGATTGTTTCAGTTATGCAATGTTTGATGTGATGTATTAAGAGCTCATAAACATGCACCCCGGTGTTAGTGCTCCCGCCTAGAGTTAGGGAACAGTTATTCACGTGATGTTCACCTCCTACACCATATGCTCACCTTGGATCCAAGTTAAGTGCACAGGTTTGTCGTACAGACCATTATAGGTGGTTCCGACTTGTAGGTGACCCGCGATTATTCGCACAGTCTTCATGTGATCGTAGCACTAAAGCATATTTACTTTACACCTAGTCTTGTCGTACATACCACTTTAGGTGGTTTCGACTCGTGTGTAGGATTCGATTGATAAGATTGAGATTGGTTATAAGCTATATACTCGGCTGTGCAGATTGAGTTAGAGGGATTTGGTTGATGCGATATTTGACATTGATATATTTTGCCTAGATTACTTATAGCATTGCATTGAGATACTTTGGCATGGTATACTTCTATGGATTTTCATTTTGAGTATGATTTCTGATACAACTTATTATTATTATTATTTTCTGGGAAATTATACAGGTTTTACAGTAAGGGGTTAGAACTTCTGAGAAATGAAATGATTTTGAAAAGCTTTGTTCTTGCCCACTCACACCTTCTGTTTTGCGCCCCTCCAGGTTTTAGGTAGAAGTGCTTTAGTGGATCGCGGGGATTTTGACGGTGGTTCTGACAGAACATCATAAATGTAGGATCACCCTTGGGTGTTGTATAATTAGCATTTGTCCTGCTTGACTTCACTTAGGATATTTATGCTCTAGTTGTGTATTTCACACTTAATCTCGCACTGGCACCTTATCTTATCTAGTACTCTAGTTGATTTGGTTTTTGTTTATTCATAATTCCTTTTATCTCTATTGCTTCCGCATTGTGCACATAGTTACGTTACTCCGACATGATAGCCAGCATGCCTCGATCTAGGTCGGGGTGTGTCAGTTTGGTATCAGAGCTTTAGGTTTGCAGTCCTGCATATCTTGAGAATTTCTAATTATTTTGATGTCTTTTGTCATAACTATGCCGCCTCGTAGAGATACATGTCCTTCTGTTGAGCCTAGTTTCCCCTATATGGCTCAGTTAGGGGAAGCTATAGCTAATGTTATTTGGTCTTCGCTCTGTCCTCCCTAAATGACACCTCTTGAGACTGTGTATAATCTGAAGCTGAATCATTTTATGGGGAATGAAGGACATGAAGGAGCAGAGAAATGGATCAATCATCTTAAGAAGACTTTCCGTGTAATGCAGAGTCAGGGGAATCTTCCTTTTGATAAGTGGGTTGAGATGACTACCTGGTTTTTGGGTCCGGAACCTGCATCCTGGTGGAGACAAGGAGTCTTATCAGTTGACCCCAAAGGAAATTGCAGACTGGGAAGTATTTAAACAGTTGTTTCAGAAACGGTTTATTCCCCCTAAGTATATTGATTGCAAAAAGCAAGAGTTTACTCAATTAAAGCAGGGGAAGATGACGGAAAATGAGTATTATAGGAGATTCATTGACTTGTCTCGTTATCATCTGGAGGTTGCTTCTAATCCGGTTGAGATGCTTCGTCGCTTCAGGTTGGGTACTAAAAAGAAATGGCGCTCTATAGCGACCTCGACTCCCTGTGCTACTTACTAGAAGCTTTATGAGATTTTGATAAGGATTGAGGACTCAGAAAATATGCCCAGTGAAAGTGGTGAAGAAGAAGAAAATAATGGGAATAAGAGGCGAGACGATAAAGGTAAAGGTCAGTATTCTCAAGGACTTCGCAAGACTCAAAGCTTTAAGAGGAGTGGGACTAGTTCCAGTTCTTCTAGCGGAGGTTTTAGTGCCACTGGTCAGAAGAAAGGTGGTAGATTTTCAGGAGGTCCTAGATTCCAGAGGGAGGGATATGCTGAGAGGAAGTGTTCATTTGTGCCGTAGATGTAATAATAGGCATTTTGGGGAGCGTAAGAGAGGTAACAGTGGATGTTTTACTTGTGAGCAGATGGGACATAGAGCTATAAATTGTCCCCAGAGTCAGCAAAGGCCCCATCAGCCTTCTATGCCACCACCAGTGCCGATCCAGCAAGTTCCAGGGTTTGGTAGTTATGGTCAGATGGGTTGAGGTGGTGCTTACCATTACCAGGGTGATGTCGCTCCTTATGCTTTAGGGTAGTATCAATATTTGCAATATCCCTATTACCAGAGTGGGTATTCTCAGTATCCTAGAAGGCATACGACGTATCCTTCCATTCCAGCTGGTGGATCTCAATGGTACCAGAGAGGACAGCCTCAGCAAGTAGAGATTGCTTCCAGTAATGGAGGATCTTCAAGGCAATCTAGGCAGCCAAGTCAGGGACGAGGTGTGCAGGGGCAAGGTAATCAAGCTAGTAGAGGTCGTGGGAGACGACAGCAAGCCCAGGGACGTATTAATAATATCTCTCTGTAAAATGCTCAGAATCACCCGGACTTGATCATGGGTACGTTAAACATTCTTGGTCACTTTGCTAAAGTTTTAATTGATTGTGGAGCTACACATTCTGTTATTTCTCATACATTTGCTCAAGTGACACAACCTCATCTACACCTCTAAGGTATGATTTAGAGTTTGCTATGCCTAGAGGGGAGAGATGTTATGTTGATTGTGTATATCCAGGATGTCCAGTGATGGTAGAGGAGGTGGTTATGCCAGCTAATCTTATCCCGTTAGATATTGTTGATTTTGATGTGATTTAGGTACATATTGGTTACATTATAATCGTGCCAATATAGATTGCTATGGGAAAACAATTACTTTCCATCATCCTAGATTACCTGAAGTTACATTTGTGGGTGATCATAGTGGGGTGAGGCATGATGTTATTTCTACTATGTGGGCGAAAAGGTTGTTGTCGAAAGGTTGTCAGGGGTATTTAACTCATGTAGTGCTGAATAATGTTGCTTCTAGCAGTGTGGAGGATGTTCGAGTAGTCAGGCATTTTTCTGATGTATTCCATGATGATTTACCTGGATTATCGCCAGACCGAGATGTAGGGTTCACTATTGATTTGCTTCTAGATACGGATCCTATATCTTTGACTCCGTATAGAATGGCTCCTGCTGAATTGAGGGAATTGAAGGTCCAGCTGCAGGAATTAGTCGATAAAGGTTTTATTCAACCTAGTACTTTACCTTGGGGAGCTCCAGTTTTGTTTGTAAGGAAGAAAGACGGGACTTTGAGGCTATGTATTGATTATAGGCAATTAAATCGGGTAACGATTAAAAACCGTTATCCATTGCCGTGTATAGGTGATTTGTTTGATCAGCTTCGAGGTGCCTGTGTGTTTTCTAAGATTGATTTGAGGTATGGTTATTACCAATTGAAGATTAGCAGTGAAGATGTCCCTAAGACTGCTTTTAGGACTCGTTATGGTCATTATGAGTTTCTTATGATGCCATTCGGATTAATGAATGGACCAGCAGCTTTCATGGATTTGATGAATTGAGTATTCCAGCCATTTATAGACAAGTTTGTCATTGTTTTTATTGATGACATTTTGGTATACTTGATGTGAAAATTACTTGACACACAAATTAAACGCTATTGTTGACAATTGTAGCAAAGATATACGCAAGGATTGTTTTAGACCGGGGATTAACTAGGGCTGCTAATCTACACAAATATGACTCAAAAATACCAAATTAGACTTAGAAACACTCAACTAGACTCAAAAACACAAAACTAGACACTTAAGACTTAAAACTGACTCAAACTACTCAAAACAGCAAAACTAAGTTAAAAAGACTCAAAACAGACTCTAAGGAGTTATTTGGACAAATTCAAGACTAGTAAGACTCAAAACACTAAATTGGACAGATCTAAACACTTTCTAACTAATCTAAGACACTTGATTAAAAGGGGGATTGATTTTGATGAAATTTAACTAAACTAAACAGATTGCAAAACAAAGTAAATTAGGTGATTTGAATGGTGAAAACTTAGCCAGAGGATCATTCTCCACAAATGACATATGCATATAAACCGATTTCCAGTATTGTTCCCTTAGACCATGAATGACAACACCCCAAGTTAACTGTGAAAGCACAAATTAACCATCAGATTTTCCTTAACTCATTGAATTGGACGGGATACGCATCACAACCAAATTATCTTTATCAAGTTCCCTAACTATGAAAAGCATGATAGAAAAACATATCAAGGGTCATTAAGTTCTTTGAAAACCATAAGCATTGACGAGACATTCGCAACTATGAAAAGCATGATACTTCTGCTTAGGATTCACTTAACACAATCATGACTAGTGATTTTTACTACTTGTGAATATAAGTTCATAACAATTAGGTGAAACTCCCTTATACTCGAGCATCAAGTTCATGCAAGCAAATTAAGTATGCATCCTCAATCAACATACATAAACAAGTTTTGATAATGTAGATAAGCAAATCACATTCAAGACTCAAGAAACAATAACTGGATGTAATTGATGCGAAATATATAAGCACACAAATTAAACCCTCTTTTTATCAATTGTAGCAAAGTATGTAAGTAGGGATCTTTCTAGGCCAGGGATTAGGAGGGATTGCTAAAATACTTAAAACTGACTCAAAAAACGTAAAACAAAGTTTAAAACACTAAAATAGACTCAAAGAATGCAAAACTAACCTAGAAAACACTAAAACAACTCAAAAGACTCAAATCTGCCTAAAAACACAAACTGGGCAGATTTGAACTCTAACATTCTTTTGAACGAATTTTGGGTTTTCCTAGACTCAAAACACTTAAAAACACAATCTAAAACATATTCTAACTAGTTAAACACTCTAAAGTAAAGGGGGATTTGGTTTTGGACGAAAATCAAATAAAATAAAACAAGAAAGACTTAACAGATTCTAGACGAAATTGGGTAAAACTATGGATCATAGGCTAGCTAGGAGGCTCTTCTCCACACATGTCACACTTGCATACAAAACGATTTCCAATTGCTTTTCAATAAACCATGAATTCTCAACACCCCAGATTAACCGTGAATTGCACTAATTATCCCTCAGATTTTCCTAAAGTTATTGAATTGGATGATTGCATACGACAACCCAAAGTATTCCCCATATGTTCCTTACATGAATTGCATAATAGAAAACAAGCAAAGATCATTACGTTCTATGAAAATCATAAGCATTGACGAGGCACTTGTTACTATGAATTGCATGAAACTTATGCCAATAATTTACTTAACGCGATTGTGATTAGCAACCTTTACTACTCGTGAATATAAGTTCATAACGATTAGATCAAACTCCCTCATATCCTAGCATCAGATTTATGCATGAAAATTAAGCGTGTACTCTCAACCAACATACATAAATCAGTTTTAATTCATATAGATAAGCAAATTGAATTCACAACTTATGAAATGCAACTGAAAGTAATCAAGTCATATAGCAAGCATAAACATCGAATTCCCCCCTAGCCAAGGGGGGTTTAGTTCCTCATACGCACAAAGCAAAGATAAACAAATTTAGACATTGAAAATCAAAGAAAGAAAACACCTAGACCATCCAACTTGGACAGCAGGTACATCCAGGATTTCCTCCTTCTTCCTTGTTGCGGCACAAGGCTTGGGGACAGGTTTTGGGGGTTATGTGTAAGGAAGAATGGATGGGAGATTGTATGGTAGTGTTTAGGATGGATGGAAGGTGCGGCAATGGGTGATTTTGGTTAGGAACTATGGAGAATTGGTGATGATAGCTGCGGCAGAGAAGAGGAGAATATTTCTGGCGTGAATTGATGTATATAGGAGGTGGTAGTTCGGCCAAGGCTGAAATATAGGTATATATAGACACATAAAACCCTAGGGAAATTAGGTTAGGACGTGGACTTAGCAGAAAATAAGGATTAGGGCCCAAACAATCAAAATCCAAGGGGGAAAAGGTATAAGAGGTGCGCAGGTATGAAAAGGAATGATAAGGCTTCTAGAATGCCTTGCAAGGCAAGGAAAAAGGGTTTCCTTGCTGAAATTGGCGCGGCAAAGCCCTAAATCTGAAAGGGATTGGTTTTCTTGTGCAACAAGGATAGGGAATGCAGGGATAGGGCTTCTAGAAACCCACAAACCCAAAGAGATGCACGACAAGGATAGGGAAGTGTTCTATAACCTCTCTTTGTGTCAAAAAAATGCTTAGGAAACCTTCAATGTTGCTGGAACTTAAGGCCATCTAGGTTTAGGAAAGATCAACCCAAAATAGGAAACTTTAGGCTTAACTTTCATACTTCAAGTAGGAAACCTTGTTGGAGTAGGAATCCTCATTCTTCTAGGAATCCATCTTTGAATAGGAATCCTTCGTCAATTAGGACTCCTTCGTTGATTAGGAATCCTTCTTCAATTAGGACTCCTCACATCTTCAATTCTTCAATTTAGTTGTAGCTAGCAATCTTCGAATTAATTGAAACCTAGACTATCTCAAAGATGGTTTCTTCTAAAGTCAACCATTCTCTTTGATTGTAGCACCTTAAGCTACCAATTAGCTTATGAAGGTTTCATTATTTCGGGTCAAATGGTACTTTACCATTTCCATGAGTATATATCATATATACACTCAATGTAGTCATAAGGATTTTCATTCTTATTTCTTTCGAATTAAGAGGTGTAACTCTATGACATAGTCATAAAGTTCAAACCATTCAACTGAGACGGTTTATAAATCCTTCTCGACTACCTTGGAGCTTTTGGTATAGGAACTAGGTTGTTTATATTTGTTGATTACTTTCTTGTCTCTCAAAGAACCCATTCTTTGAGTTCTATCTCTCGTTCATTTGCTTTTAGGCAAATCACATTGTAGGATTACAATGAACTACCCAACAAAACAACATTTGTTAATTGGTTTATAGAAGCGATATCCAAAAGTTAATTTAAGGATATCCCACAAGATTGTTATCAAACAAATATTGCTTATTAGCTCACAACCCCAAATCTTAACATGCTTGAGATTTGTCTTTCTTTCCAACTACATCTTATGGAGTCATGTAAAATTTGGAAGATCTTCTAATTGACAATCATATTGTTTTAGAAGTATATATCCTATATATGGGTAATAGATAACATCTAACGAACTAAATCTTATTCGAGTTCGTTCTTCTCCTTAGTGGAGAAATTTATTATCTTATGATGCTTCTTTCCTTGATATCTTTCAAGGAGACTCATCTAAAGTGTTTCTTTTCCTTGGATCAAATCTAAGGAGGTAAATACTTTAGACGTCTTACTCATCAACTTACATTTCTTGAATTCTTTGAAAACTTTTGCAAAGTATTCGGACTTGTGTTTATTCAAAATAAACTATAGTCCAACCGAGAGTGATCTTCGGTGAATGTCATACAACATGAGTAGTATTATGTTTGTGGACAAGTGCCACTAACATCTACGTGAATTAACCTCAACAACTTTGTGATTCTTTCTTCTTTCCAAAAGAATAAAGATTCGAACATTTCGCCTCTATACAATTTTAATAAGAAGGTATTGGATCCGGATCTAACAATCCAAAGCATCCATCTTTCACCAACTCATAACTTATGTTTTAGAGGTATCACAACTCAGTTGGGATTAGTCACTACCTTGCAACCTTTTGGGTTTTAAGCATCATTATATTCTAAATAGTTAACACTACCATATCATCTCTACTATAGAGACAATCAATTAGATTACTATAATCCAATCATTGATTAATAAAGAACAATGTTTTGTCAAACAAAGCATTCATCCATCTCTACTATAGTGACGGAATTAAGTTCCTTAAAATTGGAATGTAAAGACTATCTTTGGTTTTTCCAATTTCTTTGGTAGTTCATATGAGGAAGTAAGTACTATCTGCTTTCGCAGAGATCTATATTTTATTCACGTTCCGAATGTGAAGCACCTTTTCTTCTCTCATATATCTTCTACTTCTTATTAGTCACACTTTTACAACGATTGTAAAACATAGTTGTTAATACATGATCAAGCATTCAAGTAGAAGAACCAACTGTTTTGAACTATTCAAGAACAATTTACAACACCTTCAAAAGGTGTGTTCTTGACACTTGCAAGACATTTCTTGCAAATACCCCTTCCAATGTCCATCCTTTCATAAAGAAAGTTTGTTCCCTTGGAGTTATTTTTATCTTCTTTATTTGACTTTCACCTTTGACTACATTAGTCATGGTCCCTAAACTCCCACTATCTTTCTTGAAACTTATTTCAATTGTGTTATACACATCAAACATTTTGGAGAGCATGTGTTTATTGTTCACTATATAGTTTACAATAAACTTAGTGAACCATTAGGATAGGGACATAAAGGTGAAGTCCTTGCCTAGTTTCCGTCTCGTTAAGTGGTTTATCACTTCAACACTCAATGATTCAAAATCATCATAAGTCCATGTTAATGGACTATTTTGTCAACCAACCATTATGTTCTAAACATAATTACAAACTTTCAAGAGTTGTTCAAGGCAACTCTCATTTCTTCATACAACAATTTGTAAGTGAAAAATCATGGCACATAAAGTGTCCATGCCCTTGTGCTTACTTCTCAAGTTCCTTGTTCATGTAACAAAGAAACAAGCACTAAGTGTTTGCATTGACTAAGGGTTGTTCAAGGCAACTCTTATTTCTTCATACAACAATTTGTAATTGAAGAATTATGACATTAAAAGTGTTGTCCTCTTTATGATAGACATTTTCTAACATATTCTTCTACTGATACATTATCAATAGGAAGATTGTGAGGATGAGACTACTTAGGTACATTTACAAGCCATTAAAGACAATCTATGGTTTTGTAGTACCAAGTCCGGAAACTAAAGCTTTCGGCTTTTATTTGTCAAGTGTTGGATAGCGTTTGCAAATATATTGGTAAACAAATACATAACGAATATAAATTGATTGATTTTAAGCCATTTGATTCGGGTCTTTAAATCAAATAGCACCACCCACTATTTTTGGCAAATTCCATATCCCTCATTGGAATTCGAGAGTTTTGGAGGAAACTCTTAGTAGGGTATGGGAGACTCACTACTACCAAGCCCACCTCACAATGATATGATATTGGCTAGCATTAATAATAATGAGATAGTACGCTTACTCATTTGCATCTCTTGCATGTACCCATCTTATTTGGCCTCTAGAGAATGTAACCTCACAATGATATGATATTGGTTCCATTGCACTTAGTTAAGTCATTCCCACCATGCTTAGTTCATGAAGGGGTTCAAGAATAGCCTCACAATGATATGATATCGGCCATCCTCGTTGCCTACACTCACCTCATCAAGTATGTATATAGACTCCTCCTGAGTATAAGCATGCACTTTGCACTCCCCCATGATAGGGTGAAGGCGGTGTACAAGTCATAAACGATTGGAGCTACCATGGTGGAAGGCCACGAAAGAGTGTTCAAAGCACTCTCACGCTTATCAACTTAATAATGGTTTGGTTGAGGGTTTTAGGTCTCATCACATATAAATATTCATTTTAATCTTTATTAAAACAATTTTGGTCCTATTACAACTATTGGTCCATATGATTGTTTTAGCTGTATATAATACTCCCACTATGCTTATAAAACGGTTTTTAAAGCAAGAGTATATGATACTACTAACATAAACTTTGCATTCATTTGATGGACTATATAGTTGCCTTAGGGCCTTAGGATGACTATGAACCTTTGTTTAGATTCAACACGAGCCTTGTGTTGAATCTCGGTCTAGGGATGGTGATTGATTTTAGTTACGCGTTTAATCACATTAAGGCGTGTTGTCTTAGGGGTGTTGGACCCAACTACTTCATTTTCATGCATATCAAATAAAGCAAGAAAGAAGTACTTCAAAGTAAAGGTGAGCTTATGCTCATTACAACATTTGCATAAAACAAATTACCTTAAAGTAAAGAAGGGCTTATGCCCTTTTACAACATTTGATCAAATCAAATTACAACCAAAATCTAATCTACACATTCCCATGGTTCAAACAAATTTGAAACGGCCTTTCACATAGCTCAATTATATTAGGCTTAGGTTCATAATCATCCTTTAATTAATTAACACTTTAACTAATTAAATTGAATGCAACATTTTCATTTGGTTTTTGTATCCATAAAATTGATTTAAATGGAGCTAAATGAAATGAAAATCCAATTCTCATTTAAAGAGACAAAACAATTTTGTTCTCTACCTAATTTGGGCCAAAATGCAATTACCACAACCTTTGGGCAATATTGCAAAAACATAAACTTTTGGGGTCACTTTGTAAGAACACAAAAGTCCACTACTTCATGTAATTACACTAGAACCCAAAATTTAAACAATGTAAAAACTTCATTAAAGGAGCAAAACAATTTGTCCTTTAGCGTTTTTGGACCTAAACGTAAAAACGTAAACTTTTGGGCCAAAGTGCAAATACACAAAAGTATCAAAACTTTATGTAATTGCATAAAAGGCCCCAAAAGTACCCCCACTAGGGGGTGGCCGGTTTTGGAAGAGGATTAGAGTGATGTGTGTGTTGATTTGTGAGTTTTGACATAAAGCATGCAAGTGGTGCAAGTGGTGTGTGTGAAAGGGAATTAATCCTTACACACCCATCACCATTTCCATCACCTTTCAAATAAATATCTAATGCAATAAATCATTTGAAAAACATAAAACATAAACTTTATGAAATAAATCAAAACTTTGAATCAAAACACAAAACGTTTTGTTCTTGGCAAAAATGTCAAGAACAATGAAGAACATTCATGAAAAACCCAAAATTTTTCCATGAACTTTTTTCCACCCAAAAACATTCCAAAACCATTCAAACTTAAGGGAAATAACATCTAACCAAACTAGGGTACATAGGGGTTCCAAAAGTCACTTGAAAACACTTTTAACAAGTCAAACAAGAACCCAAAAATCCACCCTTTGGATTTGGCCGAATTTTCCCAAAAGCATGGCACCAAATTTTAGCTCCAATATTCATGCTCATATGAACTACATCTACAACATTTGAGATGGCAAATTTTCTAACAAAATTTACATTCAAAGAAACAAGAATAAAGCTTGTAACAATTATAACTTTTAAATCAAAGACTATGAACTACAAAACCCAAAAGGATTCACCAACTACTAGACCTAGGCTCTGATACCACTTGAAGGATAATTTTGTGAAAACATGTTCATTTAAGCAACATCTATAAGCATGCAATTAACAATTAAAGGCGGAATCATGCTTGCATGCACTTAAAAACAAAACATTAACCAAGAAATTCAAAGCCTAGTAGATTGGTGAACCATTAATCAACTCAAAACAAAGTGAGTTGAGATTTATACCTTTGTAGATTCCTCTTTGCATAAGCAAAGGCTAATCACCCAAAGAGAGGGCCTTCATTCCTTGCATCTTAAATCTATGGATTTGGATGGATGAAAAGGTTTCTCCAAGTTCCCAAAATTGAGAACCTCTAAGTCTCTTCACCAAGGTTAGATTGGAGAAGAAATGAGTGACCTTGGAGTAGTGGGATTGCTAGATGCACCCTCCAAGGGGCCGGCCTCTTTAGAGAGAAATGGAGAGACATGTTCTCTCCAATTTTCTCCAAAACAAACCCCAAATGAATTTTGGCTATAAAGTCATATTTATACCTTTATTCATTTGAGTGGCAAACTTGTAAATAAGTCCAAGTTCACTACCCTTAACAATATGGCCGGCCATAGGGTGTATTTGGGTTGTTTGGGCCTTTGTGAATATTTAGACATTAAGTTGTCATACAACTTAAGTCAATGGGCTTGACGTTCGAAGCCCATTGGGCCTTAAGGTCCAAAAACTATCCCGAGGTCTTTAACGAACTTATTCGTTTGATTAATTAACATATTAATTAATCCTTGCCATAAATAATTAAACCATTTAATTATTCTTACTCATCTCCATTGTTTCTTCAATCTTCACCTTACACGGTGTACGATCCATTAGGTTCCTTTTAGCGAGGCAGTGGGCGATTAAAACCATTTCACATCGATTATGAATTGAAACTTACTTTCAATTCTCCCTTTAGTGATTACACACGTTTAGGGCTTCCACAAACCATGAGTGACACCTAGCAGCATATCATGGTTACCCAAGCTAATCAGAAGAGGTGGAGAACTTATTCAGTTTAGGATTACAAATGCAATACGGTCTTTCTCTAATACAATACTCTTGACCACATTGTTTGGTTTGATAGTTTATTTATTCATGTCTACTATCCAATGTGATTCGTGTGCTTATATGATTACCTTGAATGTGATTTGGAACGCTTTCCTAAATCTCATTCATACTTTGGCCAAAGATTCTTAATCATATCATAGAGTATTCTCCCTCAAACGGTTTGAAGGTTAGAGATCCCTTGTTGCGCATTCACTTGCCTTCATGACTAAGTGGCTTAACCCCAACAATGCCATGGACACCCCGATGGGGTGACTTTGACATAATCAAAGATTAAGGACTTAACCACAAGACAACTGTGATGCCTCAGGTCAAAGGACTACTTTGCATTATCCCAACCATGAGTTCTCATGTGACATGAATATGAGAACTCTTCATTGATCGTGTTCAGTGAACTCATTCTCTATTGAGCACCTACGTACTTGTCTTGATGTCACACACACCAATGACTCGAGACTAGTCACTCTCCCTGAGAGAAGACACAATACGTACTGATCTTAACGGACTGTCAATGCCCAATTGGCAATCCTATGATCAGGAACGTTTAGGATGTGTCTACGAAAGAATGGTCTCATGAATCTAACTTCTTTAGATTGCATTCTCCCAATCACATATTCCTTGGACTTATCGTTTAAGCATATAACATTTATATGAGAAGACTCAAACAATAATATTTGCCCTTGATATTAAACTAGATTAGTTTAACATGTGAAATGTCCGTAAAGTATCATCATATGATTGGTTTTAGGGCACATTTCCAACATTTGTGCCATGGGAACCTGCGGCAAGGATGTTTCTACCCTTGCCGTGGGTTGAGTTGCTTCCTCCTCCTCCATTTGCAACATTTCATCATCTTTGTGACCTGTTTTTGATGAAGAACCTGCTCCAACCTCCTTGCCACTTCTTAGGGTGATCGCTTTGGCTGATTCAAACCCTCCCTTTGGATTTGCAATGGTGGAACTAGGGAGCTTTCCTTGGTCTCTAAACTGCCCAACAAACTTCGCAATCTGCCCAATTTGCTTCTCCAATTGATCCACCCTAATGTTCGTGTTGTGCATTGCTTGGGTTTGATTTTCTTGCCCCTGAGATAATTTTGTAAGTAACTTAAGAATTGTATCATTATCCAAAGTGTTACCTGAAGTGTTTTGGGCAGATTGTGAAGGAGCTTGTGTGTGTGCATATGGCTTGGTGTAGAAGTGCGGGGGTTGCTGCCTAAAGCCTTCATGTTGTTGGGGTTGTTGTGACTCCTTCCACTTGAAATTTGGGTGGTCTCTCCAACCGGGATTGTAGGTATTGGAATATGGATCGTTCCTTGGTTGATTTTGGCTTTGAAATCCAATTGCATTAGCGCTCTCCCATCCACCATTCTTAATGAGTTGAGGACACTTTTCAGAAGCATGTCCTTGGATAGAACATACGCCACACACCATTGGTCCTTGAATTTTCATTCCTTGGGCCATTTGAGACACAATGGAAGTAAGATTAGCTAATTGTGAATGAATTTCGGGTGTGGAACTTACCTCATGTACTTGTTGCCGTGGGGTATCCCTTTGCCCAATGCCTTCGTATTGTTGTGCATTCAATGCACGGTTTGCAATGAGTGTTTTGGCTGCCATGGGTGTCTTATCTACCAAAGCTCCTCCCGCCGAGGCATCTAGCATTTGACATTCGATTGGTAGAAGGCCTTCATAGAAGTATTGGAGTAGCAACTCTTCCTTCATTTGATGCTGCGGACAAGAAGCAACAAGCGTTTTAAAACGTTCATAATAAGATGGAAAAGACTCACCTTGGTTTTGTTGGATGCCACTTATCTTTTTCCTCAAGAGAATGACTCTTGAAGTAGGGAAAAATTTCTCCAAGAACGCTCGTTTCATACTTTCCCACGATGCGAATATGTGTGTTTAGTTATTTTACGCATCAAATTTTGGCGCCGTTGCCGGGGATTAGGAGGGATTGCTAATACACTATAAACTGACTCAAATATGTAAAACAAAGTTTAAAACACTAAACTATACTCAAAGAATGCAAAACTGAACTCTAAAACATTAAAACAAACCAAAAGACTCAAAACTGCCTTAAAAACACTTTCTGGGCAGTTTTGGACTCTAACACAAACTTGGACGAAATTTGGTTTTCTAATGACTTAAAACACTTAAAAACATAATCTAAGACAAGTTCTAACTAATATGACTCAAAGAAATAAGGTGGGGTTGATTTTGGACGAAAATAAGTAAATTAAAACAAGAACAACGTAAACAGATTCTTAGACAAAATTAGGTGAATTGATGAGATATGGGGTAACTAGAGGGTTCTTCTCCACACATGATACACTTGCATTCAAATTTGATTTCCAATTGCTTCTTTCAATAAACCATGAATCTCAACGCCCTAGGTTAACTGTGATAGCACTTTTTTAACCTTCAAGTCTTCCTTAAGTTATTGAATTGGATGGGAATGCACATGCAACAACTCAAAACATTCTCTAAAAGTCCCTTACGTGAAAAGCACAATAAAGATAAAATCAAAGATCATTAAGCTTCATGAAAACTATAAGCATTGACGAGGCAATTGTTACTATGAAAAGCATGAAACGTTTGCCAAGAATCCACTTAACACGATCGTTTATAAGCGACCTCCACTACTTGCAAATATAAGGTTGTAACTATTAGGTGAAACTTCCTTATATTTTAGCTTCAAATTCCTGCATGAAAACTAAGTTGGCCACCTTAATCAACACACAAAAATAAGTCATCAATCAAACGGTTAAGCAAATTGCAT
The DNA here is from genome assembly GCF_916048215.2 of Malus sylvestris. Lineage (NCBI taxonomy): Eukaryota > Viridiplantae > Streptophyta > Magnoliopsida > Rosales > Rosaceae > Malus > Malus sylvestris. The sequence continues at coordinate 14,127,938 of NC_062265.1, read as the reverse complement.
TCACAATTCATGAAATAACAATTAGAAGTAATCAATTCATCTTGCAAGCATAATCATGGTATTGAATAGCCCCCTAGCCAAAAAGGCTTAGTTCCTCATGTTCACAAAACAAAGGAAAACAGATTTATACATTATAAATATAAGAAAGAGAACACCTAAATACTCCAACAATTGAATGTTGAACAGCTAGAACCTTCAAGCACTTCTTCTTCCTCTCCTTTGCTGCGGCACAAGGGTTGGGGGTGAGTTTGGGGAGTTATGGATGATGTAGAAGGATGGAATTAAGGTTAGGATGGATGTAGGTGACGGAAAGGGTTGTTTTTGGGCAGAAAATATTATGAATGGTGAAGTTTGGATGTGGTAGAGAGTGGTGGATGATTTATGGCATGAATGGTGAATGAATGGATGTTTTGTGGCTGCAAAAGAGAGTTTATTTAAAGGGTTTAGGAAATTAAAACCCTAGGTTATTTAGGTAAACAGAAATTAAGTCAAAAGCTTCTAGAATTAGGGAAACAAATCAGAAATTTAAAGGAAATAAGCTAAAAGGTGCGGCATGGGATTAAAACACAAAAGGAATGTGTTTTAATTCAGAAAATAGGAAAGAATCACTTTCCCTTGCACGGAAAGGGGATGGAAGATTGGGAAAGGTGCGGCAAAGGTCCCTAAGGGTTCTAGGGCCTTTGTTTTGTGTCTTCAAGTGCATATGAAGTCCTCAAAGTGGCTGGAACACAAGTACTTTTAGAATTAGGAAAGGTCAAACCAAAATAGGAAACCTTGGCTTAACTTTCCTACTTCAAGTAGGAATCCTTGTTGGAGTTGGAATCCTCATGTGATTAGGAATCCATCTTCAATTAGGAATCCTTCGTCAATTAGGAATCCTTCGTTGATTAGGAAACCTAATTTCTTCAAGTCTTCAATTCATCCATTCCTTTTGCTCCAAAAGCTCCAAATTACATCATTTTGCACACTTTGGCCTTAGAATCTGAAAACACACAAAAGTGACTTTAAACACTAAAATAACTAAAGAAACACAACGTAAAAGCACGAGAACAAGCCAATTAAGTCGCATAAATACGCTCCTATCATGGGTTAACAAAGAACATAGGCTCCATAAGACTCAACGGGGTTAAACTTAAACATATAATGAATTAGGGCATACGGCAATTTGGCTTTGGTGGTCACTACACAACTTCATCTTGAATATGTGTTATGCAATCAATAGCATGCTTTGAATGAAATGGGCATGAGTTCTAGCATTTGGAACTAAATGATGAAACGCCTTCTAAGTAGTAACCAAGCAAAGAATAATGAGATCAGGCAACGACTTTAGAAAACAACAATTCACAGATTATTAACTCTCCAAATAAACGTTTAGGCTCAAGTCTCACAATGTTGTAGCGTTCATTTGAGTTCCTTCCTTCAAGCATGTTACAAAAACTAATTTTTCCTTTATGATTGCATGTGAATTCATAAGTTATAACCACAACCAAGCATAAATCAAAGAGTAAATCAAACTTTCATCCATGTTCATAACTCTATTTAACAGTCATGCAATTAAAAATCGAATCCTCATTATTGTGTTGGAAGGTACCCTAAGACACAAACAAACACACAAAAACAACTCTTTTTGGGTTTTTCAAAACAATTTTTCAAATTTTTATGAGATTTTCGAATTTTTATGTCAAAACACACTAAAACACTCTAAAACAGCTTAAAAATAGCAAGGAACAACTTTGGAAGTTATGGGTGATAAAACCCCACGAATTTGCATAAAAAACACTTATTTACCCCCCCCCCCACATTTAACTCAAACATTGTCCTCAATGTTTCAAGCATAAATGATAGGAGCATATTTATGCGCCTTAGTTTAGCTTGTTCTTGTACATTTATAGTGTTTTTACTTAGTAAAGTAGTCTTTTAAGCTAGTTTTATGTGTTTTCAGGTTCTAAGGGCAAAGTATGCAAAAGGATGCATTTTGGAGCCTTTTGGAGCAAAGTTGAGCTTGGAATGGATGTCATATGCTTGGAGCCAAGAGGATGGACGAAATTGAAGATTTGAAGATGATGTTTCCTACTTGAACAAGGTTTCCTAGTCGAAGTAGGAAAGCGCCTAAGTGAAGATGGAATCCTAGTTGAATTAGGATTCCTAGTCAAAATGGGTTTCCTAGTTGAATTAGGATTCCTTAAAGATGAAGATTCCTACTCAAACAAGGTTTCCTACTTGAAGTAGGAAAGTTAAATCCAAATGGCATCAAGTTTCAGCAACAAAGAAGTTTTCCAAGTCCAAGAAGGAAAAGGAATCCAAGATGAAGAAGGAGAAGAATTCCAAGTCAAGGGAGGATTGAGACATGTTTTCCTAATGCTAGAAGGACTCCTAAGTGTTGTAGGACACAAATGAGAAGTTTCTAGAAAGCCCCAAAACTGATAGGAATTGCATGAAACCCACGGCAAAGTTTTCCAAGTCCAAGAAGGAAAAGGAATCCAAGATGAAGAAGGAGAAGAATTCCAAGTCAAGGGAGGATTGAGACATGTTTTCCTAATGCTAGAAGGACTCCTAAGTGTTGTAGGACACAAATGAGAAGTTTCTAGAAAGTTTACATCCTTGCCGTGGGTTTCATGCAATTCCTATCAGTTTTGGGGCTTTCTAGAAGCCCTATCCCTAATCCCTACATTGGTGCCGCACCCTAGCTTCTAGAAATCTGATTTCCTTGCCTTGCAAGGCTTTCTAGAAGCCTTATCTACCTTATCCTATCCCTGCCGCACCTAGGACCCCTTTTCCCTTGCAAAATCTGATTGTTTAGACCTATTTCCTTGTGGATTTGGGTTATCCAAGTCCATATCTGATTACCCTAGGGTTTTAAGTGCCTATATATACTCCTATTAACCCCTAAATCAGATGACCACTCACCACAATTCACAATTCACTCCAGAAATTCGTCCAAACTCTCTCCACATCTTTGCCGCACCATTCCCTTCCCCTAAACACTACTACATCCCTCCATAACCATGCATCCATACACCTAAGGTCCTAAACCTGTCCCTAGACCCTTGCCGCACCAAGGAGGAGGAGAAGGAAGCTCGGAAGTTCATGCAATTCAAGTTCGCGTCGCTGGAATTTCTAGGTGTTTCTTTTCCTTTGATTTCAATGTTTAAATTCAATTCTCTTTGTTTTGTGCGTATGAGGAACTAAACCCCCCCTTGGCTAGGGGGGGATTCGAAACCATGATTATGCTTGCTATATGATTTGATTACTTTCAATTGCGTTTCATAAGTCGTGGATTCAATTTACTTATCTATATGAATTAAAACTGATTTGTGTATGTTGGTTGAGAGTGCACGCTTAATTTTCATGCATGAGTTTGATGCTAGAATGTAAGGGAATTTCACCTAATCGTTATAAACTTATATTCAAAAGTAGTAAAGGTTGTTAATCACAATCGTGTTAAGTAAATTCTTGGCATAAGTTTCATGCAATCATAGTAACAAGTGCTTCGTCAATGCTTATGGTTTTCATAGAACTTAATGATTCTTGCTTGTATCTCTATTATGCAATCATGTAGGGGACTTGTGGGGAATGTTTGGGTTGTCGTATGCAATCATCCAATTCAATAACGTTAGGAAAATCTGAAGGTTAATTTAAGCGAACCTAATTAACTTGGGGCGTTGAGAATTCATGGTTTATTGAAAAGCAATTGGAAATCGTTTTGTATGCAAGTATAACATGTGTGGAGATGAACCCCTTAGCTAGCCTTCCATTCACCCATTTAAATCAAATTCGTTTTTACAATCTGTTCTAATTTACAAAGTTTGTTTTGTTTTTAAATTCGTCCAAAACTAATCCCCTTTTGTTTTAAAGTGTCAAATTAGTTAGTAAGTGTTTTACTTTGTGTTTTTAAGTGTTTTGATTCAAGTTAAAACCCAAATTCGTCCAATTTGGTGCTTAGTGTCCAAAACTGCCCAGATTGTGTTTTTAAGGCAGTTTTGAGTGTTTTGGTGCTGTTTTGAGTCATTTGGTTTGTTTTGGTGTTTTAAAGTTTAGTTTTGCATTCTTTGAGTCTATTTTAGTGTTTTAAACTTGTTTTTACGTTTTTGAGTCAATTCTAAGTGATTTTGCAATCCCTCCTAATCCCCGGTCTAGAACGATCCCTACTTACATACATTGCTACAATTGATAAAAAGAGGGTTTAATTTGAGTGTCAACATAAATTTCACATCAATAAACTCACATAAAAAACACATAAACAAACAAACAGCAACTAAACAACTCAACATGGCAGAAACGAAATAACAATAAAGAGAAGGGCTTGAGGAATGCAAATCTGGAATTGGAGTGCTTCCTTGGTCTTCCTTTGGTGAATGCATGGGTTGCCTCCCAAGAAGCGCTTGCTTTAACATCGTGCAGCCGGACGAAGAATGCATTCACTCCCCATTGGAGCCCACGGCATGCAAGGAGATGTCATCCATGGCATGCTCCTCAAAGTTCTCATAATAGGGCTTCAAACAGTGCCCATTCACCTGGAATTTGTGTCCCGTTTTCAAGCTTTGGATTTGGACTGCACCATGAACAAAAACATTAGTAATAACAAATGGTCCAATCCACTTAGAATGTAACTTATCGGGAAACAAATGTAAACGAAAATTGAACAATAGCACTTTCTGCCCTGTATATGCTAGCATTCTCGTACGCCTCATGCCTTATCTCATCAAGTTCATTTAAATGGAATTTTCTATGACTTCCCGCTGCATCTAGATTCATGTTGAACTTCTTGACGGCCCAATGAGCTTTGTGCTCCAATTCAATGGGAAGATGGCATGGCTTGCCATAAATGAGCTAAATGGGGACATCCCAATGGGTGTTTTGTACGGCATACGATATGCCCACAGTGCGTCATCTAATCGTAAGCTCCAATGCTTCCTTGTTAGCCCAATAGTCTTCTCTAGGATTTGCTTGATCTCTCGGTTAGACACCTCGGCTTGGCCATTGGTTTGAGGATGGTAAGGTGTAGAAACCTTATGGTTGACATTGTACTTCCTCAATAACGCCTCAATGGTCCGGTTGCAAAAGTGAGACCCTCCATCACTTATGATTACACGTGGCATGCCAAACCTTGCAAATATGTTAGTTCTAATAAACTCCGCAACCACTTTAGAATCATTAGTCCGGGTGGCTTTTGCTTCCACCTACTTCGACACATAATCAACCACAAGCAAAATATACATGAAACCATACGAGGAAGGGAAGGGACCCATAAAATCAATACCCCAAACATCAAAAATTTCAACATTAAGGATTGAAACCTGCGACATTTGATCCCTAGCACCTATTGTTGGAAATGTGCCCTAAAACCAATCATGTGATGATACTTTATGGACATTTCACATGTTAAACTAATCTAGTTTAATATCAAGGGCAAAGATTATTGTTTTAAGCCGTCTCATATAAATGTTATATGCTTAAACGATAAGTCCAAAGAATATGTAATTAGGAGAATGTAATTTAAACAAGTTAGATTTATGAGACCATTCTCTTTCGTATACATATCCTAAACGTTCCTGATCATAGGATTGCCAATTGGGCATTGACAGTCCGTTAAGATCAGTACGTGCTGTGTCTTCTCTCATGGAGAGTGACTGGTCTCGAGTCATTGGTGTGATTGACACCAAGACAAGCATGTAGGTGCTCAATAGCGAATGAGTCCACTAAACACGATCAACGAGGAGTTCTCATACTCATGTCACATGAGAACTCATGGTTGGGATAATGCAAAGTAGTCATTTGACCTGAGGCATCATAGTTGTCTTATGGTTAAGTCCTTGATCTTTGACTATGTCAAAGTCACTCCATCAGAGGGTGTCCACGGCATAGTTGGGGTTAAGCCACTTAGCCATGGAGGCAAGTGAATGCGCAACAAGGGATCTCTAACCTTCAAACTGTTTGAGGGAGAATACTCTATGATATGATTAAGAATCTCTGGCCAGAGTATGAATGAGATTTAGGAAGTCATTCCAAATCACATTCAAGGTAATCATATAAGTAAATGATTCACATTGGATAGTAGACATGAATAAACTATCAATCCAAACAATGTGGTCAAGAGTATTGTATTAGAGAAAGACCGTATTGCATTGTAATCCTAAACTGAATAGGTTCTCCACCTCTTCTGATTAGCTTGGGTAACCATGACATACTGCTAGGTGTCATTCATGGTTTGTGGAAGCCCTAAACGTGTATAATCACTAAAGGGAGAATTGAAAGTAAGTTTCAATTCACAATCGATTTGAAAGAGTTCTAATCGCCCACTGCCTCGCTAAAAGGAACCTAATGGATCGTACACCGTGTAAGGTAAAGATTGAAGAAACAACGGAGATGAGTAAGAATAATTAAATGGTTTAATTATTTATGGCAAGGATTAATTAATATGTTAATTAATCAAACGAATAAAGTTCGTTAAAAGACCTAGGGTTAGTTTTGGGCCTTAAGGCCCAATGGGCTTCGAATGTCAAGCCCATTGACTTCAGTTGTATGACAACTTAATGACTAAATATTCACAAAGGCCCAAACAACCCAATAACACCCTATGGCCGGCCATATTGATAATGGAGTGGGTTTTGGACTTATTACAAGTTGGCCACTCTAATGAAGGTAGGTATAAATATGACTTTATAGCCTTTTCTTCATTAGGGTTTCTTTTGGGAGAAAAGATGAGAACAAAAGCTCTCTTTGCTCTCTAAGAGGCCGGCCACCCTAGAGGAACATAGCTAGCAATCTTACTTCCTCTAGGTCACTCATTTCTTCATCAATCTTTCCTTGGTGTGGAGACATAGAGGTTCTCAATTTTGAGAACTTGGAGAAACCTATTCTTCCATCCAAATCCATGGATCTAAGAAGCAAGGAATGAAGGCCCTATCTCTTGGGTGATTATCCTTTGCTTTTGCAAAGAGGAATCTACAAACGTATAAATTTCTCAACTCACTTTCTTTTGAGTTGAGTCTTGGTTCACCTAACTACTAGGCTTTGAATTTAATGGGTAATGTTTTGTTTTGAGTGCATGCAAGCATGATTCCGCCTTTAATTTGTTAATTGCATGCTATAGATGTTGCTCAAATGAACATGTTTTTCACAAAATTTCCTTCAAGTGGTATCAGAGCCTAAGTCTAGTAGTTGGTGAATCCTTTTGGGTTTTGTAGTTCATAGTCTTTGATTTGAATGTTGTAATTGTTACAAGCTTTATTCTTGCTTCTTTGAATGTAAATTTTGTTAGAAAATTTTCCATCTCAAATGTTGCAGATGTAATTCATATGAGCATGAATTTTGGAGCTAAAATTTGGTGCCATGTTTTTGGGGAAATTCGGCCAAATCCAAAGGGTGGATTTTTGGGTTCTTGTTTGTCGTGTTAAAAGTGTTTTAAGGTGACTTTTGGAACCCCTAAGTACCCTAGGATGTTAACCCCATTTTGAGTAGTGAAAATTTGAGTTTTATTGAGTGAAAATGTTCATGGAACTCTTATGGGTTTTCATGGATGTTCTTCATTGTTCTTGAGGTTCTTACCAAGAACAAAAAGGTTTAGTGTTTTGATTCAAAGTTTTGATTTATTTCATAAAGTCTTTGTTTTGTGCTTTTTCAAATGTTTAAATGTGATTGAAATTTTGAAAGGTGATAGAAATGGTGATGGGTGTGTAAGAAGTACTTCTCTTACACACACACCACTTGCATGACTTTATGTCATGCACCACTTGCATGAATTTATGTCACACACCTCTTGCACCACTTGCATGACTTTATGTCAAACCTACAAATTAACACACACATCACTCCCTTCACTCTCACCAAAACCGGCCACCCTACAAGTGGGGTAGTTTTGGGGCTTTTATGCAATTACATAAAGTTTTGATACTTTTGTGTATTTGCACTTTGACCCCAAAAGTTTACGTATTTACGTAAAGGCCCAAAATCATTAAAGGACAAATTGTTTTGTTCCTTTAATGAAGTTTTTGAATTTGTTGAAATTTTTGGGTTCTAGTTGTAATTACATGAAGTAATGGACTTTTGTGTTTTTACAAAATGAGCTCAAAAGTTTAAGTTTTGCAACATAGCCCAAAAAGTTGAGGTTATTTCATTTTGGCCCAAATTAGGTTGAGAACAAAATGGTTATGTCTCTTTAAATGAGAATTGGATTTTCATTTCATTTAGCTCCATTTAAATCAATTCTATGGATACAAAAACCAAATGACAATGTTGCATTCAAAGTTTAATTAGTTAAAGCGTTAATTAATTAAAGGGTGATTATGAACCTAAGCCTACGATAATTGAGCTATGTGAAAGGCCATCTCAAATTTGTTTGAACCATGGGAATGTGTAGATTAGATTTTGGTTGTAATTTGATATGATCAAATGTTGTAAAAGAGCATAAGCTCTTCTTTACTTTGAAGTACTCATTTTCTTGTTTTATTTGATATGCATGAAATTGGAGTAGTTGGGTCCAACGCCCAATAGGAAAAGGACGCCTTAATATTATTAAACGCGTAACTAAAATCAATCACCATCCCTAGACCGAGATTCAATACTAGGCTCGTGTTGGATCTAATTAAAGGTTCATAGTCATCCTAAGGCCCTAAGACAACTATATAGTCCATCAATGAATGCAAACCTTATGTTAATAGTACCATATACTCTTGCTTTAAAAACCGTTTTACAAGCATAGTGGGAGTATCATGTACAACTAAATCAATCACATGGACCAATAGTTGTAATAGGACCAAATTGTTTTAATAAGATTAAAATGCATGCTTATATGCGATGAGACCTAAAACCCTCAAACAAACCATTATTAAGTTGATAAGCGTGAGAGTGCTTTGAACACTCTTTCGTGGCCTTCCACCGTGGTAGGCTCCGATCGTTTGTGACTCGTACACCGACTTCACCCTATCATGGGGGAGTACAAAGTGCGTGGTTACACTCAGGAGGAGTTCTATATGCATACATGATGTTGTGAAGGTAGGCAACGAGAATAGCCAACATCATATCATTGTGAGGTTGTTCTTGAACCCCTACTCGAACTTGCATGGTGGGAATGACTTAACTAAGTACAATGGAGCCAACATCATATCATTGTGAGGCTTCATTCTCTAGAGGCCAAATAAGATGGGTACTTGCAAGAGATGCAAATGAGTAAGTGTACTCTCTCATTATTATTAATGCTAGCCAACATCATATCATTGTGAGGTGGGCTTGGTAATGATGAGTCTCCCATACCCTACTAAGAGTTTCCTCCAAAACTCTCGAATTCCGATGAGGGATATGGAATTTGCCAAAAATAGTGGGTGGTGCTATTTGATTTAAAGACCCGAATCAAATGGCTTAAAATCAATCAATTTATATTCATTATGTATTTGTTTACCAATATATTTGCAAACGCTATCCAAAACTTGACAAAGAAAAGCCGAATGCTTTAGTTTTCGGACTTGGTACCACAATCCCAAAGATTGTCTTAAATGGATTGTATATGTACCTAAGTAGTCTAATCCGCACAATCTTCCTATTGATAATGTATCATTGGAAGAACATGTTAGATAAGTCTATCATAAAGAGGACAACACTTTTAATGTCATAGTTCTTCACTTACAAATCGTTGTATGAAGAAATAAGAGTTGCTTTGAACAACCCTTAGCTAATGCAAACACTAGTGCTTGTTTCTTTGTTAAATGAACAAAGAACTTGAGAAGAAAGCACAAGGGCATGTACACTTTATGTGCCATAATTCTTCACTTACAAATTGTTGTATGAAGAAATGAGAGTTGACCTGAATAACTCTTGAAAGTTTGTAATTATGTTTAGAACATAATGGTTGGTTGACAAAAATAGTCCATCAACATGGACTTATGATGATTTTGAATCATGGAGTGTTGAAGTGTTAAACCACTTCTAGAAACGGAAACTAGGCAAGGACTTCACCTTTGTGTCCCTATCCAAATGGTTCACTAAGTTTATTGTAAACTATATAGTGAACAATAACCACACACTCTCCAAATCGTTTGATGTGTATAACACAATTGAAATAGGTTTCAAGAGAGATAGTGGGAGTTTACGGACCATGACTATTGTAGTCAAAAGGAGAAGTCAAATGAAGAAAGCGAAATAAACTCCAAGGGAACAAACTTTCTTTATGAAACGATGGACATTGGAAGGGGTATTTGCAAGAAATGTCTTGCAAGTGTCAAGAACACACCTTTCGAAGGTGTTGTAAATTGTTCTTGAAAAGTTCAAAACAGTTGGTTCTTCTACTTGAATGCTTGATTCCGTATTAGTAACTATGTTTTACAATCGTTGTAAAAGTGTGGCTAATAAAAAGTAGAAGATTAATGAGAGAAGAGAAATTACTTCACATTCGGAACGTGAATCAAATGTAGATCTCTGCGAAAGCAGATGGTACTTACTTCCTCATATGAACTACCAAAGAAATTGGAAAAACCAAAGATTGTCTTTACATTCCAATTTTAAGGAACTTAATTCCATCACTATAAGGGATGGATGAATGTTTTGTTTGACAAAACATTGTTCTTTATTAATGAATGATTAGATTATTGTAATCTAATTGATTGTCTCTATAGTAGAGATGATATGGTAGTGTTAACTGTTTAGAATATAACAATGCTTAAAACCCAAAAGGTTGCAAGGTGGTGACTAATCCCAACTGAGTTGTGATACCTCTAAAACATAAATTATGAGTTGGTCATAGATGGATGCTTTGGATCGTTAGATCCGGATGCAATGCCTTCTTGTTAAAATTGTATAGAAGCAAAATGTTTGAATCTTTATTCTTTTGGAAAGGAAGAAAGAATCACAAAGTTGTTGAGGTTAATTCACGTAGATGTTAGTGGCACATGTCCACAATATTATACTACTCATGTTGTATGACATTCACCGAAGATCGCTCTCGGTTGGACTATCATTTATTTTGAATAAACACAAGTCCGAATACTTTGCAAAAGGTTTCAAAGAATTCAAGAAATGTAAGTTGATGAGTAAGATGTCTAAAGTATTTACCTCCTTAGATTTGATCCAAGGAAAGGTAACACTTTAGAATAGTTGATGCGAAATATATAAGCACACAAATTAAACCCTCTTTTTATCAAATGTAGTAAAGTATGTAAGTAGGGATCGTTCTGGACCGGGGATTAGGAGGGATTGCTAAACACTTGAAAACTGACTTAGAAACGTAAAAACAAAGTTTAAAACACTAAACTAGACTCAAAGAATGTAAAACTAAATTTTGAAACACTGAAACAAACCAAAAGACTCAAAACAGCAAACAAACACTCAAAACTGCCTTAAAAACACTTTCTGGGCAGTTTTGAACACAAACACAAATTTGGACGAAATTGGGTTACAACTTGAATCAAAACACTTAAAAACACAAACTAAATGGATTTCTAACTAATCTAACACTTTAAAATAAAGGGGGATTTGGTTTTGACGAAATTGAAAACAAGACAAAACTTTGTAATTAAAACAGATTGTAGAACGAATTTGAATGAAGCTTATGGATGGAAGGCTAGCTAGGAGGTTCTTCTCCACACATGTCACACTTGCATACAAAATGATCTCCAATTGCTCTTCGATAAACTATGAATACTCAACGCCCTAGATTAACCGTGAATTGCACTAATTAACCCTCAGTTTTTTTTCACAAGTTATTGAGTTGGATGATTGCATACGACAACCCAAAACATTCCCTACAAGTTCCCTACATGAATTGCATAATAGAGATACAAGCAAGAATCATTAAGTTCTATGAAAAACATAAGCATTGACGAGGCACTCGTTACTATGAATTGCATGAAATTTATGCCAAGAATTTACTTAACGCGATTGTGACTAGCAACCTTCACTACTTGCGAATATAAGTTCATAATGATTAGGTGAAACTCCCTTATATTCTAGCATCAAATTCATGCATGAAAATTAAGCGTGCACTCTCAACCAACATACACAAATCAGTTTTTATACGAACGGATAAGTAAATTGAATTCACAGCTTATGAAACGCAATTAGAAGTAATCAAATCATATTGCAAGCATAAACATGGTTTCGAATTTCCCCCTAGCCAAAGGGGCGTTTAGTTCCTCATACTTACAAAACAAAGAGTATTGAATTTAAACATTGAAAACAAGGGAAAGAAAACACCTAAAACGTTCCAGCAATCCTAACTCGAATGGCATGCACGTTGAAGGCTTCTCCTCCTTCCTCTTTGCTGCAGCATAAGGTTTTGGGGACAGTTGGATGGTATTTGTATGGAGGAATGGATGGGAGATGGTATGGTGGTGTTTAGGATGGATGAGGGGTGTGGCAAAAGAGAGAAAGATGGCTGAAAAATGTGTTTGTGATGTAGTGTATGAATGTGTAGATGGGTTTGGCTACAAGAATGGATGGAGAATGGGTGGTGTGGCTGATTGTATTTTTTTTTATGTCCCCTTATGTTCTTCCCTTCACTTGCTATTTATAGAAGCTCCAAAGCAAAGAATCACTCAAGTGGCTTCAATAAACAATACAAACAAAGACCAAAATGATGCAAAAACAGCTAGTTTACATGCTCTTTTATCATTGTGTCTTGCCTTTAACAAAAGGCAATCATTCCTCTCTTGCTAATTCAACTCTTTTGTAGCTGTCCATGTGCCTTCATTCTTCAATTTCTGATGCATTTGCCTTGTATTCCATCCCTTTTCCACATGTACTAGCTGTTAGACAACTTTCACACACATGTTTTGCATCATTTCATCTTGCAAACATCAACTTTCGGCCACTTTACAGCTCTACACACATGCTATGCATCATTTCAGCTTGCAATTATGTTTGTAGTTGCTGAAAATGTGAATACAACTTGTAAAGCAATCCAACAAATGGCATATTTCACTTCTTTTCCTTTCAAATTGTTCCTTAAGTGTATGTATCTGCACACTTCCACACTTCAACTTCATTATTCAGATTTTTGCATGTGTTGAAACCCTTTTTAAAACACCAAAAACGTCCATCCCACTTGCTCCATATGCATGCAATCCATTTTGGCCCAAAATTGCTCCAAATTGCACCAAAATGCACTTTCTTTCCAACTTTGTTATTAGGACCTACAAACACACGAAAATAGCTTAAAACACTCTTATAAGCAATAACTAAGTAAGTAAATGCAAGAAAACATGTTAATTAAGTCGCATAAATATGCTCCTATCAAATTCCCCCACACTTAGCTTTTGCTAGTCCTCGAGCAAAACGAAACAAACAAACAAAACAAAGTAAACAAAACACATTCTAATCCTTCCAACATTTGCCTCAGGGATTTCCAATGCACATGACATGTTAAAAATCATTATTCCCACAGATTTTAGTTATCTTCACACTTGAGCACATACTTAATCACAGTCACCACTTACTTGTTCTCATTTAACCAATTAAAATGATGTTTTGAATGTAGTAACATGCCTTAGAGAATTTGCTCAATTCCTTACAAGATACTCTCTATTTTCACACATTTTCTGACTACACACCCTATACTAGTTATATGTGAGAAGATTGATGTAAACATGAAAACGAACACTCACATATATGTGTTACAAAGAAAGCAATTTCTGGAGTTATTAAGCATGTTTAGATATGATCTCATGAATGGAATGCTACTACTTAGATGTGAGAACCAGTGACACCATATGCTCATACCAAATTCAAACTCCACAAATTGAAACACATAACACTCAAGATAGAAGTCAAGGGTTGTAACGAGGCTTGGGGTAATGGTTAACAAAGGAAAGATAGGGATAATAAACGTTCCTAAGGCAATAGCAAACAAAGTAATGAAATCGAAACTTAGAATTCACTTTAGAATGCAGAAATCAACTTTTAACACAAAGGGAAGATTTGAGCAATACTTAGGGCCGAATTCAATGTTTTGGACCCTTTCTTCAACAAACAACACTTTAGAACTCTTTTTCATACATTTTCACAACTTTTTTTTTTCGACCCGTGCCTTATTAAGGACTTTGGCACACACACACACACAAGAATCACTTCCCCCACACTTGTTTTCTGCAATACATTAATCAAAAGGAATTCAATTTGAGTCATGCTTTACTATGCTTCAAGAACAAGGGTATGGATCGTCCTAATCTAGGCTAGGTGAGGATAGTGTGGGTTAACAAAGAACGTAGGCTAAACAAGGCTCAATGGGGTTAAACTTAAACATATAATGAATGGGATAGGTTTTTTGGCTCTCGGCTCACTAAACAACTTCATCTTGAATATGTGTTATGCAAATCAATAACATGCTTTGAATGAAATAGGCATGAGTTCTAGCATTTGGAACTAAATGATGAAACGCTTTCTAAGTAGCAACCAAGCAAAGAATAATGAGATCATGCAACGACTTTAGAAAACAATGATGCACAGTTTATTAACTCTCCAAATAAACATTTAGGCTCAAGTCTCACAAGGTTGTAGCGTACATTTGAGTTCCTTCTTTCAAGCATGTTACAAAACTGATTTTTCCTTTATGATTGCATGTGAATTGATAAATTATAACCACAACCAAGCGTACACCAAAGAGTAAATCAAATGTTCATCCATGTTTATAACTCTCTTTAACAGTCATGTAATTAAAAACCAAATCCTCATCATTGTGTTGGAAGGTACCCTAAGACACATACAAAAACAACTCTTTTTGGTTTTTTTCAAAACAATTTTTCAAATTTTTATGAGATTTTCGGATTTTTATGTCAAAACACACTAAAATACTCCAAAATAGCTTAAAAACACTTAAAACAGCAAGGAACAACACTAGAAGTAATGAGTGATAAACTCCTACGAATTTCATGCAAAACAACTTGTTTACCCCCCCCACACTTAAATCAAACATTGTCCTCAATGTTTTAAGCATAAACTCACACAAAAACAAGTAAACAAACAATTAACGAATAAACATGACAAATATGGAAAAGTAAAAACCAGACAGAGTAGAGTTTAAGAACGCAAATCTGGTTTTGGAGATAGATGATGTTGTTGACTTTCCACAGCTTTGATCTCGAACTGGTTTGGAATTCTGAGCGAGAAATATGAGAGTTCCTTGGTTTCAAATCAGACTCTTTCTGCTGGGATGATTTGATTGTGCAGTCTGCATTCTTCTCTGCTTGTTTCTTCTGCACGGCGGGCATGCATGAGGTAAAGGTGTTGGTCTGTTTCTTTCTTCAATCTTTCCAAGTGCCCACCTCTTGCTTTCTTTCTCCTTGTCTTTAGCTGAGGATGAATTGGTAAATTGTCTCCACATGCTTTGAGGTATCATTTTCACTTCCCTTATATGTTCCCCAGGCATATATGGTAGACAAAGAGGAAGCATAAAATGATGAAGATGAGTACTCGAGAGCAAGGCTAGGTAAGCAATCAGGAAGGGGTTCCAGGCAGTCGGTTCCAGATCGGAAGATTGATACCAAGTGCTGGTTGATTGCTCTCTTTCTCCTTGTCCCAAAACAACGACAAGGAGAAGGATAGGGAGAAAGCATGATATGAGATACTCTTGCTTTCAACCTTCATGATATGAAATACTTTTTCTTTGGATGAGTTGTTTGCAGAGGTACCCTAAGGAATAAGGAACACTGAGTGACTCGAAAGGGTTTTTTTGGAAAGGCATTCTCGGAGAAGAAGAAGGGCTATGAATGTCTGCCTTGCAATGAAGGGTGAAAGGTGACATTTATAGGAATTAATAACTGGTACTATTCTTTCACTCTTGTCAGCAATCGTTGGATAATTTAATAGTAAACTCCACTTGTTTTCTACTTCACAAGAGATCTTCGACAAATTGCCTGTAATTTCCACAGCTTTGATCTCGAACTGGTTTGGAATTCTGAGCGAGAAATATGAGAGTTCCTTGGTTTCAAATTAGACTCCTTCTGCTGGGATGATTTGATTGTGCAGTCTGCATTCTTCTCTGCTTGTTTCTTTTGCACGGCGGGCAGGCACGAGGTAAAGGTGTTGGTCTGTTTTTTTCTTCAATCTTTTCAAGTGCCCACCTCTTGCTTTCTTTCTCCTTGTCCCTAGCTGAGGATGAATTGGTAAATTGTCTCCACATGCTTTGAGGTATCATTTTCACTTCCCTTATCTATTCCCCAGGAAGATGTGGTAGACGAAGAGGAAGCATAAGATGATGAAGATGAGTACTCAAGAGCAAGGTTAGGTAAGCAATCAGGAATGGGTTCCAGGCAGTCGGTTCCATATCGGAAGATTGATACCAAGTGCTGGCTGATTACTCACTTTCTCCTTGTCCTAAAACAACGACAAGGAGAAAGACAGGGAGAAAGCATGATATGAGATACTCTTGCTTTCAACCTTCATGATATGAAATACTTTTGCTTTGGATGGGTTGTTTGCAGAGGTACCCCAAGGAATAAGGAACACTGAGTGACTCGAGAGGGTTTGTTGGAAAGGCATTCTCGGAGATGACGGAAGGTTATGTATGTCTGCCTTGCCATAATAACCGGTACTGTTCTTTCACTCTTGTCGGCAACCGTTGGATGATTGAACAATAAACTTCACGTGCTTTCTACTTCACCAGAAATCGTCGACAGATTGCCCGTGATTTCCGTAAAGCTGAGTGTGCATGTGACAGGCGCTGACACGTCTGGAAAAGCAAGTGCCTCTTCAATATCTGGAATCGGCGTTTCGACAAACTGCCCGTGATTTCCGTAAAGATGACTCTGCATGTGATAGATGTTGACACGTCTGGAAAAGCAGATGGTTGGAATCGATGCTTCGACAAACTGCCCGTGATTTCCGCAAAGCTTACTCTGCATGTGACAGATGCTGACACGTCTGGAAAAGCAGATGCCTCTCGATATCTGGACTTGCCTCTTCGATCTCTAAAATCCTGTCGAGTGTAGAGGTTGCATGTGACAAGTGCGGACAAATCTGGAAAAGAAGATTGGTCGTGGTTTCTGAGCAAGCCCAGCTTTTGAGAAAGCTAGCGCCTCTTTGATTTTTTTAGTTGGCCTCTTCGATTTTTGAACTCGCCTCTTCAATCTCTGAAATCCCATCACATGCTGATTTTTATAGAGGTACGCAGGACGTTCAAAGTGTTGGAAATGTGCCCTAAAGCCAATCATGTGATGATACTTTACGGACATTTCACATGTTAAACTAATCTAGTTTAACATATAAAGGGCATAAATTATTGTTTGAGCCGTCTCATATAAATGTTATATACTTAAACGATAAAGTCCAAGGAATATGTGATTGGGAGAATGTAATCTAATGAAGTTAGATTCATGAGACCATTCTTTCGTAGACACATCCTAAACGTTCCTGATCATAGGATTGCCAATTGGGCGTTGACAGTCCGTTAAGATCAGTACGTACTATGTCTTCTCTCAGGGAGAGTGATTAGTCTCGAATCATTGGTGTGTGTGACATCAAGACAAGTACGGTAGGTGCTCAATAGAGAATGAGTTCACTGAACGCGATCAACGAAGAGTTCTCATATTCCATGTCACATGAGAACTCATGGTTGGGATAATGCAAAGTAGTCCTTTGACCTGAGGCATCATAGTTGTCTTGTGGTTAAGACCTTGATCTTTGATTATGTCAAAGTCATCCCACCAGGAGGGTGTCCACGGCATCGTTGGGGTCAAGCCGCTTAGCTATGGAGACAAGTGAATGCGCAACAAGGGATCTCTAACCTTCAAACCGTTTGAAGGAGAATACTCTCTGATATGATTTGAATCTCTGGCCAGAGTATGAATGAGATTTGGGAATGCGTTCCTAATCACATTCAAGGTAATCATATAAGCACAAGACACACATTGGATAGTAGACATGAGAAAATAAACTATCAAACCAAACAATGTGGTCAAGAGTATTAGATTAGAGAAGGACCGTATTGCATTTGTAATCTCGAACTGAATAGGTTCTCTAACCTCTTCTGATTAGCTTGGGTAACCATGATATGCTGCTAGGTGTCACTCATGGTTTGTGGAAGCCCTAGACGTGTATAATCACTAAAGGGAGAATTGAAAATAGTTTCAATTCACAATCGATGTAAAATGGTTTTAATCGCCCACTGCCTCGCTAAAAGGAACCTAATGGATCGCACACCGTAAAAGGTGGGGATTGGAGATTAAACGGAAATGAGTAAGAATGATTAAATGGTTTAATCATTTATTTATGGCAAGGATTAATTAATATGTTAATTAATCAAACGAATAAGTTCGTTAAAGACTTCGGGATAGTTTTGGACCTTAAGGCCCAATGGGCTTCGAACGTCAAGCCCATTAACTTAAGTTGTATGACAATTTAATGAATAAAGATTCATTAAAGCCCAAAAGCCCAAATCCCTTAGTAAGGCCGGCCATGAAGATGAATTAGGGTGTTTGGTTATTTAGGTCACTTAAAGAAGTGACTATATAAATGACTTTATAACTAAATATTCATTAAGGAGAATTAAGGGTTTATTTTGGGGAAAATTGGTGAGAATTGTCTCTCCATTTCTCTCTAAAGAGGCCAACACCTTGGAGGGTACATCTAGCAATCCTACTACTCCAAGGTCACTCATTTCTTCTACAATCGAACCTTGGTGTCGAGAATTAGAGGTTCTCAATTTTGGGAACTTGGAGAACCTATTCTTCCATCCAAATCCATGGATCTAAGAAGCAAGGAATGAAGGCCCTTATCTCTTTGGGTGATTAGCCTTTGCTTATGCAAAGAGGAATCTACAAAGGTATTAATTTCAACTCACTTATGTTTTGAGTTGATTATTGGTTCACCAATCTACTAGGCTTTGAATTTCATGGGTAAATGTTTTGTTTTTGAGTGCATGTAAGCATGATTCCGCCTTTAATTGTTAATTGCATGCTATATGATGTTGCTCAAATGAACATGTTTTACAAAATAATTCCTTCAAGTGGTATCAGAGCCTAGGTCTAGTAGTTGGTGAATCCTTTTGTGTTTTGTAGTTCATAAGTTTGTGATCTAAAAGTTGTAATTGTTACAAGCTTTATTCTTGCTTCTTTGAAAGTAAATTTTGTTGGAAAATTTGCTATCTCAAATGTTGTAGATGTTGTTCATATGAGCATGAATATTGGAGCTAAAATTTGGTGCCATGCTTTTGGGAAAATTCGGCCAAAATCAAAGGGTGAATTTTTGGGTTCTTGTTTGACTTGTTAAAAGTGTTTTAATGTGTTCTTTGGAACCCCTAAGTACCCTAGTTTGGTTAGATGTTATTTCCCTTAAGTAAGAATGGTTTTGGAATGTTTTTGGGTGGAAAAAGTTCATGGAAAAATTTGGGTTTTTCATGGATGTTCTTCATTGTTCTTGATGTTCTTGCCAAGAACAAAAAGGTTTGGTGTTTTGATTCAAAGTTTTGATTTATTTCATAAAGTATATGTGATATGTTTTTAAATGATTTATTATGTATTTAAAGTGTTAGATATTTGTATAAATGATGATTGAAATAATTGTGATTGAATTATTTCATAAACTTATCTTACATACACTTGCATGTTTTTGACAAAACTCACAAATCAACACACACACCAACCTTATCCCTCCCCAAAACCAGCCACTCCCTCAAAGGGAGTACTTTTGGGGCTTTTATGCAATTACATAAAGTTTTGATACTTTTGTGTATTTGCACTTTGGCCCAAAAGTTTACGTTTTTACGTTTAGGTCCAAAAACGCTAAAGGACAAATTGTTTTGATCCTTTAATGATGTTTTTGCATTATTAAAAGTTTGGGTTCTAGTTGTATTTACATGAAGTTGTGACTTTTGTGTATTATACAAAGTGACCCCAAAAGTTTTTGTTATTGCAATATGGCCCAAAAGTTGAGGTTAATTGCATGATGGCCCAAATAGGATGAGAACAAAATTGTTTTGTCTCTTTAAATGAGAATTGGATTTTCATTTTGTTTAGCTCCATTTAAATCAATTTTATGGATACAAAAACCAAATGAAAATGTTGCATTCATTAATTAGTTAAAGTGTTAATTAATTAAAGGGTGATTATGAACCTAAGCCTAATATAATTGAGCTATGTGAAAGGCGTTTCAAATTTGTTTGAACCATGGGAATGTGTAGATTAGATTTTGGTTGTAATTTGATTTGATCAAATGTTGTAAAAGGGCTTAAGCTCTTCTTTACTTTAAAGTAATTTGTTATATGCAAATGTTGTAATGAGCATAAGCTCACCTTTACTTTGAAGTACTTCTTTCTTGCTTTATACGATATGCATGAAAATGAAGTAGTTGGGTCCAACGCCCATAAGACAACACGCCTTAATGTGATTAAACGCGTAACTAAAATCAATCTTCATTCCTAGACCGAGGTTCAACACAAGGCTCGTGTTGAATCTAAACAAAGGTTCATAATCATCCTTAGGCCCTAAGGCAACTATGTAGTCCATCAAATGAATGCAAAGTTTATGTTAGTAGTATCATATACTCTTGCTTTAAAAATCGTTTTAAAAGCATAGTGGGAGTATTATGTACAACTAAAACAAAGGGATGGACCAATAGTTGTAATAGGACCAAAATAGTTTTAATAGAGATTAAAATGTATGTTTATATGTGATGAGACCTAAAACCCTCAATCAAACCAATATTAAGTTGATAAGCGAGAGATGTTTAGAATATCTCTTCGTGGCCTTCCACCGTGGTGGGATCCAATCGTTTATGACTTGTACACCGGCTTCACCCTATCATGGGGGAGTACACAGTGCATGCTTATACTCAGGAGGAATCCATATACATATGATGAGGTGAGTGTAGGCAACGAGGATAGCTATATATCGTATCATCGTGAGGCTATTCTTGAACCCCTTCACACACTAAGCATGGTGGGAAGAACTTAACTAAGTGCAATGGAACCAATATCATATCATTGTGAGGTTACATTCTCTAGAGGCCAAATAAGATGGGTACTTGCATGAGTTGCAAATGAGTAAGCGTACTCTCTCATTATTATTGTTGCTAGCCATATATCGTATCATCGTGAGGTGGGCTTGGTAATAGTGAGCCTCCCATAACCTACTAGGAGTTTCATCCAAAACTCTCGAATTCCTATGAGGGATATGGAATTTGCCAAAAATAGTGGGTGGTGCTATTTGATTTAAAGACCCAAATCAAATGGCTTAAAATCAATCAATTTATATTCGTTATGTATTTGATTACCAATATATTTGCAAACGCTATCCAACACTTGACAAAACCGAACGTTTAGTTTACGGACTTGGTACTACAAAACCATAGATTGTCTTTAATGGCTTGTAAAAGTACCAAAGTAGTCTCATCCTCACAATCTTACTATTGATAATGTATCATTAGAAGAATATGTTAGAAAAGGTCTATCATAAAGAGGACAACACTTTTAATGTCATAATTCTTCAATTACAATTTGTTGTATGAAGAAATAGGAGTTGCTTTGAACAACTCTTAGTCAATGCAAACACTTAGTGCTTGTTTCTTTGTTAAATGAACAAAGAACTTGAGAAGAAAGCACAAAGGCATGAACACTTAAATGTGCCATGATTCTTCATTTACAATTGTTGTATGAAGAAATGAGAGTTGCCTTGTACAACTCTTGAAGGTTTGTAATTATGTTTAGAACATAATGGTTGGTTGACAAAAATAGTCCATTAACATGGACTTATGATGATTTTGAATCATTAAGTGTTGAAGTGATAAACCACTTAACGAGACGGAAACTAGGCAAGGACTTCACCTTTGTTTTCCTATCCTAATTGTTCACTAAGTTTATTGTAAACTATGTAGTGAACAAAAACCACATGCTCTCCAAAATTGTTTGATGTGTATAACACAATTGAAAAAGGTTTCAAGAGAGATAGTGGGAGTTTAGGGACAATGACTAATGTAGTCAAAGGTGAAAGTCAAATAAAGAAGATAAATAACTCCAAGGGAACAAACTTTCTTTATGAAAGGATGGACATTGGAAGGGGTATTTGCAAGAAATGTCTTGCAAGTGTCAAGAACACACTTTTCAAAGGTGTTGTAAATTGTTCTTGAAAAGTTCAAAACAGTTGGTTCTTCTACTTGAATGCTTGATTTCGTATTAGCAACTATATTTTACAATCGTTGTAAAAGTGTGGCTAATAAGAAGTAGAAGATTAATGAGAGAAGAGAAAGTGCTTCACATTCGGAAACGTGAATCAAATGTAGATCTCTGCGAAAGCAGATGGTACTTACTTCCTCATATGAACTACCAAAGAAATTGGAAAAACATAGATTGTCTTTGTATTCCAATTTTAAGGAACTAAATTCCGTCACTATGTGAAATGGATAAATGTTTTGTTTGACAAAACAATGTTCTTTATTAATCAATGATTGGATTATGGTAATCTAATTAATTATCTCTATAGTAGAGATAATATGGTAGTGTTAACTGTTTAGAAAATAATGATGCTTAAAACCCAAAAGGTTGCAAGGAAGTGACTAATCCCAACTAAGTTGTGATTCCTCTAAAAACATAAGTTATGAGTTGGTGAAAGATGGATGCTTTGGATCGTTAGATCCGGATCCAATACCTTCTTGTTAAAATTGTATAGAGGCGAAATGTTCGAATCTTTATTCTTTTGGAAAGAAGAAAGAATCACAAAGTTGTTGAGGTTAATTCACTTAAATGTTAGTGGCACTTGTCCACAAACATAATATTACTCATGTTGAATAACATTCACCGAATATCACTCTCGGTTGGACTATAGTTTATTTTGAATAAACACAAGTCCGAATACTTTGCAAAATGTTTCAAAGAAATTCAAGTAATGTAAGTTGATGAGTAAGACATCTAAAGTATTTACCTCCTTAGGTTTGATCCAAGGAAAGGTAACACTTTAGATAAGTTTCCTTGAAAGATATCAAGGAAATAAGCATCATAAGATAATGTATTTCTCCATTAGGAGAAGAACGAACTCGAATAAGATTTAGTTCGTTAGATGTTATCTATTACCCATATATAGGATATATACTTCTAAAAACAATATGATTGTCAATGAGAAGATCTTCCAATATTTTCATGACTCCATAAGATGTAGTTGGAAAGAAAGACAAATCTTAAGCATGTTAAAGATTTGGGGTTGTGTGCTAACAAGCAATATTTGTTTGATAACAATCTTGTAGGATATCCTTAAAATAACTTTTGGATATCGCTTCTATAAACCAACTAACAGAGGTTGTTTTGTTGGGTAGTTCATTGTAATTCTACAATGTGATTTGCCTAAGAGCAAATGAACGAGAGATAGAACTCGAAGAATGGGTTCTTTGAGAGACAAGAAAGTAATCAACAAATATAAACAACCTAGTTCCTATACCACAAGCTCCAAGGTAGTCGATAAGGATTTATAAACCGTCTCAGTTGAATGGTTTTGAACTTTATGACTATGTCATAGAGTTGCACCTCTTAATTCGAAAGAAATAAGAATGAAAATCCTTATGACTACATTGAGTGCATATACGATATATACTCAAGAAAATGGTAGAGTACCATTTGACTCGAAATAATGAAACCTTCAAAGCTAATTGGTAGCTTAAGGTGACTACAATCAAAGAGAATGGTTGACTTTAAAGGAACCATTTTTGACGTAGTCTTAGTTTCAATTAATTCGAAGATTGCTAGCTACAACTAAATGGTGATTCAATGTTTTGACATAATATGGGTTTCCGAAACCATTATTAAGATAGTCTTGATAAGATATGTCTAAAACTATGAATCACAAGACATGTAAGTTGTAGAGATCCATCCATCATGGATCTTAGCAAGTTAGTGGGAGCTATTTGCATTTTATGAGAAAAGGATCAAATCGTTTGATTTCTCATAAAGATGTAAATGAATCTTTTGTTTACTAGGTTTACAAAAGATTAGTGGGAGTTAATCATGTTCCTAAAATTTAAGTATATATGATATATTAATTTTGGAAATGAAAAGAATACTTCTTCGTTAAAGTTATGACTTTAAGCATTCTATAAACGATAGAATGTATATGGGAGATATAGTCTATATACATGGGATGGAAATCTATAATGATATATTTCATGATATAATTGGATTATATCAATGCCTAATAATAGACAATGGATGCTAGGAAGTTTCTCATATGATGATAAACTTCAATATGAAGGACGATTCTAGTGAGACTAGCAAGTTGCCCTTCTCAAAGGGAATGTACCCTTTGACTCCCAAAGAAATAATGCGTAAATTGAATCCTTTATGCATACGCAGAAAGGTGATTTATGTATTTCATATTGTATGAAAAACATTGATATGAGTTGTACCTAGAACGGTACAAGACGATATCAGTGCAAGCCCAGGATCAGAACCATGGCAACTGTCAAGTGAGTCCTTAAGTATTTGAGAAATACTAAAGGATAAATTCCTCAAAGATCGAGGAAGAATCAAAGTAACGTAATGGAAGCGTAAATGTATTAGATTATGAATCTAATCCATCATTGGATGTTTCTTCATTATGAATGAAGAGATAAACGGATATCTCTTTATTATGACTAAAGAGATATTTGGATGGAAACATTAAAGTAATGACTTTAGTGTGTTCCATTATGAATGCAAGATATATTGCCATATAGAAGTTTACAACAATGTTGTTTGGATGGGAAAGTTCATTTATGAACTCTCTATTCGGTTCCAACCAGAAAGTGTATGACACTAATGGGGCGATAGCTCAAGCCTGGGAATCAAGGTCTCATCAAGATCCGAACACAAATGAGAGACTGAACCACATGATTGAGAATCATGTATAATGGTGACGTCGTTATTCTCAAGGTTGCTTCTGTGGATAACACATATAGATATCCACTGCCTAGGCCTACTATTCAGCCATTTATGAAATGACTACAGAAGAGATATCATCATTGATGATCAAGCTGATTGGCTCTAGTGCAAGTGGGAGATTGTTGGAAATGTGCCCTAAAGCCAATCATGTGATGATACTTTACGGACATTTCACATGTTAAACTAATCTAGTTTAACATATAAAGGGCATAAATTATTGTTTGAGCCGTCTCATATAAATGTTATATACTTAAACGATAAAGTCCAAGGAATATGTGATTGGGAGAATGTAATCTAATGAAGTTAGATTCATGAGACCATTCTTTCGTAGACACATCCTAAACGTTCCTGATCATAGGATTGCCAATTGGGCGTTGACAGTCCGTTAAGATCAGTACGTACTATGTCTTCTCTCAGGGAGAGTGATTAGTCTCGAATCATTGGTGTGTGTGACATCAAGACAAGTACGGTAGGTGCTCAATAGAGAATGAGTTCACTGAACGCGATCAACGAAGAGTTCTCATATTCCATGTCACATGAGAACTCATGGTTGGGATAATGCAAAGTAGTCCTTTGACCTGAGGCATCATAGTTGTCTTGTGGTTAAGACCTTGATCTTTGATTATGTCAAAGTCATCCCACCAGGAGGGTGTCCACGGCATCGTTGGGGTCAAGCCGCTTAGCTATGGAGACAAGTGAATGCGCAACAAGGGATCTCTAACCTTCAAACCGTTTGAAGGAGAATACTCTCTGATATGATTTGAATCTCTGGCCAGAGTATGAATGAGATTTGGGAATGCGTTCCTAATCACATTCAAGGTAATCATATAAGCACAAGACACACATTGGATAGTAGACATGAGAAAATAAACTATCAAACCAAACAATGTGGTCAAGAGTATTAGATTAGAGAAGGACCGTATTGCATTTGTAATCTCGAACTGAATAGGTTCTCTAACCTCTTCTGATTAGCTTGGGTAACCATGATATGCTGCTAGGTGTCACTCATGGTTTGTGGAAGCCTTAGACGTGTATAATCACTAAAGGGAGAATTGAAAATAGTTTCAATTCACAATCGATGTAAAATGGTTTTAATCGCCCACTGCCTCGCTAAAAGGAACCTAATGGATCGCACACCGTAAAAGGTGGGGATTGGAGATTAAACGGAAATGAGTAAGAATGATTAAATGGTTTAATCATTTATTTATGGCAAGGATTAATTAATATGTTAATTAATCAAACGAATAAGTTCGTTAAAGACTTCGGGATAGTTTTGGACCTTAAGGCCCAATGGGCTTCGAACGTCAAGCCCATTAACTTAAGTTGTATGACAATTTAATGAATAAAGATTCATTAAAGCCCAAAAGCCCAAATCCCTTAGTAAGGCCGGCCATGAAGATGAATTAGGGTGTTTGGTTATTTAGGTCACTTAAAGAAGTGACTATATAAATGACTTTATAACTAAATATTCATTAAGGAGAATTAAGGGTTTATTTTGGGGAAAATTGGTGAGAATTGTCTCTCCATTTCTCTCTAAAGAGGCCAACACCTTGGAGGGTACATCTAGCAATCCTACTACTCCAAGGTCACTCATTTCTTCTACAATCGAACCTTGGTGTCGAGAATTAGAGGTTCTCAATTTTGGGAACTTGGAGAACCTATTCTTCCATCCAAATCCATGGATCTAAGAAGCAAGGAATGAAGGCCCTTATCTCTTTGGGTGATTAGCCTTTGCTTATGCAAAGAGGAATCTACAAAGGTATTAATTTCAACTCACTTATGTTTTGAGTTGATTATTGGTTCACCAATCTACTAGGCTTTGAATTTCATGGGTAAATGTTTTGTTTTTGAGTGCATGTAAGCATGATTCCGCCTTTAATTGTTAATTGCATGCTATATGATGTTGCTCAAATGAACATGTTTTACAAAATAATTCCTTCACAAAGCACACTTGAATTTCTGCCTATAGAAAACTCCCTTCTTGCACTTCTACGATCTTGACTTGTCCGACCTCTTCTTTCTTTAACACTTCTGAAAATGTATGGCCCTTCCGACCGTCGTTTTGACTTGAACCTTGGTGAAAAGGCAGTCCCGCCTTCTCCAGACAACATATGGCGCCCATCCTTCATATCTCCTACTGGTCCTCTTACCGTTGGGGATTCGGTGATGAAGAATGACATGACCGCTGCGGTGGTGGCCCGGAACCTTGTCACTCCTAAAGATAACAGACTGCTTTCCAAACGGTCTGATGAATTGGCTGTTAAGGAGTCTCTGGCTCTTAGTGTGCAGTGTGCAGGTTCTGTGTCCAACATGGCCCAACGCCTATTTGCTCGAACCCGTCAAGTTGAATCGTTGGCGGCTGAAGTGATGAGTCTCAAACAGGAGATTAGAGGACTCAAGCATGAGAATAAATAGTTGCACAAGCTCGCACACAACTATGCCACAAACATGAAGAGGAAAATTGACTAGATGCAGGAATCTGATAGTCAGATTTTACTTGATCATCGGAGGTTTGTGGGTTTGTTCCAACAACATTTGCCTTCGTCTTCTGGGGCTGTACCGCGTAGTGAAGCTCCAAATGATCAACCTCTAATACCTCCTCCTTCTGTGGCCCCGTCGACTGTTGAGGCTCCGCCGACTACTGAGACTTCTTCTAAGCAGCCTTTGTGAAGGCTCCCTCTTGTATTTATTTGCTTAATGTTCCTTTCTTTTTTATAAATGTAAAAATACCTTGCATAACTATCAGTGTTTCAAAAATAAACCCACACAAAAAACAATTAAACAAGCAACAAATAAAAATGATAATCAAGGCAAAATAAAACTGCAGAAAAGGGAAGGTTTTTAGAAACGCAAAACTGATTGTGGAGCGATTAAAAAATCTTCCTTATTTGAATACATGGGTTGCCTCCCAAGAAGCGCTTGCTTTAACGTCTTGCAGCCGGACGATACTCCTTTGAGGCTTCATTAGACCCCACGGTATGCAGGGATGCTTCCCCTCCAACCTGCCCTATGAACCACTTCATGCTTTAGATCTTTGAATGGAATGGGATAATGATCCTTCCTGATTTTTGTGCTTTGCTTCCCTAAATCAACATGAACTCTCCCACCACTTTGAATACACCTAGGTACCTGCACCAAACAAGTTAACAACCTATTATTCGAAATGGGAATTGAAAGTGGAGAAGATGGCTTACCCATGTACGGCAAAGAAGTGGCAGCACAATGAACAGATGCACAAGGGGTGCTTTCGGGCATATTTGGTGATTTCAAGGTTGGGGTCGTGCACCCCTTGTTGTTCACTCCAATTCCTTCCTCGATGGTGGTTCGAGGTACATTCTTCTTGATTAGTGTTGAACATTCCTGCCCTATATTTTCAATTACATTAATGGCACAACAAGAACGAACAACATTAGGAGTCTTAATAAATTCAGAAACTTTAAAACTAATCATGTCACCACCAAATGCCATAGTGACTTCTCCTTTGGCCACATCAATCTTGGTTTGAGCCGTTTTCATGAAAGGTCGTCCAAGTAAGAGTGGTGATGGTGGAGAGTGGCCTGAATCCTCCATATCGAGCACGTAGAAATCTGCAGGGAAAATCAAGTGGTCTACCTGCACCAAAACATCTTCCAAAACTCCCTTTGGATAGGCATTAGATCGATCGGCCAATTGAATAATCACACCATCATTTTTCAACTCGCCCAAGTTCATAGATGCATAAATGGAATAAGGCATGACATTTATAGATGCACTTAAGTCTAACATGGCAGAATCAAAACGAGTATTACCAATTACACAAGGAATAGTGAAACTACCAGGATCCTTGCATTTAGGTGGCAGCTTTCTTTGCAACGTGGCAGAGACATTCTCGCTTACATGTACCACTTCTTTCTTCCGAAAACGTTTCTTTGTTGTACAAAGCTTCTTCAAAAACTTGGCATACTTCGGGATTTGCTTTATAGCATCAAGGAGAGGGATATTGACATGCACCTTTCTAAACGTCTCCAGAACATCTTTTTCCTCCTCTTCGTTCTTGGCTTGCAAAAATCTACTAGGAAACGGTACATTTGGAGGAATAACATTAGAACTAATTGGAATTGGACCTTTCTTACCTGATTTGGACGGATTGGGGTGTAGAGATGGTGTAAGGGGTTGCGGCAAGGATTGCTCAATCCTTGCCGTGGCCTTGGCATGATCCTCCTCTTCAATTTGCAACTTCTTATCCTCCTTAGGGATAGATTTAGATGGTTGTGGGTTAGTTCCTACTTCTTTCCCACTCCTTAGCATGATGGCCTTGGTAGTTTCGAATCCTCCCCTTAGATTGACAACGGTTGAACTTGGCAAATTGCCTTGCTCTTGGAATTGGCCCACAAACTCCGCAATCTGCCTTACTTGCTTCTCTAACTCGTCCACCCTCTTGTCCTTAATTTGCATACTCTGCGCCATAGAATTTAGTAATTGAAAAATCTGATCATTATACATAGAAGAACCTAATTTGTTTTGGGCAGGTTGTGCTTGATGTTGAGTTGGTGCAAACGACCTTTGATAGAAACCCGGGGGTTATTGCCTAAATGTACTTTGTTGTTGGCCTTGTTGGGGTTCTCGCCATTTGAAATTTGGATGATCCCTCTATCCCGGATTGTATGTATTAGAAAAGGGATCATTTCTAGGTTGGTGTTGTTGTCCAAAACCCACGGCATTGAGGGTCTCCCAACCTTCATTCTCTATCAATTGTGGGCACTTGTCCGTAAGGTGTCCTTGCATGGAGCATACGCCACAAGCTGCCACGTTTTGCACTTTTGGACCTTCCACCACCTGAGAAAGCAAAGTAGTAAGGTTAGCCATTTGATTTTGAAGTTCGGATATGGCACTTACCTCATTCACTTGGTGTTGCCGTGGGGTACTCCTTTGTCCAACACCTTCGTATTGTTGAGCGTTCAACGCTCGATTAGCTATCAATGTCTTTGCAGCCGTGGGGGTCTTGTCCACCAAAGCTCCTCCCACCGAGGCATCTAGCATTTGACGTTCGATTGGTAGAAGCCCCTCGTAGAAGTATTGTAGAAGAAGCTCCTCCTTCATTTGATGCTGTGGACAAGAAGCAACAAGAGATTTAAAACGTTCATAATACGTAG